>NC_133396.1:115601989-116226989 GCF_047511655.1 Castor canadensis
AGCTGCGTTAATGAAACTCAGCCCCCTTAGCCAGACGTTCAAGGCCATCCACCATCCAAATGGAACATATTTTGCTCAGCCTTTCTTTTAAAAACTCCTCTATCTTTACTTGTTCTTCCTTACTGTCCCATACAATGTCCTCCAAACACAACTGGACTTGTGTTTTTCCACTTAAATTCTTTTATTCATCCTCTTCATCATAGCTGGAAAGCCTTCCCACTTTGTTTTCAAATGCTATACATCATTCAACATCCAAATGAAATCTTACCTTGTCCACAAAAATGTCCTAGGATATCACACACCACAGTGATCCTCAGATACTATTCCTATAGTCACCCATGCTATAGTTTGGATCTTAAATGCTCCCCAAAGGCCCATGTGTTGGCAGCTTGGTCCTTAGCACATGGCACTATTGTGAGGTAGTGGAACATTAAGAAGCAGGATCTTGTGGGAGGTGCTCAGGTCATTGGGAATATGCCCTTGAAGGGATTGTGAGTCTCTACCCTTTCACTCATCTCCTTAGCTCCTCAGCCACGAGGTGAGAATTGTACTATACATGGCTACCATGGGTTGCTGTCTCACTACGGGCCCAAAAAACAATGGGATAATTGATCTTGAACTAAAACCACTGAAACTATGTGCCAAAATAAGTCATTTATCTTTATAAATTGACAATTTCGGGTATTTCTTAAGAGTTATGGAAAGTTGACGCCTCTCATCTCATTCAAAAGGAGAAATGTCTCTATAAACTGCTACCAAATATGAGGAAACTTGATTCCCACCTTGACAGCCTATTTCCTGTTGTGCTCTTTATGTTCATGGAAAATTATGCCTTGTGGAAATAGAGGGATGTTCAGTGGTAACTGAATCAACCCCTGACTCTAAAGAATTACATGGAGGTTATTCCAGAAAATTGGTTGTATTCTTTTTTAAAATAAGCTTCAATACGATTGCAGAACTCTATTGTAGTTGTTATTATGTGTTCCTTATTCACATCTTACCTGTAGTAGTTAGAGATAGATAGATGATCAGTAGATAGATACATAGATATGTAAATAGATAGATAGATAGATAGATAGATAGATAGATAGACAGATATTTACTGCTTACCCCAATTTTTCTCATACTAATTTCCCAGGCACAGTTGTATAAGGCAGTGACATTGGAGGTTAATTATAAGGAAGTATGTGTCTTCCTTATAATGTGCCTTGATAAGATATTTTAAACTCCTTATCCTTTCTGAAATAAGCCTGTTTTTGTCCCCTTGAATTAAGTCAGACTTGATACTGTAATTACACTCAGGATTAAGTCTACATTGCACCTATTTCTCAACTAGAGCCCACAAGGAACACATGTGTAGCTGGGGGAATTTTGACTGCTCCAATCATTTTGCTTTGAAAGGTTTGTGGTGGTTCAGAAACATACAAGTAAACAGAGTTTGAACCACAGTGATGTTCTTTACTGCTGGACTCATTTTTCTGCTCCATCCTATTGTCTGAGAACTTATCATGCACGCCTGTTGTCAACTATCTCATAGGTCCTTACAAGAATGCCCCCTAACAAGAATAAGCTCAATTAATTGTCTGTTATAGTTCTTTGGTGGCAACCAACAGGAATGAATCGTAACTTAATGGCAAAAGGGAATCTGTTGGAAAGAGGGGGGCGTAGGGCACATAATTACTGGAGAAAAAAAAAAAAACCACACAAAATAAACTCCAAAAAGAAAGAAACCAGAGGTATTGAGATAGCTCCCATCAGTTTTTCATCTTTATTTTATTCAATTCTCTAACACCTTAGAGAATGAGTCCAGTTGGATCACGGTAAGTTACATGCTTAGCCCTGAAACCTGACTGATCATCTCATAAAGACAGCACTCAATGGCAGAGAGAAGTCATTCCCAATAATCCAACATGGGTACTCATGTCAGAATAAGAAATAACAGATGCAGAGAATGAAACATTAACAAATGATCATCATAGCTTGGAAGAATTTTCCAGCAGAGAAAGCTGACAAGCTACTAGCATGCATTGAAGAGGACCCAATAGCTCTTTTGGAAATTTTAATCTAAAAGATGTTTTTAATTTGCCAAGACAATAACTTTTCTTGAGGTGGAGAGAATGACCAGCTGACCTGTCAAATGCCTTTTTCTGATTTTGTTTCCAGGCTCTTTAAAGTCTTTCTAGCTTTCTCTACCGGCATATCACCCAGCTAAATTTCCAGTTGACTTTTCTTTCTGTAGGTCAGAACGGGTTTACCATTTCTTTTCCATTAACCTTTTAATTCATCTGCAACTTGTGCCTGTCATCAGCTGCAGGAGATGAGTATTATGTTGGGAGCCTCTGGAAAAGGAGATGAGACAGAGAAGCACCAGAAGATAAGAAGACCAACAAGAAAAAGATTAAAAACCTCTCAGCATTGTGTACAGTTAAGGCAGAGTGCAGTTGCAAACCTCTGCAATGGTTGGCTTTAGACAGGGGAGGATGAATCAGTTTAGATAACTCAGGAATGGGCTTGAATCTATGCCCAGACCTCAGAATGAACCACTGCAAAAAAACTGCGTTTTCCCAAATTAAGACATTGAGAAAAATATTGAAAGTGAGTTTTGCTTTCTCTCCCATCTCTGAATCCCTAGGGAATAGCTGGGACCACAAGGCAATTTTTTAATAATAATGGATTAGATTTTCAGTACAAATTCCCCTCTGGCTATTTTGATGTGTCAGAAATGCTTTACAAATGTTAAGTACTGCAATTAATCTCCTGGAAAAGGGAGGGAGAAGAAGTTTGCCAGCTGTAGGTTTTCAGTGATTTCATTTAGTTAAGATTTTGCTATTATTTTCAGCTTTAGGATATGTTTCCCTAGAAAGTCAGTCAGTCAGTCAAATATTTATGAATTGTACTTGGTTATTTGCAAGCATTGTACTTGGTATTAAGAATACAGAGTGAAGCAAATAAACCATAATTCTGTTCTCCAGTAGCTTTTAAAGAGGCTCTATCCAGCTAATTTAATATGTGAATTTAGCTAGATTCATTTGCTTAATCATCTGACTGAATACAATATAAAATATTTTTAAAATTTTGCTTTTCACATTTGTGCTCCAGTGGGCAAGGTGGTGCAACAGTGGGTTGTTATTAAATCTGAATAGTTTGAGAGTTTTTTTTATCTTGTTTTTTGCATTGAACTCACTATTGCTCCTTTCTTCTTTATCCTCTGTACCAGGAAGTATTGTTAGTGTTGCTAATTCCATTATTAGAATTAGGGTGAGTTAATAGGATGATTCCTTCAACTTTTTTGCCCTCTCTTGAGTGGAAACTCATCAAGTGAATGTGTTCCTCTTGACTTGTTTTCACAGAGCTGAAATCATTTTGAATGATATCTGAAGGAGTTTGAAAAAGTTCCAGCTCCCACATGATGGCTTTTGGCAGTCAGTGTTTACACCTCTCATTTCTAGTCCAAATACTGGATGCAAACAACTATTTGTTGTTCGGATTAAATCCAGTACTCATATTCTTCTGGACCCTCCTCAGCACTCATCCTGTTACCAACTATCTCATCCATTCACAGAGGGAAATGTCTCTATAAACTACCAAATGTGAGAAAGCTTAAAAGCCTGTCTTCCGTTGTGTTCTTTACATTCTTAGAATTTTATGCTTCATGTCAATAGAGAGATGTTTAGTGGTAACAAAATCAACCCCTAGCTCTATGAAAAATTACATGGAGGTCATGTTTTTCTTTCAGAAACATCTACTCACTTCTAGAACAGTATCATAACTGGAATGATGTGCTCGCCATTCAGATCTTACCTGTAGAGCTGCCCAAATGTCAAAGATAAAACCACCATTTGATTTTATTCAATTCCTTAATTGTTATTGAGAGAATATCTATAAAAGGTAAGATCAATTCAATTCCTTGATTTGTTATTATTTTAATTGCTGAGTACCTGTTATATTTCACTCACTGCTAGGGCTCCAGGATAAAGAGTTGATCTTAGCTTAGAGTCTACTGAAGAATAAAGAAATAGTGACATGTAGGAGGGTGAATGCATTGGAAATATTCTGTACTCATGTAAGAAAATGAAAAAATGAGACATGTTGAAACTGTTCCAGAATGGAGAGCATGAATTCGACTATGATATATTGCAAGAACTTTTACAAATGTCACAATGTACCCCTAGTATAACAACAATATGACAAAAAAGAAATACAGACAAAGGCATTATAAAATAAGATACAAATGCAATAATATAAATATGTGAGGTAGACAATGGTGGTACAGAAGGAAGAGCAACTAATTCCATTCAGAGAGAAGTAAATCAAGGAAGGCCTCTAAGAATAGAAATTTTAACTAGGGATATCAGTGTTCTATTGCTGCAGTATAAATTGCCCCAAATTTAGTGGCTTAAAGTAATACTCATTTATTATCTCATAGGTCTGTAGTCCAGTAGTCCAGGCATGACTAAACCAGATCATCTGTCCAGGATTTCACAAGGTTATGATCAAGGTGTTAGCCAGGGCAGCAATGTCATGTAAGGATTTAATATTCAGTTCCTTGTGACCATAGCACTGAGACCCTCAGCCACATATTCCCTGCTACATGGCCTGCTCTAAAACATGCCAGTTTGCTTTCTTACAGCAGAACACTTCCTGCTCCTGTTTCTATCTATAACCTTTATACCTTCATTATATAACATAATCCAAACCAAAGGAAGAATGCCTATAATAGTCATAGCTCTATAGTAGTACTCAAGAGGAGAGAATTATGCAAGGGTGTGCTCTTTAGAGGTCATCTTATAATTCTTCTCACCACAAGCAAGTTTTGAGAGCCAAACAGAATTTTTCCAAATGGTTGATGAGTGAAAACTAACAGGCTGATACACTGGAGGTATGTGAACAGCATGATTTCTTACTTCCATTGCTGCAAGGGCCTCCTTGCGTTTAATTCACTAGTTTGCAATTTCTCTTCTCAGCTGCCTCCCCAAAACCTTGTCATTACCTCCTTCTGCTCTCTAGCATCTTCACAGAGCTATCCTTAACCATGGATTTGCTCGGGTGACTCTCCTGCTTCAAATTCTTTGATGACTCCATACAATCTCCAAGTGGAAGCCCAAGTTCCAAAATGTCATCTGTAAGTAACCTTGTAATAGCATCATTGTGCTAGTAACTTACCCAAAACTTAACTGCATGAAGAGTGCAAGCTGGACTTCATAATTAGAGAAAGTACTTAATTTCTTCATGTGTCAGACTATCATACTTTAAAGAGTTTGATTGTGTCAGTCCAAAAGCTATAGCTCAGCATTTGAAATACCCATAGCTACTGGTATTGGAATCCAAAAGTCTCAGTTTCTTCTTCTATAAAGTGAAGAATTGGCAGGTGATAATCAAAATTCTACTGGATATGATATTCTGTGATGCTAGAATATCTTTAACTAGATGGGTAATCCACTGCTACACTGTTATTATGTATTCTGTTGTAATGTTTTGCTTAGAAAAAGAAATAACCTTTCTGTCAACATGGTTTATCACTGTGTCCACAAGTCTTTTTTCAGATTAAGTGGCATACATCAGTCAACATGCTGCTTTTCCGAGCATGGCATTGGTTTAGTAAGAAGTGTTAGAGAATAAAAGAAGCACAAAGATTAAGGTAATTAAAAAAAATGTTTTTAAACTAGAAAACAAACGAAGAGGATTAAGGTCAAATTTCACCATTCTAGAACTTGTTACTCACCTCTCTTCAATTAGTTTGAGATTTTACCAAAGGTGAGGTGAATTGCTGAGTTCATATAGCTCCTGCATTGTGTCCTGCAAAAATCCTAATGATAAAGAAATAATAAGGACCCCCACGTCAGCTTGGGGAAGTAAGAAAACAATGAAATCAGTATAATACAATATCTCATAAAAATCTCCTGTCACCAAAACCCCTGTCTTCTGATTTTAAGTCTTCTGGTTCTTTTGCAACATGATTCTTTTTTGAGAAAATATTTTTTCTTAGGTAATACAAAAGTAAACATCTGTCACTAATATTTCTGAATTTCTAACCAATGGAGTTCAAGACAGAAATGTTTTACTCATCCCAAAGAGTAACTTCTCCTAGAAAGAGCCAGATTCTGTCTAAAGCACCATCAAGAATGTCAGATGTCTTGATGTAGGATTTGGAAAATGGATTTCCCTTAACTTCACCTCACTGAATGTGTTCGTGTTAACTCACTGTTTCTGCTTGTTGACAGCTGAAGCGCCTGTTGCCAAAATCTCTGCAAATGGCCTGGATCTTTGGCTCAAGGATCAGTTTGAACTAGAGAGCCCCAGGCTGTTTTCAAAGACAAATATGATTGGAAATCTTTGATTCCTATTGAGCTCTGTGGGTTCAGCTTGAGGGTGAGGGTGTAGTACCCACACTGAATCATGTGGCTGCAGTTCAGCTGTCAGTGCTCCTCCGTCTCTGTCATCCAGGCCTAGGTGGGTGCCTTCCATCTCCTGAGTTACACACAGAGCTAGTCCTGGGAGAGGGGAATATGCACAAGAAGGAAAAGTGACAGGCTGCACATAATCCCTTCTGAAAAAGGGAACAGAGCTCCAGATGCTTGGGAAGTTCAGAACCTGCTGATGCTTTGAACTGAACATAAGTAAATACAGCCCTTACTTTGTGAAACTAAGCAAAACCATGTTGCCTTTCACCTATTATACACTGAGAAGAACCAAGTTCAAGTTCAATAAGGAATTAAATATCCATATAATTAGCTTCCCTTCTGAAGTTCTGTGCTCAAAATCAGACAGAGGTTGTCTAAATGGATGTTACCCGAAAGTCTAGGGGAACCATCATGTCTTACTATCAGTATTAACACTGTTGCTATAAACAATAGAACACTCATGGTTTTCACTTCCTGTCCTTTGCTCAGTGGTTGGAAAGCATATCATAAATCTACCTTAGACAATAATTCCTTAAAGAATTGAGGAACGTAAAAGCTGGCTATGATTTCACGTCTGGTTGCCAAAACATTAACTCTACTATAGTCTTAGTACCTGTCTGCTGGATCTCCAATAGGATTCAAGATGACCAAAATGAACTCATGATCCTCTCTGCACACTTATACTTCCTATTTGAGCCAGGCACCCTGTATGCATATATCTACACACCACACTGAATACCATTAATACATACAACTGATATATGTTAATCAAGATAAAATAAAAACACATAAAAGCAGTAATCTCCCTTCCCTCAAAAGTCAATGTCTCTTATTCCCCACACTCAGAGCCCCTTCCACCGTCCAGCCAACCACATCAATGCCGAGCCCATAGTCTCGTTAATCTGAAACTTTCTCTTGATTGCCTCTGCAACTTTTGTAGTTTGGGGCTCACTCATGGCTTCTCACTTTGACTTGGTGAGTAGTCCCTAACCAGTCTGATTCTATGCTTGCTTGCTTGTCCCTTCAAAGCCATTCTTTAATTGCTATCAGAGGAAAATTTTAGTTCTCTCCTTGAAGTCCTTCAGGGACTTCTCATTAGCCTCTTGACAATCCACTCAAAAATAAAGTCCTAACTTCCCAGCTTGGCATTGGCACATCTCTGTGTCCTCTGTGACCTCATTTATCACCATTCCCTGCTTCATAACTCATACTCAGTACAGCCATAAATGCTCATTCATACTCTCTGTTTCTCCCTCTTTCTCTTTTCTTCTCGCTTTCTCTCTCTTCTTCTCTCTCTCCCTCCCTCTCTCTCTCTCTCTCTCTCTCTCTCTCTCTCTCTCTCTCTCTCTCTCTCTCTCTCGTCTCTCTCCTTTTTCAGCCCTTTGCTCTTTGAAAACTTCTCAGGAGAATCTTACCTGATCTATCAAAGCTACATTAGTAAACATGTTTGTATTTTCCCAAAGCACACTATCCACCACTATGATGGTACTTTTTTTTACTGCTAACAATCTATATTTTTGCCAGTTTTTTCCATGAGACTATAAATAAGCATCTTAAACAGAAGAAAGATCTCATGAGTATAGCTATCTTCTAACCAGAGATGATTCTGGTGTGAATTATGTACTCAATTCATGTTAGTTTAGGGTACAACTACATCTTAGTCCAGAAACTCTGCCAGACCAGAAGAAACAGATAAGGATGCAATAAAGTAGGGAAGGATAGAGAGTACCTATTTGTGATGACAAATAATTTATATAACTTTAAAATTTTTCTTTTGACATTTCAGAAGCAGAGAATTATACTAGTATGGTGGTCCTCAAATTATAGTCTGTGGATCCCCAAGAATTCCTGAGACCCATTCAGGGGCCTTGCAAGGTCAAAAGCAATATTTTACAAAAATACAAAGATAGAGGTTCCCGAAAGTTCTCTCATCATATACTTAGCGGATCAATATTTTCTCCACAGATGTCTAGACTAAAGGAAATACTTAGCTATCTATTTATGAAGTATTAAACCCAAAGAACTTAAGTATTTATATCAAATCTTAATACCCACTTGAAAAGCAGAACAAATAAATTGTGCATTTTTAGTTTAGTCTTAAAGAGCTACAATTACTCATTACTAGAATGTGTGTGTCTGTTGGGCACAACTTCTAAAACCTTGGAATCAAATGGATTACTGCTATTTTCATTTACGATTCCACATTGTTTTTGTTTTATCACAGGACGTACTGGAAGATCAGCCCTCAAATGTCAGTTTCTATAAAAGAATGTAGTGGAATCTACTTTGAAACTAAACTATCTAGAGCTAGTACTGCCAGTACTTTGCACCATGTGCAGCAGATGCTGAGTATTGCTGAACTGTGAAAATTTAAAATACCTGGTGATATCAGATATTGTGTTGCTTTGGAGGAATTTGGCCTACTTTCCTCCAAAGAAGATGTGATTTACCTTTTGTACTTGATTGAAATTTGCACTGGTGATTAAAGAGCAATGATGGGTAAACAGCTAGCATCTTAACACAAAACAGCAGCAATCATATTCTGTACTACCATCAACTGCAGATTAAAAAAATCCAATTTGACTTTCAAATGTTTTTGATGAACCAAGGATATTTAGCACGATTTAATTGTGTTAAATTCCAACCTTTGAGCAACATTACATTAATTCTCTGTGCAACTAAATGGATGGTACACATAAAGTACTTCCACTGTGTATTGAATTGCAGTGGGTATCTCTAGGAAAAGCACATGTGCTAGTCATTGAGTGGAACTTTTTTCAGGGAATACCATTTTTACTTACAAGAATGGCTTATACAGTATTCAGACTTGAATACTTGGAAGATACTTTCTTGAACTTGGACAAAGAGAGCCTGTCACGGAGAACAATTGATAGCATTTGTTGCCAAGGATAAAATTTGAGTTTTCAAACAAAAATTAGATTTAGAAAACATGGTTTTACCACTGTGAACTTAAGTTGACCACTTACAGACTTTTCTGAGATTTAAGGAATGTTGATAAGCGTAATTGTTTTGATATTATATAACGATTGTGTCAACATCTGGAGGTTCTATATAATTCTGTGAACCAATATTTTCAAAAGCGAATGCATCATTTCATAAAATCATTCAAACACAAAATATCTGTTCTTTCCCATAGAAGAAACGAAGAACAGATGGGACAAACAGAAACAAATAAAGAGATGATAAATAAAACCTAACCTGCCAATGATCAAATATAAGTGGCCTAAACACTTCAATTAAAAACCAGAGATTGTTCTCATTTAAACTTCCCTTGGTATTATTTTTGGACATTGTTTTTAATTTGCATTTTCTGATTCATAGTAACATTGTGCCTCCTCTGATAAACTTGTTAGATATCGTCTTTATTTAGGTTCTCAGAAATGAGATTCTGGGAACAGAAAGTTGCATGCACCACCTTTACAGGGGAGTGCTTTGGGTAACATACCAGAAGGAAATTAAGTAAGACAGAACTTGTCTTAGGGAAAAGCTGACCCTCAGTATGCTTATAATTGATTCTTCAGCTAATTCAGTGTAACTTCTGGACCATTTATTGCACTCTCATCCGAAGTGCAATAAATGGAGTCAAGCTTTTGTATTTCCTCATCGGGCAGTTATTCACCCACTGGGCCATTGGGAAGAGCATGGTAAGCAATTTCCTGAAGGTGAGGATAGTTCCCAAGAAGAGAAAATGCTGTGTGCCATCAGCAGACAATATTCGTATTACTAGGGGATGAACATAGTAGCCTCATTGTTTTAAGATTGTAATAATTTACTTATTTGATTCTGTAGCCTCACAAAATACAGAGATAAAACAATTCTCTGAAAATAGCATTTCCCTGGTGATGTCCCTCTACTCAGGGAAATGTTTTCAGCTCCTCTAGCTGAGAATTATTGTATTACATATATTTACCACTTTATCCAAGTCAGTTCTTTTCAAACTTTTTCAGGCATACTAAGGTCCTACTCTACTATGGTCTGCTCTCGAGAGCTAATCAGTCCTACAGAGGTAATCAGCCAGGGTTTCCACTATTCTGGGCCTTGCCCAGCTATCCCATAGACACAGGAAATGGATATTTTGAGATTCTCCTGTAAACTATTCTTTGAGAGATTTCATTCTGTGTATCTCTCCTTCTCTCTTTCTCTTTTGCTTGCTTGTTTTATTTTTGTTTTACAGGGTACAATAGCCTCAGTTTCTGTTTTTAAATTTTTAATTATTTTAATATACATTTTAACACATGCTAACTGTATATGTTAGCAGTATTTGCCTTGCCATTTCCACATATGCATACAGAATGCATTAATTATGGATACCCACCTTCTTCTACTCTCACCTGCCAGCAACTTCTCAGTCTCTAATTATCAGAATTCTACTTTTTTTTTTTAGTTTCCACATTTAAGAGGGAAGATGTGATACTTGTCTTTCAGTTGTACCTTCAATTTTTAAAATTTTTAAAATTTTTTTCCTTTTTCTTTTATTATTCATATGTGCATACAAGGCTTGGTTCATTTCTCCCCCCTGCCCCCACACCCTCCCTTACCACCCACTCCGCCCGCTACCTCTCCTCCCCACCCAATACCCAGAAGAAACTATTTTGCCCTTATTTCTAATTTTGTTGTAGACAGAGTATAAACAATAACAGGAAGGGACAAGGGTTTTTGCTGGTTGAGATAAGGATAGCTATACAGGGCATTGACTCATATTGATTTCCTGTGCGTGGGTGTTACCTTCTAGGTTAATTCTTTTTGATCTCACCTTTTCTCTAGTACCTGTTCCCCTTTTCCTATTGACCTCAGTTGCTTTTAAGGTATCTGCTTTACTTTCTCTGCGTTAAGGGCAACAAATGCTAGCTAGTTTTTTAGGTGTCTTACCTATCCTCACCCCTCCCTTGTGTGCTCTCGCTTTTATCATGTGCTCAAAGTCCAATCCCCTTGTTGTGTTTGCCCTTGATCTAATGTCCACATATGAGGGAGAACATACGATTTTTGGTCTTTTGGGCCAGGCTAACCTCACTCAGAATGATGTTCTCCAATTCCATCCATTTACCAGTGAATGATAACATTTCGTTCTTCTTCATGGCTGCATAAAATTCCATTGTATATAGATACCACGTTTTCTTAATCCATTCGTCAGTGGTGGGGCATCTTGGCTGTTCACTATTCTCAATTTTTTTTATTAAACTTTTTGTTTTTGATACAATGTTTTTAACTTCATTTGTATTATAGAATCTTCTTGTCTTAGGAAATCAATAGCTTATCTCTCTAACAATGATAGTTTATGTGCAACATTCTTCTCCATTCAGTTATATTTATACTACAACTGTCAAATTGCCCAATTCTCACTATAATCCTGTCATTCATTGCTTTATATATTTTGAGTCTACTCTTTTTAAGTACATATTTGTTTTTTTGTTAATTATAGTTGCTTATTATGTTGATTTTATATAATTTCTACTTGTTCTTTGTTTTTTTTTTACCTTAAGTTCTATTTTTCTCAATCTACTAAGTTTTTCAACTATGTTTTTCTTATCTAGCATTTTCAAAATCTTTCATGTTTTTTTCTCTCTTTCAAATTGTTGTGTTTCTATATCTTTTTGAAGATATTTATTATGCTTGGTTTAAATTAGTTTTTGGCCTAATACATTCATTTTGGTCCTTTAGCATATATTATTCAAAATATTACTTTTATCCAGGTATGTTGGAACATACTTATAAATCCAGAACTTAGGAAGACAAAGCAGGAGGATGGAGAGTTTGATGGCAGCCTGGACTGCATAGTGAGACTCTGTCCAAAAAATTTGTCTTTATGGAAGGTAAATATCTTGGTATTGAACATAAATTCATGTTTTTCTAGAAGCATCACTACCTTGTTTAATAGGGTGCCCAGTGAGAGAACCTAAACCATTGCTCTGACTTGTGACATTCCTGAAACATTTAAGGAGCATGATGAACTATGGCTCTGAATGGAGAATACTGATGCAAAATCTAGGCTAACCCGTTGCTTATTCACCACCCTTCCACCCAGTAAATAAAGCTGCTGCTCTGTAAAACTTCCTGCTCCATCATTTCTAGCACTACTCTTATCTAAAAGTTCTCCTTGATTGTCATATTGAGTTCCTACAATAAAAAGCGAGGGAAGAGGATGCTGTGGTTCACCTACCAGCATTTGTTTGCTTCCCACTTCATGTGCCTTTACCTGTACTACGCCTGTTCCTCACCTTGGGGAGACATGGTAATAAATTGCTCAATTCTTGTATTGCAGTAATCATGGAATGGGCAATTATCTTTTTAGGGAGATTGTGTGGTAAGAAAAGAGGACACACACAAAAAAAGACTTTCGCAACCCCTCCCCTCACCTTCTCCAAGCTATTGTTTTCTCCTACATCAGAATCCACTCATTACTTTCCAGATGTATCTCAAAGTTGTAACATTATTTTCTGAAATTGATCAGTCTCACCTCCTCACACTTGCAGGGTATCAGGATTGGATTTGGAAGAAGAAAAGAGCTTATGTTATTTTGACATCCTGTCAGGAAAGGGAAGTCTCCATAATACTTTTAGATTAGAACTACCTTAGAAATACCATAGACTAGAATTGAGTGCCAAGTCTTTAAGGAAAATGAATCCTTTATTGTGTTGTGCAATTGAAATTCCTTAGAAAGTAAATGATGTGTGTTAGCTGAATGAATGACTGAATGAATGCATTGTGTTTGTTCTTTTGCACTGTGGTGTGCATTGGGGGTGGGTAAAGTGAGTGCTACTGCTCCCCTGTTTTTGTGTGCACAAAGAGATACGACACCTCTTCTAACCATAAGCAAGGGACATCAAACACATCTCTCTAAATAGTGCTTTGAAAATACCTTACACTAAAAACTCATTTAGCACTTGACATCATTTTTCATGACCGAAAAAGAATAAGAAGAGTGATAGATAATGGAGAAATAACTTTCCATTCACTGAATGGACATGTTTTAAGTCTCATGCTAATACTATGTTAGACATTAGAACCAATCACAAACATGAATAAGACAGTGACTTTATGATCTGATAGTGACTTATAGTTAAATATAATTTATACAATAATAAAGATAGGCACAGATGCTATTGGAGTAATCTGAAAGGAGTCCCCAGTTACTGCTAATGAAATCACAGAGTGGCTGAAAATATCTCTGGGAAGAGACAGGAAGTCCTGGGATGGGGGAACATGACATGGCCAGAGTGGAGCTGAATGGAGACCAGGAGGCAGGGGACAGTAGCTCCTCAGGAAGCTAGAGACTTAGACTGGGGTCAGAAGACAAACAACAAGGAAATCCTATGAAACCCCTAGCCTATGCTATAGGAAGCTTTGAAATAACCTTTTTGACTTGATCTAATGCAGCTGGGTTATTTTTGTGCTGCTATGAGGTTAATCTCTTTGAAAGACTGTGAAGAACTCTGATACTGTTGTCTCATTCAAGCAATCAGCATCCTGAAGAGGGTAAGCATAATGAAGTAGTATAAACTTACACCATGCAGCCAGACAGACCTGGGTTTTGAATTCTGGGTGATTCATCTGTTCAAAACGCTATGTGATTCTGGGCAGGTGGTTTAACCCCTGAGTTTCAATTGCTTATTCAAGTGCTTTATCTCACATGATTGTCAGGTGGTTTAAATGAGGTAGCCCAGGAGAGGTTCAATACAGGCACACAATTTTTTAAGAGAGGACAATTCAGTACATTGCTTATGTTATAAAATGGTAGTTTGAAATCAAAAGACTAATTTTTAGTCATTAAAATTATTTCTTAATTTTCTATGGAAGTATACATCACATACTTTTAGAAATGAGTTTAACACATTGCAGATTCTCAGTAAATCCTTGTTGAGTGGATAAACTTATATATTTTTGTAAGGTACCAAGTTGTTTTGGACTAGAAGGTTAACACAATGCTGTAGAGTTGAATCGTATAACTTTACATAACCTTTTCAAAAGTGTTTTCAAGTTAGTTGTACTTTATTTTAATCCCCTCCAGAGCCCCAAAAGTCTTCCTTTTATATAAGGGAGTTTCAAAGATAAAGTTTGAATTGACATCAAGGTCTCCCTGCACCCAAGTGTATGCTTTGCAATTGTCTCTCAATTGCTTTTTGAATATCTTAAGCCAAAGAGCCTTTTCGTGGAAACTTACTAGAATTCTCTTTGTGGTTAAGCGATCTAGCAATGAAAGCTGTGTTGCTCTGGTTTCCTAACTCTGGGAGAGGAGTTGGTCTGTGGGGAAAATGTATGCAGCTGTCAGAGCAATAGGTCTGGAAGAGGCCAACAATTTTACAGTTAAAGACCAGATGTGATTGAAAGTGTCGACAAAAAGTACAGGCACAGAGGTCAAGTGCAGACTTTCCAGATCAATTTTTAAGCCGTCTCTGCTAATTAGAACACCAGTAGTATCCATACATTTCAGGGGGGAGGTATTAATGAGGGAACAGAAGTTAACAGAATTCATGCCAGCCTAGAAAAATTTTGTTCATGAGGTATTCTGCTTGATTCATCTCTTTTTTTATTTTCCCCTGCATATTTGAAAAACATGTTGGAAGAGGACTGTGGGAATCATCTTCTCTGGAACACTGGCAGATCTTTCTTAATTCCATTAATGGAATCTTCGTGCCAGTTCAAAATGCTTTGTTAAATATTATCCTAAGTGGTGCCTTTATTTCCAGCGTTCCTTTGGCACAGGGTTTACAATCCCAGTTCCCTGCAAACATGTTAAAAGGTGAGGAGTCATTTTTTCCTTCTTCTTCTGGCTGTTATCTGGGATGTTCTGAACTTAGAGTGGTTACTGAATGGTGCTGTCCTACATGAAAGAATACACAGAAGAAAGTTCCAGCTTTTTTTTTTTTTAACAGAGATTCACAGCAAAGAGCTGTGGTTATGGATAATTTCCCATGCTCATTCTTTTCAAAATGAGGAATCCTGAAATTCAGCCTATAGTATGAAATTACTAAAATTCCAGCTTTCTTTCCAGAAAATTGACAAAGCAGAATCTATTTTGCATTGCTATACAGGCAAATTTAGCAATGATCCCTTCCAAATCTTGAATGCAGTAATCCAGTCTTGCACAGCTTTCATCTCTACTGTCTATACCTAAAGAAAGTGAAAAAAAAAAAAACTGCTTTCATTAGACCTGGGAAGACTGGGTGATTCCTGAATTGACTCTCAGGAGCAGTAATGAAGCACACTAAATGTGAATTTTAGTTCCTTTATGAAAGAAAGTTGCACAGAGGACAAAGCAATTCATAACTAACAGCCATACCGAGGTTCTTCTATAAATGCCAGGGCTGTTCTTGCTTAACTATTTATCCCATTGATGGCCACCACCAGTCTGATGCATTTGGATAACTTTTAAATTTGAATTTTTTAATGTTCACTTACTTCAGTGCCTTTGTACACAATTTCCTGAGCCTATTTTCTCAGATGGTCTAGCCTTTTAAGAGCTAGATCATCATCATCATCGAATACACATTGTGTATTCAGTGTGAATACACAATGAATGTGAATAGCAGTTCTAATTTTACATTTGACGCCCCTTGTCAAAGCCACTGGAATGAAAGTCCTGAACCACTGAATGTGCAAAGATAGTATTTGAAGTAGAGACATGCTTCATTTGATATTAAGCCTCACCACCCCTTCCTGGGAAAGTATTTCCTAACAGATAATCCAGCACACCTTCCTTTCAAGTAATGCAAACAATATTTAGAAGGAAATTTTTACACTCAGAACATGGTATCAACAAACATTGAATCTGCAGCAGACAAAATGGAACTGAGAATTCCACATATCCCAATTTCTTACAGGTTAATTCAGGCAACTATGTACATAGCGAGGTAGAATACAACGTGATAAATATACTAGCATTGGGATCAATAGTGATTCATTAATCACTAGTGAGCCCAGGGCCTGAACCTCAGCCAGAGGATGTCATGACTACTTAACACCAAAGGTGCATTTTAAATTAGTTCTGGGTGGTGTATTATAATTTCCCAGAAGAGAAGGAAGATGTGGTAGGTAGAATTTAAAGATGACTCCAAAGACCTTGCCCTTGTATAATTGCCTACCATTAACTATGGATGAAACCCATGGATGTGATAAGTTATCTCTTTTGCTGTAATTAAGGCCCTCACTCAGTTGTGTTATCTGGTTAGGCCCTATCTAATCATGTGGAGCTTTAAAAGGTATCAGGCCTTCCTGAAATCAGAGAGATTAAAAATTCAAGAGGATCTCTGGAGGAACCACGTGGCAAGGACCTAAGAGTACCCTCTAAGAGCTGAGAGCAATCAGGCCGCAGTGAGCAATCTATGGGGGTCTGGGTCCTATGGCTACAAGGAAATTGATTCTGCCAGCAACCTGAAGCAGCTGGGAAGCAGATTTTTCACTAGCCAAGTTTCCTGGTGAATCTGACACTTTGATTTGAGCCTTGTGGGATACTGACTAGAGAACACAGTTCTGTTGGGCCTGGACTTCTGACTCATATGAGATAATAAGTGGGTGTGTTTTGAGCCTCCACCACAGTAGAAAACTAATACTACAGAGAAGTAGTAGCAGGGCTACCTTGTAGGTAAGCAGCTATGTAGAATGGGGTGGGATGGCCAGGGTCTCCTGTGACTGATTCCATATGTACTATGGGGAAAGAATGTCAGGAGAGAAGATGAAAAGTCGAGTTGGAGGTACTTTGTGAAAGGCCTAAACTAAGGCGCCCATAAGAACCTGGCTAGGCACTGAAGAGTAAGCATTGGGTCTATGTTTAGGAAAATAAGTGGTAGAAATATGAAATGAATTGGAGGAAGGTAGTTCCACATACAAAAAGAACCAATATAGAAGCTATGCAAATAGTGCTGAAGGCTCAAAATGAAAGAGTGAGGCTCTATGAGACATTTTAGTGACAAAACTGACTTTGGGACCTATGTGTTTCTATTATTATTTTAAATTCTTCCAGAAACATAATAGAATTGTAGACCTTTCAGCAGGGTGAGAACTCAAGGAGTCATTTGATGATAGAAAGAACTGAGAAAATATCAAAATGCTCAAATGAAAATCAGTAGCAGACCTAGAAAAGGCATATAAGCTGTGTCATTTACTTCTTTTTTGCCCATGAGTTTTATGTTCAGGGCAGAGCAATTTGATTGAACCATGGCAGTTTTTTTAAGATAAAGAAAAGTTTACATCAAATTGAGAAATATCATTCATCATGTCCATCCCCTTGCCTTTACACAGGCAAAATATTATGATTCCCATGATGCAACTGAGGTGAAAGAGGCCAACTAACCTGTCACCAGGTAATCAGCAGAGAAGAGAGGGTGACTAGAGTTTCGTTCTGCAGACTTCTGTTTTTTACATTTCACCATCAATAGCAGGCCAGGCAGATGATAGCATTCATGGGTCTGGAAGACATGTTAGCTACAGGGTCACAGGAAAAATTATCAGGATGGGAAATTCCCAGTTGAGTTTGGAAATAACGTGAGCAACAATAGCATTTTCTCTCTTAAATCTTAGTCACATTCAAATTAAAGTGTATAGAGTATACGGTTTAGTTTTATCAAATAGGAAAGCATCTCACCTTTCATATGGAATAGTTAGCCAGCTTTTGTTCAATTCCAACAATTTTATAAAACAGACTCAATATTCAACCTTCAAGAAATAGGCTCAGGCTTTCTTTTTACTTTTATTTTTTATTAACCCAGCATTGAGGTTTAATTGCGTGCAAGACATTAGCAGCACTCTAGGCTCATTGGTTTGATCCCTAGAAGCCCAGACTTTGTGTGTCAATATCGTGATAACCATTGCTGTTATGACTTCCTAGAGCATTTTTGTTTCTTGTAGCAAATTCTTTTTTTTTTTTCTTTGAAAAACCAAGCTTCATTATTTTAGGTCTTTACCTAGATGAAACATTTGCTTTTGCACTTAAGTGCTGTCAAAAATGCGGTGGTTAGAATAGAGCAGGCTACTCTGTCTTATGGGGCTCCTTCCAAGCTTCCTTTGAAGTTACTATGAACACGGTGCAGAACTGGGAGAGACACTCTCCCTGTGGAAGTGAGTGATAAGAATCAACATCTTTAAACCAGGGTGAAAATGTGTTCACTTCTGAAATTAATATGGCTTTGGTTTCCATTTATATTCAACCCTTTCAAGGATCCTGAAGAAACAGCACAGGAGCTGGGCTTCTGTTCCCTGATGAATTGAGCATTTGTTGCCCTGGAAAAAGAATCCATTCTGTGGGGGTGTCCATGGCAGCTGAATGAATCCCAGAAAGGATGAAGGATTACAAATCAGGTTCTGGCTCCAGTTGGATGTGATTTCAACCAAGTGTGGTATTATTTTTCCTTTATGTTTAACTGCCTTATGCTTTTCTTCCCTGTTCAAATGTAAGGTGGAGCACGCGTGACCCAGGCCCACGCTGTCAGAGCTCCTGGGAAGGGTACAACAAACTCTGTGCTCTTGATGTGTGGCATTTTCCTGAGGCTCCCTAAGAGCCAGGCAGTGTTGCTTGTGGTTTTTCCAGGTGGCTCTTTAAAAAACGTCTCATTGAAACTCCGTAGAAACTTTAGTAAGACTTCACTTTGGTAGATTGTGCTATTTCTGGGGATGACTGCAAAATTTATAAGAAGAATCAACATTTTGGACCAAGTTCCAAAATGAAGTAACACAATTAGCTGTAATCTGTAATCTGGCCTAACCCTAATAGAATGTTACATCATGACTAACTTGGGAATTTACCGTTTACATGTTTAGGCTTGATCATATTTTAACCCCACCAAATTGGCCACACACAGGAAAAGCTCCCATTCACTTCCCTGCAAGAACAGTTTGCAATCACTGCCTTGCCTTTGAGCCCACACACCTTTATTGTGATTACCTCATCTTTCCCCAACTCTGACCTTAGCTCTGGGATAGGTTCTGCCACAGGCTTGCTGCTCAGATCCTGTAAATTCATACCACTGGCAAAGCTACAGAAAGGACCCCACCTAGAATGAAGTAGCCCAGAGAGCTTGCCCCAACTTACCATAAGAGGAGACATGTGGGCTGGTGCAATGGCTCAAGCAGTCAGAGCACTTGCCTAGCAAGCGTGAGGCCCTGAGTTCAAACCCCAGTGCTGCCCCTCCCCCAAAAAAGAAGAGGAGATGTGAAATCAAGAACCCTCAAGGAAAAGGAAAAGAGTAGTGGGGAAGAACAAGGGCACAAATGGGCAATGCTCTGTGTGTCCTTTAACATCCCGCATTCTGTCACATTCATCCCATCTTCACCTCCACATTCTTTGGCTACTGTGTGATGATTCTCTGGGTCATTAAACTTATTACACTGTATTGTGCTTGTATATCTTTATTCCTCCACTGGATTTTAAATCTCTTCAGGACTGTGATTTTGCTAATCTATTCAACCAAGTAACATTTATTGAGCTCCCACAGAACACTAGACATTTTTTTACATACTGCAATCACAGTAATGAGCAAGGCACATGAGGGATCTCCACACCTGTAGAGTATTCTGGTAAGGAAAACAAACTTCTAGACATTTTTGCTGAATAGCCCATCACAGTCAGGGTACAAACTAAACTACTGTTTCAGGATCTAGGGTAACCTACAGGGTTGGCTTGCTCTACCTATCCCACACCCTGTCCAGAAGACACACCACATTTTCCTGAGCTGGATGGCATGAGAATGACAAAGGCCACAGTAAAGTCCCAGCAATGTAATTCCACGGTGCTGAGTTTCTGACATCCTAGACCTAGACCCCCAACATTGGGTATATCAGGCCACCCAATGTTGGTTCTGCTTTAAATTTAGGCTTTTTTTTTTCCATCAAAGGCATTTCTTATAATCATCCAGAATCCCTGTGTCATGACCTCTTGCCATTGTGGATATCTATATGCTGCCAGCATCTTTTTCTTTTTAATCTGCCCCTCACTTTCTCCAAGTGACCTGGAGGGAGTGTTAATACCTATGTGGCTTCCTTGTAACAGGTTTGGTACAGTGGAGTTGGGTGCCAATTGGGGAAAAGATGGTAGGAGTCTTTTTCGTGGAGTGATATGGGTTCTGGGGGAGTGGGGGTGTTTTTTCTTCTGGAGTCATAATATCTAAAGAGAGGAAAACAGTACATTGAGCAAGCAGAATTCAAGACATAATCAAATGAAGTTGTTTTTGTTTTCTACTATTCTTTCTAAGTTTTATCTGAACTAGATGAAAATTCCTATAGGTCAATTTTCAGATCACACTTGAGTCCTAGAGTAAATTTAAGTCACAATTATAGTCCTAATTTAGAAATTCCAATGCTGACCAAGATGTTATAAAAACTTTGTACCTGATTTAAAGTAAAGTATTTTTGCCTTCTATAGTTTCAGACTGGAAGGCAGGGGGGGGGTGCAAATGGCATGATTGATTTTCTATATTTTTCTATAATAGGCTTCTCCTAACTGCCCACCTCCACTGTTGTTAACTAGTTTCTGATCCCTTTGGGATCAGAGTTGTGGTTACAGAAGGAGGAATGTTGTCCATACTTGAAAGGATCATCCACTGTGTTGGCTTCATGCTCTCTGGATGGGACATGTTTAAAACCACTTCTCCCTCTTGCAGGTACTTTTACGGTCTCTTTAAATACTATTATTGTTGCACAGCTACTTCTTGTAGTTCCCCTGATCCATTTTGATAGGCATCTTGTGAATCCTACTGTATAACCCACAAGCAATCATTCTCCTTTGGTTTCTTCTTATTTATTTTTTTTTAATTGGTAAGGTGCTGGAGATCAAACCCAAGGCCTTGCACATGATGGGAAAGCACTTTACCACTGAGCTGCGTCACCATTCCCTCCTCTGGTTTCTTATTGATAGGGTTTCCTCTACCCTCTTGGTGGCCTTCATGGGTAGAACCCAGGCTGAGGCCATCCTGGCTCTTGTCCTGGCCTCTCCCTCGTCCACCAGAAATATTTGCATATATTTTACCTCAAAAAACCCCAGGAGGTTTTTCTTTATGGCTGATCTCAGTATGGCAACTCCATCTGGCTGTCCTGGTGGCCTTAATTTGATCAGCTGTGACTCTGACATCTATTGTCCATGTCTCCCAAGTCAGAGAGCTCTCAGCAATGAATCTTCACCAAGTTTGATGTAAGAGAGGAAGCTCACAGGAGAAGTTCATGACACAGAGAAAATCCTTCCCCTTTCCACTGTCAGAACCTCCTCCTAACTGCTCTCTTTTTTAAAATCTTCATTTCATCAGGAAATCTAAAAGTAGTTTGGACTGGCGTTCTGTCCTTTACTCTGCATGGGACAATCTGGCTCCAAAATTCTTCCTTTATTTTACCTTGGTGACTTGCTAGCAACAATGACTTAAACATTTGACAGATAATATATGACAGAGATGCCAAAGTCCCTATGGAGAGAGTCTACGTAGGAAGACATAGCCCTAACAATTCAGAAATAGAGGGAAAGATGTAATGAAACATTTTTAGAGCCTCAGAGCTAGCCAAATCTGGAAAGAGAAGTACCTCCATGATGTCCCATATAATCTCCCCGTTTAGTCTCCGCTCAATTGAACTTTTGCTCTTTGCAATTGGGAAGAGTCCTTAGCGCTCACTTTCCTTTTGATGTGGCCTATAAGCCAGGTAAACTAGACCCACCTTTTCTTTCTCTTCAGTGCTTCCAGTTCTAGGGGATATTTCTCCCTTTCACTCACTCTGTGCTCAAACCTTCAAGTAGAAGAGGAAACTGCCTTCACACTCGCACGTGAGTAGGCTTTCACATGCCCACATGGAGAAAAATAGCCTAGAGACTGCCTCAGAAGCAGAAAGAGCAGTTATCTCAGAGACAGCTAGTTCTTTGGTGTAGAAAAAGAGTTTAACAGAATGTTTCAGTGCTAAATGTTGAGGCCATTGAATCTGGTTTGGGAGGAAAGCATTAAAACACGAGGAACTAAATTGTGTTTAAAATGTGATAGGACTCTAGGAGTTGGCTGTTGAGAAGTAGAAGAAAAATGTTGGGTATAAAAGAAGTTGTTTGTGAAAGGCAAGGGAAGGATAGGGCAAGAGATTTCTAGTTCTCCACCAACATTTCTTCTCACCCGCTTTTGTAGTAAAATGATGAGGCTGAGTATAAGCAGGTTCCTGAATGATCATATGGAGCACAGTCAAAGGCGAGCTTGGAGGACTTACTTCAGACTGCTATATTTTTTTTAAAAAAAAGGTTTACTTCTTTGACTCATAATACCAGGGAATTTATTACTTCAGCCTTGCCTTACTCTAATTGTAGCACCAGATTATTGGCAAGTGGTACCCCAAATAAGATGCCAGTAGGATGGTTCCTATGGCTAAGAGAACAAAGGAAATTGAATGAGGTGTATCTGATACTGAATTTAAGAAGTTGTCCATTCTGCACTATGCAGAATGTCACATGCTCAACATGTGACATTGAGCAGCATTTTCTAGTGGTGCTTTGAGAAACTGAGGGTAGGCGGGATGTAGGGTTGAAGGGGAAAATTAGCTTGAGAATATGGGACACAGAATGAGATTGAGAATTCAATGGAAGCAAGAAATGGTAGGAAATGGTGAGACTAGGAGAAGCAGAGACCCCCAAACCCTCTGAGGTATACTAAGATGGGTGTTGGACTGCATAGTGTGGAAGATGGGAATTAAAGCCAATTTTCTTCAATAAGTGAAAAGTAACCTCAGCATATTGGAAAATGAGACCAGGCAGGCGACAGAATCTTATATTATGTTCTTCTCCATTGTTCAAATGCTCACTGCCCTTCAGGCCCCAATTGAAATGTCATTTCCTCCATGAAGTGCAACAACACATTATCTCCACCCTTGGATCAACATGAAAGGGGATTCTTTAGGGGTTTCCTGCAAAGTTCCATGAATAAGAGCCCTGGTCCCAAATGGGCAGTCCTACATATTGGCATTCAGCTTTGTGACATTATAAACTAAAATATAATTTATGAAGCCTTCTGCTAAAAACAGTTTGGCTTATAAAGTTCCATTATAGCCTATCATCAGAAAGCCCCATAGTGGGACTAGATTCATCTTAGAATTTTTTCTGAGAAATCTGAACTCTTCCTATGCCAAGAGGGCATGACAAGTACCTCCCATCTGGAGGTGCATGAGCTTATATTAATGCCTGAAAGATGACCTCCAATTCCCTGAGCCCCTCCCATAAATGTCAAATTATAAAGTTGCTCTTTTTCTTTTCCTTTCAGGAAAGAATTCTCATTTCACCTTCCTCAGCAGTGGAATAAGTGGGTCAAAACAGCAACTACTGGTGAAACTCTGTTTCCAAATACATTCCATGGCTTATTTGTGGAGAGAACTGTTCTTTAACTTTTGAACTTTCAGATACCTGGCAAAAGCAAATGGGCAAGTTTTTTTTTTTTAATTAAACAGGAAAAAAATATCACGCCCTTGCTTGGCTACTAACCAAAGCCAGGGGTTTCATGGCTATTTCTGCAGGATCACTTCAGAGATGTGTGGCTGGATGATGGGAACAAGGACCAGGCATGGTTATTGTAATGGTGACACTCTTGGTACCTTCTTAGAAACCAGCAGGAGCCAGGGGTTCTGGGAGGGGGGTAGTGAGAAGTGCAAACGGTTCATTTACTCTGTGTACCATAACCTTACACCTTATTGACTATAAATCAGAATCGTTTGAAAAATCACCACATCCCTTTTCTGTCTGGGCCTGTGAAACTGCTTCCTTTAATCCGGCAGAAAGATGCCTGTGGTTTCAGAGCCCTGGGATGTTCCATTCTGTGTGCCACATGCATGTGGTTAGTAAATGACCTGGATGTCTACTGAGGTTTGTGACCACGAGTTGTTGCAGAGCTCTACCTGACTCCATTCTTCTTCTGGAGAAGATGAGAACATTCTTACCATATTAGTCATGATCAACCTTTCTAAAGATTTTTTTAATACACAGGAAATGTTCCTTTCCCAAAGCACATAATTTGGCCAATAGCCACTTCCTAGGTTCAGAGCAACTTTACCACCTATAAGTAGTTCTCCAAGATAAAGTTTGCAGAAACACAGCTTTAGTGGTGGGAATGTCACCAAGTTGTATAAACTCAAGGCATCCTTTGGCATCCAGTCATTCTGCAAATATTTATTGAGGAGAGTTCATTGGGGTCAATAGGATGAACTACATGGTAGTTATTTCTCATGTCTAGAATTTATCATGACCCATGAAGAAAGAACACAGACACCATCTTGATTTTAAAAGGGTATTTGATTGTCAAATTATAAAAATTACTACTCATTTTATGTTAGAGAATTGAAGATTAGAATGTAAACACAGTCAACCATGAGCTTGTGGAATGACTAAATTTAGCTAACCAACCAAGGTATCACTTCATATAGTTATCATTTTTATGGTGAGAGCACCTAACATCTACTTACTTTTCACTTTTCAAGAATAGAATATAGTGTCATTTATTATAGTTACCATGATGTAAAATAAGTCTTTTGAATTCATTACTCTGAACTATATATCCTTTGACCAACTCTCCTCCCTTCTTCCCCTATAACTACTCCAGGATCTGGTAAGCACCACTCTACAATACTTTTATAAGATCAAATTTATTTAGATTACATATATGAGTGAGATCATAAGGCATTTGTCTTTCTGTGCCTGGCTTATTTCACTTAGTATAATGCCCTTTAGACTTAACCCTATTGTCAAACAGAATTAAGTTTTTCTTTAAAAAGAACAAACCTCACCTGTAGATCTGCTTCTGCTTGAGAGTTTCCAGCATGCTAAATAGATTTTGGACTTAACTTAGCCAGCACCCACAATCAAAGAAGCTGATCCCTTGCAACAGACTTCTCTGTAGATTGGTAGATAGATGGACAGACAGACAGATTAATGATAGGTAGGTAGGTAGGTAGGTAGATGAAACAGGATTGCATGATTGATTGATAGGTGAGAGAGACAGAGAACCCAGTCACCAGTGGCACACACCTGTAATCCTTATTACTTAGTAGGCTGAGATTGGGAGGATTGCAGTTCCAAGCTAGCCCTGGAAAAAAAAAGTTTGCAAGACCCCATCTCAACTGAGAAAAAGCTGGGTATGGTGGTGCATGCCTGTCATCCCAGAGATTGCAGGAAACCTAAAAATAGGAGATCATGGTCCAGGCCAGGGCAAAAACGGAGACCCTATCCCCAAAATATCAAGAGCAAAGCTCAAGAGGTAAAGTGCCTGCCTAAAAAGCACAAAGCCCTAAGTTCAAACCTCTGTACTGCTAAAAATAAATAAGTAATAAGAAAGAAAGAGCAAATGTCACTGCTATGCTCTTGAATCTCCAAAACTGTGAACTAAATAAGCTTATTTCCTTTATAGAGTCCTTAGCCTCAGGAATGTTGTTATAGCAATAGGAAATGAACAGAATACAATAGGTAATCTTATATCAAGAGGCATCAATGATCTGTTTGGTAATCGAAATGATAGAAGAAGAAAATGAACAAAGATGCTGACAAAAGCCTAAAACACAGAGAGGAGAGCAAAGAAAAGCAAGGCCTTCAGAGTTTCATCTTCTAGCATCCTGGCCTTCACCCTGTGGACCAGGGTGAGAGAGAATACAGCAAGAAATGAGGTCCCATAGTTTATTTGGTAAGTAGAGCTTCTATTTAAAAAAGATCTTCTTTTGTCCCTAGAATATCATAAATGGAAGAAATGGGGAAAAGAAACAAACTTGTTTTTATTTCTTTTCATGGTGGCAGTTATTACCATTTTTTATATATTTATCTGTATATTGCTGTGCCTCCTACTGGAGTGTAAGGCCTATGGAAGTGAAATCTGTTTTGTTCAACACAAAAATCTAAGACTGCCAAGAACAATGTCTGGCACAGATTAGTGCTCATGAGGTATTTTGAATGAATAAATGAAGCAGCCTAATTAAAATGGTTAGTAGTATCCATTTCTGTCCTTCTAGGTTTGTTTATTTTCCCCTTTCCCCAAAGAGGCTAATATTTTTCTTTCATAAGTCTGGTTTGATAGCTATTTAATTCGGTCACAATCCATATATCAGGTCACACAATCAAGCCTATATATATGTATTCAATTGCAGAGCCATGAGGCAGGATCACACTACTCCTACATCTGTAGACATAAATATAATGTCTTATATATTTTCAAGCCTTGGCCAAATTCATTTTCCTAGAAATTTAAAAAGGCTTTATAAAATTATTTTCAAAAGACCTAGGGACTTGACTCAAATAGTAGAGTGCTTGCCTAACAAGCATGGGGCCCTGAGTTCAAGCCCCAGCACAACTTTAAAAATCATTTTTAGAAAGCAATTAACACAAGACCTTTAGGCCACAATTTAGAGGGGTGATGGTGCTGATAGTTGTACAGCAATATCAATGTGCTCAATACTACTGAGTGTGGGCCTCAACATGGCTAAAATGATAAAAGTTGTGGATGTAGCTCCCTGGTACAGTGCTTGCCTTGAAGCCCTGGGTTGTATCCCATGAAAAATAAAAAAAATAATGTGAGAGGTCCTGAGTTCACTCCCCAATATTGCAAAATGAAAAAAATGACTAAAATGGTAAATTTTGTTATGCATATTTCACCAAAATTAAATAAATAATTTAAACTTTTTTCATTGAAAACAACTTCAAGCCTACTGATACTATATTTTTCTTATGTGCAAAGTAACAAGGTAGAAGATCAGTCAATAAAATTCTCTCATCAAGGTAGCAAATCTTCTTTTGCTTCGCTCTCCATGTGCTGGAGCTCACATGCCTTCCCTCACTTGACCTCAGTCTGAGATATAAATATGCTGTTGGAGAATGACTTGAATTTTCAGAAACAAGCTTGATAAGTTTCTACAATTACAGCTCCCATATTGCAGCCAATTATTTTCCAAATACTCTTGAACACAAAGAGTACTGCTTCATAATGTGTTCAGGTTCAATAAAACAAATATATGGTAGAGTTTGGAACAGTCCATAATTTTACACTGAATGCTGTCATCTGAGAGAATCTCAGCATTCTTCTACTGTTATTTATTAGTTCCTACATTTATTACTTTTTCAAATCTCAGAAATACTGGTGAAATTTAAAACAGCTTAATTAAACTTCAGATGTGGGTTTCTGATAAGGCTGGCACAGAGCCATGGCATTCCAAGATTCTCAAATAGCATAATCTAATTGATTTTTTTTCTAGAACACAGAGGTCATAAACACACAGTAATCCAAAACACTTAGTGTCCTGCCAGCTGGCATGTCCTCATTTCCAGTTTCCCTGCACTGCAATTTTGCTTCCATTTGTGAGAAAATGTGGATTTCTCCACTTTGGTAGATTGTATTAAGTTACATGCTATTCAGTTGAGGTATTTTTTAATGAACTAATTACATGTTAGTTAACAATAGAACATTGCTTCAACAGTCAACTGTTGAATATCACTTTTAAAGAAATTACTTCAGTCTTGTAGTAAGAATGTCTGGGAATAGGATTGTCCTAGGTAAACAATATGATTACCTGGCAGTGAGCTCTTGAGCTATAAATAAATTTATAGGTATTAGATATCATTATTATCGTAACAACAATAGCTACAACAAAGACAGCATCTGTAAAATGCAAATCTTAGGGGTTTTCCTGCCTAAATAATGTTTTCCATTAATGTTATCCAAGATTAATTTTATCAGTATATAATATCTTTTAAATGGTGAGTCATGACTAGACTCCAATCAAAAGTTATGGCTATGAAGGTGGTGGAGGTGGCTGATTCCTATAATATTCACTTTTAAAGTTAGCTCCTATTTCTTCCACATCTAACTCTAGATCCACTAAGCAATTGTCTCAGTGTGCTCTGATCAGTGATGATATTGTAGATCCTGGTCACCCCTTTAAGACCGCATCTGTCTTTCTACATGGCTGATTCTGTATCTGTTTAGCCTCATATCCATTCTTCACTGTCCCCTGCTCTGCTTTATCTTGCAGGGCTGACATTCCCTGGCTCTTATATTAACCAGCATCAATCTGGACTAAGCTCATGAGAAAGAAGCACTGGCAGAAAGTTGAAAAGTACAAGAAAGGAAGTGAGAAGCTAGGTTACTTCTCACTGCCTCCACTGGTTATCGATGGCAGCAACTGCAAGTCTTCCACCTTTCTGGTGGTTCCCCAAAACTTCCTGTGTCCAGCTCAGGAGGTGTAGCATCTTCCTGCCTTTGCGAGTTTCTAGGTTGCTTCACTATCCCATTAGACTTCTTCGCCTTCTATTACCAATGCAACCAATTTCCTGTGTTAAAGTCCTGCTGTTGTGTTCTGTGGTTTTTATTTCCTGATAGACCGAGTTACCAGACTAAAACTTACAATCTCATGAGGCTCACTCTATTTTTCACTTATTTCAGATGCTCAGTTCTCAGCATTTTAATCACATCTTTTTCAAGTATAGCTGCATAAATTATTTTTCTTCTTTTAAAGAATATTTTAGTTTGGAGAAGCAAGAGAGAAAAAAATGGAGGTAGGTAGTTATTTATAAAGTACTGTAATTTCTGCCTAACTTTCTATAACCTGGAGTTCCACTCTTCCTACACAGCAGGGCACACATTTTTGGTGAGGTCACACACACCCAGGGACATGATGTCATCTTGCACATTGTGTTACAACAGGTTTAATAATGCATTGCTGCATCTTAAACCCTGAGATGGAATGCTTAGCTGGACCCTGATCCGTCTGGTAGACCTGTTAGCTAATGACCCCAGGAGCTCAGCGCATTTCTCCCGTTGAGACAGAACAGAAATGACTCTTACAGACTGAAAGCTCAGTTTTAAAACACAACAATGATGTCATCACTACGAATGTCTTTTATTTGTGCCTTTTCTTCTTCTACCTTTCTTTACTTCTTTCTTTTCCTCATTACTATGCTTCTGAAACATAACCGGAGATCAAGCTGCTTAAATGTAGCTGGAAAAATTTTTGGTATTTCTCACAAATGAAGCAATCTGGGACCTACCATTGTCCTCCTAAGGACTTAGGAGTTACAAAGAAGGCTAAAGCATAGCTTGAGGACACCAAGACTATCATGGGATTTATATGACTTTTACTGTGGTAAAAATCTAATCTCCGTAGGTTTTATTAATTGCTGGACACCCACTTTTCCAATCCAGAACCATCTTCGACTCCTCTCCTCCTCTCCTCCCTCTTAGACATCACAGAGTGCTCTTGTTCTTGGTTTCCAGTCTTGCTGATTACTACCTCAGTCTATCCCCAAACATCCAATGTGCCAACCCACTCATCATTTCCTGAATCCTCCCTAACAGTTCTCACATCTCTTATGTTGTGCTTTCACTAAGAGGTTTGCATTGTTCCTCCAAGTTCTTCACAACTACAACTTTCTCCAAAAGCATCCAGATCCTTCCAGGGAAAGAATGTAGATTAAACACAATTATAAAGAATACAAACATACATGTGTGTGTGTATGTATATATATATACTATATGGTAAACACATATATGTGTATAATATATACATCTATAATATGTACATCTTCAAGGATAAGAAGAACAAGAGCAAGAAATCAAATTTGAAAGCTAGAAAGCAGATGGATGAATGAACCATAAATAGTTCAACACTCAAGGCACAGAAGTAATAAGCCAGTAGTAGGCAAAACTGAAAACCAACCCAAAGGCTCAAAATTTCTCAAGCACTGGAGAAGTGAGTCTGAAGGGCGTGGACAAAGAAAATCAAAAGTATTTTTTAAGGACTAGGCAGATGGCCGGTTCCCAAGTTCACTCTGCCAGGCTGTCTCTCCCTAATTTATTATCTAGAAAGCACAAAACACAGGATTTTAAGTGGCCATAAGCACAGTGGATGATATAGCTGTTACTGAAAAACATTAACCTTCTGCATACTGAAAGCATATACCTCAGCTCTGTGTCCACTTGGCTCCCAGAACACTAGCTGCCAGGCAGGATGTTGGAAAAAATCTTCCATGGGAAATATTTCCTTGCCAAAAAGAAAGATATAAAGGTACTGACAGTGATATTTCTTTATTAAAGCTTCCCAAACAAATCACCACATAGGGAAACTGATAATCCCCATCTGTTCACTCAGAACCCCAAATGAGCTTATGAGTACTCTGCTCTTAAATATAAAAATTACCATAGCTTTGAAAAGCTTCCAAAATAGAACATATATAACAGAAAAGAAACCTTTTCCCTCACCCACATACATCATACAATACAACTTGGCTAAGACAATATTTGTAGAGAGAAGAAAATTTCAATAACCAGTTCAATAACAGTTTCTAATTAATAGCATTAGGGGACTAAAAGTTTACTGAACTATGCAATAAGAACCGAGATCACTTTTAAAAAGAGAGAAGAGAAGGAAGAAATTGTAGATGGAAGCAAGAGATGGATGTAATACCAGTACAAATGATGGGAAATCCAAATACACAAGAGTTTGAGAAAAATAAAATAGAAGTGGAAAACAAAAGCAAAGTTTCCATGATAGGACAAAATTGAAACAGCTGAGCAAGTGCTCAGTAGATTAAACAAAATATCAACCACTATGAGGGAGATCATAGTAAAATTTTCACAAGGGGATTGAAAAAAAAACATATATGTCATATTTTAAAATTCAGGAATCAGAAAAACAACAAACTTCCCAGGAACCCAAAAGTGTTAGGCAGTAGTGAAGTGATACCTTCAAAACTCTAAAGGAAAATGATTTCCAGTGTAGCCTCTGATATGCTAACAATCAGGTATGAAGATAAGATCTATTGTCATATCTAGAATATCTCAATACTCTATCTTAATTTTTGTCTTGCATAAAACTACTGGAACATGTGTTTGTCCAAAAAGATTGCTGTTGGGCATGATAGTGCAGCTTGGAATCCTGACAATGCAGGAGGCACAGATAGGAGTCCTATAGTCTGATGCCAGCCCAGGTAAAAGCACAAGACACTACCTAAAAAATAACCAAAGTAGAAAGGGCTGGGACTATTGCTTAAGTGGTTAAGCCCCTGCCTTGCCACTCAAGTTCCTGAGCTTAAGCCCCAGTACAGTCAAGGGAGGGAAAAGATTGCTAACTGAGAAGAGATAGGAATCACAGCAAAAGCAGACCTCGGAGAGGAGAAAAGTAGAGGGAAGTCTTCAGGATGGTTTTGCAAGAAGATCCCATGATAGAGCTTTGTTCTCCCCAGGCATAGACTAGGTGAGCAGTTCACAGGCTTTGAAACATTGTGGAGGACGAAGTTGAATAGAAATCTAATGCAATGCCCTTGAAAGTCTTAAGGAAAGATTTAGACAATCAATGAAGCATTTCAGTTGAATGAGTGACAAATACTTATGAAATGAAGTAAATTTTAAAATGTGAAATGTAATAATATTCTAGGAAAAATAAGAAGTTGGACCAGAAAGAAAAAGGGACCATATTTTATATGACTCAGCTTAGAATTCAGTTTTCAGAACCGTGATCAAAGAATATTTGCTTTAATCAAAATCATGTCATAATGACATTGGGAGAAGGAGGGACAGGTACATGTGTGCGTTGCACCGTGTATACTCTATTTACACCTAGAACTAAATTCTCATTTTCCATAAGGAGAAGCCAATGGATAAAGCCTAAGCAAAAAAAATAATTTGCATTATAATCATGTCACTAAGAGATAAATAGTCCAAGAATTAAGAGAGTTGACAGTGGCTAACTCTTGAGAGAGAAACCTTAAGAATAGAGCTACTGTTTTAATTTTCTTTTTACAAATGTTACAGAATTGTTTGAGTGTTTTAAATAATGCTCCACATGGGGAAAAGAGCACTTTATTCAGGCAAATTAAACTCCTTTTTTTTTTAAAGCATGGGACACTGTGCAGTTAAGGCACCACATATCACATGGGGTTATGGCTGCCTGGATGTCCATCTCCTAATAGACTGTGAGCTCCTTTGGGGCAGGGACCTTTCTTACACATGTGTCTTTTCTTGCTTAGCATGGTGCATGACCCATCATTGACATCCAATGAACACTTATGGAAAGATTGTTCCAGAATTATCTTCCTTAATTCTACTATATGATATGACAGAGAAAAAGTATAATTCTTCTTCCAAATGAAAAACATCACATATTGAACACAATCACCATATCTGCTCTTGAATCTTTTCTTCTCTGGACTGAAATTGCCCAGGGCATGTATTATTTATGAATAATTTTTAAAGTCTACTCACTATCTTGGTCACAGAATTCTAGTGAGGGATGATTAACCTTCCTCCCTTTAAGTACTGGATAAAATGTTCCAACCTGTGATGTGAACTGTGCAGATCAAGTAGAAGTTCCATTTCCCTAAATCTAGATACCATCTGTCCATTAAATCAGTGCACTCACCTTATATTTCTATAAACCATCTTTCCCTGTTGTCACATAGTTAGCTTATACACTTATATAAATCTTCAAGTCTTTTTCTAATTTATTCCTGGCAAGACTCCTGTCTGCCATTTTCTATGTGTACAATTGATTTTAGGGTTCAAACTTGAGCCTGTATGTTTTTCATTTTTATTATTTTTAGACCCTCATTATAGTCCATTGAGTCTATTGTATTAAAATCCTGTGAACCAGTGTAATAACTCTCCTTCCCAACTTCCCACAATCGGCAAATTTTATTTGCACACATTTATGAATTAATCCATGTTATTAGTTAAATCAAAATTGAAACCTTTGGCACAGCATTAAAAGCTCACCTTGGGGTTTTCAGCATCATTTAGACAGCATACCCCAAGACTGGCCATTCAACCAATTGCAAATCTCTTACCTCTTCATATCATTTGAATGATGTGTATTCACTTTCTCCACGAACATAAAACTCCTTATCAAATGCCTTGTCCATATAGTTCGTTGTCTATGTGCCAGACTCTGCTTAAGGACGAATAATGTCAATTTACATGTTAAAGCTCATTAAGTCTTTGCATTAAATCTCACAGTTACTATATTTCTCTGATGCACCAAACTAGTAGTACTGTTTGTTTGGTACCTGTGTTTGAGTTAGTATTGTATTTTCATGCCTGCTCTTGGAGAGAATCATGTTCAACACTTAGAAAGACTCCTGCAATGATGAAATGTTCTATCAGTTTTGATGCAGAATTTCCAAAGTTCATTTAATTATGTAACTCCACTTCTGGAGGATCACACATTACTTGGAGGAATGCAGCTAGAAAACATGGTACTGATGCTTTTGCAACCTTTCCACACCTTTTCACTCACTTGCTGTGCACTTCACTTCTTCAGGGTTTTGGTAATTGTTCTATTCTGCCTGTCTCTACAAACTCTGTTCATCCTCCCTAATCTAACTGCTAGCTATTCCAAAAAGATTATGATTATCTTCAAGAGAAGAAGCTCTAACTCATCTGAAAACAATCTAGATGTTCTTAAAAAAAGGAAGTATCACAATACAGAGCCTCATATATTGTTTCTGTCCCTCAGCTATATTCAAAGTCCTTCAAGATAAAAGGATTGACTCTTGTTCATACTTTTCTCCTGAATTTTATCTATTATAATAACTTATTCATAATAAATGCTTAATAAAATCTGAGGATTGATCAAGAACATAAATCTATTGGCCTATACCACTGTCACCATGGTTTCCCTGTAGGAGACTTTGTTGGGGATTACAGGGACTTTATACACATACCTAATCATGACTGGGAGAAATTATATATCTAAGGAGCAAGCTGTCTGAGCAGAATGTTAACCTTCTCAGCTTCTGAATTCAGAAGTAGGCTTAGAAATTTGAATGTTCAAGTATGAGAGTTGATAGACATGTTGTGCCCAGCTGATAAAAAAAGTTTTCAAGCTCATATAATTAGCAATGATGGAGAATATCACACCTCCCAAGGCAGGCCCTTACATGTAAAATAAGTGAGCCAAGAAGTTGAAGTGTCTGGTCTTCATATCATTTTTCCACCTCCATGGTATGTTGAGACCTCTTGTGTTTGTCACTTTTCATTGTTGTGACAAAACACTTGAGAAAATAACTTAAGGGAGGGAGAATTTATTCAGGTTCATAGTTTCAGAAGATTTAAACCACAGTTACTTGGCTCTGTTGCTTCTGAGCCTATGCATGTTGCATGTTAAAGCAGAACATCATGGGAGGGGGCCATTAGGGGGACGAAGTAGCTCATCTTGTGGCAATCAGGAGGCAGAGAGAAAGAGACAGAGAGGGACTGGAGACAAGTTACCTACTTCCTCCAGCCAGGCCTAGCCTTGTAACAGCCCATTTAGCTACAAACTCATCAATGGATTAATTCATTGATGAAATTAGTGACTTCGTAATCCAATTACCTCTCCATAGTGCCACCAGCTAGGGAGCAAGCTTTCAGCACAAGATACTTTTGAGGAAACACTTTCTATCCAAACCATAACAGTTCTGGTGCCATGATCACTCACAAGCATTATTACAATCAGTTCACAGAGATTATTTGGGATATAAGAGTTAGAAGCCCACAGACTGAAGGAATAATCACATCCTTGAGCTACTTTAATGATAAATTGCTTGCATTTCAATTCAGAGTGGCTGAATTGGCCTCATTTTAGACTTAGCAAACATCTCAAATGGGTTTTCCAATGCTTTTGATCTTCTATGACCCAGGTATGTTTAGCTAAACACTATCCCCTTAATTTTTTAAAACACATATGTACTTTATAAGAAATGTTGCTCACATTGTTTTGATCCATTTACATATCAAATCACCAAAATCTTGCCTGGGAAGAGCATTTTGATGTCCAAGAAGACTTTTCAAACATTTTATAAGCTGTTTCTCTTAAAAACAGGAAGCTTCATTTTGCCAAGAATAAACAAACAAGGAGCACAAGAGGCAGGTAGTTGCCTGAAAAACTCCAAACCCACAAGGTTGAGGGGAGTCTAAACTTGGGAACACACCTTTCCTCATCCTTTTGTTTAATGTAGTTGCTTGTCTTCCTCTCAAAACCAAATCCCTAAAACCAGGCTGGGAGGCAGGGTAAAAGGGCAAACAAGAAGGGAAAATAAACAAGAAATAGAGGTGACTTTTAAGTGTGGCTTGATTTCCCAGACTTCTTTCAGAGTAGCCAGTGATCCTATGAGCCAGGAAACTGAGGCACCATTAGTTTTTTTTTTTTTTTTTGAGGTTCCCATGAAATCTGGGTCAATGCCAAGCTTCCAAAAAGGCTCTTCTCACCTACTGTCTTGTGTTTTTACCTTCAGCCATCACTGCTGCCAGTCACAGGCGAGACACGCAATGTTTACCCCACATTCAAAAGATGAGCCTGTTCCAAATCTGAGCTCAGCTGTAAATCACCAAGCCTCGCTGCTTCCAAAAGTTAGAAAGCACCTCATCATGTGTTTATGACTCTGCCAAAGGGACTCTGCCCTGTTTTGATTCTGCTCGGGTCCCATGAACATTTGCAATGGTGTGTGTGGCAGATGGCAGTGTGGGTGGGCAGCACTGAACAGCCCTGTACCATACCACAGGCAAAACGTTCTTGGCTCTATTCATAGCCTTTCCCTGGCATTGGCAGATGTCTTTGCCTGGTGCCTTGGTTCCCAGAGGTAGGCATGTCTGAAATTTAGGTCCACTTCCAAATCTTGTGAACAAAATGCAAAACACTCACTGGCTTGCATTTCTAATGCAGTGATGCCAGAAACTTATCAGCATTTTTTCCTTTTACATCCTAATTCTGAATTTTGTTTTCTTTTTATATTTGGCCTTAGAATCCATGGAAGAGGGAGAGCAGAATCCAATAAAAATGGTATTTAGCCTATGTTAACCCACATTTAAACAAAAAATAAATAATTATTCTTGTAAAGCTTTTAGATTCACATTGCATGGAATTTCTAAGTAATCTGACCATGAAGCTGAAAAATATTTAGTATTTTTCTCATCCTATCCTGCACTCCAAGTCAAATTAATACCAAAGTCTATCTTTTGTTTTAAGTCATAAGACACACAATTTATCTCTTTTCTAAATTTATCTCTGAGGCACTCAGAATTCCACATTGAAAATTATCAAATATGCATAGGAAATTTTATTAGAAATTTTAGTGACATGGTAATACTCCATTCAATTGCTAAAGCATGCTTTCCACTTGTTGCCACTTATAACAAACTCAGTTCATCCTCAATGTGGAAATTATTGGTTTATCTATTCCCCCAACTTCTTGGAGAAGCTAAAGAGGCAAGATAACAGGATGCAAATATAATTTGCTTTTTGTGGGTTTTCACAAACAGAGTATATATTTTCCTTTCTCTAAATGCAATAAGAACTAAGGACAAAACCAAGTGCTACCCAGATGTCAAAGAAATAAGACTTTTTAAAGGCTGTTTAAATGCTTCTGAAAAAGGTAAAGTTTTATTTCCTTTTCCTCCTTCCCTTTTAATGATGCATAACTTTCTAAGTTAAGGCCATTCCTATACTGGAAAAGCCACAACTGAACAGTTCATCAGGCATATGCAGAAAGACAACTGCAGTCCTGGTAGTTTAGACTAATTAAAAAAAAGCTAATATGACAGAGACGAAAGACAGAGGTTATGTATAGGTAGTATAAGTCACACTGAAGGGTAAGCCGTAATTTGTTATATTGGGATCTGTATAGGAAAGGTATTCTGTACTTGTAGGCCATCTAGAACAAAACCCAGTAAGTGAAGATGTAAACCAGTATTTAAAACCCAAAGGCAAAGCTACTAATATGGACCAGCTCTGGACTTCATCACTTCTTTATCTCTCATGTGATCCTCAGGTGCCCTTTCCAGGGGTTTTGATTGTGTAATCAAATTTTGTGTGTTTAGGCCCAGAGTCTACTGTCTGGGCATATCCAAAATAGGGACATAGTGGTAGGTAGAAGGGATATTAATATTTCAGTGGCCAAGGCCAGACTAATTGTCTTCTATGTTCATTGGATTGGTTGGATGAAAATGTCCTTTTAAATGTAAATATTATGTATTTTAAATAAATGTATTATTAAATAAGTGTATTAAAATGTACTATGCTAAATAAAATAAATTATTTCATAGTTATACACTTAAGTAATAATATAAATCATAAACATAACTTTTAGACCTTGATAAACAGCATTTATACATTGTTTTCCATATTAATTTATAAACCCATCTTTTCCTATGTGGGAAGAAAACTTCTCCTCTTTCCAATTATCTTCCACAAAAGATAGGTAATCCCTAAACCCCAACGAGTTCATTATCTCCCCATTCAGGGCCATTTTCCTGTCCACAGCATTGTGATTCTCTCAGTCACTCAAACTGAGCGCCTTGAAATTGCCTCTGTCACTCCCCTCCTCCTTCTCTCCACCACATCCATTCATCCTGGGTCCGGTTGGTTGGTTGGTTTGTGTTCCCTAGTGTCTCCAACAGCTGTTCTTTCCTAATTGCTACTGCTGACTCCTCCTCACTCAACCCTCATCATTAGGCCTAACGCTGTGTGTGTGCTTCCTGCCTGGGATTCTTATTTCCAGTTCTCCATTCAACCAAACTGAAATGTCACAGCTAGATGTAAGTCTTCTGATGTCTCTTTGTGTGTTATAAAGATCAATCAATTCTTGACTCAAGGGTGTTTAATGACAACCCTATTACCCATTAGAGAAATCCAAAGCCTTCATGTAGCATCAGATGCCATCAATTATCTGTCCCATTTTATTATGTCTATTCCTCATTTCCTGTGTTTCCCTAGTAATGCCAGCTCTAGTCAAATTAGTCTATTTATTACTTCCCAAGCAAACCAACCCCAATCCTCTTTCTATGTTTTGGTTCACTCGATGCTCTATGCCCCTAAGTTCTATCCTTTCTCTTTACATACCCCAATCCCACACATTTGTACTATCTCAGACTAATTGACACTTTATCTAGGTTATTACACTCAGCAGTCATTTAGCATATGCTTTCTTTTCTTCCTTTCTTCCTTTCTTTCTTTCTTCCTTCTTTCCCTTTTCTTTCTTTCCTTCTCCCTCCCTACCTCTCTCCCTTCCTTCCTTCCCTCCTTTCTTACCTCATTTAAGAAGCACAATCTTGGCCACAAATAACTGAAAATGGACCTTTATGGAGCATCCAGTAAATTCCAGGTTCTAGACAAATGGCTCTAGAGCCAGCAATAACATTTTCATAGCAACTCTGAGGTGATAATATATGCCTTCTATTTAACAACCCAGGGGACTGGGACTTAGTTACTTAGTAAACCTAGAACAATTTCCAAAGATAGCAATGTGGTAAATGCTACTACCAGAAATCATTCAAGGAGATAGAGAGACAATTAAATAAAAATACTGTCCAGGTCTGGAGTGGAGTTCACACTTAATACACTAAGTAATATTAATGTGTCTGGAAAATATTTGCAGGATGTATTTCATTTCTTCTGGGGAAGTAAAAGGCAGGGTGCTAGCCAAAGTACCTAAGTCTCTCTTGATTATTTTCCTCAAAGTTTAAGCTCCTAAGAGATATTAGATGATTTGTCAGGAGAAAAGTGGTAAAATTTGTGTGGAGAAGCAGAATACACTAGAGGAGGGGAGAGTGGAGTTTACTTCCCCATGTTCCCCAAATACAGGGTGATGCCTGAGTTGAAGAGTCAGGGGATAGGAAGACCTGAAATGATGAAGAGACACAACTTGATGAATTTGGGTCATGAAGACCAAGAATATGTATTCTGTTAACATTGGAAATGTCTGGTATATACACTCAGAAGTAATAATTTACCAACTTAAAATGATAACCAATGTGTTCTCTCCAGTTTTTCTAATAGAAAAAGGCTTCTCTTTTTGGAGTCATTTTAACTTCTTTCCTTAACTCCCATTCCATATCCAATCAATCAGACCATACTTAAAGTTCTACCTTCAGAGTTGGACTAGATTTTGACAGCTTCAAATGGTGGTCCAAGTATGGATTATTTCAATATCTCATTTCCAACCTTTTGTAAATTTTGTCATTAACTTTCTAAGTGACCTGCTTGTGTCTGCTTTTGTCTTAATTTAATCTCAGTCCAGCTGCCAGAGTGGGCCATGATGACATAAGTCTGACCCCTCCTCTAAACCCTCTAGAGGCTGCACAACACCATAAGTAAGTTTGTAGAATGGTTGATGAGGCTGATGTGACCATCACCCATACTCTCTCTTCCATCTTTTTTTTCAGAAATAACCTTCCTAACCATTATGAAGCACTTTGTCCTCCTTATTGTTCCTCAAATGCACTAATGTGCTCCTATCTCTGGCCTGTGCACTTTTACCTTTTACCTTGGACTCTATTTTCCTCAGATATACAAAAACTCACTTTTCATTTCATCCAGGTGACAACTAAAATGCTCTTTTGTATTGTAGTAGAGCTCTGTATGTCCAATCAATTTAAAATAATGACTCCTTCCCCTATCCATTGCTAAGATGATCAAATAATTTATCATCCAAACTAGGACAGAATGGCAGGTGCTATTAATTTTATGCCAGGACATCAAATATAAATCACCCTATAGTCATCCCATCACTGCTTTTCATACCACCACCTGGTGTATTAAGCATTTGGTTGATTTTCTACCTTTGAATTGCAAACTCTACAAGGATGAAGATTTCATGTTGTTCATTACTTTATCCCTAGAGCCTCAATAATAGTCAATTACTAAATGTTTATCGTATAAATGAATAAACTAATGTGAAATCATGGTAAGACTCTAGAGGAGAAGGGATGAGTGGACAAATAAGAAAATAGACTAAAGAACAATTCTAAAAGCAAGGAATGGAAACAGCAGAGAGAAAAGAGTCCACAGAATCCATATTACAAAGAACAGGTAACTGTGGCCACAGATTGTTTGAAACTCCTCTCACGTATGGTGGGAGTCTAAGCTCCTTCCCTTGAATCTTAGTGAAGTGAGCAGTCTTCAAAATGGCTCCCCATTATCCCTACTTCTACATATTCACACTCTTGTATAATCCCCTCCTCTTGAGTTGTGACTTGCTTCTAACCATTAGGACATAGCAAAGGTGATTATGCTATATAAGATTATAACCTTGGTCTTGGCTAATAGACTCTGCTTTGTTGGCCTTGATGAATAAGTAGACATATTAGAGAGGCCCATGTGGTAGAGAACCAATGTTGCCTTCTGGCCACCAGCCAGGAAAAAATCCAGTCCCACAGTCCAAGAAGCCAGAAGGATGTACATTCTATCAACAACCATATGAGCAACATTTCTGTTAGTGAGACTTGATGACCCAGCCCGGCTGTATCTGGACTCCTGAGCCACAGAAACTGTGAATATATAACTGCACGTTATTTTAAGCCAGTAAATTTGTGGTAGTATTAGTACACGTTAACAAATAACTACGAGGTGAGCTCTGTGGCTGTTCTGATGAATACAATAAGAAAGTGGTTCCATGCCAGTTTCTTAGATAGGGTCTTAAGAGCCTGCGACTTCTACTTGCAGCCTCTAGGATCACTCTTTCACGCAACCGAGGCTTCTGTGTTGGAGAAAATACATATAAGCTAACAGTTCCAGCTGCACCCAGTCTTCAAAGCCATCCCTGACAAAAGGGCAGATGCACAACTGAAGCCATCTTGTATACACCTTGGCCGGCCCTTCTTCCAGATGAAAACCATGAAGTGATCCCAGGCAACTACAGGAAACATAAAAATTACCCATCTGATCCCTCTCCAAATACTTGACCAACAAAATCATGAGATATAATTGTTTGGTATTTGAAGCTGCTAAGATTGGAAGTCACTTGTTATGTAGCAATAAATATTTTTGGGGGATAACCCATGGAAATCAACAAAGGACAATAAGATTAAGTCACCAATCAAGACTTTGGATAGAAGAATTGGATAGGGGATGGAAAAATACCAGGAATGGCTAGGGTTAAGTCTCCCTCTTAACACAAATAGGGAGCTTAGAAAATAAGTCATTGTTTAATATTTGTAAACACATGAATTTGTAGACTAAGTCATAGCATTATTATTGTTACCCTAATAAACACTTTCAGGAGGCAATTTATTCTTTTTTTTGTATAAATATTTCCTAGAGCAGAGCATTAGATACTGAATGCCCACAAAAAATTTTTTCCTGCTAATGATCACAGCCTCCAGGGTCTTTTATCACAGTTCTTTTTAAATTTTTTAATTCAGATTATTAATGCATATCAATAATCTGAATTACAAATTAGTGAGTTTCACTGTGATGTTTCCATATGAGAGGCACTACTGCCTTTCCCTCTGGAGAAAAAGAAGGGAGGTCCTCTATCTTTGTAACAGAAACTACATCACCTGATATTTGTTCTCTTTTTTCATAATGCAAAATTTCTAACATTTTTAGCAGTAGCAATGATAACCCTGAATAAAAATTACATTTGAGAACCTCTTCTGTAGTTAGCTATGGCCCTAGGACTTACTATTTTTTAACTGATAATATTTAAATGGAAAAGTTGAGAGGCAGCTTCTACTTCCTAAGCCTTGTTCTGCTACTGGGATGCATGTGTGATTGCTGGAGAATAACCATAGTGTTGTACCATGAGGATAAGGGCCTCTCCATACAGATATCACAAAGGAGAGATGGAGGGAATCTCAAAGTCGAAGGATTTAGTCTAGTAGACTCACCATTACTAGCTCTGGTTATACATCTCAGTATAGTTCATAAAAAGAAATGTTTATTTATTTATATTTGAAGGGATGTCTGTGCCCAGAAAAATAGAAAACAGGTGGGAGTCTGATATATTTCTCTTTTTCTCCTCAAATGACTTATCTAGTCCCTCCCAAAAACATGGTTATTAATACACCCAATACCATCTGCAACAGGCAGAGGGTTAAGTCTCCAATTAGATAAGAGGTAAATTCAGGAAGTTGAGAAGATAGTAATCCATTGTAAATGCCTGTTCTCCCACTGCAGTTCTGAGCACATAGTAAATTTCTGGAAATGATTAGCATAAGTTTAAACCACCAATAAGATGACATTAAAGCTAAGCCACACCTCAGAGATTCTGGTACATGACTTCTGATCCTTCAGTTCACATGCACTTTCTTTGAAATTTTTTACTGAGCTCTATTATGCGACAAGCACTGCTATAGGTCTTCTGATAACAATGTAGGCAAGTCAGACATGGCTCCACCCACAGAAGAAGACAGGTACCTCTTAGGGGAACAGCTAATTGTAATTGATAACTTGGTAAATCTTGCTTTTTTTTGTACTTAGAAGAACCTTATGGAAGTTCAATTGGTTGAATAATGTAGATGTAGTTATTCTTTTTAATGGCAGATATTTCTAATTGATTGGATATATCATCATTTGTTCTGCTTTTCCCCAATGATGGGTGTTTACCATTAGTATTACTTTTTCTCTTGTCTTTGCTTTACTTCTCTTTGTTTCCTTGCTTACTACCACTGCTTTCTGACTACAAACAACCTTCCATGGTTATTTTTACATCTTGGGATATTTTTGTTTGCATGGACTTCATCTTTAAAAGTGGAACTAGACTAGATCTTCAAAATGGATTCAGAACGTATGTGTATTTGTAATTTTAATAAACACAACCATATATTCCCACATGGCTGAGGATTGCCTCACATTTCCAAAAGCATTGCAAAACACTCTATCATGACTCACATTTATCACTTTTTTCAGTTCTTGGCTAGGACCAGTTAGTAAATAGTTACATATTGTTGCTTCAGTTTTCATTCCCTGATTACCAGATGACTTGAGAATATTTTTCATTGGTCATTTGGATTTGGTTGGCCATGGAATTCTGATGAATATGCTTCAAATATTTTTATTTTTTATTTCAATTTCAATTTATAGGACTATATACATTATATTGAACATTTTTTCTACTTATGTGGCATTGCTTTTACTAAATATATCATTTAGCAAAATCTTTTGCTCTATGTGATTTTTCATATTATGAAGTCAAATATTGCTCTAATTCTTTTATAGCTTCTGAGTTTCCTGTCATGGTCCAAATTATTTCCACAGGTTATGTATGTTATGTCCTATATTTTCTATTAATACCCTTTATTGTTTTACTTGTCTACATTTAAATATTTTCTCCATATGAACTTATTTTGATGTACAGTGGGCTCCAGGTTGGTTTTATTCCAAAAAGATCCAGTTATGTTTGATTTATTAAATAATGCATTATTTTCCCACTGTATTGAAAATGTCACCCTTACTATATTAAAATCTCATATGAGGTCTGGAATCTATCATTGGGCATTCAATTTGTTGCTCTGATTTATTTTTCTTAACCTAGGTCAATAAAATATTCATATGACATTAATTTGATTAAAGTAGAAAGGAAAAATTAAATGTAGCTTAAACTGTTGAAATATTTAATAAAATTTTGCTGTTCATTTTCCTCCTTTGACGCTCTTGTTCACGTTTAGGTCTCTAGATCTAACCTCAATTCTCCTATCTTTTCCTTGAATATTTCTAACTCATTGTATTTTTGCAAGCTACCTATTTAAGTTTCAGTCATAATCACCTGGATTACCACTGGCTACAACACTTGAGTTAAAATATCACATAATTTTAGTTCCAGAAAATCTTCTTTGCACTTTTCTTGATATTCCCTCTCGCTACTCATTTTCTACTTTTCCCAACAGTTCTAGTTCACTTTTGTTCTTTGTGTTGGTTCCCCCTCCCTGCACCCTCCTCAGATCAGTGGGGGTAGACTCAGAAGCAGGTGTCATGACATCATGTGGTCTTCTGCTGCTCAGCTCCTTAACCTAGAAGGCTTAATGTTCACATACTCACAGGCAACTCCTGCTGCTTTTCAGGTCTTCCTTGGTTCCTTAGGAGCCAGTGACAGCACTATACTTCTGTTAGCTATTGTTACTGTTCCTCCAAAGATCTCTGTGTTCACGTAGTCATATGAGTCACACCCAGCAACTCCTAATCCTCATTAAAGGGTTCCCTGAGGGACTCCAGCTCTTAACCAAAACAAATGAGAGAGAAGAAAAGATCTCATCCCCGAAACTCTTACTAACCTAGCAACTCAGACACACTTCTCTCTAATATCTGCTTATATGCAGACACTAATGAAATATGGATGTGTGGGTTACTGAGTGACAAAAGTAGAGAGTTAATATCCAGTTAAATTCTGATCCTCCCCAAATCTTAACGTGGATTTTGGATTCAAGTGGTTGAATTAAAATACAAAAGTGACTTCAAGCAGAAATTCTGAATAGGCACTTGGATGTACTAGGATCTATGAACTAAATATTTCTTTACCCCAAGATTTATATTTTAAAATTTTATTTTTTTTCTTTTATTATTCATATGTGCATACAAGGCTTGGGTCATTTCTTCCCCCTGCCCCCACCCCCTCCCTTACCACCCACTCCGCCCCCTCCTTCTCCTCCCCACCCCCTCAATACCCAGCAGAAACTATTTTGCCCTTATTTCTAATTTTGTTGGAGAGAGACTATAAGCAATAATAGGAAGGAACAAGGGTTTTTGCTGGTTGAGATAAGGATAGCTATACAGGGAGTTGACTTACATTAATTTCCTGTACGTGTGTGTTACCTTCTAGGTTAATTCTTTTTGATCTTACCTTTTCTCTAGTTCCTGGTCCCCTTTTCCTATTGGCCTCAGTTGCTTTTAAGGTATCTGCTTTAGCACCTCTGCGTTAAGGGTAACAAATGCTAGCTAATTTTTTAGGTGTCTTACCTATCCTCACCCCTCCCTTGTGTGCTAAAGCTTTTATCATGTGCTCAAAGTCCAATCCCATTGTTGTGTTTGCCCTTGATCTAATGTCCACATATGAGGGAGAACATACGATTTTTGGTCTTTTGGGCCAGGCTAACCTCACTCAGAATGATGTTCTCCAATTCCATCCATTTACCACCGAATGATAACATTTCGTTCTTCTTCATGGCTGCATAAAATTCCATTGTGTATAGATACCACATTTTCTTAATCCATTCGTCAGTGGTGGGGCATCTTGACTGTTTCCATAACTTGGCTATTGTGAATAGTGCCGCAATAAACATGGGTGTGCAGGTGCCTCTGGAGTAACCTGTGTCACAGTCTTTTGGGTATATCCCCAAGAGTGGTATTGCTGGATCAAATGGTAGATCAATGTTTAGCTTTTTAAGTAGCCTCCAAATTTTTTTCCAGAGTGGTTGTACTAGTTTACATTCCCACCAACAGTGTAAGAGGGTTCCTTTTTCCCCACATCCTCACCAACACCTGTTGTTGGTGGTGTTGCTGATGATGATGATGGCTATTCTAACAGGGCTGAGGTGGAATCTTAGTGTGGTTTTAATTTGCATTTCCTTTATTGCTAGAGATGGTGAGCATTTTTTCATGTGTTTTTTGGCCATTTGAATTTCTTCTTTTGAGAAAGTTCTGTTTAGTTCACTTGCCCATTTCTTTATTGGTTCATTAGTTTTGGGAGAATTTAGTTTTTTAAATTCCCTATATATTCTGGTTATTAGTCCTTTGTCTGATGTATAGTTGGCAAATATTTTCACCCACTCTGTGGGTGTTCTCTTCAGTTTAGAGACCATTTCTTTTGATGAACAGAAGCTTTTTAGCTTTATGAGGTCCCATTTATCTATGCTATCTCTTAGTTGCTGTGCTGCTGGGGTTTCGTTGAGAAAGTTCTTATCTATACCTACTAACTCCAGAGTATTTCCTACTCTTTCCCGTATCAACTTTAGAGTTTGTGGTCTGATATTAAGATCCTTGATCCATTTTGAGTTAATCTTGGTATAGGGTGATATACATGGATCTAGCTTCAGTTTTTTGCAGACTGCTAACCAGTTTTCCTTTTTGTTGAAGAGGCTGCTATTTCTCCAGTATATTTTTAGCTTCTTTGTCAAAGACAAGTTGTTTATAGTTGTGTGGCTTCATATCTGGGTCCTCTATTCTGTTCCACTGGTCTTCATGTCTGTTTTTGTGCCAGTACCATGCTGTTTTTATTGTTATTGCTTTGTAATATAGTTTGAAGTCAGGTATTGTGATACCTCCTGTATTGTTCTTTTGACTGAGTATTGCCTTGGCTATTCGTGGCCTCTTGTGTTTCCATATAAATTTCACAGTAGATTTTTCAATCTCTTTAATGAATGTCATTGGAATTTTGATGGGAATTGCATTAAACATGTAGATTACTTTTGGGAGTATCGACATTTTTACTATGTTGATTCTACCAATCCATGAGCATGGGAGATCTCTCCACTTTCTATAGTCTTCCAAAATCTCTTTCTTCAGAAGTGTATAGTTTTCCCTGTAGAGGTCTTTCACATCTTTTGTTAGGTTTACACCTAGGTATTTGATTTTTTTGAGGCTATTGTAAATGGAATTGTTTTCATACATTCTCTTTCAGTTTGCTCATTGTTAGTGTATAGAAATGCTAATGATTTTTCTATGTTGATTTTATATCCTGCTACCTTGCTATAGCTATTGATGATGTCTAGAAGCTTCTGAGTAGAGTTTTTTGGGTCTTTCAGGTATAGGATCATGTCATCTGCAAATAGGGATATTTTGATAGTTTCTTTACCTATTTGTATTCCTTATATTCCTTCTTCTTGCCTAATTGCTCTGGCTAGGAATTCCAGTACTATGTTGAATAGGAGTGGGGATAGTGGGCATCCTTGTCTAGTTCCTGATTTTAGAAGGAATGGTTCCAGTTTTTCTCCGTTAAGTATAATGCTGGCTATAGGTTTGTCATATATAGCTTTTATAATGTTGAGGTACTTTCCTTCTATTCCTAGTTTTCTTAGAGCTTTTATCATGAAATGATGTTGGATCTTATCAAAGGCTTTTTCTTTATCTATTGAGATGATCAAGTGGTTTTTGTCTTTGCTTCTGTTAATGTGGTTTATTACATTTATTGATTTTCGTATGTTGAACCACCCCTGCATCCCTGGGATGAAGCCTACTTGTTCGTGGTGAATAATCTTTTTGATGTGTTGTTGAATTCGGTTTGCCATTATTTTGTTGAGGATTTTTGCATCAATGTTCATTAAGGAGATTGGCCTATAGTTCTCCTTTTTGGAGGTATCTTTGCCTGGTTTTGGGATAAGTTTAATACTGGCTTCATAAAATGTATTAGGCAGTTTTCCTTCCCTTTCTATTTCGTGGAACAGTTTAAGGAGGGTTGGTATCAGTTCTTCTTTAAAGGTCTGATAGAATTCAGCAGAGAATTCATCAGGTCCTGGACTTTTTTTTTTGGGGGGGGGACTCTTGATTGCTGCTTCAATTTCATTTTGTGTTATAGGTCTATTCAGGTGATTAATTTCCTCTTGGTTCAGTTTTTTTGAAAGAACCAACTTTTTGTTTCATTAATTCTTTGTATGGTTTTTTTGGTTTCTATTTCATTGATTTCAGCTGTTATTTTTATTATTTCTCTCCTTCTATTTGTTTTGGGATTTTAATGTCCAATGTGATGTTATATGGAGATGCTGCCCTTGAGAAACAATTAGGTCATGGGAGAGCCTCCTGTAGGGATTTGTGTCCATACAAGAAAAGATGTTAAAGATTTAATTTAATTAAAGATTAAATTCTAATCTCTCTGTGTCTCTATCTCTGTTTTGCTCTCCTTTCCCTCTCTTTCTACATCTCCCACTCCTTTCTCTCTGTCTCCCTCTCTCCCTACTCTTGCTCTCTCATTCTCTCTTTTACTCTAGTTTTTGTTCTCTCAACTGTGTGAGATACAGCAAGAAGTCATTCATCTACAATCTAAGAAGCAAGTCTTCTTCAGACACAGGAGCTACCAGTGCCTTGATTTTAGACTTTCCATTCCCCAGAACAGTGAGAAATAAATGTCTGCTGTCTAAGCATTCCCATCTACAGTATTCTTTATAACAGTTCAATTAATTAAGACATAGAGCTTAGCTGAGAGATCTGAAGTTGAGACAATTCACAAAAACTAAAGACATGGATTTATTTAGGGGCTATAGAATAAAGTGAGAAAAAGAGAGACCTAAGGTTCAGTATTTAATACCATTGTTTAAAGATCTGTTGGCGGCCTGTCAGTTGAACTAGGATGCCAACAAAGAGCAGCCAGAGTAGGAGGAAAGAATGACTGTGGGTCACAGAAGCCAGGGAAGAACAATGTTTCAAGATGGGTGGCATGCTCAACTGTGTTAATAACAAGGTCCAACACTGTTTAGGTATCAAGTAATGAGAAGAATAAAAAGTGAGCATTAGATTGAATAACTCAGTGCCTATATGTGATTTTAGCAAGAACTATTCCAACAAACCCAAAAAGTTAAAGCAATAACAAACGTAAACAACTCAAAGTTTTTCAGTCATGGTTAAGGGGTTGATATACTCCTCCAGTAGAAGTCAGTGACAAAATATTTCACATTGTTTTTCCTTGCATGGCACTAAAACAACCAATAATTTAAGGTAGTTTATCAAAACAGGTGATCAACAAAGAAAATTCATCAAACCAGAAGTATTTAGAATCACTCAGGTTGTTGAAATAAAAGAATAATCAGTAGGAATACACAGGATTCTTTCTATATGACACTCAAATAAAACCAACCACTTGAGTTTTCACAATATGTCACCCCAGCATTTAGAGGTTAATAAGTCTAACAGACAGGCTGTAATGTCTTCTTCCAATTAAATTAAGTATTCAATGCTCTGTGGATGTCAAACTTATTTTCACTAAAGTTTCTGACAAAAAATTTATTTACTTTACAATGATAATAATCACAGGCTCAAGTTTTTACTTCATGTTCTTCAATGTAAGGACAAAAATAATGTAAGAAGGTAAGAAAGTAAAAGGAAGAGTCACTTTCAGTCAAGAAAGTCATACAGTGCTCATAAGAACATGCTCGTAAATAATGATATACTAACATAATCACTTTTTCAAAAAGGTGTCTGTGTTATGGTTCTAACAATAATGATTCTGAGGGAAGATTATATTGCTGCAGAGCTGTGCCTAGAGATGAGTGTAGAGAAGGCAAAAACCAGCATTTCAAGATGGTGACCTCAATTCAGCACCAATCCCAGGGTAACAGATGTAAATGTGAGCACTGAGCTCTGTGTCAGAAGCACAGGATTCCATCTGAGTCACTGGAGGAACTGGTGATCTTTTAGTGATCTATTTACCATCAAAAAAAAAAAAAAAGATGGAGGGTTCCAAAAATGCATTCCCTGAAATCAGACAAGAGTAGGTGAAGTTAGAATTCAGTCAAATGATGGGAGTCACTTGGAAGCAGAATGGCCAGTTTGAGTCCTGGACTAAATCTCGTTTTCAGTACCCAATAATTCTCTGAAGCAGTGTTTTGGGGTAACTTCCCAACTCCCTGAGATGGTCTTCACTAAGAAAGTAAATCCCTGAAGAAGGCTTGAGTATCTGTGTTCATGTTGAGAACTTGTGATCCAACCAGCCATTTCTGATTGGTGCAATTGTAGAGATCCTCAGATGGTGGAAACCTACAAGACTCTCACATTGACGCATTCGGTTTAGAGACAAGGGACACAGACCATGATGGCTGCTTCAATTGAAAGAATATGTAGAAGGTTGAGACTGTTGCTTTGGACATTTGCTCTGAGAAGCATGGAGAGAGAGAAATATTGCATGGAGAAAGATGATGAAATAGACATCCAAAGAGAAACAAAATTACAGAATTTGTGCTCACAAAGAGAAAGCGATGCAAAAGATCCTGATGGCTTTTTTTCTCACTATGTAGCCTAGGCTGGCCTTGAACTCATGATTCTCCTGCTTTAATCTCCTGAGTCCTGGTACTACAGGCCTCCCCTACCATGCCCAGCTCCTGATGGCTTTCTTATCACAGGTCAATTTTGCATCCATGAAACGTCATTTGGTTTTCATTATATCTGTCTTTGTTTACATCTTGATCACAATACTAGTTTGTGACATCATACAAGGCACTCCACAACAAAAACAACAGTAAGAGCTGATGTTTATTTAATGCTTATTAGATCCCTGATACTTTCCTAGGTATTTATATCAATTTTTTCATTTAACTGTCCCAAAAGAAACACACAGGTGATGCCATTGTTGTTCTGTATTGATGCACAAGACAGCTGTGGTGTTGGTCCAATTAGCAAGTGAAGGAGTCAGGATTTAATGCAAGTAATGTGACTCCAGATTCCATCCAATTAATCGCTAGCTGGAAGCTTGTATAAATCTCATTAAGTCTCATTTTCATCTAAAATATAAGGATAATGATATTTACGTGACATGTTATGAGATGAAATGGGGTGACATGTAAAGGCACTTTATAAACTATATAATTCTGTGAAGTAAGATTTTGTTTCATTTTGATTTGACCCTGGATTGAGCACTCATTAATTTTTATCATTAAAAAATACATCCAAGAAGTTAAAAAACATTTTTTGAGGTTCTGTATTTCTTATCTACAACCACCATAATCCTTTGTCAACATTTAACATAATAGTAGAAGATAAGATGGATAAGAAGAAGGAGAATGAGGAAAAGTAGAAGGAGGAACTTATTACCAAATCAGAGCTGTAACAATATAGATCCTACTTATCAAATTGCTACTAAAACTATTGAGGTTTATGAGAATATAAGTGTCTAGAAGTGATAGCTTTGAATTTATGCCAAAATCTTGTTATTTCTCTAACACAAGAACTAATTAGTATATGTGAAACATCCAGTTGAAAATATAATAATTGTCTCTATGTCGATTTGCCAAAATTTTCACATTAATTGTATAGCTGTTCTACCATTAAAACAAATTTACACAACTATCCAAGATGGCGACTATAGTATGGAAGCAGATAGCCTGAGCACTGACTCCAAAACCTTGCTGAGACATTGGATCCACACCTGGTGGAAGTAAAGCAAACCCAGAATCAATCCTTAGACACCCTGAACCTCTAGCCCATGGAAGGCTTCCCCACATGGGACACTGAGAAAACTTGAGGGCTGCCACGGCTGACACAGCTGCTGCCACTGACTCCAAACCTGCCTGCAAGACATTCTACAGACCAAACAGGTGAGCACCATGCAGAATTCCCCCAGACACCCCCAGGATAAATCAGCACAGCCCCTGAGCAAACTGATACCCCCCCAAAAAAACCCTGAACAATCAACAGTGAACTGCAATTTAATATAACACTAGAGGGAGCAGGAAAGCTGAAAGTGCACCAGAGAAGGGAGGAGGGGCAAGGAGCTAATCTCCACTGAAACTACCAGTAAACAAATGCAGGAAAGCCAAAAGTGTGTGAGCAAAAAGCTGCTCCCCTAAGCAAGGCAGGTAGCAGATCACAGAGCTCATATTCTGAGCCAGTGAGCAGCACCCAAAGTCAAACTGTCCCACAAAATTGAAAAACAACAGTGAACCATCATAACACACTGACCACAGAGGGGAGGGGGATGAAAGAACACTGACCCTGCCCCAGAGAAAGGGGACAAGGCAAAAAAATAAGCCTCCAGCCTGGAAATCCCAGTAAACAAGCACAACAAAAAGCCACCTCCACTCACAGGACAACTAGTGGACTATGGAGCTGAACTCCTGACTCTGAGGGCAGATTTCAAACTAAACTGCCACACCTAGCTGGGGGAGGAGCTGACCAAGAGCTGCAGCTGGAAGGCACACAGCCATCAGCTGAGGAAATCAATATCCTGGACCACCCTGCATGATCTGGCAAAGCTACCTCACCTCACAAGTTCAATTCAACTGGTAGACAGAAGAACAAAACACTACTCACAAGCCAATCACCTGGCAAGACCACATCAGAGCTTCTGCTTATATGCCAATACCAGGACTGAATGCTGGAGGAGTAACTCCAGAACATAAACTAAGACTGAAATTCTATTGTTCCTGAACCTCATGTTTTTCCTTTTTTTTCTATTTTGTTTTGTTTTTTGTTTGTTTGTTTATTTGTTCATTTTTTTCTGTTGATTTCTTTGGGGGTTTTTTGTTTGTTTTGTTATTGTGGGTTTTTTATTTTTATTTTTATTCTTATTATCTTTTTTCTTTCTCTTTCTATACAAATCAACTTTACCATCATCATTTTCTCACCCCTATTCTCATCCCCTTCACTCTCCCTCCTTCTTCTGTGCTAAAATCCATTGCTCCCCTCTCCAGCAACTCATTCTGCCCCTTCTCATCCACTCTCTTCCTCCAGCCCTCACCTTCCCCTTTCATTCTCCCCCAACCTGTCACCAGACTACCCCTCCCTCCTACACACTCATCATCTTCTGACCAACCTACTATATCAACTTTACACAATCCCAAACCCCTGCAATTCCTAACACAAGCACCCTCTACTACAACAACAGAAATATACCCAAACACACACAAAGACCACAAAAACCAGCAGCCCCCACACTGCTTCCCTCTCTCACCCACACCACTTCCCACCTCCTCCTTTAGTGCCACCCTATCCAACTCCCCAAATTTCTATAGCCAGCCTTACAAACATTAACCCCACAACTCCTACTGCTTATAGATATTGCCACCAAGGGATCTTCTATATAACATATAAACTACTAGTCAGGTATTAAACCAATGAATTAGTTATTACTAAATTACACCCAGACCAGGGAAAGAAATAGCACACCAACCTAGCCAAAAACCCCAGACAGCTACAGAACAAAAATTAAATCAAAGGAAAACAAACAGGTGACTAAAACCACCAACTAGACTATCAAGAACATAGTTGCACAGTACTAAGTGGAATGATAGGAAGAAGACAAAGGTATAGAAACCATTCTCTCCCCAAAAGTAATTTAATACAGGATTCAAAGAAAACGGATACCTAGTTGTGGACTTCAACAAAACAAAAATAAATGACACAAAGGGACCCAAAAATGTCCACAAAAAATCCTCAAAGAAGAAATCCTGCAAGTAATCACTGAGAGTTTCATGGATCTGTTACTAGACATGCTTAACCAAAATATATAAGATGCATTCAAAAAATTCCAAGACACCAAAAATAAATAATATGAGAAGACACAGAAACAAATAAGTGAACTCACAGGGGCCTTAAATAAACCCCAAACTGAAACAGAGAATACCATAAATAGAGAGATAAATGAATTAAAAATGAAAATAGTATTAAAGATGAAGTGACCCATGACAAGGACAACCTCAGAAAAAAAGAATGAAACAGAAGCACAAAACACAGTGGAAGGCCACTTCAGCAGACTAGAACAAGCAGGAAACAGAAATTCAGAACTCAAAGATAAAATAGAAATTAAAGGAAAAACTGAAGAACTATCTATTAGTCAAACAACTCAAGACCTAATGAAAGGAAAATGCAAGAATACACCAATTCCATCAAAAGAGCAAACATAAGAATCATGGGCATTGAAGAAGGAGAAGAGGTCCAAGAAAAAAGGATTTGTAATACATTCAATAAATAATAACAGAAAATTTCCCAAATCAAAAGAAAGTTATGCCCATTCAGGTACAGGAAGCCTCCAGGACACCAAACAGACTTGACCAAAATAGAACTTCACCAGGACATATTAAAACAACAAGTACAGAGAACAGAAAAGAATATAGAAGGCCGTAAGAGAGAAAAAACAAATAACATATAAAGGTAAACCCATCAAAATCACAGCAGATTTCTCAATGGAAACCTTAAGAGTGAGGAGGGCATGGAGTGAGGTATGCCAGGCACTGAATGAAAATAACTTCAACCCTAGGATACTCTACCCAGAAAAGCTATCATTTAAGATAGATGGAGCAATAAAAGTCTTCCACAATAAGCAGAAACTAAAACAATACATGACCACCAAGCCACCACTAGAAAAGATTCTCCAAGGAATTCTGCACACAGAAAAGGAAAGCAAGCAAAACCAGGAAAGGACAGGCAATATAAAACCACAGAAGAAAAGATAAGGAATTGGACAAAATATTGATTCAGCTGCACACAATCAAATCCTTAAACAACAAAAACATCTAAATGACAGGAATCACCCTACCTATCAATATTAACACTGAATGTCAATGGACTCAACTTCCCCATCAAAAGACACCATTTAGCAAACTGGATTAAAAAGGAAGATCCAACAGTCTGTTGTTTGCAGAAGATCCACCTCACTGGCAGAAACACACACTGGCTTAGGGTGAAAGGCTGGAAGATTTACCAAGCCAGTGGCTCCTGAAAACAGGCAGGAGTAGCAATATTTATCTCAAACAAAGTAGATTTCAAACTTACATTGACGAAACGAGATAAAGAAGGACACTCCATACTAATAAAAGGTGAAATACACCGAAAGGAAATTACAGTTATCAACCTGAATGCACCCAACGTCAATGCACCCAGTTTCACCAAACATACGCCAAAGGACTTAAAAGCACAAATAGACTTCAACACAGTGGTAGTGGAAGACTTTAATACCATCCTATCACCAATAGATAGGTCATCCAAACAAAAAATTGATAAAGAAATTCTAGAACAAAGTCATACCATAGATCAAATGGACCTAGCTGATGTCTACAGAATATTTCTTCCAACATCTGCATAATATACATTCACCTCAGCAGCCCATGGAACTTTTTCCAAAATAGATCATATCTTAAGGCACAAAGCAAGCCTCAGCAAATATAAGAAAAAAGAAATAATCCCATGCATTCTATCTGATCACAATGCATTAAAACTATAACTCAACAACAAAAACAACAGCAGAAAATACTCAAACAATTGGAAGCTGAACAACACATTGCTCAATGATCAGTGGATCATCAATTAAATAAAAGAGGAAATTAAAAGTTTCCTGGAAGTTAATGAAAATGAAAACATGACCTAACAGAACCTATGGGACACAGCAAAGGCACTCCTAAGAGGAAAGTTTATAGCCATGACTACATATATTAAAAAGACAGAAAGATCTCAAATCAATGACCTAATGCTATATCTCAAACTCCTAGAAAAACAAGAACAAGCAAAACCCAAAATAAGCAGAAGCAGAGAAATAATAAAAATAAGGGGCAAAATTAATGAAATAGAGACCAAAAAGCCATACAAAGAATCAATGAAACAAAAAGCTGGTTCTTTGAAAAACTAAGCAAGATTGACAGACCTCTGGCAAATCTGACTAAAATGAGGAGGAAAAAGACCCCAAATCAGTAAAATCAGAAATGCAAAAGGGGAGATAACAACAAACACCATGGAAATCCAGGGAATCATCAGAGACTACTTTGAGAACCTATATTCCAATAAATTTGAAAATCTTAAAGAAATGGACAAATATCTAGATACATATGACCATCCAAAATTGAACAAGAGGATATAAACCACCTAAATAGATCCATAACATGAAATGAAATTGAAGCAGCAATAAAGAGTCTCCCAAAAAAAGAAAAGCCCAGGACCTGATGGATTCTCTGCTGAATTCTATCAGACCTTTAAAGAACTGATAGCAACTCTCCTTAAACTTTTCTATGAAATAGAAAGGGAAGTAATATTGCCTAACTCATACTATGAAGCCAGTATTACACTCATCCCAAAACCAGACAAAGACACAGACAAAAGGAAAACTATAAACCAATCTCCTTAATGAACATTGATGCAAAACTCAGCAATAAAATAATGGCAAAGTGAATCCAAGAACATATCAGAAAGATCATTCACCATGACCAAGTCAGCTTCATCACAGGGATGCAGGGGTGGTTCAACATATGCAAATCTATAAATGTAATACAGCACATTAACGGAAGCAAAGACAAAAACCACTTGATCATTCCAATAGATGCAGAAAAAGCCTTTGATAAGATCCAACACCACTTCATGATAAAAGCTCTAAGAAAACTAGGAATAGAAAGAATGTACCTCAACATTGTAGAGGTTATATATGACAAATCTACAGCCAACATCATACTTAATGGAGAAAAACTGAAACCATTTTCCCTAAATCAGGAATGAGGCAAGGGTGCCACTCTCCCCACTCATATTCAACATAGTCCTGGAATTCCTAGTCAGAGCAATAAGGCAAGAAGAAGAAATAAAAGGAATACAAGTAAGTAAAGAAACTGTCAAATATCCCTATTTGCAGATAACATGATCCTATACCTCAAAGACCCAAAAAACTACCCAAAAACTCCTAGACACCATAAACACCTTCAGCAATGTGGCAAGATACAAAATCAATTTACAAAAATCAGTAGCTTTTCTATACACCAACAATGAAAAAATTTACAAAGAATATATGAAAACAATTCCATTTACAATAGCCTCACAAAAAATCAAGTACCTAGGAGAAAACTTAACAAAGGATGTGAATGACGTCTACAACAAGAGCTACAAACCTCTGACGAAAGAGACAGGGGAAAGCTAGATGGTGGAAAGATCTTTCGTGCTCAAAGAATCAACACAGTAACATTGTCTATACCCCCAAAAATAATTTACATGTTCAACACAATTCCCATCAAAATCCTAATGACATTCATCACAGAGATTGCTACTATAAAGTTCATTTGAAAACACAAGAGACCGTGAATAACCAAGGCAATACTCAGTAAAAAGAGCAATGGTGAAGGTATCACAATACTCCACTTCAAACTATATTACAAAGCAATAGCAATAAAAACAGCATGGTACTGGCACAAAAACAGACATGAAGACCACTGGAACAGAATAGAGGACCCAGATATGAAGCCACATAGCTATGCCCACCTTATTTTTGATAAAGGCACCAAAAACATATAATGGAAAACAGCCTCTTCATCAAATGTTGCTGGGAAAAGTGATTATCTGCCTGCAGAAAACTGAAACTAGATCCATGTTTACCACACTGTAATTGTATCAAATCAAAATGGATCAAGGACCTTAATATCAGACCCAAAACTCTGAAGCTAGTACAGGAAAGAGCAGGGAATACTCTGGAAGCAATAGGTATAGGCAAGGAGCTCCTCAATAGAACCCCAGTAGCTCAGCAACTAAGAGAAAGGATGGACAAATGGGACTACATAAAATTAAAAAGCTGCACAACAAAAGAAATGGTCTCTAAACTGAAGAGACCACCCACAGAGTGGGAGAAAATATTTGCCAGCTATACGTCAAAGGACTGATAACCAGAATATACAGGGAGCTCAAAAAACTTAACCCCCCAAAATCAAAAGGACTAATAACCAGAATATACAGGGAGCTCAAAAACTAAACCCCCCCAAAATCAATGAACTAAACAGAACTAAACAGAACTAAACTGAACTAAACAGAACTTTCTCAAAAGAAGAAATTCAAATGGCCACAAAACACATGAAAAAATGCTCACCATTTCTGGCCATAAAGGAAATGCAAATCAAAACCACACTAAGATTCCATCTCACCCCTGTTAGAATAGCTATATCAAAAACATCACCCATAACAAATGTTGGAGATGATGTGAGGAAGAAGGAACTCTCATACACTGCGGGTGGGAATGCAAGCTAGTGCAACCACTCTGGAAAACAATATGGAAGCTTCTTAAAAATCTAAACATAGATCTGACATATGATCCAGCAATCCCATTCCTAGGGATATACCTGAAGGAATGCGACTCAGGTTACTTCAGAGGCACCTGCACACCCATGTTTATTTCAGCTCTATTCACAATAGCCAAGTTATGGAAACAGCCAAGATGCCCCACTACTGATGAATGGATTAAGAAAATGTGGTATCTATACACAATGGAATTTTACTCAGCCATGAAGAAGAATGAAATCTTATCATTCTCAAGTAAATGGGTAGAACTGGAGAACATTATTCTGAGTGAGGTTAGCCAGGCTCAGAAGACCAAAAATCATATGCTCTCCCTCATATGCAGAATTTAGATCTAGGGCAAACACAGCAATGTTGTTGAACTGGGGTCACACGCTAAGGGGAGAACACATACATGAGGAATAGCAAAAGGTAGGAAACCCAAAACTTGAAAGTGTTTGATGTGTCCACTGTAGAGGAGTTAATATAGTAACCTTAAAATGACAGAGGTCACTATGGGATGGTGACAGGGAAATAGTTTAAAGGTCTGGTAGAGATGAATCAATTTGGGTTGTAATACCCATGTGCATAGAAGCAAAGATAGAAATCTCTCTGTATAGCTATCCTTATGTCAAACTACCAAAAATGTTATGTCTTTCTTATTATTGCTTATGCCTTCTTTTCAACAAAATTGGAGAAGAGGGCAGAACAGGTTCTGCCTGGGGGGAGAGGGAGGGAGTGGAGGACGGCAGGGGGAGAAATGGCCCAAACAATGTATGCACGTATGAATAAAAAAAAAACCCAAATTTATCCTGGAAGATATTTCTTTCACGTGGGTTTATTCTTTATTTTCTTGGAAGTTGTTTGAAAAGTATAGAATCTAAGCAAAGGGAAATTTTGATGCCTATGTGGAAATCCTGATACTCCATTCTGAGTATGAGAGTGTTCAGACAGAACTAGATAAACACTAAAAATCCTTTTTTCTCAGAAACCACCCTTGCTAGATTCCGTACTGCTAATATCATTTCTGATAACATATTTTTCTTTATATATTTACAAGTTTGTTGACTTAGTCTAGTTAAGAGCATATGCTCATGATGCCTTCATGTAAAAGTATAAGGAATCTAGAACCTAGTCTCCCTGATTGAACTTGGTGGCTTGCAAATGTTCTCAACCATCCATTTACAATGTGCTGAATTGCTACAGTGATTCCAGAAATGTACTACTTGCAAGTTTATAACCCAGGCGAAATTGTCCTCAGATTTGGCCAGCACGCATTTCAACTAGAATGGTGTTGATTATAAAAGAAGGAAAGCTCAACTGGAACTTGTTTAAAGATAGAAAAGACCTGTCACTTCATGTAGGTTGTAGCCGAGTTTTCAGGCATAATTTGTTCAAGGCATGAATCCTGCTTTCAGTTATATCTTTATTGGTGTATTTTCCCCCTTAGACTGGCTTTCTTCATGATTAACAAAATGCTGCCACAGTTTAGTATCTACATCTGTTTATCATAATTGCCCACAAAATGAAAGTGCTAAACATTACTGTTAAATTGGATTGACTTGGGCTTAGATTACTAATCATTCCTATGCCAATCATTGATTGCTGGGGTAAAAATACAAATAAAGTTTTTCAGACCCTTTTAATAGACTGCCTCAAATACTTTCAGACTCGTCATTTTTGTTTTTTTCTGCTGTTATCTCATATGTAAAGATAGTTAAGCCAACATCACAAGGATACAAACTGATACCTTCTTTCCACTCCTGTCTTGTGGCTTCAATGTTAATCCTCAGGAATGGATTCCATAGGGTCTCACTTGGTACCCATATACTCACAATCCAGAAATCTAAAAGTACTAAACCACAGAGAGCAAACTTTTGGTCGCTGGGAGACAAAAGTTAATGAAACTTTTTCCTTCTATCCCCTTGTGCCCTTCCACCTCATCTGAGCACTGTCTTTGGGGCATGCTTTATAATGGTATCACAAAAGACAGTCCTGGGAGGTAAGCACTTAGCATCAGCCAACTCAATGAAATGATATTATTGGATCACCTTCCTAGGCCAGTGCATTCTCATTGCCTCTCTATCTGGCTCATATCTTAATAAAGTAATAGCATGTGTGCTTTTGTTTCAGTTTCTTTTTTTCTGAGGAGCACATACCAAGGTAATATGTAATAGATCCCTGACATTTTCATTAGTGAAAATTAGTGCAGAACTTGATAAATGAAGCAAACCTTTCATTTTGGAAGAGAAGGCAGTGAGAAACACACAGAAATCACTAGGATATGGCACATATCAGAATCTGCTTGCCATAAATAACAAGGACAACCTGCCCTGGCAATGAAAGGCATTCCTTAATCTACAATCAGAGGTCCCTGGTTCTACCCCCTTGTCCATTGTCTTCTATGCACTTCCATAGACTTTGAAGAGGATATAATTTCTGGACCTGCCCATTTGAGCAGCCCACTTCCTGTTGATGCAATTCCTGGATCCTTGGGATTATCTCAGGGCTAGAGAATTACAGGCTCTTTTTGGCCAGTCATAGGGTTGTTTTGGCAGTATGTCTCACTTAAAAATTTAGTAGGCTGCTGGTCTATTTGCTTTGAGTCTACAATGCTTATGATCAATTCCATGGGTTAGTATCAAAGCCAACTCCTAGGCAATTTTGTCTCCTGGAAGATCTCTGTACTCTACTTAATGCTTAACCACCAGCTACTTGTTTAAAGACTACAGCCATAGTCTTGGCCTGTGCCTTGAGGTAATTTGAAAAAAAAGAAATATCGCCTTTATGGGTGGATGCCCTGGTAGTATATTCCTTATATTTGGACTACTCCATGACTCTTTCTTTCATCTGGCCAAGAATGCTTAGCTTGAAAGAAACTTGATATTCTTATTTCCTGATCACTTCCCTGCCCCCCCACCCCCACCCCCAGGTCCTTACCAATCATGACTTGAGGTAGAAACTGTGGCATTTCTATACTGCAAGATTTCAGATTAGGTTAGTAGACTCTCTGGGAATATTTCTCTTTAACCTTTCTCTTTCTCTTAAGACAATCTACCAACACTACCTTCAAAACCTTGCTTCAACGCCACCTTCTCTGTAGATAACATAATAGTCTCTTAACTAGGCATTGAATTTCTTCCCTTGCCCCCTATCAAGCTATCATCTTTCAACATTAACCAGAACTATCCTTCTAAGAGCTAATTGAAATCATGTAATTCTTGTGCTTAAAACCCTCTAGTAGGCACCCACTACAATTTGACAAATTCTAATTTCTATAACTTAAAATATCCCAAGTGTTCTGTACTGTCTCCTCTGATCACACCCCACCCCTTACTTACTGTGCTTTTGCTACATTGACTACTTAGATTGCTTTGCTTGTTTGCTTATTTATTTATTTTTGGAGTATCAGGTGTGGTGTGTTCCTGCCTGGAGGGATTTATACTTGCTGAAATCTCTGATCAGGAAGTTTCCTTCAGATGTTCTGGGCATCTTATCTATAATAAGAGCACATGTCGTCTTCCATCCCCTTGCCCTGTTTTATTTATGTTTTATGGCTCATCACAACCTAACCTTTTTGGTGACTTTTTCCCTAATAAAATAAGTAAGATCCATGTGGGCAGGGTCTTGTCCCCTAATGAGAGCTCTACTTGCTCGACTTGTCAGGGTAGGCATTCATTAAGTACTCTTTTAGACATGCTAGCTTTAACCTAGGCTTGTCTCTTCTATAAGATCTTCTTGCAACTAGAAAAAAATGATTCTCAAGTCCCCAAATGTTATATCTTCATCAAATTTGAGTTACAACACATTAAAGTCAAAACCTAAATGTATGTCTTGCTTGAACATAACAAAAATTGTCAGCTTCCTACTCAGGAATTAGGTGGGGTCCTAGCTACTCTACCATGTGTCTCCTCTGTTGAACAAATTCCATACAAAAATGGAGGTGCTACCAAATTGTGATATCAAAACATATACTTGTTACAATGTTTTGGGATACAAGCAACAGAAAGTCAATTTAACCTGGCTTGAACAATGAAGGAAATTTATTTAAGGAAGTTTTACTTAAAATAAACTTCCAAAGATAGGTAAGCTGTAGAAATGGTCATCCCAGAGTCCCTTGTCTGTGTTTCTCATGTTCTGTGGCTCTACACTCCTCCAAAAATCACCTCCACTTCATGCTTGCTGCTCTCAAAGTAATACCATGGCTGCTGTAATTCCAAGCTCTGAACACGCACATTCTAAGTTTTTAATCTTATAGAAGTTTGAGAAAATGATAAATTATTACTTCTCTGCACACAATACTTCACAATTTGGCTACTGCTATCGTTGTAAGGAAGTCCTTTGTCTTCTGCCAGGCCAACTTGTTAACTGAATAAAATCTCAAACAGAACTTTCAAATTCAAGAAAACTCTTTCCCTCAAATCTGTCTCACTTTCAAACTTCCCATCCCACTTAATTCTTCTAATTGCTCAGGACAAAAACCTGGCTCCTGCCCCACCCACCTCCCCATATCCACTATACCACTTGTTTCTTGACCTTCAAAATTTATAGGATCTGAGCACTTCCAAATACTTCACTCCTGCCACTCCACCTAAAGCACCATTATTTCATTTTATATTATTATAATAGCTTCCTAATTAGCCTCCCAGCATCTGCTCTTGTCTCATATTGTATTCTCTGGACTTAATAGAGCAGCTAGTGGGATCTTGTTGAAACACAACTATGAGTAGAGCTCTCCTTTACTAGAAAACCTCAGCACTTTACTGCTGGAATTCCCTCTGCCTTGAAAGCTCTCCTCCCAGAGATCCATGTGTTTTATTCTTTTGCCTCTTTTGGTGTGAGGCCTTTTCTGACTACTAGATTTTAAAGTTGAGACGCCTCACCTCCTATAGTCCCATCTCCTTTTCCTGCTTTATTACTGCCCTTAACACCACCTTCTAACTCATCACATAAGTTATTTTATTTTCTATCTTCTTTGAAAAGACCATAAGCTTTACAAGGGCAAGGAATCATGATTCATGTAATTCATTACTCAGTCCTTAGCCCTTAGGTACATCTCTGGCACACAAAACATTGTACATGCACACACACATACACACACAGTATGTACGCATCATGGTATCACAGAAGTCAAGAGAAGACAGAATTTAATGTAGGAATGATCAACAATGTCAAGTATTTCAGAGAATCAAGCAAAATAAATGAGGAAATAAAAGGAGCAGGGTGTCCCTGGAAAGAAAGGCAAGAGAAAATGAGACCTAGAGCAAACAGAGACATCCATCTTTGACTGGAACGAGGACACCTTTCCCATTATAATAAAGAGACAGAGAAAAAATAGGCATTGTAATAGTAAGCTCCCAGACTGGTATGTGGAGGTTGATGGAGAATCCATCCATCCTATATTTACCTTCTCTGTAAAGTAGGATCTGGGAAGCTATCACTTAAAAAGAAATGATGGGTTAGGACATTTGAGGAACACAGACATTTTGAAAATTAAAAGGAAACCAAAAGGTGGCTGAATTGTTAGGTGGGCATTGCATTTTTGTTTTGTTTTATTTTCCTTTTGAAGAGACATTATCATTGTGTGAGTTAATATTTAGTAATGATAGCTAAGTGTTCACTGTGTTCATTGTGAGAAACAGGGCCTTGAGAGTTAGATTCACACAGCTAATTTCTTGAGCATGTGTGGAGCTATATATACATGTGTGGATAGGTGATGGGTGTATGCATCAGTGTATGTTTATTTATATAGATGGTCTTTCATATATTTAATATTGCACATCTCACACTTTTCTATAGAAACCCTTAAACATTCTTTGCTGTGGCAAATACAGATATTCATTCATCCATCACCAAACACACATTTCCAGCTATTACATAGAATAATCTGTCTTCATTATCAGCTTTGCAAATGTTCCAACTTGGCTGCTGTACAGTAAGTAGCTCATGCAATTATTTAATATGTCACCAAATGTTGGCTTTATTATTTCATTAATATGAGTGAAAATGTAGAAAAGGTGGTGATAACTAACAATGTAACCAAGACAAATAGAAGTTAAGTGTTCTTAAGCTGTAGGTGTCTAGCCTTATATACTCATTTGTAAATGTGTATGCTTAAATAAAATAAAGAGGGTCTAAATTTTAAAATGTAAGTTGATTTCTAGAAATATGTCCCACTAACAGTAAAGAAGAGCTATTAAAGCTCATTTCAAAGATTTCAGGTTCCTGCTTATTGTTAGAGCAAAGAAATGAGGAAGGGGGGCAGCTTTCTCTTTATTTCTTAGAGCATTTTGATCCTGCTCCCTCATATGTCTGGGATTTTCCAAGATTTATCTGAGCTCCCTCTGCCACCGTCTGTTTCCCCTTCATTTGTCAGACAAATCCTCCTAGCCACCTTGCCAAAGTCTTTTGGTTCTAAGTTCAATGACTTAATTGTTGCTCTTGAAACTGGAAAACCCTGCATCTTAAACTTCAGGATTTTGCCAGGAGGGTTTATACACAGGCTGGTTTTAGCTGATGAGCTCACAGTCACTATGTCTATCCCTTCCTTACCCTTGACCCCACAGACCATGTTAGGGGTCAAACATAATTAGCTGTTTCTTTAAACTGGGAATACCCAATTTACAATTTGTTCAGGAACAGTCCTCTAGAAAGAATCATTCTGTGCTGCTGTTTGTGCCTGTCTTCTGAATTTGCAGGCATCTCTTATTTTGGAAGATAAACCAAGAACTTATGTCTGGGGGAAAGTCCTTTTGCTTCTACTTCAGCTTCAAGTTATTTGAACAAAATGACTAAGGACAAAGACAAACAAGTCTCATGGTTTGATATCAGTCAAATTAGCATTAATTTTATTTACATAGTTTAGTTAATTAAATAATAAGTATAGTTTATTCCACATTACCTATTAAAGAAAGGATTGAAGAAGTGATATTTGACCAGTTAAAGGTGAAATGATTGATTGCTAATGCAAATTGCTTTCATTAGTGTGGTCACCAAAGGGTAAGTTGCTCTTCCATGGGAGACAAAGGAGAGGAATAAGATAAGAGGAATGCATGGAGTGTTTATGAGAAGACAGGTCCAGGTTCTTGTAAGCTGCCATCTTTTCCCTCTTAATGCAAAGACCATTATTTTTCATTCTGTAACATCTTTAAGAGAGGAGCGGAGTGCTACAAATAATTAAGCTCAATCGACTCTTAGAAAAATGGACTATCTCAGGCAAACAAAGACATATTTCTTTTTAACTTTAAGAATCTATGCCCACTTATCAGAACTATGCAGCTTGCTTGTCATGGTAGTATGTTAACTCAACCTGTTTCCCATTGGAAAAAAAACCTTCCTAAAGGCCAAAGTAACTTGGACTTTTCTTCAGCTTCCTAAAAAGGAATAACTTTATCTTCCCTGTAAAATGTAGTATTGGTTCTCTTAACACATTTATCAGTCAATGGAGATCTGGTGGGGATTTCAGTATGCACTTTCAGACTTATTGCTTATTTACACTATGCACACACCACACACACTCACACAGATTGCTCAGTACACAAGCATAGCACACAGACAAGTTTCTGTATTCTTCCATCTCAGCTCTTGCAACTAGTTATTGAGTAAAGAAATATCAGATTAATGTGTCATTCTCCTGTGCCTTCTTTGAAGATCAACATTTTTTAGAAAAAGGCTACAAAGAGGCAAGACATTTAAAATCAAATGATGCATAAAATATTTGATCCATTTTTATCTATAGATTGATTAATCCAATGGGTACTTAATAAGCATGTGTAATATGTCAGGCACTCTGTCAGAACCTACACTGTTAGGAGACACATAGTGTTACAAATATGATCAAATGAGGCATGTAAATTAGCAATTAGAATTCAGCATATCCAGTGCCATGCAATGGTATGAACAGAATCTTAGGCAGGTCCTTGAGTTTGACAGAAGATGGAAGAGCCACATTTGCAATTGATGGGGCTCTCGAAGGCTCTTTACGTGGTTGAACTTGAACTGGCTCTTAAAGGTTCAGAGACAGTTGATTGGATAGAAGAAAGGGATCATTCCAGTGAATAGAGAAAGTGGGAGACTGAATGATACTGTTAAGAATTTAATAAGAGTGTCTATGCAGAAGGTGCTTCAGAGAAATGGTGGGAGAAGAGAATGGAAATGTAAAATTAATCCAAAAAATTTAATAAAAGGAAAGAGGCAACTTCTGAAAGAACAAATCCACAGAATATATTTTATTTATTTTTTTGCCCAAATTTTCTAAATTTTCTTAAGACTATACATCTTTTAAGAACCCTAGACAGAATGGACACAGTAAAACCATACGATACCACCCATTTAAAATCACACAAAGTTATTTAGGAATATACACATAGGATAAAAATAGTAGTCTTTGCTCCTATTTCCTGCATGTGGAACGAGAAATGTTCCTCCCTTTTTTTCCATTCACAGAATATATTTTAGCATATCTTCTTGGTTATGCTTGTAAATTCCTAAGAAAAAATAGGATGAGACCACACTATGTTGGTAGTACATTAAATTTATTTTACAGATTTTTCTAAGTGGAAAGATAGTAGAGTTTCTAACTGTGAAATATGAATTGTACTTATAGATGAGGAGGTGAAGGGACAAAGCAGATAAGTCAACATTACACCAACAAAAGTAACTATCTGTTAAGTATACAGTTACTGTGATAAAGAAATACATTTTATTTCAGGAGCATATAATGTGTCTTGACTCTATCCTAACAAAATCTGAATCACCAATCAGCCCCTATTTTATTCTACAACATTTAGGCACAGATGAAATATACAGACCACTCCAGTTGAAAATGTTTCACCCCAAACTCAAACATTTTCAGCATCTCCTGCAAAGATATGACCTTGAGTTTTTGATTGTTGACTACTTAGGCTATTTCATATCTGCAGCAATTGAAAGAATGCTATTCATGTTAACCACAAGAGGCTTAAGAGAGTGAGTGAATTGCTGCATCCGCATTCTTGGAGCTGTCTGATAGCAAGAGAGGCTGTTCTGATACTCAATGATCGAGGGAGTCTGAGGGACCTCTCACATGAATTTGCAGGCAGGGAGGTGAGTCACTGGGCAGCTCCAGAGTTTCTGCAACTCATCCACAATTTCAGGAATGAGGAACTCGGTGCCCTCAGGGAATGAGATCAGTCACTTTTAAGGACAAGTTGGTTGTCAGGCTCAATGAACACCCACATTAGACATCACTGGACATTCGAGAAAAATGACATGTGTTTCCTATGTTGTCTCTGAAATGCTGGCCCCACCAGGACACTTGGAGACATATTTTCCCAAAGGCCTTCCAAGGAAAAGAAGGGCACTTTTTTTCCACAAGTTTGTTTAGTTTTAGGACATTGTAACTTCCAAACAAAGTTACCTTCCTTCAGAATTTGAATTTGTTCTAATGCACCAGGTTCGATGTGTCCCTCAGAAATTAAAATTATGTTCTTTAAGAAAGTTACATTTTCTTCTTCAGGTCTTTAGAGGAAAAAATACTTAATAGGTTATTTTTACTGTCTTCAAAGACTTCCAGGTTTCAGAAATCAAGTTTTTGGACATAAACCATGCATTCTGGGTTCCATATTTTGTGTGCTTATAAATATATCCAGTGATTCATCAAATTGCAAGGTATTTGTGTTTCTTATTACAAAAAAGAAAAGGAAAAGCATAGTCTGTCCATTCTTGAATTTTATATACTATTACAAAAAGCTTGGTTTACACAACTCCCAAAATTTATTGAATGTGATTTTAATTAAATAAGTCAGAGCAATTTGTATTCTGTAGACACAGTGAAAATTCAGAGGCCCATGAATCATGTCCTTACCCATGTTATTAGCTTTGACAAAGACTAAGATCTCTCTTTGGATGTCAATCTTCAAAAATGCAGCACAGAAGGCATGCCTAGTCACAACCTCACTGACTGAATACTTCCTAATGTTATAATTAAATTTAACAGTCTTAGGAAAGTAAAATCAGTCTTGTGAAAATGTCACAAAACTGATACATCATTAGTATTAGGCTGCCATTAATACAAAATGAGTAGTTTTCATTGTATGACAATTTCACAGAAAAAAGTAAGTAATAAAACCTGCTTATCTTCTGTCTGGATTTGTATGTGCAGAATCCTTTGTCTGTTCTTGGTTTGATGGGCACCTGGGATGACTCACACCTGCCTTTGGCTCTAGCAGCCTTTTGGAGAACACATGCTGAAGATCAACCTTTGGAAAGCAGACTGCCACCCAAGCCATTGATGTTTGTGGAAATATGACTTTCATCTGCATCTTGGAGCTTACTTGTTCTGAGTCTTAACTCACTTGGTCTGAGACATTAGTAGGTTTTATATTGACAGTCTCAGCTTATGTACCTCAAAGTTAATATTTTCTACACATAGATGGAGTTATTAAACCCTCCTATATTACAAATAGCATTTAATTGATTAATATTATGTATTTCTGGCTAATTTCATAGAATAGTTACATACCTCTCAGTTACTATAAAAATTTAGCTTATTTCTTATTTAAAAATGCTATCTTATAATGGTCATTTTGAGGATTAAATTAGATCACATTTGTTTACACATAGGATGAAGGTGAGTGTTAGATGGCCTATTTAATTAGAGAAATCTTTATGGCATATGATATGGAAGATACACAAGGTTGTGAAAATAAGTGTCCCTGTCAGAATGTGTACACTTAATATAAGTAGCTTGTGTTTTCAAATTAATCTCTTTTCAAATCTTTGCTTTATATTACCTCACATAGATTTTCAGCTTCTAGAAGACTATACCTAACACTTTTTATTCTTTTTAGCATGTAACCAAATATCTGTTCAGAGTGAGCACTCCATAAATATCATGTATGCCATATATTTTCTATTCACAATATTTATTATAACAACTACCTGGGAAAACAGGTATTACAATCTTTTTAGAGAGCAGGCATAACAGGTTTAGGGATTGTATAGAGTCATATAACTTGTGTGAGGTAAATCCAGGATTAAAAAGAAGGTCTGTCTGTCATTCAGGGACAGACATACCCCATGTGCTGCCCCCGGAAAATTCTTACTCCCAATAACCTGAATTAAGTCTATAATATCAAGGGATTTGAAATATGCTTAATTTCAAATACTGCCTTTTTATTATAGATTCTCAAGGACCACAAATGGGGTTTAATCTGTTCCATGTATCTGTATAAATGAAGCTAACAGAAATCTCAAAAGGTCATCCATGCCATTTCTATTAATTAATTAATTAACATAACAGAGATGATGGCTATATTAAAACATCTTAAATTGCTATATTAAAATATATAAAAAACATCCAGAAAACACTTGCTAGGCATGCTACTAGTATCGGGGGTTTTTTTGGCGGGGATGCAATCCTGGGGTTTGAACTCAGGACTTGGAGCTTGCTAGGCAGGCACTCTAACACTTGAGCCACATTTGTAGTCCTTTTTGCATTGGTCATGTTTGGAATAAAGTTTCGTGTTTATATTAGGGCCATATATAGGACTGTGATACTCCTATTTACACTTCCGGCATAGCTGGGATCACAGGCCAATGTTACCACATTGAGATTTTCATTGGTTGAGATAGAGAATCACAAACTTTTCTCCCTGGACTGGTCTTGAGCAGCAATCCCCCTGATCTCAGCCTCCAGAGTAGCAAGGATTACAGATGTGAGCCACCACACCCAGCTATTAGTGTCTCTTAAAAACAGTCATCACATAAATGTGTTAATGAAGATACATTTGAAAGTAATTAAAATTATAATTTATTCAGCTTGAGAATCTTGCTGTTCACACTAATCCAAAGTTCAAATACATTTTCTCAATGTTAAATTTATGGTTAACATGTACAATAGTGTGTGGTCATTCACATGTGTGGAGTAAAAACTGTATTCCTAGACACAAGTACTTCCATTCTCCTCAAAAATAAAATCCAGCATGTGAACTCTGTTTCCTACTTTCTTCTTATAGCTTTGACACTCATTCTGTCTTGAATCTGCATAAACAGAATTTTTGAGAGGAAAACACCATTAGCCATGGTTAGGGATTCCTAGCTCCAAGTCAAAAACTCTGCAATTGTTTTTTTTTTTTCTTTTTCTAAACAACAGATGTGCACAATGCTATCTTTCAGCAACGATTTGCTCAATATAAACTTATAATTAGCTGCAGGTTATCAGATGTCCTCTTGGAGCAGAGCTGCCTGGACGCAAATGCACTGGTTCATTGCTTCTGAATTCTCTGCTCCCTGTTTCCTTTACCCATCTGGATGATCTGGTGGGAGTGAGTACATAAACAAAGCCCCTGGCTTCCCAGCAAGATTGTCAACACGGCCTTTAGTCAGAGGTCACAAACTGCCCACCAGAGTGTGAATCTGGCTCCCAGATTTTTGGTTTTTGTTTAGCAGGTACACTATTTAGACCTGCTTGGCCCTAGCTATATGCTATTAGTTCACCAAAGCTTGTCATGGAAATCAACTGGAAGCTAATATTTTTATTCATGCCTGAGCCCCACACCTAGACTTTCTAATTTAACTGGTCCAGAATAAGCCCAATGCAGTTCTTGCTTTTCAAGCTCTTCAGGTGATTTGAATACCAGCACCCTCTTTATTATTTAGGAACCAGCATCATCATTAACAAGGGAGTGAAACGTAAGTAACAATGAGGTTAAGGTTCCATCAGAACCCACCCTGGCCCAGACTAATGATGGGAGAAGAATCCCATTGGGGGATAGGGAAGAATCAAAAAACAGCATACCAGGCTAACATTCAGAAACCAGGTGGTGATAGGCAATATTTTGAAGACGAGAACAGAAAACAGACAGTTAAGTAGGTGAATAGAGTTGAAGTACTTTCAATACAAGAATGAATATAGAATTTTTAAACCTGTTGAAATCACCATAGGAAGGGGACAAAGGTAGAAAGGAGAAAAATAGAGAGGATAAACCGATTTGGCTTATAATACATATACACATGGAAATATCACAATGAAACACCCTGTATAGCTATATTAAATAAATAAATTTTTTTTTCAAAAATAAAGAACAGGAAGGTAAAACAGGTCCTGTCTGGGAGGGGGGAGGACATAAGGAAAGGGTACAGGAGGGTGAATGTGATGGAAATGTCATGTACTTGTATATGAAAATGGAAAAATGAGGACTGTTAAAAGTGTTCCAGGAATGGGAGGAGAGGAATAAATGATGGAGGGAATGAATTCAACTATGATATATTTTAAGAATTTTTGCAAATGTCATAATGTACCTCCAGTACAAGAATAATATAATTAAAAATGTATAAAAAAACAAAAGGAATTTCTCTGATTGTGACTTACAATGGCAAGGCACATATGTTCATGTCTTTATCAATGGAGGCCTCAGTGAGCCAAGTAAAACAGAATAGGATGTTTACAGAAGGTGGCTTGAAAGATAGAAAATCAGAATTAAGGAAGTGGAGAAAAGGCAAGTTTCCAAATGGTAAGAAAAACAAAGGAGGGATTGAGATTTAGAAATCAGTCTGATGGAAGAAGGGGATTGGGACCAAGGTATAAGCCAAGAGAGTTCGTTCATGCTCTCCATTCTCCCAGTGTCCTTTGTGCATTCTGGGAATGGTCGTTGCCACTAAAAATGGTGTATAATTCATGGAAACAAACTGGAATCAGAATCAAGGCAATGAGTGTTCTGTATCGGCAGCAACAAAGATGAACAGAACGTACATTTCCATCAGGGGCCTTGGTCTTCTAAAGAGCAGCTATGCGGACTGGTGCATTGGGTGCCAGGGTGGCAATTAATCAGGACATGTGTAAGCAGTAAGTGTTTGAGTAAGGAGATGATATAGCCTCAGACAATTAGGTGAATGTTAGCAACACAGAAAGGGGACCTGACTGATTATTGATTGGTGTTGTTAGGTGATTGTATTAGTTATCTATAGCAGCATGACATAACGGACATTTATTATGCTACAAACTCTCTGAGGATCCAGGATTTAGGAGTGGCTTAGCTGGGTGGTTCTAGCTCAGGCTGTCTTAGAAGTTTGCACTCAAAGGTTTTGGCCTGAGCCGATGCTCAGCTTATTGCTGGGATGGGCGTTCATGCCTCAAAATGTGGACTTCAGAGCTGTTTACAACATGGCAGCTAGAGAGAAAGACACAGAGCGAGAGAGAGAAAAAGCATGACCAAGGCTGATCTTCCATAATCTATCCTCAAAAGTGAAACACTATCACTTCTGTGAGGGCCTATTTGTCACAGGCCAATCCTGGTACAATGTGGGAGAAGTGATACAATGATAAATACCAGTAGGGATGGATCACTGGGGGCTATCTTGGAGATTGGCTACCACAGTGCTGTTGTTGTCATCTTTATTTAGTCTCTCAAAAACATCCCCACTTTATAAATAATGATGAGAGATTCTAACAGATTTAGTGATTTAAACTAGGTCATGTTGCTAGTAAGCTGTTCTTAATTGCTAGGGTTTTCCTGATTGTGGTGACTTAGAGCTCACCAACCATCCATAAATCTTTTATTACTGAATGACTATTCTACAAACCTGCAGCAGAATAAGACATGGACTTAAAGGTCTTTCTCAATATGTTTGGACTTGGCCAGCATACTTGAATTAAGTCTACTTTCTTCTAAGGAAATTTCCTTGGACAATTAAGGGAATCTATTTGTCCATATCCTGTTCTACTACAAAACTCAAAACAACTCTGTTGTCTCCACTGATTTTTCAGAATAAGGCCTCCAAATTCGAAGTCCCACTCAGTCTCCTGTCTATCTGAATGAAGTTTACAAAAGAGACAAACACAGTTTAAGCTTTGAAGAAGCTAAATAAAGTATGTATGTATAGATAAATAGAATTTGACAATTGTAGGATGAGGAAATTTAGGAACAGGTCTGTCTTTAGAAAATAGATGAGAAATGGAGAGGTGAAAATCAAATTATAAAATAGAAAAAGCTGTTTGCAAGGGGAATACTGATGTAAACCAAGTACTTCACATGGAGCATGATATGTAATCCCCTGCTGAAGAGGATTCTCGGGGTGCTCTTGCCTGTCTTTTATATTTGACATTTATTTTATGCCACATTCATTCCTCATCACCTAGTCACCCCCAAAAGGCCCCATCTCCAGGTACCATCACATTAGGTTATATTTCAACATATGAATGGGGGGGCACAGTCTGTAACAATGACACATTATTTAGTAATAGACAGCTGTCTTTCTTATAAACATATAAAATCAGGGAAGTTAAATCTGCAAGTCAACCCCATGAAAAGCAAACTTGCTCAAAGCCAAGATGTTCTCAAAAACAAAAATGATACAAATTCAAAACAATAACAGAAACATTTTAAAATAAGCAGCATGTGTGTTTTTGTTTCGTTTTATTTGTTGGTGATCCATGGGTGCACATATCTTATCTAAATCCATTTGTGACTGGATTACTGGTCAATCAGAAAGCAATCAAGACAACAAACTGGGAGGAAGGGAGGAAGGTGGGAAAGAGAAAGAGTGAGGGGGGGAGGGAGGAAGGGAAGGAAGAAAGGAAGGAGAGAAGGAGGGAGGGAAGGAGGGAAAGAAGGAAGGAAGGAGGAAGGGAAGGAAGGAGGGAAGAAAGGGACGGAAGGAGGGAGGGAAGGAAGGAGGGACAGAAGGAGGGACGAAGGAAGGAGGGAAGGAAGGAGGGAAGGAAAAAAGGAAGAAAGAAAAGAGGAAAGGCAAGTAATCATACCTAGCATTCTGAAGGTGTGGCATGAATAAATGAATCAGTCAGATTTGGGGAAGGGAGGTGCCAGGACTAATGGCCAAGGCTCTCCTCACCTAGGCAACAGTTTGTAGGCAGCATTTGTGGCAGTGGCTAAAAGTTGTTCCAGGGCTTGGCTGGGACAGTATCTGCTGAATAACTAGGCCAATCCAAGAGCCAAGATCCACAGCTCAGCTGCTGTTACTGCTGCTGAAGAAGGGTCAAAGATCCTTTTTGCTGAGTCAAATCTTTCTTCTGGGATTTAGAAAACAAATGGAGCTCTGAAAAGTGGAAATTCTTCTGGGCAATTCTTTGAGAAACAATGCAGTTGGTCTTTTTGTTATTTTGTTCTTATATAATAAATTTAGTCAAAGGTAGAGACCCCACCTTCATGATAGATGCAGAATTTACTCACTCTGGAAGAAACTTGCTTGGTTTTAGGCAAAAACAGCAGGGCTAGAAAAATAAAAAACTGGGAAAAAGAATAACAAAAAAGAAGAATACATTTGGACATATATGTCTAAATGAAATACAGATGCATACGATTTTCCATGCCAGCGAGTCTGCTGTGTATAAATAGGAGAAGCTGAAGGTAAACTACCAAGAAAATGACTCATCTGGACAAGAATAAGGAAAGAGATCAAGTGTTCCTGAATTATTAGTAACTTGAAATTACAGCCGAGGGTTTCAAAGCAGCGCTCTCCGACCTTTGACCTCTAGTGAATGCTTGACCCAGCAATGACTTTAGGTAACTAGAAGCAGGATAGTCCAAGGAATGTTTAATATGTCTAGCTCACATATATTTGCTCATTTTTTAAGATACAAAAAATACATTAACCATTTCTAACTAAACTACGGCTATTTGGCAAAGAAAACTCTTACTACTTATCACCTCGTCATTAGCTGAGCAAAGTATTTACTATGCACCCACTAAATCAGAGGTACCATGCCAGGTTATAAGTGGGAATATATAATAGTACAAAGTACGGTTACCTCTTCTAGTATTTGTAATCTGAAAGGGAATATAGACAGCCCAAACATGGAAAGGAAGGGAAAAGAGGAGGAAGAGAAACAAAATAGGATATCAAAATTCTAGTACTTAACCTCCCCCAAGAGATGATAAAACTACATTTTAACTAATGCACTTCAACTTCACTGAACTCAAAGTCAAAGTCAACATCGAGGCATAGTCTACAGGCACCAGCAGAGACTCTAGGTCAGAGGTGCTCATAGGCACTTAGCATTTGTTTCTAATGCATCCTATTTAAGAAAAACCCATTACTTTCCCTCCTAAACTTTAACTCTTATTCATGTGATGGACAACATGAAGTCAAGGTGACTTCACAACCTAAAACTTTTTAAAAATTTAATTTTAAGCTATTTTCCCTTTTCTGAATATGTCATTGGTATGTAGACATTCAGGGCTAGGCACTAACGGGCACTTTAGGTTTCTCCTTGGGTCTTTATTGGTTCATGGCTTCTGTTCCCTTATGGTTTCTGGTGCCTCATTTCTTCTATTTATTGGCTTTTACCTGTGGTTCTCTTGGTTCCCCATCATAGAACTCTGCTGACTTCTCTTGAGAAGCTAATTTCTCAAGAAGAATTGGCTCATCCATTTACCTTACAGATATATTAGAGCCCACCAGGGACCACATCAATATTGCTACCTTTGTGTGAGGTGTTTCCTTGTTCCAGTCATCAAATCACCTGTGGTCAAGGTAGAGAACTCACAAGACGTAAAGAGTATTAGCATATGTGGATGGAGCCACCAGGGGCAGCTTTCCAAAACGAGAATGACAGAAATTCATGAATCAGAATCATTCTTGGTATTTTCATTAGGAAATAACCTACTTTACTAGTAAATCAAGTGTCTGCATGTGCTCTAATTTTAATTATGCCCTTTCCTATGTAATGTTGTCTATTTGGCCTGAGATATTTATTTTGACTGATTATACAAAGATAACATTAGAAAGATACCATAAGGCTGGATATGGTGGTTCATGTCTATAATCCCAGCTACACAGGGAGCAGAGGTAAAAGGATTATGTTCCAAACTCAGTCTGGACAAAAGCATGAGACTCTTTCTGAAAATAAACTAAAGCAAAAAGGGCTGGGATTGTGGCTCAAGTTGTAAAGCACTTACCTAGCAAGCACAAGGCCTTGAGTTTAAACCCTAGTACTTCCAAAAGCAACCAATCAATAATAACAAAAATAAAGAGACTACATAGTTCAACTTTTACTTTTGTAAATGGGTTACCGAGCACTTAGAAAGACTAAGTGATCTCATCTTGTTCACATCTAGAAGTAGAATCAGAATCTCTGGATTCCCTTTATAATTGTTAATAAAAGGGAATGGAGTACTGAGTGCAAAAAGCTGGACATCAAAATAGTGAAGCTACTGGAAAGTGAGACACATGAGACTATATAGTGTATGATTCCAGTTCTATGAAATATACAGAAAATGCCAATCTGCAGAGATATAAAACAGATTAGTATTTGCCTGGGATTGGTGCTAGGAATGGGGAGTGATGACAAATGGTCACCAGCTATCTCATAGGAATTAGATTGCAGCAATGTTTCCACAGCTTTGTAAATTACTAAAAATTATTGCATTGTATATTTGAAATGAATGAATTTTATGTAAATGATGTCTCAATAAGGCTGTTAAAACCAAAAAGTGTAGCTTAATACTGAACATTTTTACAGTTTTCTTATTTTTTCTAGTTTCAATCAGTCAATTATAACAATAATTTTAGTACCAATAAAAATTTAATCAGAACAGAACATGCCAACACAAGCAAAATAATTTCTCAGTGCCAAAAATAGAATAATATGTGGCTGAGAACTTTTCAATGCTCCATGAACCATAAACATAGACTTCAAGTGACAGGGGCTTAGACTATTTATTTCTCTGGTTATGAGCCACCTTAGTTGGCTCTGGTGACCGATGGATCCTGGGAACATCAGAAGAAAGCCATCATAAGCAAATTATGACACATTTAGAGAATGGGGACTGAGCAAGAAGTAGAATAGTCTTGAAGACACTTCTTACATCCATGTGAGAAAACATACACTACAAATCAGCATTGGTTTGAGCATGGACCCATGTATAAATGTAGATCTTGAAATTAAAACCAATCTTTTTCAATTTGACAGAGGCAGATAACACTGCCTTAAAAGGACAGCAAGACTCGGAGCTTTAAAAGATGTAAGGTCAAAATAAAATATTTTTGCTAAATTAAAAGACAAAAATTTAAATTTAAATTTAATAATAATAAGGCTTTTAATCTTCATTTCAATGACTATCATTTTTGCAAGCCTGAATCTGGCATTCTTCATCCTTGGTGTCTGGCATCCCTTGGATTGGAAAAAGAAGCAGCTATTCTGCAGACAAGTGCATTTCTACATATTACCACAAAGTAGTAAAAGCTCCTTAAATCAGTGAAAATATCAACTTTCTATGGAGATGAATTTAGTTTGGAAAATTCTCCTTAAGTCTTAGGAATGGTATTAAACCATCTGACCTGCTTCTAATTTATACTTATTTTTTCTAGAATTTACTGCATGCATTTACTACCTACTTCCATTCTTTGCTCATTTCTTTATGGCCTTCTTAGAAGCTCACTGGCTTCAGAAACCCAGACCCTATCACAACCACCAGCAATGCTGAATTCTGAACATAGTTGACATTAAAAACTGTTCCTAGAATAAAAGAGGTATGGAGACAAACGTAACAGATTTAGTTTTTCTATCTATGTTTTTTCTTTTTGAATGACCTCTGTGGTAGCTTTCTAGACCAAATAACAGACCCTAAGCTTGTATTCTAGATCAAGATTTCTCAACCTTTGCACTATTGACATTTGAGTGCAGATAACTCATTATTGCAAAGGACGGTCTTGTGTGTGATAGAATGTTTCACAACACCTGTGACCTCCACCCCACTTGATGTCAGGTGTACTCACCACTGTGAAGGTATCACAGCAAAAAAAAATGTCTCTGGACACTGTCAAATGTCTGCTGGTGGAACAATATTGTTCCCATTTGAGAACCACCGGTATAAACAGTTGGAATGATAGTAGTGCTTAGGAATCTGGAGAAGACTAGGACAATGTTTGTAATCAAAATGAGAACATTTTTACATGTGAGGTTATGTAACCTATCTGGACTAGTTAACTCAACTCAGCTGATGAGAAATGAGACCATGGTTACAGGCTATCCCTTTACAATAACCTCAGCACTATGTTAAATACAATAGATGCATTATTATATGGACTCCTTGCACCAATTTTATATACCCAATTTGCAGATTAAGAAGTAAAAATTGGGAAATAAAGACTACTATAAATTGATATAACCTGATTCTTCTTGACTGAAATATGTGCTCTTGATCTCATCATTATCCTTTTAAAAACTAGTTAGGTGGACTCTGTTAAAATCCTAGCGCATCCCTAATTTTCAATGCAATTCTGGTCCTGATGGCCTCTGATTAAGACTACGGATCATTCAGTGACATTGCATTCCTATTCCTGGAAAAACATTTCAACGACTACAATTTAGTGACAAATCATAAAGGAAGAACATAATCTGTGTTTTACAAGGACATGGAACAAACATCTCTAATCATCCCATGTTAGATTATACCCCAGGTTATAGAACCTATGAGAAGAGTAACACTGGGAGAGAATGGTAGGACCACAGTGGACCTTTTGCTAGGAAAAGGTGAAACAGAATTAGAAAGAAAGAGAATGCTGCCACTTTCATGTTTGACACTCATAGGCTGTGCTAAAGAAAACATTTCTGGAATATTTTTAGCTGCATTATGGAAAGTGGACCCTGCTGGGTCACATGGATAAGCTTCCAACCCAATAAGAGTCAGAAATGCAAAAGAAAAATATCCTGGGAAAGTTTTCCCCTGTTCATATGTAGCAAAGAATATAGTGCATTCCCCTGTCCAGCCTATAATTAAGATGAAAGGCATGTTCCCCTCCAATTTGCCATCCAGTTGCATGGTTAGAATTCCATCCTGGCTACAGTGGCCTGATTTGTCTAATGCAACATACTTTTTTAAGGAAAGAAAGAAAGAAAAAAGTAAAATACACATTCTACTCTCATAAGTGTTTCATAGGATGAGCTATTTCAGTTTCAACTATTTTTAACATGGTTAAAAGAAAATATTTTTGAATTGCCCATTTCTTACAGGAACTAAAATACAAGACTGCCTGTCTTCAAAGTCTAGCTGTCTTGTTTACCTAAGGTGCTGTCAGTTTTGCTGCTGCCATTGCCTATGATGGGTCAGCCTAAAAAGTCTGGACAGCGTGATGTGTGCTTGGAAGGTCAGATGTTTTCCTTAGCCTCTTGAGGTATCAACACTTGGCCAGGGAATCTTTGAGAAGAAGGCTGTTTGTCAAAGTTCTGATTCTTCTGAATTCCATGCAGACTGAGAATAGTCTTTACTTTACATAGAAATCTCTCCTGGATTTGATTGCCGGAAGCCCAGGCAGTCAAGTAATAATAATAAAATATATCTAGTTGAGATCTTGACCTTGGTAAACTTAGGTAAATACTATGTGTCTTTAAATTTTTATGTAAATTTTATATGACCATATAAATGTACACATAATTTGTATAAGTTTATGAATGTATATGTATATATTTTTATATTTCTGGACCTGATTTCTTTCAGTCTTCTAAAAGATCATCAGTCGATTGTTATTCATAAGGTGACATTTTTTAACAGAAGATATTTCATTCATAGACTAACATTATTTGAAATACCATTATAATATAGTGATGTGGAATCAAAGCTTATATTCATAAACCATTCTGAATCTGAAGAAATTATGTTTTGGAGAACTTAGAAACTTGTGGATCTGACCACATTGAGTCATTTCCACAGTAGCCATGTTTCATCTCCCCATGGAAAATTCATATCCAATGAACAATTGGATAGCTTCAAAGTTTCCCAACTGAACAATTAACACATAAGTTTTAAAAGACTGGACTTTCATAGAAGGGGTGAGATAAATAGATGAATCTGCCCTGTGTATGTTAATACCATTCTTACTAATTTCAGGCCTAGTAATTCATCTTCCAGATGTGTCCAGTTCTCTACCTAAACTTGATGCCTTTGCTTTTAACCAATCAACCTCCCCCTTTTTCCCACATCAGTTTGCAACAGACTGCTGAATTACCCAGAACTCTAGAACTCTGCTAAGTCATCTAGCTACATCTTAACCTCTCTTTAGAAATTCTGTCCTGCCTGCTCTGGAGCAACCCACTGAAGCACACCCCTGAATGAGTCATGAGGCTCCTACTCATATCCATTGTCTAGAGTTCTGTAAAGCCTGTGGTTCTGCAATCTTGCTCAGGGACCACCAAACTATTACTCCACCATGAGTAGTCAGGAGTTCCCATACCAATTCTTCCAAAAATGAGTTCAGTGACTCTTCATGTATCACTGTTCTTACTCTTAAATGCTTCCCCTTTATAATTCTGACCAGTGACATACAGGAAAGCAGGGAATAAAGGAGGATTTGTTTCACACCAAGGTATGTTTTATAAATACAAGACATTATTACCCCCCAAAACTGCAGTCCTATTACAGGCATGGTTAGCTTTTAACATGTTACTTATATAACAAGAAAGTTTAAAAGAAAATATGAGAAAGCTTTCTATTCCTTTTAGTAACTGATACAATAGAAAAAAATTCTTTGAAATGGTATTTATTAAGTGTGAGCTGTTGCTGAAGAAAGGAAAGTTGTCTAATAGTCACCATTGGCTAAGGGTTGGTCCTAGGACACAATAGAGGGGCTCAGACTTAACACTCTATGCAATAAGCAGCCAGGAGACCTGCTCTGAAATCTAGTAAATTCCTCTGCATATGGTATGCACTTCAGCTCCTGTTGGCTCTAACACAAACCACTGGAAGAAAATTCCTTTCTGTTTAGGCTCATTGCTTCTAAAGTATGCAAAGCTGTTAACTTACAACAGGAGAACAATTGGTGTTCTCACTAGCTCATGAAGATAAAATTCAAATTCAAAAGTATCCCTATTAATATGAACGGTGTCTCTGCTGGCCTAATTCCAGCAATAGCAAACTGCTTTTCTACACTGAACTTAGCTGGCGTGTCCTACAGTTCTTACAAAATTTGGAGAGTTCAGCCACTCAACCATAGTAAAAGTACAATTGCTCCAGGAATGAGGAGAGAGATGATCAAAGAGAAGAACTCCTACTGCTTCAGAGATCACACCATCTCCAAAAGGCCTCAGCAGAGCAGACCACCCTCTTGGCAGGAATGTGACAGAGGAGACCAGAACAGTTGGTAGTGGCGGTATGAGATAAACTTCAAGATTTCTTCCAAACTTTCAATGCTAAGAAATGACCTCATGCCAAATGCTTATTCAACATTAGGAGAAAATTATGACCTTTGCATTAGTTCAAAAGCAAGTTCAAAAATGGTGCCTGATTTAGATGGATGTTAAAAAAAATAAAGGGTAGAATCTGCCTTAAAATGTCATGTGGCCTCATCATCATCACCACCATCAAAGAGGACGATCCAAGATTATTTCTCTCATTTTTGTGTGGTTCTGTGGAATTCATTTTTCTGTAGAGCAACCTAACTAATTATATTTTATTTAATAATTATTTTTAAGTATTACTGAGAAAAAAATTAACTACACTGACAAAGTTGATAGCACTGAGAGATGTTGAGTTTTAGGGGAGTAAGTCTGGAACAAACAGCAGGTAATCCAAACACAGGTAGTAGTCAACAGTATACTTTCCTCAGTAGAAAATGCCATTAGTTTTAATTCTGATGCATACAAAGTGAAATTTTCCAAACTTTTCCCAATGTCCTTGGAATATAAAGAAAAAAAACATTGGAGGGCTGACAGAACAACAATAAAAACATGGGAACACCAAGTGGAAGAAAGTGACTGTGGCCAAAATTACAGGATACCTTTTTTTGGTGGGTGTGTATATAATCCATACTCATTAATCTTTTGTTTTTCTCTCTCTCTCTTAGAAATATAGGGGTAGTGTGTTAGCTTTCTGTCACAGGGATAAGTTACCTGAGATAAATAACTTATAAGGAGGAAAAGTTTTCTTTAGCTCATGGTTTCAGTCCATGATCAGTTGACACATTGATTTAGAGCTTGTAACAAGGCTCATGGTTGGGAAGGTGGAGTTGAGAAAAGCTGCTCACCTCATAATAGGAAGCAGAGAGAAAGAGAAAGAAAGAGTCGGGATTCCCATACCTCCCTCAAGGCCAATCCTCAAAGACCTACTTCCTTCTACTACGTCCTACCTCCTAAAGGTTTCACCACCTCCCAATAGCACCACAAGTTGGTGATCAAGCCTTTAGCACATGAGTCATTAGAGGACACTTGTATCCAAACTATGGCAAAGGATACCTCAGAAGTACTAATATAAATGACCTTGATTGTCATAGCTTCTGCTTAACAGCATATACAATTCTTAGCACAGAGCAAACGTGATGCAGATGAGTTTTAATTTTCAAAGAGCGAGGCATGAGTGTTATGGTCAGAATAGCTGGGTATATATTAAAAAACATATACCCAGGCAAGATATTTTATAAAACTAGAGATAAGAAAAGAATTGAGGTTACCAACTAAGATTTAAAAAAGCAAGGAGTTCAAGCAATCAAAGAGTTTAAGAACAAAGATGAATTTGGCAGTTGAACAAAGAAGATCTTTTCAACCTGGGATAAGACCCATCTGGGCTGGCAGTGAGTAATCCAGGAGAAAAGGGAGATGTGGGAGGAGGAAGAAGGTGAGGTGGAGGGTGAGATTTCTCCAAGTCATGCCAAGATGGGGCTGTTACCAGATATCTGTCCACAGAAGCTCCATGCCAGGAAGGAGAATGTCTGTCAGAGTCTGGGAACCAAGAAGAAGGCAGGGAGCCTGGAAAGTAGGTCACACCATGACTCACAGTGGCTGGGCTGAGCAAGAAAGCAGTCACAGTGTGAGCAAAGATGGAAGAGCAGAGAGTCAGAATGGAAACATGGTGTTGATGGACTGCTATAAGGGCAGAACTGGAACCCACCCCACACCTGCCACAAGTCCTCAGAGCAGCTCACGTAAGAAGTGCCTGGGCAGAGAAGGTTGGTTGGATACATTTTCTGTGATTTCATCAAGCAAGACACATAGCCAAAATTTTCTGATATGATTTCTATGCTATTTTTTTTTATTATTCACTGAACGAATAGGTACTGAGTTTACATGTGTACCTAGCACTCTGCTGGGAGTTGGGACCACAGACAGGGGAAAACCTGGCTTAGAGCTATCCAGTCATTGACTGTGCATATAAATGAATCTGCAAACAGAAAGCTATAGAGAGAACTGTTGTAAATGTTTTTACAGGTTGCCTTTTGAAATTGTTCAAGAATATAGGCAAGAATTTAAGAGATGCATTTGATAGTGAACTTGACAGCTTAGAATTGGCAGAACTCAATGAACTACAAAACACCACATGGTCTGTAGAATTGAGGGGCTGGGAAGCAGTGGTAGCAAAATCATTCCCTTTTATTGTTTTAGATGTAAAAATGGCTCAGCCCCAGAAGCTGGGGAGATGACATCTTCCCCACTGAGTCATTTTAATAAAAACCTACGTGGAGCTAAGACCTGTTTAGGTTTTGTTTTTGTTCATCCATAATGACATGTAATTCACATGAATAGATATTTAAAAGCATCATTTAGAGTTAAAGAGAAGATTCAGTACCATCACTATTGGTACATTCATTGCACAAGGGCAGAACAACATACTGGTCAAGAACAGAGCCTTAGGGGGATGGGTATGGTAATGCACAACTGTAATCTCGGCTACTTGGGAGGCAGAAATGGGAGGATTGCAGTTCAAGACTAGCCCAAGCAGAAAGTTAGAGAACCTCTGTCTCAAAAAATAAGCCAGGTGTAGTAGCATCCATCTGTAATCCCAGATATATGGGGAGGTATAGATGGAGGACTGAAGTCTGAGTCCAGCCCTGGGGTAATGCATGGGCATATGGACAAACAGAAGGGAAACCCTATAGTTATCAGGCCCCAGCAAGTGTGTGCAAGGCCCTAACCCAGGGATGAAGCCTTCCAGGCACTAGTGCAGGACTGTGTTAGTAGCCAGAGTCTTTGCACCAAGCTCTTCTTCATTTGGCTCTGGACCCATGGAGGAGTCCTTTCTTCCTTCTAACCTTTCTGAGTTTGGCTCCTGCTTGTCTCTTTTGGCCAGTTCCAGGGGTTGCGCCCCAAAATGCAGCTTGCATAATTTCATGTGTCTGTATAATACAGGTTAAGTGCTCTAAAGTTTGCATTGTGCAGTGTAGATATAAACAGTAAGATCACACCAGTAATTTCGAGATTTAAATCATCTTACTTAGGACAGCATCAAGGAGCAAATAGAAAACAGCAGTGTGAGAAAGAGAAAAAATGTCTTCATATGTATGTGTCACAGCACTTTCCCCTGCTTTTTTGTAATGGGGACATTTTTATCATGTACGAGGACCCACAGATTACACAGCCAGCCTGAGTTAGGGATTATGCTATGCTAGCACTGAGCCCTGGACTCCAGCTGAAAAAAACAATCACGCATTTTTAATATTATTTACTTATTTATTTAACTTTATGCTCTTCAGGAAGGCTGTTTAAAACGCAGGACCCAAGGCAGGAGGTACTATTCTCAGGTCCAAGGACAGAACTGAACAAGTCCCAACTATAAACTGACTCTTAGAGCTGAGGCTTGGCAAAAATCAGCCGATTATTCTAATGCTGCAGAAAATCTGACTGTGTTGGTCATATTACACCAAGAAGGAAACAGAAGGATATATAGCTCAAAACAGAACGGAATTTTTACTCTATTCATGTTTTCTCTGACTTCAGATCTACTCCTCCCTAAAGATAGACTGCCACAGAAAAACTCACTTCTCCATATTTGCAGTTGAGAGGATTTTTTTTTAACGAGTGTATATATAAACAGAGCCACTAAAACTTTGTAAAGATGATGATGTTTGTTTCTTTTTAGACTTTTTTTTGGATGTAAGTAAGATTGTCCCTTTTTAAAGGATGCATACAATGTCTTTGTTTATATATTCCATGGCACATAGCATAGTAACTTATTAAACACTCAGCACCTGACATAAACTCACTGAATTAATTTAAAGTTTCTTTATTTTGGTGATTGAAATATTAATATATTTCAATTCTGGAAAGGTTTTCATTTTAAAACACCTTGTCCCTGACTTGATCAACTCAAGTATTTCTAAATAATTAAAATGATATGTGTCACAGACACATGTGAATTTTGTCTTTATCTCAACCTCAGTGTACCCCTCCCACCTCCCCAAAAACTTCCTGAAAAAAAACCATCACAAGTGGAAAAACAGCCCATGTAAGAAGGCAATTGAGTATTCAAGTTACAAGGCTCCATGGGCAATTACTGAGCCCTGGATATTAAATTCAACTCTCCTCATGCTAGAAGTGTTTCTGACACTTTTTAACTGGCCTTGCTTCAGTGCAATAACAGTTAAATAATAGGACATATTGTTGGTTGTGTTTTGTAAAATATGTCATTGTTCGTTCTTCAACTTCTCAACCAATATAGGTGAAGAAAATAAAAATAAAAAGGTCATTTACCACTTCATTGCCTGAAATCTACCTTGACTCCCAGGATTCATTCGCAATTTATCTTGACTCACAGAACTAATTTGGAGTTCACTGTCCTGGCATTCCAAAGGAGTATGCAAAAGGAGTTGACCCCATCCTTCTGGTCCTCTGATCAAAGTCCAAGCAGCATGGACAAAAAGATTTTCTTTTTCCAGGCATGGAGGTGCACACTTGTAATCAGCACTGAAGCAGAGGCAGAAAGATCACAAGTTCAAGGTCAGCCTGGACTACATAGTGAGTTCCCGGTCACCCCAGGTTACATAGCAAGACTAGCTCAGAAAAAAATAAAACAAATAACAAAACATTTCCTTTTTAGATGCTTTACCTCGCAGCACCTTAGATACAGAGCTGTGCCACAGTTTCAACCATATTTCAATGACCTACCCAAGAGATCAGCACAAAATCAAGGTCCCAGTTAGCTTACCTGGACGCTCTGCGAAGCACCAGCCATTTTTGTCAAAGGAACTTGATTTTCTCCCATATTCCCATCAGATAAATAGTGGAAGGCGTTTGATGACTTGGCCATTTGCACTCCATCTTTTCACAAGCTCTTCAGGGGAACAGGAGCTAATGATGGGTGGCATATTAAAGGAGACAGATGAAGAGTAACTGAGAATTTCAGCTAGTTTTTCATACTCTACGGGGCATGGTAAATGTCGTGTTTTCTTTGCATTTTTTTCTTAAAGCTTATCCATCTGTTGAGGTTCAGAAAGTGATGCATGAACCTCCAAACACCGTACTGATATTTTTAAGGTCAGGTTGATGAAATTGATCAGAGCTTTAGTTTAGTGTTAAAAGTCATGAGGGCCAAATTTACACACTTTAAATCTGTCACATTTAGCAACCATAAGCAGAAAACTGAACTTTCAGTTGTCTCCTTGAGACAGTTAACTCACTTTCACTGCCTCAGAATACCTTCCTCCCTCCCTACAGCCAAATGCTATCTACTTAGTCTTTTTTTCCCCTCAAAGTTCCCCAGAATACTGCAGTCAATAGCAATCTGCTGCTCTTCTACATTTCCATTTTTGTTATCTGTAATATTTGACAGAAGTTAAGCTTCGGTGCTTTGTTTCACTTCTTTGATATGGTTCTGGGATTTGAACTCAAGACCTTGTGCTTGTTGGACAGGTGTTCTACCACTTAAGTCATGCCCCTAGCCCTTTGGCATGAGTTATTTTTGACATAGGGTCTCACTTTATGCCCAAATAGGCCCAAAGTGTGATCCTCTTATTTGTGATTCCCTGAAGAGCTGGGATGACAGGTGTACCTCAATTATTTTATTAGTTCCTCAAGGGAATTAATAAACTCTACCACAGAACTTCATTAATATCACTATGTCACATAAATATAATTCATATTTGTTTGTTTACTTATCTATAACCCTCCTCCTGAGGATGTACACTTTATCAAGGCAGTGAATTTGTCTTTAGTTCTGTACCTTTTCCTTTTCTTTCTTATTTTAAGTGTTGAGGATCAAACCTGAGCCTCATGCATGTTAGGCAAGCACTCTACCACAAGGTTACACACCCAGCATTCTGGATCTTTTGAAGCAGGAAGAATGATACCTAGTAAATAACAGGTACTCAACAGATATGTTGAATAGATGAAGGAATAAATTAATGAATAACCAATATGTTTTCCTCTTTACTTTTTAAATTTGGAAGTCCTTTTTTCTTTTCTTTTTTAATTATTATATTATTGTTGTACTGGGGATACATTGAGACATTTACAAAAGTCCTCACATCATATTTGAAGTCTTCCCCCTTCATGAGTCTCCTTTTGTTGTCATTTACTTTAACAAATCTGACATTAGTAAGAACCTGCATGGGGATTATACGGGGTGGTTTCAAATCTACTTTCTTGTTTACCGACATTTTCAGTCTATCTCATATGGTCCAAACCATTATACTTCTCTGAGCCTCAGATTCAGCACCTTTAAAATTAGGATAGGAACTCCTACTTCATAATGTTGACATATAAAATAAGAAACAGTCAACGAAATTCATGACATGTAATAACTACTCAATAGTTTGCTACACAAGCCCATACTGATCACCTACAATGCCCAGAGCATAGTGATAAAGCAAAGTGAAACACAAGACAAAAATAAAAGAAAAAACAAACTAGCACTCAATTAATGAAGTCATGGTCTGGCAACAATTTTCTTTCTGAATATTCTTAGCATGCTTTTCAGTTGAGTCACTCAAATGTGGGTCCATAATTTCATTCTAGAATCAGTGGAAAGACCAGAAGCAGCAGAGATTATGGTTTCAATTTAGATGAAGTGACATCCCAGAGGGGGCAAATGGAGATCAAAATATGCTAGGCAAGTGTTAGAACCAAGTAATAAGCAAAACAGGTGTTAGAACCGAGAAAGAAATATGGTAATTAACATATTAAAGAATGTATCAGGAAAAATAGAGCACCAAACACAGGAAAAAAAAAAAAGACCCAGATAAAGAAGAATATAAATGACCCAGAGAAAGAAGGATGCCAATATGGTCCTCTTTGTAGAGGCCTCATACCTAGGGAGAAGGCCCCTTGTCAGATGTAATTGGACTTCTCAGTCCAAAAGTAAAAGTGAAAAATCCTTTAAAATTATATATTTAAGTTTAAAGTTTATTTTCAATACAGCTTATGAATATACCAGTCTTTGAAGTAGGACTAAAGCCTTTTATTGGATTATGGATATATTGTCTGTTTTACAACTTATTTTTCTATATAAAACACATACATGTTTGTAATGTGTGGTTTCAAATTTCACTTTTTTCCAAGTGAACCAATAGCAAAATAATATAATTATTATTTTATTTAAGATTTTAAAAAATGTCTTTCCCAAAGTCTGTCTTCCCTATACCAATAAGATAGATATATTTTAGCTTCTTGCCTTTATAAAGTATTTCTGAAACATCTAATTCATATTTCCCATAAACAATAATTCTCAATCATTTTGGGCTATATTTTGTCAGCTTGTGTGCAAGTTAATTAAACTCAGTAATTAGCAGAATAACTGAAGCTTGTATAGTATTGTGTGTGGAATCAAACAAAACTATTTTCGCTAACCACTTTGTGGTGCTATAAGGTCACAAGAGTAGGTCAGATTACGTGTTAGAGAGTAGATGATGAATACATGAGCATCAGCACAGTGGTGGCATTGGGATTATGTTTTATAGAAAGGTAAATGGAAGACTATCAAGGTTTCCAATCTCTCTGGTTCTACTTCTAATCAAATTTACAGCCATTGTGAATAAAAATAAACAAACAGCAGAGCAGACAAAACTGTTTTTGTAATATTTTTCTCTTCCCTGCCCTCACAATTTTAATGTTCTACACATTTTTAAACAATATCAATTTTAAGAGGTGCCAGTTATCAGCCTTCCCTACATACGCCCAATTTTCTTGGCTAAGCCTTTGCTGAGGCTGAAAGACCAGGGTAAAGACTAGTCTCCAGTGGTCCATGGAAGGCCACTAACAACTAAAGTTCCATCTTTGTTACAGTCTTAGGGTTTAGTGTGTTTAACCCAAGAAGAAACTATTCTTGGGAAGGCCCTGGTAAGCATCATAAACAATACTCAATTGAGGAAGGATGAGTAGATGGGGTAGACATTGTGGCTGATGTTCCAAGTTAATTGTGGCTTTTATTGTGTTTTATGGATTTGTGTGTATATTACTGAGAGTCTCATTGCTTGTTACTTGCTAGAAAATAATGCAAGAGAAGCCATTAGGCAAGACAAATACAAGTTAATGAATATCAAAAATCTTTTAAATGTCTTGGTTACCTGTCTGCCGTGATATAAAACTAAAATATACAAAATATAAAATTAAGAGAAAATTAGTCTATTTATAGATAACTCAGTATTCTTTGAAAATAGTTCAATCAATGGCCCCTTTCCCTAAGACTATCAATTTCTCCCATCAAGAATAATTCTGGGATGGAACGCAAGATGGTGACTAGGATGCAGAAACAGACAGCATGAGCTCTGTAAATCAAAAATATTGCTGGAGGAAAGGGAGAGGGTGGGAGGTAGGGGGTAGAAATGACCCAAACATTGTATGCACATATGAATAAATGGAAAAATATATATATATATGATGTAATCTACAAAAAAAAATAAAATAATAATGTACTTTGAAAAGAAAAATATTGCTGAGACACTGGAGCCACACTTGATAGAAATAAAGCACCAAGAAGAATCAAAACTTCAACACCCTGAACCCCTAGCCTGTTGAAAGCTTCTTCATGCCATGTTACACTGAGAAAACAGGAGGGCTTCCGCACCACCAGACGCCAGCTCCAAACCTGCTTGGGAGACATTTGGCAGAGCAACTGGTGAGTACCAAGTGTCATGTGGTATTCCCTGAGCCACCCTTGGGATAAACCGCCCCCCATCCCGGGCTGACCTCCCTGCCCCACACACACACAAAAAAAAGTAAAAAGAACTGAACAATAAACAAGAAACTGAAAACTAACACACAGCAGAGGGGATGGGATGCTGTAAGCACACCAGAGAAGGGGGGAGGGGCAAGGAGCTAATCTCCACAAGAACTTTCAATAAACAAAAGCTGGAAAGGCAGAAGGGCCTGCAGTGGGCCAGTGATAAGCCACTGCCTGAAATAGGGCAGGTAGTGGTCCACAAAGCTCATCTCTTGAGCCAGTGAGCAACATCCAATGTCAAACAACACTGCAAAATTGAAAAATAATCAGCAAACCATCACAACTCACTGACAGCAGGGGACTGGCTAATGGATCACTGACCTTGCCCCAGAGAAAGGGGCAAGGCAAAGAAACAAGCTCCCAGAAATCAAGCACAGTGAAAACCTAACTCCAAAGGCAGGACAGCTGGTGGGCTACAGAGCTGATTTCCAGAACCTGAGGACAACATACAAACTCAAACTGCCACACCCCACTGAGGGAGGAGCTGACTAAGCAGCTGCCCCTGAAAGACAGACAAAGAACTGGCAAGACTCCCCGACCACCTAGCAAGACTAAGACAGAGACTGTGCTTAAATACCAACACCAGGGCTGGATGCTGAAGGAGTAACACCAGAACTAAGACTAAAATTCTAGTGTACCTGAACCTGAAGGTTTTTTTGTGTGTTTGTTTGTTTTGTTTCTTCTTTGTTTGTTTGTGCTTGTTTTTTTATCTCTCCCCTTTGATTTCTTTGGGGTTTTTTGTTGTTTTGTTCTGTTAGTTTTACTATTATGAGTTAGTCAATACTAAAGTACACCCAGACCAGGGACAGAAATAGCATGCATACACTAAGCTAAAAATCCAATACACCCACAAAACAAAATTAAACCAAGGGAAAGAAAACAGATGACAGAAACCTCCAATAGCCTATCAAAAACATAGTTACACAGTACCAAGTGAAGAGATGAGAAGACAAAAAAGAGATGGAAACCATTCTCACCCCCAAAATAATTTAATACAGGGTTCAGAGGGAAATGAAGAAAACAAATACCCAGTTCCAGACTCCAACAAAACAAAGATACATGATGCCACAGACCCCAACAATACCCACAAGAACATCTCAAAGAAGAAATCCTGAAAGTAATCACTGAATATTTCATGGAGATTTTACTAGACATGGTCAACCAAAACATACAAGAGGCACTCAAGAAATTCCAAGACACCAAAAATAAAGAATACAAGAGGACACAGAAATAAATAAATGAACTCATGGGAACCCTAAATGAACATCAAAGTGAAACAGAGAACACTATAAATAGAGATATAAGCAAATTAAAGATGAAAATTAACAATATTAAAGAGGAAGTGACACATGATATGTAAAACCTCAAAAAAAAGAATGACACAGAAATACAAAACATAATGGAAGGCCACTCCAGCAGACTAGAACAAGCAGAAGACAGAATCTCAGAACTTGAAGATAAAATGGAAATTAAAGGAAAAACTAAAGAACTATTGGTCAAACAACTCAAGATCTGTGAAAGGAATATATAAGAACTCACCAATTCCATCAAAAGACCAAACCTGAGAATCATGGGCATTGAAGAAGGAGAAGAGGTGCAAGCAAAAGGGACTCATAACATATTCAACAAAATAATAACAGAAAATTTCCCAAATCTAGAGAAAGCTATGCCCATTCATGTACAAGAACCCTCCAGGACACCAAGCAGACTTGACCAAAATAGAACTACCCCCTGACATACTATCATTAGAAAATTGAAGGCTATATGAAAGAAAAAACAGATAACATACAAAGGTAAGCCCATCAAAATCACAGCAGATTTCTCAACTGAAACCTTAAAAGCAAGAAGGGCATGGAGTGAGGTATTCTGGGCACTGAATGAAAATAACCTCAACCCTTGGATACTCTACCCAGCAAAACTATCATTCAAAATAGATGGAGCAATAAAAGTCTTCCAAGATAAGCAGAAACTAAAGTAATATACGCTCACCAAGCCACCACTACAAAAGATTCTTCAAGGAATTCTACACACAGAAAATGAAAGCAAACAAGACCATGAAAGGACAGGCAGTACCAAATCACAGGAGATGAAAAGACAAGGAGTCAGAGAGTAACATTGATTCAGCTGCACACAATTAAACCCTTACACAAAAACAATCAAATGACAGGAATCACCACACACCTAACAATATAAACACTGAATGTTAATGGACTTAACTCCCCTATCAAAAGACACTGTCTGGCAAACTGGATTAAAAAGGAAGACCCAACAATCTGTTGTTTACAGGAGACCCATCTCATTGACAGAAACAAGCACTAGTTTAGGGTGAAAGGCTGGAAAAAGATTTACCAAGCCAATAGCTCTTGAAAACAGGCAGGAGTAGCAATCCTTATCTTGGACAAAGGGACAAAGTAGACTTCAAACTTCCATTGATCAAATGAGATTAAAAAAAAAAAAAGGACACTCCAGACTAATAAAAGGTGAAATACACCAGAAGGAAATAAAAATTGTCAACCTGTATGCATCCAACATCAGTGTACCCAATTTCATCAAACATACTCTGAAGGAACTAAAAGCATATATAGACTCCAATATAGTGGTAGTGGGAGACTTTAATATCCCCTTATCACCAATAGGTAGGTCATTCCCAATAAAGAAATTCTAGAACTAAATCACACCATAGATCAAATGGACCCAGCTGATATCTACAGAATATTTCATCTAACTTCTGCACAGTATACATTCTTCTCAGCTGCCCATGGACCCGTATCCAAAATTGATCATATCTTAGGGCACAAAGCAAGCCTTAGCAAATATAAGAAAATAGAAATAATCCCATGCACTCTATCTGATAACAATGTATTAAAACTAGAACTCAATAACAAAAACAACAGTAGAAAACATGCAAACAATTGGAAGCTGACCAACACATTGCTCAATGATCAATGGATCATTGATGAAATAAAAGAGGAAATTAAAAGATTCCTGGAAGTTAACAAAATGAAAACATGACCTACCAGAACCTCTGGGACACAGCAAAGGCAGTCCTAAGAGGAGAGTTTATAGCCATGAGTGCATATATTAAAAGGACAGAAAGATCTCAAATCAATGACCTAATGCTACATCTCAAACTCCTAGAAAAACAAGAATAAGAAATCCCAAAATAAGCATAAGCAGAGAAATAATAAAAATAAGGGCTGACATTAATGAAATAGAAACCAAAAAAAAAAATACAAAGAATCAATGAAACAAAAAGTTGGTTCTTTGAAAAAATAAACAAGATTGACAGACCCCAGGCAAAATTGACTGAAATGAGGAGAGAAAAAACCCAAATCAACAAAATCAGAAATGCAAAAGGGGAGATAACAACAAACACCATGGAAATCCAGGAAATTATCAGAGACCACTTTGAGAACCTATATTCTAATAAATTTGAAAATCTTGAAGAAATGGACAAATTTCTAAACATTTATGACCAATCAAAATTGAACCAAGAGGATATTAATCCCTGAATGGATTTATAACACAAAATGAAATTGAAGCAGCAATAGAGTCTCCCAAAAAAGAAAAGTCCAGGACCTGATGGATTCTCTGGTGAATTCTATCAGACCTTTAAAGAAGAACTAATAGCAACTCTCCTTAAACTTTTCCACAAAATAGTAAGGGAAGGGACACTACCTAACTCATTTTATGAAGCCAGTATTATACTCATCCCAAAACCAGACAAAGACACCTCCAAAAAGGAAAACTATAGACCAATCTCTTTAATGAACATCGATGCAAAAATCATCAATAAAATAATGGCAAACCAAATCCAAGAACATATCAGAAAGATCATTCACCATGACCAAATCAGTTTCATCCCAAGGATTCAGGGGTGGTTCAATATACACAAATCTGTAAATGTAATACAGCACATTAATAGAAGTAAAGACAAAAACCACTTGATCATCTCAATATATGCAGAAAAAGCCTTTAATAAGATTCAACACTACTTCATGATAAAAGCTTTAAGAAAACTAGGAATAGAAGGAAAATACCTCAACATTGTAAGGGCTATATATGACAAACCTATAGCCAACATCATACTTAATGGAGAAAAACTGAAACCATTTCCCCTAAAATCAGGAACCAGACAAGGATGCCCACTCTCCCCACTCCTATTCAACATAGTCCTGGAATCCTAGCCAGAGCAATTAGGCAAGAAGTAGAAATAAAGGGAGTACAAATAGGTAAAGAAACTCTCAAACTATCCCGATTTGCAGATGACATGATCCTATATATTAAAGACACAAAAAACTCCACCCAAAAACTCCTAGACATCATAAACAGCTACAACAAGATGGCAGGATTCAAAATCAACTTACAAAAATCAGTAGCTTTTCTATACACCAACACAAATCGAGAAAGACTATATGGAAACAATTCCATTTACAATAGCCTCAAAAAAAAAATCAAACACCTAGGAGTAAACTTAACAAAAGATGTGAACAACCTCTACAAGGAGAACTACCAATCCCTGAAGAAAGAGATTGAGGAAGACTACAGAAGGTGGAGAGATCTCCCATGCTCATGGATTGGTACAATCAATATAGTAAAAATGGCTATACTCCCAAAAGTAATCTACATGTTCAATGCAATTGCCATCAAAGTCCCAATGACATTCATCACAGAGATTAAAAAATCTACCATAAAGTTTATTTGGAAACACAAGAGACCATGAATAGCCAAGGCAATACTCAGCAAAAAGAGCAATGCTGGAGGTATCACAATACCCAACTTCAAACTATATTACAAAGCAATAGCAATAAAAACAGCATGGTACTGGCACAAAAAAAGACAGGAAGACCAGTGGAACAGAATAGAGGACCCAGATATGAAACCTCACAGCTATGCCCACCTTATTTTTGACAAAGGCACCAAAAATATATGATGGAGAAAAGACAGCTTCTTCAACAAATGTTGCTGGGAAAAGTGGATATCTGCCTGCAAAAAACTGAAACTAGATCCACGTTTATTATGCTGTAGTGTATCAACTCAAAATGGATCAAGGATCTTAATATCAGATCAGAAACCCTGAAGTTAATACAGGAAAGAGCAGGGAATACTCTGGAAGCAATAGGTATAGGCAAGGAGTTCCTCAATAGAACCCCAGCAGCTCAACAACTAAGAGAAAGCTCCTGCACAACAAATGTAATGGTCTCCAAACTGAAGATACCATCCACAGAGTGGGAGAAAATATTTGCCAACTATACATCAGACAAAGGACTGATAATCAGAATATGCAAGGAACTCAAAAAATTAAGCTCCCCCCAAATCAATGAATCAATAAAGAAATGGGCAAGTGAACTAAACAGAACTTTCTCAAAAGAAGAAATTCAAATGGCCAAAAAACACATGAAAAAATGCTCACCATCTCTAGCAATAAAGGAAATGCAAATTAAAACCACACTAAGATTCCACCTCACCCCTTTTAGAATAGCCATCATCAGCAACACCACCAACAACAGGTGTTGGCGAGGATGCGGGGAAAAAGGAACCCTCTTACACTGCTGGTGGGAATGTAAACTAGTACAACACTCTGGAAAAAAATTTGGAGGCTACTTAAAAAGCTAAACATTGATCTACCATTTGATCCAGCAATACTACTCTTGGGGATATACCCAAAGTACCGTGACACAGGTTACTACAGAGGCACCTGCACACCCATGTTTATTGCGGCACTATTCACAATAGCCAAGTTATGGAAACAGCCAAGATGCCCCACCACTGACAAATGGATTAAGAAAATGTGGTATCTATACACAATGGAATTTTATGCAGCCATGAAGAAGAACAAAATGTTATCATTCGCTGGTAAATGGATGGAATTGGAGAACATCATTCTGAGTGAGGTTAGCCTGGCCCAAAAGACCAAAAATCGTATGTTCTCCCTCATATGTGGACATTAGATCAAGGGCAAACACAACAATGGGATTGGACTATGAGCACATGATAAAAGCGAGAGCACACAAGGAAGGGGTGAGGATAGGTAAGACACCTAAAAACTAGCTAGCATTTGTTGCCCTTAACGCAGAGAAACTAAAGCAGATACCTTAAAAGCAGCTGAGGCCAATAGGAGAAGGGGACCAGGAACTAGAGAAAAGGTTAGATCAAGAAGAATTAACCTAGAAGGTAACACACATGCACAGGAAATTAATGTGAGTCAACTCCCTGTATAGCTATCCTTATCTCAACCAGCAAAAACCCTTGTTCCTTCCTATTATTGCTTATAGTCTCTCTCCAACAAAATTAGAAACAAGGGCAAAATAGTCTGTGCTGGGTATTGAGGGGGTGGGAGGGAGAGGGAGGGGGCAGAGCGGGTGGTAAGGGAGGCAGTGGGGGCAGGGTGGAGAAATGACCCAAGCCTTGTATGCACATATGAATAATAAAAAAATTTAAAAAAGAAGAAAAAGGGAACTGAACTAAATAGAACTTTCTCAAAAGAAGAAATTCAAATGGCCACAAAACACATGAAAAAATGCTCACCATCTCTGGCCATAAAGGAAATGCAAATCAAAACCACACTAAGATTGCACCTCACCCCTGTTAGAATAGCTATCATCAAAAATACCACCAACAACAGGTGTTGGTGAGGATGTGGGGGTAAAGGAACCCTTGTACACTGCTGGTGGGAATGTAAGCTAGTGCAACCACTCTGGAAAACAATATGGAGGCTTCTTAAAAATCTAAACATAGATCTGCTATATGATCCAGCAATCCCACTCCTAGGGATATACACAGAGGAATGTGACACAGGTTACTCCAGAGGCACCTGCACACCCATGTATATTGCAGCACTATTCACAATAGCCAAGTTATGGAAACAGCCATGATGCCCCACTACTGATGAATGGAGTATGAATTCCATTCTACTTGTGAATTCCATTGGACACAATGGAATTTTACTCAGCCATGAAGCAGAATGAAATCGTATCATTCACAAGTAAATGGATGGAACTGGAGAACATCATCCTGAATGAGGATAGCCAGGCTCAGAAGACCAAAAATGGTATGTTCTCCCTCATATGCAGACTTTAGATCTAGGGCAAATGCAGCAATGTTGTTGGACTTGGGTCACACACTAAGGGGGGAGCACATACGGGAGGAATGGGGATAGGTAGGAAACCCAAAACTTGAAAGTGTTTGATGTCCTTACTGCAGAGGAGCTAATACAGTAACCTTAAAATGACTGAAGTCAATATGGGAAGGTGACCGGGAGGTAGTGAAGAGGTCAGTTAGAGATGAATCAATTCGGGTTGTAACGCACTTGTAAGTGGAAGCAATGCTAGGAATCTCTCTGTATAGGTATCCTTATCTCAACTAGCAAAAATGCTATGTCTTTCTTATTATTGCTTATGTCTACTCTTCAACAAAATTGGAGAAAAGGGCAGAACATGTTCTGCCTGGAACCAAGGGAGGTGGGGGGAAGAGGAAGAGGGTAGGGTGCAGGGAGGAGAAATGGCCCAATGTATGTACATGTCAATAAATGAATAAAAAAAGTTCACAAAAAAAGAATAATTCTGGTATAATTTGCTGAGAATTTCTATTGCAATATTCACCAAAAATTCCAACTCTTTACCAAATCAGGTGATGAATATAGATGGGACAAAATTAAAGTGATTCACAAAATTGGGCAAATCAATTTTGTTATCTCTTCCATATTGACTTAAAACACCTTGGCACATCCTAAAATCTTAGGGAAGGGATCATTTTCTTGCATTCTCTTTCCATCTGTATCTTGGTATTTAGCATCAGTTGTGTGCAAGATTGATTTCTTTTAGATGAGGTCTCTTTTAGGAAAATTGGTAAGTTTCTGAAAAATGAGAGTTAAGAATTTTATAAAGTATCACAAACTCAGAAAAAGATTCATTGTTCTGTTCCCAAGAAGCAAATAGCCATGGAAACTATATTTTAACCCATATAGCACACAATAAATTCACTCAGTGATTATACTTTTCTTTTTTTCTTTAATTATTAATTTATTCACATGTGCATACATTGTTTGGGTCATCACCCCCCCACCCGCCCTGGCCCCCTCCCCTGCCCTATCCCCTCCCTCCCCCATTCAGTTCCAGGCAGGTCCTGTTCTGCCTTTATCACTAATTTTGTTGAAGAAAAGACACAAGCATAATAAAGAAGACAAAGCATTTTGGCTAGTTGAGTTGAGGGTAGCTATACAGAAATATTCCTAGCATTGCTTTTGGGTACACATGTATTATGACCCACGTTAAAGCATCTCTAACTGATCTTTACACTGGTTACTGATCCCCTTCTCATGATAAGCTCTGTCGCTTTAAGGTTTCTGTATTAGCTCCTCTGGAGTGGGGACATCAAACACTTTCATGTTTTGGGTTTTCTACCTATTCCTGTATCTTACTTTTCAAGACAACCTGCCCAAAGATAAACTCATCTTAGTAAACATGTCTCTAAGTACCAATAAATCAATAAGGGGCTTATTCGCACGAGCTTGCTCTAAAGGGGATGTCAACCTATGCAGGTCTCTGCAAGTCCACCCAATAATGAACCAGACTTCCAAAAACCCTATATGAGATGAGCCACCCAATAAATGATGTGTCATCATCCTGTGACTTAGTGATAACATAGGCATAAGAAAAACTAATGATCACTTATGCCTAAGTTGTTATTTCATATGATGCTAACAACAGATTATTTCCTTACAAAAAAGTGCAATATAAAACATATATGGTATTTATTGAGTACCTACTGATTTCCAGCCATCATTCTTAGCAGTTCACTTATGGTGCTTGTTTGTTTATATATAAGCCTCAGAGTTTGCTCATAAGATAGCAAACCCTCAAATTTTATAATTTTATTTTTGGAGCTTAGAAAAATTAGAGCCAGAACCAAAATTCTTGCTTCATAATAGCAGAGTCATGATCCCTTCTCTCTAACAGAGTGATAGTGATTGACACTTCATCACCAAACAAATCTAGGCAAACAGGAGTTGGAAGTCCTGCTTTTGTATTTCTCTGGGATTTTTTTTCACATACAACTAGCAAAGAAGTACAGGTTAGATTTCCTTTCGTGCCCCCAAATTTTCTTGCATTGCTAAAATTGATAATGACTTTTAAAAATCTTATATTAGACTGTAATACTTCTAGTCTGAAATTTAAATAATGAGTCTTGATGGAAATCATTAGAAAAAAAGCACTTGCTTTTGTAAGTTTTTGAAATTATGCTGGGCTTATTAACAATGACTTTCTATGGAGAATATCTTCTAAGGTATTGATGGAAGCAACATATCATATACTTTTCTTACATATTTTTCAAGTCTGACCTGATTGGTATCTTTAATATTTTAATTTTAAAAGTGTCAAATATATATAAAAGTAGAGAGAATAAGATCATGAACTCTGTGTGACCATCACCCTGATTCAGTAATGATCAACTCCTGGCCACACTTCAACCACAATTTATTTCTGTACACTTGTATTATTTTAAACAAATTTAAGTATCACATGATTTCACATATAAATATTTCAGCATGTTGCTTCAAAAAAGATATTGACTTTTCAAAACCTGTATATATAATATTATCACATCTAAAAATTAATAATAATTCTTATAGCATCAAATATCCACCTACTGCTCAATAACAATGCATACTACTATCAAAAACATGACAAAAATCATTTGGTTTTTTTCTTAGTTCTTTTTGTCTTTAAAGTGTATCCCACCATAGTTAAACTGCCATGCTTAAAAATCTTAGAGACGACTTCTCTGTGAAGTTATGCCAACAACCAAGATTGTAGTTAGGTACATATGATACATTTTTTCTTTCAATTTTTTAGGGATTGATTTTTCTTTTTATGTAGTGTTGTTTTAAAACAACACACATATGTGTGTGTGTGTGTGTGTGTGTGTGTTTCCATTGTCAAATCTACATAACAATGTATTTTGGGAAAAGTTGAATTTCCCTTCCTAGGTTGCTTATCTTATTTCTTCACTCCCTTCTAATAATCATTTTTAAAATTATGTTTTATTTCTTTCACTTTAAAATAAGCAAATACATGTACATATTTTCCCCCCATACTAAGTAAATAATGAATCCATTACCTACTTCTCTCCATTCTGTATTTTGTACTTCACAATATATCCTAGAAATATTCTGCAGTAATATGTTAAGATTTTACATGTTCACTCTGTGGATGTTCAGTATGCTTTAAAGAAGTATTCTATTACTGTGATATAGAGTTTTACTTTCAGTTCTGTATATTTTTTCACTTATTTAAAGGTTCTTGATATGACATGACATTTTCCTTGGAACCACTCAAAGTACTATCTAATATGATTGTTGCTACACTTTGGGTTTTAAACACCCACCCCCAAAGGCTTAATCCGCACAGTGGTACTTTGGGGAGATGGTAGAACCTTTAAGAAGTAGGGACTAGTACAAGGTCTTTGGGTCATTGGGACAGTCCTTGAAAGGGATTGTGAGACCATATCTTTTCCTCTGTTTTTTTTTTTTCTGGCCATCAGGTGAGCAGCTGGGCTCTACCATGTGTTCCCAACCATGAAGTTCTGCCTTAGCACAGGTCCAGAGCAATAAGGCCAACCTATTATGGACTAGGAACTCTAAAACTATGAGCCCAAATCAATCTTTCCTCTTTATAAATTAATTATCTGAAGCATTTTGGGAGAGAAATCTAATACAACAATCTGCTGAAAGACAAAGAAAGGCTTCAAAATTTGCATATCTATCTTTATGAAAGAGTGAAAACTTAAAACATTTCAACACTTTGTTTCCGTGCTGCTTTTCTTCTTCCAAAAAGCATCTGAATTGAAGCCTAAGTGAATTTCAACACGGACAAAATAAAATGAGAAATACTAAAAGTCATTAAAAAGAACCTTTTGGAGAACAAGTAGATTTATTACTGTTTACATATTTTCAGTTGTTCTTATTATCTTCTCTGGGCTTTAGATCTGAAGATACTGCTACTATAAAAACCCAACCAGTAGGAATTTGAGCCTAGGCTCTGAAACCTTGCAATATGTTTTGGCAGTATTTACCAATGCTTTTCTTGTCACTCTCAAATAAATATATTCAAGAAAAAGTATGTAAGCAAGCATAATAATTTATCAAACATATCTACCGTACATGAATTTCTTAATGAATTCCCAATCAGTTTCAATTGCAGTCCCATTCTTGCTCTTCGGTTCTTAAGTACATGGTTTTGGTGTCAATCACTTTTACCCTTTGCCTTTAGCAATAAATGTACCTCATTAGAAAAAGAAAGTCAGACTTTAAAGTGAGTCCAGAACACTATTGTCTAGCTTTTTATTTTGAAATAAATATATATTCCTAGAACATTGCAAAAAACAAGTACAGAAGTTCTCACAAATCTAGTTTCCCTTGATACAACATCTTACAAACTGTAGTACATATCAAAACTAGGAAAATGGGAATGAAACCATTTATTAGATTTTCCAAATTTTGCATTCATTCATGAATGCATTTATGCACGTGCATATGTATGCACATATGTGTGTCTCTCCTATGCAACTTCATGTAACTAGCACCACACATCAAGATATAAACTGTTCAGTCATCAGAGTTCCTATGTTAATTCTTTACAGACACCTTCATGCCCCTTCCCCATTTTAATGTATTTATTTTTGGGGCGGTGTACTGTAATTTGAACTGAGGGTCTCATGCTTGCTAGGCAGTCACTCTACCACTTGAGCCACTCCACCAGCCCTCCTCCTCCCTCATTTTTTACTCCTATCAGCAAGCAATCTCTTCCGTACTTCTCTAATTTTATTATTTCAAATGTACTGTATAAATGAGGTCATACTATATAGCATTTTAAGACTGTTTTTTAAACTCACTATAATTTCCTTCAAACAGATCCAAGTTTTGGCCTGTACCAATAGTTTTTATTGCTGCATAACATTCCTGGTATGAATTGTCATAGCTTGTTTAGCTTGTCACCTGTTGAAGGACATTTGGGTTATTTCCAGTTCTGGGCTATTATGAATAAAGCTTCCATGATCATTCATGTGCAGGTTTCGTGTGAACATAAGTTTTCATTTCTCTGGGATAAATGCCCAAGACTACAATTGCTAAATTGTATGTAAGTGCATGTTGAGTTTTTAAAGAAACTGCCAGACTGCTTTCCAGAGAGTTCGTACCACATTTATTCCCACAAGCAATGTGTGAACAATTTTGTTTCTCTACATCCTCACCAGCATTTGGTGATGTCTCTGTTTTTTGTTTCAACTATTCACAAGAATGTAGTGATACTTTGTGGTTTAAATCTGTATTTCTCTAATAGCAAATCATGCCGAACATCTGTCATATGCTTGCTTGTCCTCTGTATAGTAATAGTAGCTAAATATTTAAAGTAGTCACAGTCTTGTCTTACCTGCCAATAGGAAATGGTAATGCTAAACAACATACTTCTTTAGATTCCACACATGGGAAAGACCCTGTGATGTTATCTTTCTGTGTCTGGTTTATCTCACTTAACATAGCATCCTCTAGGTTAATTTGTGTTGTCACAAATGACAAGATTTCATCTTGTTATGGCTGAATAGTGTTCCATGGTGTATGCATCACTCATTTTCTTTATTCATCCACTGATAAACACTCTGGTTGAATCTATGGCTTGGCAATTGTGAATAGTGTGGCCATAAACATGCAAGCAGAGCTATCTCTTCTACATACAGATTTCATTTCTTGTGGGTCTATACCCAGTAGTGGGATTGCTGGGTCATGTAGTAGCACTATTTTTATTTTTATTTTTTTTCCTTTTTCTTTTATTATTCATATGTGCATACAAGGCTTGGTTCATTTCTCCCCCCTGCCCCCACCCCCTCCCTTACCACCCACTCCGCCCCCTCCCTCTCCCCCCCTCAATACCCAGCAGAAACTATTTTGCCCTTATCTCTAATTTTGTTGTAGAGAGAGTATAAGCAATAACAGGAAGGGACAAGGGTTTTTGCTGGTTGAGATAAGGATAGCTATACAGGGAGTTGACTCATATTGATTTCCTGTGCATGGGTGTTACCTTCTAGGTTAATTCTTTTTGATCTAACCTTTTCTCTAGTTCCTGGTCCCCTTTTCCTATTGGCCTCAGTTGCTTTTAAGGTATCTGCTTTAGTTTCTCTGCGTTAAGGGCAACAAATGCTAGCTAGTTTTTTAGGAGTCTTACCTATCCTCACCCCTTCCTTGTGTGCTCTCGCTTTTATCATGTGCTCATAGTCCAATCCCATTGTTGTGTTTGCCCTTGATCTAATGTCCACATATGAGGGAGAACATATGATTTTTGGTCTTTTGGGCCAGGCTAACCTCACTCAGAATGATGTTCTCCAATTCCATCCATTTACCAGCGAATGATAACATTTCGTTCTTCTTCATGGCTGCATAAAATTCCATTGTGTATAGATACCACATTTTCTTAATCCATTCGTCAGTGTTGGGGCATCTTGGCTGTTTCCATAACTTGGCTATTGTGAATAGTGCCGCGATAAACATGGGTGAGTAGCACTATTTTTAATTTTAAAGGACTCATCATGCTGTTTACCATAATAGCTATGTTATTTTATATTACTTTTTTTTTCTAGTGCTGGGAATTGAGCCCAGGGCTTTATGTATGCTAAGAAAGTCCTCCACCCCTTGAGCTATGACCCTTTTTGTGTTTTTGAGACAGAGTCTCATCAGTACCTTTGCCCTTAAACTTGCAATCCTATTGCCTCTGTCTTTGGAGTAGATGGGATCACAGGTATGCCCTACCACATCTGCCTTAATTTACATGCCTTAGTGCAAAGCTCTAAGTTCAAACCTCAGTACCACCAAAAGGAGAAAAAGACTTAATTTATATTACTTGTAGTATGGAGTAGAATATGACCAGTGACTGGAGGGAGGGATAGAGAGAGGTTGATCAGCTAGTACAAAGTTAAAGTTAGATAAGAGGAATAAATTCTGGTGTTCTATAGCACAGTAGAGTGACAGTTCTTAACAGTAATGTATTTACACTTAAAAATAGCTAGAAAATACAATTTTAAATATTTCACCATAAGAAATAATCAGTCTTTGAAGTGATAGATAAGTTACTCACTTGATCATTATACAATGTATACAGGTACTGAAACATCATATTTTGCCCTGTAAATATATATATATATATCAATTAAAAAATTTAAAGCATATTCTTAGAAAATTGTGTTTTCCAGCTCCCTAGTCCTGACCCCAAACCAAGCAGCCCTTCTTCCAAATTATTATTCAAATATGCTATCTAGATTCTGGTTATGAATACCAGAGATGTAATTGTAGCCTTGACATATATATGGCAAAAATAATAGGCAAAGATCAATGCCATGGACCTTCTGTGGAGTCTCTTTGGCTTCCTTTGTATTATATGGACTGCCTCCTTGATAAAACACCTAATGAAGTCAGACCCTTTTGCACACTCAGGGAAAGTTTGAAAACACAAGTTTTAATTCTATCTCTATTTGAGATAGTTGAGAAGCATTTAGAGAAAGAATCTGGTTGTGGATATGACTGGTGTACTTTCTATATAAGTATGGATAAGGAACATTCAAACCTGTTGAACTCACAATAAGAAGGGGACTAAGGTACAAAGGAGAATAATGGAGGGGATGAATGAATTTGTGGTATAATATATACATACATAATATATATACATATCATGAACGATCACATCATAAACAATAGAAATGAAGAACAGGAGGAAGGTAAAACAAGTCCTGTCAGGGGGCTGGTACTGGTGGGAGGATGGAGGGCATAAGGTAAGGGTTGAAGGACAATGAATATGGAAGAAATACTATGAATTCATGTATGAAAATGGAACAATGAGACCTACTGAAACTGATGTAAGATGGGGGTAAGGGGATAAAAGAGAAAGATGGAGAGGTGAATCTAACTAAGATATATTGTAAGCACTTTTGTAAATTCCACAACACAACCTCAATACAACTAATAAATAAATAAATAATAAAATTTTAAGTAGAGAGAGTGCAAGTTAACCACATGCAGTTGAAACTGATAATGTTTCATCCATGAAAGAATGGAAGACAAGGCAAAGAAACCCAAGCCAGACATAATAACATTAACTCTTAAAAAATTACAACATGGAATAAAATTTTCATTTAGGTGAGAGGATTGTATTCAATGCTTTTTCATGGCTCATGTTTGAGAATTTCAAGAAGAATTGCCCTTTCTCATAAAAGAATATCAGAAATATTTTTTGGAACATGAAGTTTCATGTATTCAAATAATAACAATGACAATAATTTTTAAAAAGGGCTCTTCTAGTCTGTTTCAAAGTTCTATTTAACCCTTCACTACATTTTGAAATATATGAGCCTAAGTCTCAGGAATGAGTTACATGTTAGATTGCTCAATCTCATCAGCAAAAGACATCTCTCAAGCAATTAAATCCAGCCTAAAGACAGCAACTGTGAAACGCTTCCAGATTGGGCATTGAGTCAAATGAAGGCTAAGTAAGAAAACAAAATGTCAAAACCCAATGAGGTGTTTGAAAGATTGTCTTTTCTGGTTTTAATGGGGCCAGTTTCCAAATCCTGTGCTATTTTAATATGGACTGGTAGCCATGAACTGGGGAAGAGAGATGGGATATGTGAGTCATTAATATATGTGTAAGATTACACTAGTGTATAAATGAGGGTTTATGTACTTTTGAATGTATATTACCCACACACTTTAGCCAATGAACACAAACACCTTTGCTCCCATTTTTTCACTAATTTTTTTGTAGATAATGCTTAATGAAACAAATGCCCACAATGATGTGGTGGATTATACATCTCAAAATTGCTATGAAAAATATATCTTATCCCACACTCTCTTCTTACAACTGGACTTTAAAATAGAGTTGTGGGGTCTACACCCCTTCCTTTGAGAATAGATGTAATGTGACTGTATGGTGGCAGCGATATAGCATGAATACCAGAGCTAGGTCATAAAAGGCAGGCGAGGGGGCTTCTGGTTGGCTTACATACTCACTCTCATGGTCATAACAGCCAAGTCTATAGCCTGACTGTCCTGAGGCTATTGTGCTGGGAGGAAGTCCAAACTAACCGATGTAGAAAGACCACCTGGTGAGGCTCTGAGAGCCCATGAAATGAGGTACCTGGCCAACCTCCAGTTACTTCAACATCCTTCTCCCTTCTCTTCCAGCTGCAGCTACCATCTGCTTGCAGCACTGAGCCACAGCCAGCCAATTGAAGATTTCCCCAAATTTCTGACCCAGAAAATGTCAGAGATCATAATATATATTATATTCTTGTTTTAAGCTCTAAAAATTTGGAGTGATTTATTATGCATCAAGAAATAATCAGAGTACCTACTGACCTGTTCATTTAATTAAATAACATGTCAATTTGCTTAATGAGAAACACCAAATTGGTACATAAACACAAAAACGCCATGGATAATATAGATTCAGAGGCATCAGTTCATTTCCCTAACCTCTGATTAAAACCTTGTACTTTACTTTTCTGATTCTACTTTGCCATTCCACTGTGAAGGGAATAAAGGCTCCTTTCATGATTTTTTTTAATACACTTTCTTCCCTCTCTTCAACAACATGGATTGTTTCATTCTCCAGACCCCCAACTCAAGTACTTGATCATCTTAGTCCTCTGGGACTGGTCCTTCTTTCAAACTTGTCAACACTTACAATTGACAACATTACTTGTCATTTAGAGCCTATTGTGTGCACGTGTGCTGTGTGTGTATCCATGTGTGCATCATAGCCTGTATCAGAACATTAGAAATTGATGTCAAAAATCACATTTTGTGTATTTTATACCATTTCATTCCATTAAATGTAGAATCACATTTTACACAACTCCATGGTTAAGTTTTTGGATATAACATTTTGATAGCCAATTGCTTAAGCATCATAATGGATGTATGAATATCAAACAATCCACTTGATCTAGTCCTTTAAAAAGACAGGTTTCTGTGAATAAACCTGTATATTTATAACATCAAAATTATTTATGAACTTGTTATAATTTAAGTAATAGTGCTTGTCATTTTGTAAAAAATAATTGGTGTTATTAACAATTAGATTATCAAGTTAAATAAGATAATCTTTGAATTTCTTGTCATAAATATCCAAATCATTATGATCACTTACAGTGACAGTCAGATATACAATTCATTAAGAAACTCAGTCTTCAATTGAGGGTATAATCACATTTTCTCTTGTTAAATTTTCTTATTACTAAAATGATTCTTATAATCAAAAATTTATCTCATTTAGATTATGAACAAGATAGGTGTTAAGATTTGATTCACATCAGTTGCAAAAAAGGGATAGAGCACCTGCCTAGCAAGCACAAAGCCCTGAGTTCAAACCCCAATACTACAAAAAAAAGTGAAGTGGTTATGTTCATTTTTGTCAACACGTACCACCTATTCATTATTCCATTGTTTTCTATATGACTTTCTTGGCCAATCAAGCTATTCAAAACAAGTGCTCTGGGTTTTGCTTCCTAAGACAGAGCCTCAAACCAAAGTCTGGAAAAGTGATTTTTTTTAAAACTGGTTATTTGCTGGCCTTTAAGCAAAAGTGTCTGTTGGTTGCTTGAATTTATCATTCTTCAACTAGCTTATTATTGGTCCAATCTCAGACAGCCTCATAAAAGCAAGTTTGAGAAAGTCAGCTCTCATGATCAGGACCTGCCACCCAGGACCCCCACTGAGAACCAGGAATCATCCTGAAATGGAAAGATGAACCCAACTCTCAGGTGGAAAGCAAAAGTCAGTGACTTGGAAAATAGAAAGTCCTCTGGGCAAAGGCTTAGTCACTCAATGTCAACAACCCAGAAGCCAAGGGCAAAGTCATATTAGAAAATGAAAAAGGAAATGAGCAGTAATAGTTATAAAAGCCCCACCAACATGATCTTTTCTTCCACTAGAATCCATGTGGTGCTTAACTACGGTAGTTATTATGGCTATTTATAGTTTCTGCATTAAAGACTGTGTGTGTTTATAAGTACATATAAACGAATACAATTATCATTGCATAAAGTCAAAACAAGAAACAGAGGATTGATATTTTCATCTCATGTTTTTCATTAATTGAAGTGTTGGCAATGCTGCTGAAAAAAGTTGTATGAACACCCAGGACTTGGAATCATGCAAATGATCTTTCACCTTTCAGCAAATTTGTTAAGTATCAATTTGTAATCACAAATCCCATCCTTTATTTATGAGAAGACTTCAGAGTTGCATCGAACTTCAAAACAGAGACAAGTTGATTTTTATCACTATTCAACACATAGACCTAAAGATGTCTAGACTGTCACACAAAATCTGAAATGGTGGTTCATACATTCCAAACTTGTAAAAGTGGAAGCATTGCTAGATTGAAAAGCACTAAGTGGTTTACCATCCAGAAAAGGGCCTTGTTAAGAACAAAATCCAGTTGAAATAAGGGAAGTAAATTTAATTAATCTAAGTGAACCAAATAGAACCCTTTCAAAGACACAAAAAAGAAATGAAAAACACCCAATAACTGCCTAGCAAAATAGTTGCTGTATGTTTCAATATCAATATAGTATTATTATTCAAACTCAACATTCATAATGCAGAAGAGAGGCAATAGGAAATTTGCCCTTCCTAAAACATCTCCTCCAAAAAGTACCTTGAATGCTACCATGAACGCATCCATTGAGACTCTATTCATTCCAACTACTAAAAACCCTCAAGTCAACTTAGCTCAAGCTCCATCTCCCAATCCTCCAAAAATTGGGGCAGAAGCTAATAGCTTACAATTTGCCATAACTGAGAAGGCTAGCTATCTGATTCACATAATTACCCCTGGCAGGAGTGGCAGAAATGTGGTCCCACACAAGAGAGAAATTATGTCACACACACATACACACACACACACGCACGCACGCACGCATACACACTTGGGCAGTACAGTTAAATTTAATAGTAGTTAGATTGACTTGAAAGCAAGAGTCATAATGGTAGAGATGTCTTTGCATCTTTCAAGCTATTCTCTCTATGTACTAACTTACTTTTTCTGCTACCTGTGAAATACTTCCAAAGAGCCAAACTGAATCCTGAGTACTTCATTTTCATGCTCACCTGTGTTAGTAATCCCAGAAGAAAGAACAATTCTCTTTCTTCATCTCTATATTGACTCTAAGAAAAGACTTTGGATTTAAATGGTTGAAGCACAGAAACCTTGAGCTAAATGGTATTACCAAGGAAAAAAGCACCCATATCGACTTCCTGACTCACAAGCCCATTCCTGACATTGAGTGGAATAAGTACAACTTCCCAAAAGGAGGAGATTTAAAGACATACACACGTGAACACACACACACATTCATTGCTTTTATCCACTATAATTAGTTATTTATACCTTTGACATAATTACTAATCCTCTTCTTAGATTTTCTCCTTTAAGATAAACAATGCTAAAGGTATGCTATTAATTTAGTAATCCTTTAGTTGGAATATTTTGTTGACTACTTTAGCCATGGGTAGGAGAGAGGGGAATATGACAACACTGGGCATTCGTAGTTGAAACAAATTTTAAAAGGCAAGAATGGAGTGGGAGGAGGATGGTTATGCTAGTGCCAAATATAAACCTTAGCTTTTGTTACAGTTTTGCCCTTAGGCATAATTTTGTCCATCAACTAGGGAAAGGCAAACCAAAGAAGCAGCTTTTAGCAGAATAAACAGCAAGGTGCAAACTCTTTGAACACCAAAATAAACAAAGAAGTGTTGGGGCATGTATATGAAGAAGAACATAAAAAGAAAAAAAAAAGCCAAAACTGACGCGTTCAGAAGTTGTGAACAAGTTGTGACTACAGTCCTATCCAGATATTTGATCTTTCTGATTATCCAAAAATGGTATAGCTAAGTATTTGTAAATCTTTCCCCTCAAAGTAACTTGAGAATCACATTAAAACCTAAGGGCAGTTAATTTGCCCAGCCAATAGAGCACACCATAGTGCCTACTCTTAATTGGGTTCTTACACATCTTTCTTAGCAAGCAACTTACAAACGAATGAATGAATGTCAAGTTTACTGGCAGTTCTTGAAGTCAGGCTCACAAAGCCACGTTTGAGCAGGGTTATATTCAAGTTATTCTTCCAAATTAACTTTCATTTAAAAAAGAAATATTCAATAAAATATATTTAAATCCCCTTTCATTCCCTTTCAAATGGAATAAATCCCTTCCACATAAGAATTGTATGAATAATACATTAAATTTAATAACATATAAAACCCTGCCTGATGCACAGTAGATTCTCATGAAAGGGAGCTGGAATACTATGGGTAGTTTGTAGAATTGACTCAAATATATCCTTGAGACTGCAAGACTATTTCTGGGGAGACCAGAAATAGTGAGGAAACCATTATCATGTGTAATAAAAACAAACTGGAACCTCAAAAGTGAGTACACAATTCCTTTCAGCAAATATCACACCTAGATGGGGAAGTGGTTTCCACTTGAATTGTAAAACAGTTAGGATTGGTGAGAGATTAAGAAGGTTGGGAATTTTTTATTTCTGTGTGTACACACACACACTGAGAATTGAACTCAGGTGCTCATGCATGCTAAGCAGAAAGATTCTTGTGAATTTCAGTCACTAATTGTCTCTTCATGTAGAGTATTTTTTCTTGTGGTCACCCTCTGCTGCCTTAAGAATGATGGCTTCTGAGTATTTCCTCTGGAACTCAGCAAGACTTAACCCCCCTGAAAGGAGTTATCCAGAGACTATAAATACATTTCTAGAATATTTGAAGATCCTTTATCCATAACGATAACATGCAAGTTTATTCAGACTAAGGAAGTAGTCTAATGGCAGATATGATTAAATAACACTTCTAATTATGTTTATAATATATACTGTATATACACAATATATGCCTACTTTAATATATGTATACTTTAATGATTTTATAAATCCAATGGCAGGGTGACTAGGAAGCATTTAAAACTCATTACTGGTACTTACATTTGGGAGGACTATATTAAAAAAATGTATTCAGAATTGTGGGCTCATGGTTTAGACAATATTTCATTCCCTCTTACACAAGTTTACCACTGTAGCCTAATATTTCTTCAGAACAGAAAACACACACACACATAAGCAGATTCCTACAATTAAACAGTCATCATATTTAATTTTGCCAACTCTCTATGTTGAATACATTTATCCCTATTTTCCTTCTTGTCCTCTTAAACCTTTCTTAAATGTATTTATTTGATTTAATATGTGAAGGTTACAGAGGCCTCTAGCACACATAGTTTTAATAGTGCAGCTATGCAGGATGTACATTTTAACTGCACTGGTGAAGAATAGTAGTCAAATTGATGGTTTAATCTCCTCAATATTTTAAAATTCAAGAAAATGATGCTGAGGCAATTAACCTCCTCTCCTCCCCCACCCTCCAAGCACAAGGTCATTTTTACACTGAATGGTTAAATCATCCTTGGCAAAGAGTCTGAACTTGGCAGAAGCTCCATAATGGGAAATCCAGATGACTGGTATCATTTGTAATGTGAGTGCCCTGCACTTAATCTAGCGCTGGTTTGTTTTTGTAAGAAATAGCAATGACTTAAAAGCAGTCATTAGGGCTGTTTAAGATTTTAACTGCTTTGACACTAGATGTGGTCTTCCCCTTTAATGGCACCTTTTAGCATTAAACTCTACACATAAATAAGCAGTGTAGGCCTTCTCCAGTCACTTCACTTCTGTGTAGTACCAAAACGGATTCCATCAGCTTCTTGCTCTAGTTATAAAGAATGCAGCACTTTCTCTGAAATACAAACTGGATTTCATTGAGGAAAGCAGAAAAGCAAGCATTGGGATCTTAATACCTGATTTCTTTTAGGCTTTCAACAGTCTCTTTAATGAAGCTATAGAAACAGTACAGCTTTTCCAAGGGCAAAAGTAAGTATCTGATTGAGATTTCAAGATAATCAAACAATTTATCTGCTGGTTATTTAGCCAAAACAGAGTAAAAATAATATCACTAGCCTTTATGGGATGTATCATTGGATCTGCCCAGTTCAGTATAAAGCTTAAGCATTTATAGACCATCTTATACTTACTTACTTAAGCCCTTTTCAGTCTATGGGAGGAAAATTATAGGCAAACTAGCATCGTTTAAGTTGATCAATAGATAAAATTGTCCAGCCAATTTAAACAACATAGTAACCTCAATAATTCCAAGTTGACCCATCCTTTATTAAATTCCTCTCCTCATTCCTCCAACTTTTCTCAACAAGAATCAAAGAAATTTAACAAACTGTACAAAGTGATAAATTTTGTGGTTTATTAACAACCTTTCATAAATAGACTATAACTGGGTTTTTATTTTCTTTTAAGGAACAAAAGATCAGGGAGTTTTCATCTCAACTTTGTACTACAGAGGAGGAGTAACATTTTTCCACTGTCCTGAGATAGAGTGCTAAATTGTGGTTTTGCTCTGATATCCCATGGTTCCTTTGTATATTCATCATGGATTTCATTTGGGAACATTGTGTACAGCTATATAACATACTCATACTCATCAGCAAAAAACAGTGAAAACATGACACAAAATAAAGTGTACTGATGCTTTCTCTAAAGATATTTGTCCATTCAAGAATAACTTTAGGATGCAATATCAATAGACTGAAATAGATAAGAAAAATACAGTATGTGTGGGAGAAGAGATGACCTGACAATGTTTTTTTTTGTTTATTTGTTTGTTTGTTATTGTGAATATTTATTGAGAGTAGATAGAACACTACCTGAAAACAAATTTAAAAGTCAAAGAGTTTCCCACAATTCCATATTTTGATTCAACATATCACCATAATATGCTACTTTTTTCCTACCATACACTGGCACTTCTAGGGAGGGTAGTAAGTTAAAATAAATCCAACTTTCATCTGTGTTCAACGGCTGTATCTTATGTGAAGTTCCAACCCAACCCTATTATCTGGCTAGTCTGAACTGTGATTACTCAATTTAATATAGGTTGAGAATCCCTAATCCAAAATCCAAAGTCTGAAACACTCCAAAACTCAAAATGTTTTGAGTGCTGATATGATGCCACAAGTGGAAAATTCCACCCCTGACCTCATGTGACAGGTTGCAGTCAAAATACAAGCACACTAAAAATATTGCACAAAATTGCCTTCAGGGTATGAGCATAAGGCATGTAAGAAACATAAATGAATTTCATTTTAGACTTGTCCCATTCCCAATATATCTCATTATATATATATGCTAATATTTCTAAATCAAAAAAAATATGAAATTCAAAACATGTCATAAACATTTCACAGAAAGGATACACAATCTACAATCTCAAATGGACCCTTAAGAGTCCCTTAAAAAGAATATATCTAAGTCGTATGTGATGAATCAAGCCTGTCATCCTGGCTAATTGGGAGGCAGAGTTCAGGAGGATTGTGATTCAAGGCCAGCCCAGACAAAATGTTCATGAAATCCCACCTCAACCAATAAAATCTGGGAACAGAGCTTCATTCCTGTCATCCCAGCTAATGTGAGAAGGTGCAATATGAGAAGAGTGGTGGCCTACGCACAAACATGACACTCTATTCAAAAAATAAAAGCAAAAAGGGGCTGGGGGAGAGGGTGTCGCTCAAGTGGTAGAGCACTTTAATGATATGACCCAGTTCACGGTTCCATGTGTGTGGTGTGGTGTGTGTGTGTGTGTGTGTGTGTGTGGTAATGTTCGAGTTTCTTATAGGCAAAATTATGAAGGAGAAAATTTCCAGACTTAGCCTCAGGAGAGAAACACAGATCCAAAGAGTAACAGAAGTGAGTACTGGGCAGGTTACTTTGGCTTTCTTAATCAGAAGTAATGAATCTGTAAAGTGAGGACCAATATGATTCTTCAACCAAAATATCCACTGAATCAAGGATGCTCTTGCATGAAAGAGTAAGGAAATTTATTTTCAAAGTATTGGCAAACCACCAAGGAGGAAAAATTATCTGTAATGTCCTGTTATGCAGGCATTCCCAGCTCTATTTATATTCCACAATGACAGAAAATGCATCTGTCTAGTGTTGGAAAGACACTAGAGGACATAATTATCGGAATCCCCTCTCCGGTGGTTGAATTAGAAGGGCGTATCCGCACATTACTACTCCCTGAACTCCAACCAAGACCTGGTCAAAAGGCAGTGGGTCCGTTCAGGCAGCCAACGGGAAGCTTTCCTCAACCTGAGCCAGTTGGATGGGGATGAAGCTTTCTTCAGCTGGAAGTCATTTAGACTTTTCCTCAGACGAACAGGAATCAATGGTTATGAGAGCACACCAAAGGTGATTTCGCTCCCTCTGATCTGGTCTAGGTACTAAAGTCTAGCTGCTAAAATATTTAAGGGAAGTACCTGGAGTAGACTGGTTGGCTTTGATGGAGAACAGGATCAGAAAGAAAGAACTGCACACAGAATGGAAAAATGAGAATTTGAGGTGTGGTGCCTTTACAAAAGGTCACCAGTGTTTTCCAAAATTCCACTAGGAAATTTGGGTAAGGATGGGTGGGTCTCTACCACCTCTGAAATTTTCCATTGGGTTACCTAGTCAAACAGGTTTCACTAAGGTTGTGCCTACACAGCAAATAAGTTTGGAAGAGGAAAATAATCTGAATCAGTCAGGCAACCTGTCATTCCAAATATGAGCTAAAACACTGAGTTATTTAAAAAATCTAATAATTATCAGATACTCAAAATAAGTAATTGTTTGGCAAAACACATTTCTATAAAGTGTTTTGTGGGAGGACCCTTGTTCTGCTATCTCTCAGGAAGGGATATCCTTGATTGTGCTTGAGTTGTCATGTTTTGCACTATTCCAGAGGCTGGAAGAAGGAATTGCTAGTAATAACCCATCCTTGAAAATTCTATCTCTGGAAGTTCTGTCTGACAGCCTGACAACATGGAGACTGGCTTAGCCTTCTGGCAGAGGATAACCTGATGCTGGTTTTTACCACAAATGGAGCTTTGTTCCATGGAATTTATTTGTAAATATTTATATATACTATTAGCAATCACCTTAGAACAGAGAAATGCCAAGGCTCAGGTGTGAGCTCATCCTGGATGATCATGGGACTGCCCCCAAAATGATCACAAGCCTGACATGACTAAAAAACATAGGATTACACACAGCAACACCCCCCCACACACACACTCAGACGAATAGTAACCTGAAGCTTACATAAGATTTTGTAAATTCTCAAGGAATTATATAATGTATAATGCAAACTATAAACAATACCATATATTTGTATTTCTTTTTTTTACATTTTTATTACCATATTATTATTGTTACTGGGGGTACAATTGACATTTACAAAAGTTCTTACAATATAACACAGTTGAATTTACCACCCCCCCCATCATTCTCTTTTACTCCCCTTCCCCCATTTTTGAAATAGCTTCAACAGGTCTCATTTTCCCATTTTCATACATGTGTACATAATATTTCTACCAAATTCACCCTCCTACACCCTTTCCTTATATCCTCCCTCTCCTTGTATTTCACTTTCTAAAGTATATGTGATCAACTTTATGTTAGGGAAAATATACCTTCCATGAGTTCAAGGAATGAGAAACACAAACACTAAATAGTTTGCAGAATTTTGTAACCAAGATATGAACAGAGGATAATAGAAGTAAAAGAAGATAGCACAAGAGGAGGAGAGGGTCTTTTGCCTTTTTGTCTCTAAAATGCATCACTCCAAATACTTTGTGTTGCTTGCTGCAAAAGGCAATCCATTCTAGTCTTTTTCAAGCAGATTGCTGATTATACTTAGTCAGGCCATAACAAACCCATCTAACCCACTGCCCTCTTGGGTCTCTCCCCTCCCCTATAGTTCAGATGAATCTGAACCCTGGCAGAGAAGCTCAAATCTTTCTTGCAACATGTGAAGAAATTGACAGCAACTGCCTAGGAGTTTAGCAAGAGAAGATCACCTTAGCCAAACAAGCAGAATTATTGCTGTGACTTGAAAAAAGAAGAGGAAAAAAAAAAGGAAGAGGAAGATAATGGAGTGGAGGAAGAGCAATGGGAGGGGAGAAAACAAGGAAGAAGAAAGAAGTCTAGGAGGAGGGAGGAAAGAAAGCAGAAGAAAGAGAAGGAAAAAGAAAAGATAGAGGGCAAGGAAAATAAGGAATGGGAGAGAATAAGGAAAAAGAGGAAAGGGAGAGAAAAAAGAAAAGGAAGCAGTAGAAGAGAATGGAGAAAGAGGAAGAAGAGGAAAGAGGGAGATGACAGACTCTAGAATTTAAAAATTAAAAAGCAGTGCCTCCCTGTAATGGTTCATCTTGGCTGTCAACTTGATAAGATCAAGAAACATCTAGAAAATAAGAAAAACACAATTTTGGGTACATTTGTGAGAGTGTCCCAGAGAAATTTGACATATGGGTGAACAAACTGAGGGGGAGAACCTGCCCTGGATGTGGGTGAACAGTCCAATAAGCTGGGAACTCAGATGGTACAAAAGCTAAAGAGGAAGTTCACCAGTGCATGCAAGTTCAATTTTTCTTGAGTGGGTCCACTCTTTTACTGCGACCATTTCATAGGGGCTCCAGTTTCTTTAGCCTTTCAATGCAGATTCACACCAGCAACTCTCCAGGGAGTTCCAGGCCTTCGGTCTTGAACTGAGACTGCATCAATGTTCCTTCTTGTTCTGAGACTCCAGCTTTTTAGGCTGAGCTGCTAATGGTTTCCCTATTCTCCAGCCTGCAGATGGCCATTGTGGGACTAACCAGCCTCTGATTGTGTAAGCCAACCTAATAAATATCCTTTTATATTTGCATATGCATTGTATTGGTTTTGTTCCACCAAAGAACCCTGACTAACTCCTCTAACATTTTACTGCTTTGAGTGTAGAATTTTCCCCCAAATTTTCTCTGGTCCTTTTCCCTTTTTGTTCTACATACTCTTCTTAAGACATTCTCATGGGTTCCATAATCATGGTTTTTTCATGATTTCAATCACCACCTGTAGGATTATGGTTCCCAAACATTTCTCTCTATCTGCACCACATATCTTAAAGTATTGTGGGATTCCCCCACCTTAATATTCCATAGGCATCAATATGTTCACAAATGACCTCATTCCTCTTCCTTCAGCAACCTGTTATTATCACTTCTTACCATCTTCTCAAGAATTTCTTCAGCACTTTGAGGGAATAATTTTGTTTGATCTTGATACTATTAAAGGCTTCTCACTTTTTAAAGACAAATTCTCACTATGTATCCCAGATTGGCCTTAAATTCATGATCCTCTTGCCTCAGCCTTCTTAGTAGCTGGGATTATAGTCATATTCCACCACACCTGCTGTACCAAAGGCTTCTTAATGAAATATGAAATCATTAATCTTACTGACATTAAAAACTTCAGTGTCATCCTAGCGCCTTCCTCTCCTCAACCCTCACATTAAATGTGTTTCCAAATCTTACTGATGAAATCTACCTCAATTGCCTTCCAAATCTTGTTTTTTCATTCCCATTCTTATTCTCAGAATTCAGCCTTAATCTTCCACTTTGAAAATTATTCAGGGATTACTGAGGTAGGATATGGTTTGGGAAGCAGGCACAGAATTCAGGATTTAAATCCTAACATGGCTGCTTACTAACTGGATAACCTTGATTGAGATAGTTAAACTAGATATATCAACATCTTATAGTGTTATCTTGAGCAATAAGTTTAATGAATTTGATTTTCTGAGTTTTGCCTCACACACTATGTGCCTTCAATAAATTCTTACTTCCTTCTTGTAGGTTGCTGTGACACAAGTCTCTTCCTACTATAGCCCAAAGATGTACAGTATATTTCTAAAAATAAAGATGCTTGTTGATAGAAGTATTTTAATAAAAAAAAAACCTGCCTATTACTTCTAGCAAAATTTCTAACAGCCTAGCTACTGAAACTTTGTATCAGATGATTCTTTACTATGGGGTCCTATTCATTGTGGGATGTTTAGCAGTACTCATGGCCTCTACTCATGAGATGCCATTAATGCCTCTTCTTTGGGAACAATTTAAAATGTCTCCAGACCTTGTAAAATATTTACTGAGGAGAGTGGAAAAATCAGCCTCAGATGAGAACCACTGCCCCTAAAATGACAAAGCTCAAATTGTGAGCACGAGTTACAAAAACCTTCACAAGTGGAACCAATATTCTGTCTCCTACTTTATTTCTTACCATTCCTTCTATTCACACACAGTCTTTCTCATAAGTCCAGCCCCTTTCACAAAGCTTTTGCCCTTCTGTGCACTTGCCTTTCTCTCTTCTATGGTGCTATTTTCCAACTTTTCCTCCAAATAATCCATTTCATTTATTCTATATCCAGCTCAAATGCCACCTTCTCCCAGGGATTACTAGGAAGATATGCTTTCACTTGATACCCACCGCAGTTATTTTATACCTTTTGCCTTAACATGCTATGTCTGTTCAGCTACCTGTTTTACCTTCCCCTAGTATACTGTGAACTTCTATAAAAGAGGAATTATAATCTATTCATCTTTGTCCACTCATGGTTGATAGTACGGTATCTAGCACATCACAGATATTCAATAAGTATTTTTTTAACCAATTGGATTCTCATAGATCTTTTCTGTTTACTGGTCTCGTTCGAATGTAAGTAGTTTATACTATAGAATGTTTTAGGTATTTCTTTATCTACTAAAATATTCTCGTCTTAATTGCCATTTTGTCAGAATGCTTTTTGTTAGCTAACAATCTAATACTTTCTTGAGCAGTACATGTTGATGACATAATGAGGAAGCTATGTCATATATGCAAGCGTCCTCAAACAACTTCCTTGTTGCAATCTTCCTCATTGAGGGTGCTGATTGGATTCACTTCAATGTGTAATTTTAAGATCACAATTCTAAAGCACATTGTAAGTACATATACAAACCGATCTCTAAAAAATTAAACTATGAACACTTAGGGGATTGCAGAAGTAGAGTATATATGCATACAAGTCAGAGTGACTGATATATGACTTATTTTGTAAATTTTTTTAGTTGAAAAATTAATTTGTACATATTGCTAGTGTAGCACATGACTTTTTTTAATGAATGCATTCTAGAATAACTAAACAAAGCTGATTAACGTGTACTGCTTTATATACTTATTTTTTGGTGTGGTAAAAACACTCGAACTCTGTACGCTTAGTTATTTTCATTGTTGTTAACTAAAGTTTCCTTGTGGTACAATAGATCTCTTGAATTTATTCCCCCTGTCTAACTGAAATTTTGTGTCCTTTGACCAATAGCTTCCCAATCCCCTCCCCCACCTCAGTCGCTAAATAAAACCATTCTACTTTCTTCTTCTGTGAGTTCATCTTTTTAGATTCTATATGTAGGTGAGATCATGTGAAATTTGTCTTTCTGTTTCTTGCTTATTTCACTTATATAATGTTCTCTATGTTGTTACAAATGACAGGACTACTTTCTTTTTTAAGACTAAATAGTATTTTATTGCATATATATACCATATTCTCTTTATCTTTGATGGACTCTTTGGTCCCTTTCATAGCTTGGCTATTGTGAATACTGCTGCAATGAGTGTGGGAGTACTGATATTTCTTTAATATGCTGATTTCATTTCTTTTGGATATATTCCCAGTTGTGGGACTGCTGGATCACTTGATAGATATGTTTGTGATTTTTTGAGGGATCCATACAGATTTCCACAGAGGTTATACTAATTTACATTCCCACCAGCAGTGTACAAATGTTAACTTATTTCTTTTCTTTTCTTTTTTTTTTTTTTTTTTAGTATTTTAAGCTTTTATTGAATCCTGAAGTAACTGGAGTAAAACTTAATTTTTTGTAAGTTTTTTTTTGTTTATTCATATGTGCATACAATGAATACTTATATTTCTAACAAATATGAGAAAGTACCTCTCTATGGTTTAAATTTGAATTTTTCTGATGATTAGTAATGGTGAACAATTTTCACATATCTACTGGCCATGTATCATTTTTGTTCAGAAATGTGCACTTGGATCATTTGCTCATTTGTAATCATGCTGTTTTTCTTCCCACTGAATTTTTCAAGGTCCTTCTATATTTTGTATATTTGTCTCTTTTCAGGTGTATGATTTGCAAATATTTCTCCAAATTCCATAGGGTAAATCTTCATCATATTGATTGTTTCCTTTGCTGTGAAGCTTTTTAGTTTTATAAAATCCCATTTGTATATTCTTGCTTTTGTTGCCTGAACTTTTGGGCTCATGTCCCCCAAAAAAATTGCCCAAGAAAACCCTGTGTTTTCTTCTGTTCATTTTGCAATTTCAGTCTTACATTTAAATGTTTAATACATTCTGAGTTGATTTTTATATATGATATGAAATGTAGGGCTAATTTCATTCTTTTAGAGGTGGGTACACAGTTTTCCTAATTGTTAGGTGTGTTATTTCTACCATTTCTAGTCAATTTCAGAAAACATCATATTAACAAGAACTTTGGTGTGTGACTATTCCACTATACAGCTTATTCTAATTCCATTACATATTGCCCCTGGAAATATTGCTTCCTGCAATGTCCTTATTTCACAAACATCCTTTATCTCATTAACCTTGGGAGAGTTTCTGTTTTGCTTAGGCAACCAAACACTGTTTGGATGGACTTTAGTAGATTCAGAAATTCAGAGGTCTCCGCAGCTACTTTTTAAAAATCACCTGGTCTGGTATATCAGTTCTCAAGCAATAAATTGCACAGCATGACAGCTGTAGGAAGCAGAATGGCCCAAACAGGAAAGCTTAACTGGGAGTTTGTACCTAGAGTTTGAGTAAGACTATAAATATCCGTGTCACTATATGCAAGTTGCTTTTCTTTTATGTACCAGTTTTGGCATTTTTCAAATGAGAATAATGATAATATCTTCCTTATATTTTGGTATTCTTCTAAAAATCAAACAAGGTACAATATGGAAAGGTTTTAATAGTTTTAAAGTTTTAAATGTTAAGTGACTCAATTCTGAGTACCTTGCAGCAGAACAATGAGCCAGGTGAAATGTAATGTGATCTAATTTCATCCTACAGAAGTCCTGAGTGACTTCACTTCACAACACATACACATTTTACTCTGTGTACTGAGTGCCTCTGTGGGACAGGTACTGAAGTAACAAAAAAGAAAAGGTAAATTGCCTTGAAGAACCTGTAATCCTACAAAAAAGTATATACATGACAATTATATTGGCCTAGGTTAGGAACTACATACAGAAATAATGCGAAATGTACAACAGAAACACAGAGAAAATGATGTCTAACACACTGACTTAATCCATTGTATGGCAGGGCACTCCAGTTTCACAGAGTTTTATGCTATCCTCATTGAACTGGATGACAATACATAGAGTTCAGCTCAGGTTCTGAAGGAAGGGGTTGTCGATCACATTCATACAGCAATTTCCTTAATTTTTTTCCCTTTAAAATAAAATTGGAAGGTTCTATTTAGACCTTAAATGTTTCAGATTTTTTATTTATCTACGGAGCAATTACCATGTCCAGACCTGAAACTGGATGCTTTCACTGTATTAGCACATTTAAAAGCTAAATAAAGGTGGAGGTAGCTTTAATTTAATTCCATTATGGGCTCCTGTTCTCCATCATGAAGCCATTTCTATATCCTGGCTCACAGCCCATACTCACACTACTTTGCTGGAATTTTGTTGAAGAAATCTGTTCTAACCAAAATATTCCAAATAATTTAGCTGCCAGTCTGTGAAAAATATAATATGTCTTGAGTAATGATTTTTTTAAAGTAACTGACTTTGGATATCCATAGTTTTTCTTAATAAAATTTTACACATTTCTCAAAGTCTTCTTCTATTTATTTAGGAAACCTGTAAAGAGGAAAGTTATTTGTTGATGTACGAGTTTTCTTTGGCTTCATAACAAAGCACCACAAACTACGTAACTTACAAAATAGAAATGTAATGCTTTACCACCCTGAACATCAAATTTTCTAGATCAGAGACATCAAGCTTGGTTCTCTCAGGGAGGGATGTTAGGGACAATCTAGTCCATGTCTGTTCTTTAGATTTTGGTGGTTTGATGTTAATCCTTGGCATTCCTTGGTTTGTGGAAAAAATCACCCTGGTCTCTGTCTTCCTCTTTATGACATTCTTCTTGTGCAAGGGTGTGTCTCCAAATTTCTCTGTTATATAAGGGCACCATCAGGTTAGGTTAAGACTCACCCTACTGACTCCCCTTTAGTTTGATAATCTCTGTAAAGACAATCTTCAAGCATAGTCCTATTCTGAAGTACTGGGGATTAGGATTTCAACACATGAATTTTGAGAAGACATAAGCATTGATAAAGGTCATGCTTTCTGAATATTGATCCTGGGCAGGATTATAAAATGAAAGAGGAACTCTGGTCAATTCAAGACAGAGGTAAAATTAGAAACCAGAATATATTTCATGGAAAGCTCTTAATATTACAGAATTGCAAACTCCCTGAAAAAAATGTCAATTATAGCCACTTGTTTCTTGAGCTTTAATTTACTTATTTAGTTGAGATTAGCTAGTATAATTCATTTATCTTTACACTTATCAAACATCTGATTAGTGACAGCAATAGGCCACCAATACCAGGGAGTACTATGGACGTAACTACTCTGCACTTATGTGGGTGTGCACACAGGTATGCACATGCATGCTTAGTGAGAACACATATGTAATATGTAAAGATATGGAGAGGTAAATTTGAAGAAATATTTATGGAATGAAGCTTGAAAATGTTTATTAACATTGGTAAGAAAACACGTTATATTAAAGAGTAATCTCACCTGTGGGATCACCCAGCACTCATTTTTTTCACCAACACCTTCTCCCATGATTTTAAGGCAGACGTTGTAAATGTAATTACACCCAAAATTAGAAATAAGTAAACCTGAAATGGAATGCACTGTACTTTTACATCTGTTATCTTATTTTTATACTGGCCCCATAAATTAAGATATCTAAATATCTACCTAGTAGAATGAAGGAGACCAAAGGAAACTAAATAGCATTCTGCTCTCACAGAATCTATTGGAAGGGAGGAGGGAAGCAAGGCTAAAAACCACTTAAACAGTGAACTTAAAGTTTACTTAAAGAGAACTAAGTAGAGCAAGAAACCTTCTGTGAGATATGGATGTATGTAGACACTGAGTTAAATTGCACAATTTTGAATATTACTAAAATTGTTGAAGATAGCCATTTGGTTTTGTCTTTACTTCTTCCTTACTCTCATCTGGGAAATTAAGAATTAGGAACAAACTTAGAAAATGTCTTATTAAAGATGTTAATGAAAGGAATTTCTCCCACAACAGAATGAATTAGTTTCTTAACAACAATAAAACTCAGTGGTGAGATTTGGTGGATTTTGCTTTCTTATGCAATAAAGTCTTCCTTATTATATGAAACTAATTTCTTAGATGTGATAACTCATCACAGTTCAGCTTATAAATATCCAAAGACAAAGTTTGTGGTTTTAACCGCCCAAGTAGAAAGTCTGAATTGTGCTACCTGGAAACCTGATGGCACTTGTGATATGGCATTTGTATTTAACAAAGGTGAGACATTTATGCCTTTTTCAGCCATTAGTGACGCGAGACTGACTTCATTCACAATTACATGATTTCCATTTAAATACATCGAATTTGTATTTAAAGTTCTCTGCAAAGCTTATAATTACACATTCTATGCCCAGCTCTAGCTTCACTTCAGTGTCCTCACCTGCACACTGAACACTGATCTAAACTATCTCATCATTTGGTGCAAATGTTACATTAAAATCTAAACTTTCTTCTAAAACCCATTTCTACTCATAACTGCATTTCTGACAAAGCTTCCCTCATTTCCTTGACACTGCCTGGTTCAGAAATGTCCACATTTTTTACCTTAACTTCTATTGTAATCTCTGCTTCAAATAATCCCCAAGTACTAGGAATTCTTTCTTACTAGTGGCCTGTTATAAACTTTGGGGATCAGAAGTGTCCCCAAAGGCCTATGTGTTAAAGGTTTGGTCCCGAGACTATGGGTCTACTGGGAGGTGGTGGAGTCTCTAGGAGGTCGGGCCTAGTAGGAGGTCTTTTAATCATTGGGAATTGCCACCATGAAATGCTGCCTCATCCTAAATAGTGGAGCCAACCAAGCATGACCTGAAAGCTCTGAAATTATAAGCCAAAATAAATCTTTTCTCTTTTTTGAAATATCTGATTATCTCCAGTATTTGTTACAGTAACCAAAAGCTGACTAACACATGACCTTTCCTTTCCACTAATCTGAGAGGGCCTTAGTTTACATTTGCGTCACCTCATTCCTTGAAGAGCACAATGCCTTCTTCCTGCTCCTTGTGTGGACTGGGGCCTCAGGAACAAGTCCACACAGTCCAACACCCACCTAAAATCACACTTTTATCACTCTCCAAGCTCTTCTTCCTGGCAACCACACACAGTTCTCCACTGCTCATTAAGCCCAGATGGCTGCTTTCTTTCCTATGATGAGATGGACTTCTAGTCAGGCACATTTTTTGTTAACCTCATTAAGCCCCATAGAGGCTATGATTCCAACCACAAGCTTTTTAGATGTTACAGCTCATGATTCCATCTTAACTCACCTCACAGAATATCTGCCACCTTCCTAGCAGTCTTCTAGTAACATTATTTTAAACTTGTGGTTTTTCCATAGACTTAGCAAAAGCCAAGCCTCTAGAAATGATATCATCTCTCTTGTTGTCATAGTCTATCGTGGTTTATGACAGATTTTTCCATAATACATTATGTTCAATTTCTAGTTTTTGACTTCCAGATATGAAATCAGTACTTCTTGAAGAAATTTGGAAAACATGGAAAGGCAGAGAGAAAACATCTTTAAAATCACACAAAATATTTAAAACTTTCTCTTCTATCCTGTTATATTTTTGTATCCTTTCCTATAGCTTAACTGTTTTTCAGTCATTAAGCTGACTACATAGTCTTATAATAGATAAAATCTATTGTAATTAAACTAGTTGCCTATTACTGGGAATTTTATTTGGTTCTAATATTTTGCCATTAGTAATAATCTAAATATAGATATCCTCTTGAAGAAATTTCATACACAAAAGTGCCATTTTACTGCATCTTCATCAGCACTGGAAATTGTATCTGCTTTTATATATCATAACATGTATTTTACTACTAAAGAGAGTGAATACTTTAATACTTATTAATAAATTGCATTTTTCTTAATTATAAAAGTATGTTATCCTTTTAAATCAAGGATTTCTTTCTTATTATCTATAAGGGGTCCTTACAGATTAACAATATCAATTCATTTTTGTTTGTTATTGTGTTTTTTGAGACAGGCTTTTGCTATGTAGCCTGGGCTGGCCTTGAACTTTGAATCCTCCTGCCTTAGCATCCTGAGTGCTAGGATTACAGAAGTGCACCACCACACCCTGCTTCTGATTCTTTATATTATGTTTTAAAACATCTTTACAAATTGTCATGTGTCCTTCAGTAGGTATATGTTTTAACATGGAATATTTAAGCCTCAAGATGTTCACAGGACTTAGCCACCAAGAGGTCATCTATGAGTTTTATAAAAATAACCTCAGTGGAAAGGTTAGTATGAGATCCAGATTGTCAGAGCTGAAATGTGAATGACAGCTAAGGAGCTTAAAAATCTGATGTTGAAGAAAAGAGGAAACAAAAGGGAGAGAATTTAGGGAGAAAAATAGGGTCAAATGAGTTTGCATTGTATGTTTGTTACTTTGTATTTTAAACTATGGAAAGAAAATAAAAAGATTAACTAATGGAACAAGAGTTCAAAAGAGTGAGAAATATATAAGGTTGAAAGTATGGGCAGAGAGAAATAGATTTGGGGAAAGAAAGAGATTCTCTGGAGTTAAAGGTGGCTTTTGGAGATTGTAGGAAGATAAATGAAGGAAACAAATTTATTGCTTCCTTCTCAGGTATTGTTTTTGTTTTGTCTTTTTTTTTTTTTTTTTTGACTGAGACCAGAAAAAAAAAAACAAAAAAAGAAACATGACCTGAGAAATAGCAGCACAATGTCTTTGTAGAGCATAAGGTAAGAGACACTTTTTCTTTAGAAATACAGACAGAAGATTGATTTTTTACCTTTTGCAAAAACAGAAGGATTTTGACTCTAGGGCAAAAGATTCAAGATCAGTTGACAGAGGTTAAGGGATAACCATGGAAAAGACAAAACTGATTAAGACAGTTAAGGATTTTAAAGAAAAGTTTTTTTTTAAATATCCTAAAAGATTCTAATGAGTAGAGAGTCATGCCTATATCTTTTTATTAATAGTTCTACAGAGAAAGTAGAAAGTGATTAAGACAACAAAGTGTAAGACTTCATTTTTCAACAGGTGACATTTTCTAAAAAGTGATTAGGAGAGAAAATTTCACAAAGTATCAAACCTGAAAAAAAGTATCCTTAAGATAACAATGCCAACACAATTATATTAGCTTCCTGTTTCTGCTGTATCTAATTGCCATAATCAGTGGCTTGAGACAACACAATTCTTTATCTTACATTTATGGAAGTCAGAAGTCCAAGATGGTTTCTCACTGGGTGAAAATGAAATTGCAGGCACAGTGATGTTCTTTCCATAGGCTCTACAGAACCATCTATTTCCTTGCCTTTTCTATCACTCAGCTGCAACCTGAATACCTTGGTTCATGGCCCCCTTTCATCTTCAAGGCCAGCAGTATAACATACTCACGTCTCTCTTTCTCTCATGCCTACTCCTTACTCTCTCTTTCATTTGTAACAAGCCCTATGTTTACATTGGGCTTGACTGGATAATGAAGGCGAATCTCCCCATCCCAATCTCCCTGATTTAATCATATCTGTAAAGTTCCTTTTACCATATAAATAACACATTCACAGATTTCCAAGACTAGGACATGGACATTTTGAGGGGAATATTATTCTGCCTATCCCAACAATCTATCTCATATTGAAGATAACTAAAAGGTTTATGATAATTCCTCATTTGATGATAGACTTCACAGTTAGCCATCTCCTTCTCTGATTGTAAAAACAAAAATTATAAATACCTGTGTAGTTGATGTATAATTTTGAATTATTTTAATCTATAAATAACATGCTTAAATACAGACAAAGACAAGGAGCACTCTCTCTGTAGCAGAACTAAGTTTGAAGCCCTTGAATAAAGGTTTTAAGTAGACCATGAATCCATTTTTTGTTACAAGCCCTGATATTTGAAAATTGAAATTCAGCCAAATTACCCTTGATTTATTATCAGCCCCTAGTAAGTAGGAGGATTCAATGTCTCTAGTTTGCGTGTAATTTTCTTCCTAATTGCTTTTATTGCTTTTCAGCTCAACTTCAATGGCTTCCATCTTAGCCTCTCTACTGTCCACCATCTTGAATTTGCCTTTGAGTGCTAATGTCTGGTATGATCTCTCCACCCCAGTTTCTTACTTGGTTGTGTGTTTTCTCTAGGCCCCAGTAGTTTGTTTACTTCTGGCCTAATTTGGGCATTGAGATACCGAAACCCTTCCCTAGCACCTGCCTACCTGCCCAACATTCCTCCAGATTGATTCCAACATCTATGGGAGGAATCAGTCAGAAAGTCTTGTGAGTTCTAACTTTTTTAGCTGAAAATTAAGTCACATTCTGCTTATGATAGTAGCCAGTTAAGAAAATTCCAGGTATAGAACAATTCCAAGTAATCATTTTGACCAGAGTCCATGGAAATGCTTTTGCAACCATTTCATTTATTTTAGTCCTCCCCCTCCCTACACTCATTCCATTTTATAATTGCCTATTGTACGTATAGCACTGTATCAGAGACCCTGTCATGGAAGGAGTAGAAGTTCCAGGTGATGCTTCTTTAGGTAGTTTGAGTGGAGCATCCCATTAAATATCACATTAATCTCATTAATCCATTCATGCTCTTCTACCAAGAGAGTCTTTTTTCTTGAGTGCTGGCTTCTTCTGAGTGGACATGGAATCATATGAACAACAGGCAACCGAATGCTTGAGAGAGACTGTGCAGAACGCTTCCTAGATTAGAACATAGGGAGATATAAAAACCACAGGTAAGAAGGTGAAAATCTAAGGAAAAGAGGCTAGAGTTAAAGCTTAAAAGGATAATCTACAGCTTTGTCAGATCTGATGGATAAACACAGTACTTATCCTGAAAACAGGACTAAGAACAATGACAACAGCAATAGCAACTCAAATTTATGAGTCCTTTATCAGGTTAAACATTTTGCATGCATTATTTGTTATAATTTCCATAAGAACATAATGAACATAGAGTAGTAATATTATCCTTATTTTATAAATGAGCAAAATGAAGCTTATATTTGAGTCACAGAGCCAGTAGGTACCAAAGCATGAATTTAGAATCAGGATTCAAAATCATTTCATCAGCTTCTTGGGTCTGAGCTTGTAGCCATCTCACTCACCCTCTGCCAGAAGGGTCCAGCACAAGACAGGTTGGACAGTGTCAAGCAACAGTGGTGAACTCGCTCCAGGACTTTCACCTAAACAGGGTCTAACTGAGCAATGCTTCTGTGAACAGGAAGGAGTGGTCCAAGTTAAAGGTTCAAGGTAATTTTGGTTAATTTAAAGATTCTCCATTGACAAGCAAATACTCAGAGGATTAGCTGAGCTCTGCTCAACTATTAGTTAACAGTTTAGCAGGAATGAGACAATTAACAGAGTCCTGATAGGAATAGTAATCAAAAAATATACCTAGATGTCCCTAAAATGAATTACTATTCAAAAAAAAAGTAGGCTGTTTTAAGGAATATCTAATCACTAGGCTAAAAGATCCAGATTAGTGACCATATTCTGTTATAATTTGCCAGTTCTTCCCACAAGCCTAATGAGGTGTTTGTTAAATAGGAAGAAAGGAACAAGGAAAACTGGACCAGAGAAAATGTTGAGAATATGAGAGTCCTTACAGTCAAAGAACAGGATGATCACATTTGAGTGAGGCCAGGGATGCCAACTAGAGAATAATAGATATCAATCCATGGGAAAAGAGTGGGAGAACATGTCAAGTTGGAGAACAGATGAGCAAAGTTACATGGACAAAAACTGAAGAATTGCAAGGGTCTGATTTTAAGATTAGCTTTTCTAGAATACAGAAGGATCAGTCAAAAGCTGCAGGAGGTGTCAATGGTTGTAAAGCAATGAGGGTTGGGCTGCAGATTTAGACTGACTCACTGTAAGCTCTTATTCTGGGGCAGGTGTATTGAAAAGTGAGAGAGAGTGAGACAGAGGGTAACTCATTGCAGGCTCACAACTGTTGGCTACCGATACTCATGCGAAAGGAAGTGTGTGCGTGTGTGTGTGTGTGTGTGTGTGTGTGTGTGTGTGTGTGTGTGTGTGTAAGAAGGGATGACTTGTTGGATCACAAACTTCTCCATCCATTTTGCAGACATCTTGATAGAGATCAGGGTCTTAAGTGGCATCCTCTTAACACAAAGAGCTGTCCCTTATCTGAGTTCCATCCACACAACCACGGTCAGTCCTGCCAGATGGAGTGCATTTTTCACATAATACACTTGGCAGTAAAAGAAAATCTATTTTAAGATGACTGTTCATTTTTCATGATGTGCATTACAAAAGCACTGGTATAGCCCAATTTATTTATAAGTGGACTTAAAACACTTTAAAATACAATGAAGCCATTTGGATAAATGCTGACTCCTGGGAGTTGGGTTCCTGTATGAGAGAGAGATTTAGTCTCTTTATGCCTATTGTAGAAATGTATAAAACAGGCAGGATTCAGGTTGAAGCATAGCAGACTTAGTGGGGTCCTAACCCGCGAGTGGAAAGACCACACAACAGAAGGATTGGAACTTATTAGTGGGGATGGATGAACCGTTCTGTGGTTTCCACTGAAACGCCTGGGATTGCTTTTCAAATGTTTTAAATTTGATAATATATATACATATATAGACACACACATATATTGAAAAAGCAAATGTGTTTGCCAAAATCTTTCCCCTGTCTCCATTCTCCAGCCCATATGGATTTTAAATGTTTATAATCCGTATGTCTCTGATGTCTTCTCACAAAACCCTCTGAGGATTGACTCATGAAAGATTGCCCTCTGAGGAAACCTCTACACTAACCTTTTCTCTAAAATTTGCCACATTTTTCTGAAGCTTATGCCCTAACCCTTTGCCTCATTTTTCTCTGAGTTATGGGGAATAAACAAAAAAAAAGTGTGGACTTTGAAGTCAAGCCTTGATTGACTCTAAATTTTCTACTTTAAGCACAGAGACTCCAGGCAAGACCCAGAACCTCTTTCAGTTTCTTTTTCTCATTCAGGAAGCAGAGGTAAGGAACTGAAAGCTCCCTAGTGGCCCTCCCAGCTCTAAGTCTAGCATGTAGAAACCCCCACCTATTTGAAGTTCAGCGAGCTCCAGGATTACAAACTGGTTTCCTTACTTGTTCTTCATGAATGTAGGAAATGACTGTAGGAACCAGAGTAAGTAAGGAACTTTAGGTCCTATTTGAGGGCAGCACTCCGGTTCCTAAGAGGGATGAAGAGAGAAAGTTTACACAGGCGTTCTGTTTAAAAGACATGTGACTTAACCCTCTAGCCCACATCTCTACTCATTTTAAATTGAAAGCACAAAGGAAGACATGCCAGAGGAAGGAAGTGGGAACTAAACATGAGCCCAATGGCATTTGTTACCTGGTGCCCCAAGGAAACACCATATAGAGCACAAGTGCACCAGATATGCAGAATCAAACACTCCACTGCCCCGTAGGCCATCTGAGTTTTTTTTAACCTTTTAAAAAACATTTTTACTAGTATACAATAGTTATACAGGGAGTTTCATTGTGACATTTCCATATATGTGTACAGTGTTCTGGTTTGGTTCATCCCTTCATTATTCCCCCTCCTCCCCCTCTCCCTTCTTGAAATAACTTTGACAGATCTCAATGTTCCATATTCATACATACATGTTTAGAAAATACATCAGCTATATTCACCCTCCTTTACCCTCTTCATTCACCGGCCCCCATCACTGGTATCTACCTTAACATGACCTGTTTTACATTGATGTCTTTCATTGTTTACATGTCTGTTCATTGTTGGATGTGATTTTTGCCTTGGTATTTTACCTGTAAATATATTATACACTAAGCAGTCATACGTCATCTATTACTCTTTCTCACCCTTTTCCCCCTACCCTGTATTGTTCAACAGTTTTCAATGGGTTTCCTTGTGTCTTGTTCCTACACAGATGTGACGTGTTTCAATATTATTCATTCCTGATTGTTCTCTTCTCAGGTTAAGTGAGAGCAAGCACAATGCAGGCATCTAGAGCCTGGGTGGTTATATCAGATGGGCCTCAGTTTAAATCCATTGGCATTTCTCCCATCTAGCTAGGAATGCTTTGAAAGTCCCAGGTTGAAAACTCAAACATGGAGGCCATGTGCTGTTGAGATCAATCTAATTCATCCTCTTGGAGTAGCAATGGATGCTATCTGACTTCCTAAAACTATAGGACTGGGACTGGTGTCAGGATGCATTCTTCCAGGTTTCCATGCATGTTTGCAAAAACCAGGTTGAAAGGCACATTTAGGGTAGATTTGAAATTAGAAAGAAACCATATCCAAGAGAGGAGAAATGCAGAAGAGGGAAAAAGCAGTGGTTAAGATTTAATGCAGTTAACATGAAACAGGAGTTGTTGTTAGCAATAGTAGACCAGCTCCTCTCCCTCCCCCTTTTTATTGAGACATGGCATCACTATGCAATCCAGGCTGGCCTTGAACTCATGATACTCCTCCCTCTGCCTCTCAAGTGCTTGGATTACAATTGTGTACCATCATGCCTGGCTCTCCAGTCCTCTTTTTTTGATGTTTTCTCCAAAGACTTTTCAGGCAACAGCAGACAAGAGGTGTGGGGAATCACTGAAAGGAAGAGAGAGAATCTATAACCAAAATCTAGAGCAGATGGTGGTCTCTCAGTTCTGTAAGGCCTGGATCTGCATTAATTGTTTTATCTGCCTTATGTGGGTTATGCTTAGTGCAAAAGGGCAAGAAAACACATAGAAAGGCATAAAGACATGAATTTGAATCCATGCTTTATAAAGGCTACTCTCTGCCCCTCAATGGAGCCTTGGGGCAAAGGAATGGGGCAGTGTAGTGGCCAGGAAGACAGTTCTTGGGTCTGCCTTCCTTTTTAAACCAAAAGGGTTCTGCTTTTAGTAATTTTAGGTGTTCTCCTAAAATTGTCTTTGAAGAAAGGCTGCGAGTAGTCATAATCATGTTTTAAGAGAATGCTCTGAGTCTCACATGGGCTGACAGCTCTGAAGCACTGTGGACATTGTTTCCCAGCAAGGATGTGTGAGAAGCAGGCCTCACAGCAATGTTCCCACAGGGCAGTGACCGCTGCAAACAAGACCACTCCAGGCCAGAAGCAGCAGCAGGAACAGGGCCGCCTGCCATCAGCATTTAGGAGGGCAGTGGCTGCCCCAAACACAACCCACAGGCCAGCCAAGACTGGGAGGTGCAGTGACAGACAACAATTGCAATGGAAAGATTTCTGTCTGTCAGCAAAGGGTTGAGAGCCAGTCTCCCAGAGGTCAGGACAAGAACTCAATTACTCACCACCCTCTGCTTCTATGACTGATTTCTGCACTCATTTCTGATATTTAATTGATTATAAACTAACCATAAATCCCCAGGGAACTCTCAGCCTCTGCTGAAGTAGCTATTTCATTGGGGCAAAGTCAGAACTGAGGATTTTGTGGCTGAAACGTATAGCGAATGACCCAGGTCTGGCTGGCTGTGTGACGCATAACAGCATACATTGGATGACTCATAGAAATCAGGGATGGAAAAGACCTATTAAGTCATTTTTTCCATCTTCCAGCCATTGCAGGTTTACTCTCTGCCAAGGTAGGATTATATTCAAATATTTGGTACAGTCTAGTTTGAACTGATTCAAATAATAGGGCTCCCACCGCCTCCCCTGGGATCTTAATTCCACAGGTTCATTGATCTCAATCTTCGGAAAATGTTCCTGATGTTCGCTTTAAATTTTCCTTTGCTCAATTTCATCCCATTAATCCTACTTATTACCCCTCAGGCCACCCTAAATAATATCCCTACTTCTTTCATGTTGACATTCCTCCAACACTGGTAGGGAGAAGACAGGGGAATACAAAAATGTCTTCTTGGCTTGGTTCATAGTATTACGTATAAAATGAAGAATAGAAATGTTCTGGATAATAGCTTAAAATGTTGGGGAGACTCTGTGTATTAAATGAGGAAGACTTTTCCAGATTGCCCAAGAATAAGTCAGACAATCACTGGCAGGTGTTTCTGAATTTTACTTTACATTAGTAATATTCTGAGTCAGAGAGTAGCCAAGATCTACCACACTGCCACCTAAGGTGGATAATGGACTCTGTCCTCATAGCCTTTGGGGGAGATAATTCTGTATAATCTTCTGGTTATTTTTCCCCAGAGGGCAGGGATCACTTCAAATAGCACAAACCACATTAGTTAAACTCACAGTGAGTTACTCCCTTCTCAGGGCCCCAGGCAGAGCAGACCTGAGAGCCCGTGAAGTCAGCTAACACCAGAGTGTGAAGATCCAGGGGTAGAAGCCAGAGCAGGACATACAGAATGTCCCTTAAAGAATCTTTTGGGTGCTAGGGCCCTTAAGAAAAAATAGAATTGTGGGGGTGTATCTCAGACCAATTGTGACTTAGAATCTGTGCTCAAATTCTAGAAACCTGTATTTTTAACAAATGCAGTAACATGTTAACAGCCTGATCTGTTAGGTTACTATAATGCAATACTATCTGAGAATACTATGGATTAAATTGGGTTAACTAAACTAGTGTTCAAAAAAAAAAAAGGGGGGGACAAAAATCATGAGTTAAGTATGAAATAAACTCAAGACTAAAGGAAAGAGGGTGAGAAGTTCTTAGAAATAAGACTTACATTGACCATGGTTTGCATTTTTTTGAGGATCAGATGTGTGGTGTATACATATGGAGTTAAATTGATAAGATAAAATATCTGGGTCTATTTGAACAAGGTTTAAGCTAAAATTGTTAACTTTTTAACCTGTTCTTTGTATCTGGTACACATTGTTGTATGAGAGAAATTTTATTGTAGAGAAAATATTACATTTTAAATTTATAAATTTGCCCCATATTTTCAAGGCATCTCACATGCACTCCCCTGTGGTTATGATAAAGCAGTTTGTACAACACCAATATTTCAGCCCAGGACTAGAAAACCAAAACAATGTAGGATTTTTTTTTTCTTGAAATCACTGGAGAGTTGCAAAGGCAAGAAGATTTGGGAAGTTAATTACTAGGGTCAAAGGAGTCATAGGCAGATGACCTGATATTATTCAAGGTATCTTTCCCTAAAAATTATATGTTCATTGTCAGCATAGAACAAGAGGCTAAGAACTTCCTATCTCTTAACAGCAAAGGCCTGCTCTTAAGAGAAAGGAAAGCCAGCAGTTTTGAACAATATTATGGTGTCAGGCAGACAAATATTAAGGTTAGGAAGCCAGGAGTTGAAAGGCTAAAACCTAATTAGAAGGAAGACCCAGGGAAATGACACTCAGTGGTTTTTCTCTTGAGACCTTTGCTGAATTCTTCTGCTACATTGCAGTAGAAGCTAAGTAGGTAAGCAGAAAAAGATGATAAAAGGAGAGTTCTAGATTTATATAGGAAATATGAGACAAAAATTATACTTTTCAGTTTACCAAGAATGAGCAGTCTTACAATGTCCTTTCAGCTTTCAACTGGCCTCTCTTGGAAGCTGAATTCTAGGAGCAGGGGTAAAACACAGTCAAATAGTGCTTTTTTAAAAACTGCAGCCCAACCAGTCACAAATCAGTTCATTCTCTGATTGAATTAAGGTATCTACCATATTTAACCAATCCAGCACTTGATCAAAAGTTAACCAGCATGTGGAAACAATATAAAAGAAAAAAGTATAGTAAAAACATGTAAACATATGACCCAAACTTTGGAGGTATAGATAAGGTTGAGAATTTCATCCGAGAATCTGAATCTATTTTTTTAAAAAATGAAACAAATACAAGTTCTAACATCAAAAATGCAGTGATGCAATAATTGAATAAGAACTCAATATATCAGTTTAAAAACTGATTGACTTAGCAGAAGAAAGAATAAATGACTGGAAGGTAGATGTGGAGAAAATAAAATTTCTGCACAGAAAAACAAAATGAGTAGAAAATATAGAAAAGAGCTAAAAAAATAAAAAGAGACACACACACACACACAATTTGATTCCAAGAAGGATAAAACATATTAAAGGAATAGTGGTAATATAGTTTCTTAAACTAAAGAAAGATGTCAAGCAACAGAAACAGGGAGTACTAAATGAGCATCATACAAGTTCAACACAAAGCCATATCCACATACAGTACATTGAAACTGCTGAAAATGAATTTTTTAAAAGATCAAAATCTGTTAAAAAAAAAAAAGTGGTGGGTGGGCATAACCACAAAGGAACAACAATAAGAAAGACAGAAATATAGAAATAATGGAAGCCAGATGACAATGGAAAGAAATTCTTACCTGGTGAAATTATTCTCTAAAAGTAAAGTAAAATAAACACATTTTCAGGAAAACAAAACTAGAATTAGTTACCAAAAGATCCATCCTCTAATAAACTTAAAGTGGTGTTTTGATGTAAAAGAAAGTGATCCCAGATGGATATATGGCGATGCTGGAAGAAATGAGGATCAAAGGAAGAGTTAATTATAAATCACTATAACCACATACAGTAGTGATATATTGTGAGACTTAACATAGTCTCTTTAAGTCAACTTTTCATTGCTATAATGAAGTACCTGAAGCTGACTAACTCACGAAGAAATGAGGTTTATTTTGGTTCATGGTTCTAATCCAAAGTCAAGAGCCTACAGCTAATGATAGCCTTCCTGCTGTCAGCCCCACAGTGACATAGGCATCACATGATATAGAGTATGTAGAAAGACAAAAAGAGGTTTATGGGGTAAGATGGTGGATTAGAAGATCACTCTATGTGACAGTGTGAATGAGAAGAGACAGGGTATCAAAGAAGAGGCTATATTCCAAAGAAAGAAAGAGAAGGAGAGCATCAGATCAAGAAAGGGGTGACAGGATAACTAAAAAGTACCAACAAACTTAAAGGCCATGTAGAAAAATGTTAAGAAATAGTTGACTGCTCCAACCCAGCTTCCCAGTAGGGATGGAACTAGAGCCTCAACTGTAAGGTAAGCCAGGCAGCTACGGTGACAACAGACCTGCAGCCTTACGCACAAGAGAAACTCACAGTGCAGAAATTTGGTGTGACAGTGACTCCTCCTGCATGGCAGGCCAGCATTAGAGAAGATGCCCATTTTGTCACTCACCATTTCTCAGAGTGTTATAGTCAGTTGCCATCTTTACAGAGGGTCTATTATTTCAGACTGAGCTACTCTGGGGATCTAAAACAAAACAAAACAGAAAAGAACAATCACAAGCCAGGGAGCCTGGGGATACCCTGCCATAGTGTCTGAGTGGAAGATGGCCATAAGAGGCAGTAAGGAGAGTGGTAGGTTCAGAAGCAGACTCACTGAAAAGATTAGACGGTGAGTAACTCAGGCTGTAAAGGGCACAGTGGTTGGTGGCCCCACACTCTGTGTCAAAGAAGGAGCCAATTGCATGTAAATTACTGCATAGACTGAAAGCTCCAAGTCCATGCCTGGTGACTGCTCAGCCTCACTGCTGCATGTGGTTTGCTGTTATGCAGGACTGAGAGCTCTGAGTATATTTCTTGATTTCCCCCGTCCCTTCCTGCCTGCAGAGAGGTTTGCTGTTGGGTGAGACCTAAAAGCAATGAGACCAGCAGGCAGAGTGCCAGGGTCCCTCAGTTCTTACCCTCCAGTGCACAGCTCAGTGTTCTGTTTGCTTCCTGACTCCCTGATACACTTAGGGAACACCCTTCATTGCTGGCCCTGAATGTGCAAACTGGGGGGCCTCTGGAGTAAATGGGACCCTGTCTGACCCATAGGCTGCAGCAGTTCCTGGTACTTAAAGAAGAGAAGCTTCTAAAGTGAAAGCAGCCCTGAAGCTGACAAGGATATGGATATCAAACCTTTAGTACCTTAAAAAGAGTGAACCAGAAAAGAACTTCTTCACATCATATTAGTTAAAATGCAACAGAACAGAACAAATAAAGAATACTGAAAGGTACAGGAGAGAAGTGCCAGCCAAGTTACTCAGAAAGGAAACCTGTCAGAATAACAACAGGCCTCTCAACAGCAGGTTATACTGGCCTCAAAATTGAATAAAAACCTTCTACGATGATCATAAACTAAAGAAATCCATGACTATTAAGCCAGCATTACAGAAGATACTTAAAGGAATGCTATATATGAAAAGGAAGAAAGACATACACAATCTTGAGGGCTCATTCAAGAATAGATAAACAATTGAGAAATAGGAAAGAATTATACTTTTTTTTTTTTTTTTGCAGTACTAGGGATTGAAATTATGGCCTTGTGCTTACTAGGCAAGCACTGCACTGTACCACTTGAGCTATACCCCTAGCCCAAGCCAATCATTCTTAATTTGGTAAACCAACAAACTTCTAAGATGAAGAAGAGTAAAGTTAGTACATATCTCTCAATAATAACCCTAAATGTAAACAGTCTTAACTCTCCAGTTAAAAGATACAGGCTAGGAGAATGAATTAAAAACAGGACCAAACTCTTCATACTCTTTAAGATGGATGGGACTGGAGTACATCATTCTGAGCGAGGTTAGTCAGGCTTAGAAGACCAAAAATCATATGCTCTCCTTCATATGTGGACTTTAGATCTAGGGCAAATACAGCTATGTTGTTGGACTTGGGTCACATGTCAAGGGGAGAGCACATACGGGAGGAATGGGGATAGGTAGAAAACCCAAAACATGAAAGCATTTGATGTCCCCACACCAGAGGAGCTAATACTGAAACCTTAAAGTGACAGTGGTCAACACGAGAAGGGGATCAGGAACCAGTGTAAAGATCAGTTAGAGATGAATCAACTTGGGTTGTAACACATTTCTGCATGGAAGCAATGCTAGGAATCTCTCTGTATAGCTACGCTTAACTCAACTAGCAAAAACGCTTTGTCTTCCTTATGATGCTTATGTCGTCTCTTCCACAAAATTAGAGATAAAGGCAGAACAGGTTCTGCCTGGAAGTGAGGGGGGAGAGAGGGAGAAGAGGGGGAGGGGGGAGGGGGGGAGAAACGACCCAAACAATGTGTGCACATGTGAAAAAATGAATGAAAAAAAACATAACATCAAAAAGAAAAGAAGAAACTCACCTTACTGGCAAAAACTAAAGACTGAAAGTGCAATAGTATCCCAAGAAAACGGGATCCAAAGATAAGTAAGAATAATTATACACTTATCTGACAAGGCAAATGTCAAGCCAAAATTATTCAGAAGATACAAAAAAAGGCCACTACATATTAATAAAAGGTACAATCCATCAGTAAGATATAAAGATTTTATGTATGCACTGAAAATTGGTGCATCCAATTTCATAAATCAAATACTACCAGACATAAAGGGACAGATCAGTTCAGATATAGTAATCATGGGTGATTTTAATAACCCACTCTCATCAATGGATAGATCATATAGACAAAAAAAATCAACAAAGAAACCTTGGAGTAATACTGTATCATCTGGCAAATGAATTTAATAGACATGTATAGAATAATTCCATTCATTAGCTATGGAATACACATTCTTCTCAGCAGCCCAGCCTATGGAATTTTCTCTAAAATAGATTACAAGAATATAAACAAGTCTTAACACATACAAAAACTTAAAATAATTTTTTTCTTTCAGATCATAATGGCATAATATTAGAAATGAATAGCAAACAAAGAACAAAAATTATGCAAACATGGTGATTGAACAACATACTTTTAATGATCAGTGGATCATTGAAGAAATCAAGGAAGAAATTGAAAAATTCCTATAATCAAGTGACAATGAGAACACAACTTACCAGATGCACTGAAATATAGCATAGACTTTCTAAGCGGAAAGTCTATGCTATGAGTGCATACATTAAAGAATCAGTGTGATCTCAAGTAAATGTCCTAATAATGTACTTCAAGGTCTAAGAAAAATAAGAATAAATCAAATGCAAAACTAGTAGATGAATAAAGATCAGGGCAGAAATTAATGAAATGGAGACTAAAAAGAACAATACAAAAGATTGATGAAAGAAAGAGTTTTTTTTTTTAAGATTAACAAAAATTGAAATGTCTTAACTAAGCTACCAAGAGAAAGAGAGAGAAGGCCCAAATTAATAAAATTAGAGATGAAGAGTATATTACAACAGATACCACTGAAATCCAGAGGATCATTAAAGGAATATTTTTAAAAACTTACATTCTAATAAATTTTTAAATCTAGAAAAAAAATCTATAAATTTCTGGACACATATGACCTAGCTATCCAAATTGAACCTGGAGGATACACACAATCTTCAATAAAATATTTGCAACCCGAATTCAGCACATATTAAAAAGATTGTACATGATGATGAAGTTGGCTTCATTCCAGGGTTACAAGACTGATTCAACATATGCAAATCAATAAATGCAATATAGCACATAAAAAGAATCAACAACAAAAATCACATGATCATCTAGGTAGACGCAGAAAAGGCCTTTAAAAAAATTCAACCTCCCTTCATGATAAAAGCCCTGAAGAAACCAGGAATATAAGGATCATACCTCAACATAATAAAGGATATATACAACAAACTGATAGCCAATATTAGACTGGATAGTGAAAAGCTGAAAGCAGGTCAGGCATGGTAGTGCACACCCATAACCCCAGATATTTTGGAGGCCAAGAAGATTACAGTGCAAGTCTAGCCCAGGCAAAGAAGTTTTTGAGACCTCATCTCAATAAAGTTACATCTCAATAAAGTTGGCATTGTGGCACTCACCTGTCATCCCAGTTACACAGGCGACATAGGTAAGATAGCAGTCTGAGGCTGGCCAGGGCAAAAGCAAGACCCTACCTAAAGAATAAACTAAAGCAAAAAGGAGAGCTGGAGGCATGAGGTAAGTAGTAGAGCACATGCCTAGTAAATGCAAGGTCTTGAGTTTAAACCCCAGTACCGACAAAGAGAAAAAAAACTGAAAACATTCCCCGTAAAATCTGGAATGAGACCAGGGTGTCTACTCGCTCCACTTTTATTCAATATATTGCTTGAATTCATAGCCAGGGCAATAAGGTAAGAGAAAGAACAAAAGGGGGGTATAAATTGGGCAGGAAGAACTCAAACTATCCCTATTTGCAGATAATAGGATCCTATAGTTAAAATACCCGAAATAGCCCATCAGAAAACTCTTAGATCTGATAAACACTTTTAGCAAATCAGTAGTATTCACATATCAGTTAACAAAAATCAATAGGTTTTCTATATACCAATAGTGAATATACTGAGAAAGAAATCAAGAAAACAATCCTATACACAATAACTTCAAAAATAAATAAATACTTCTAGGAAAAAATCTAACCAAGGAGCTGAAATATCTCAACAATGAAAATTATAAAAAACAGAAGAAAGAAATTGAAACCAGCACTATGAGATGAAAAGACCTCCCATGTTTATGGACCAGTAAAACTAATATTGTTAAAATGGCCATATTACCAAAAACCATGTACAGATTCAATGCAATCTCTATCAAAATTCCAGTGACAGTCTTCACTGAAACAGAAAAAAAAAAAATCCTAAAATTCATATGGCAACACAAAATACCCCAAACAGCCAAAGCAATTCTCAGCAAAAAGAGCAATGCTAGAAGTACCACAAACCTTCTTTCAAATTATACTACAGAGCCCTGGTAAAAAAACCAACCTGGTGCTGCCACAAAAACAGACACAAAAACCAATGGAGTGGAATAGAAGATTCAGAATTAAATCCATAAGGCTATAGACTTTTACAAAGGTGCAAAAAACATACTTTGGAGAAAAGGGCTGAAGGCATGACTCTTGTACATGCATAGCAAGTACAAGACTCTGAGTTCAAATGGTGCTGGGAAAACTGGATATCCACATGTAGAAGACTGAAACCAGACCCCTCTCCCACACTGTAAAAAATCAATTCAAAGTAGAGCAAAGACCTTAATGTAAGACCTGGGATGTCGAAAGTACTGGAAGAAAACAGGCACTTCAAGGCAACAACTTTCTGAATAGAAAGAATTGACAAATTAGATTGTATTGAATTGAAAAGCTTCTGCACAGCAAAATAAACAATTACCAGAATAAAGAGACAGACTACAGAATAGGAGAAAATCTTTGCCAGATATTCATCTAACAGGGGATTAATATCCAGAATACATAAAGAATTCAAAAATTAAACACCAAAAGAACAAATAATCCAATTGGCAACTGCATAAATGAACAGACAATTTGCAAAACAGGAAATAAAAATGGTTGGTAAACACATGAAAAAGGGTTCAACATCTTCAGCCATGAGGGAAATTAAAATCTAAAACTACACTGAAATTCCATCTCACCCCAGTAAGAATTGCTATTGGGAAGTAAACAAAACACGAATTTTGTCAAGGATTGTTGGGTGAAAGAAACCCTTATACACTATTAGTAGAAATGTAAATTAGTGCAACCACTGTAGAAATCAGTATGCAGAATCCTCAAGAAAACTAAAAATAAGGCCTGTCATGCAAAATAATAGTATAAAACTAAAACTAGATCTGCCACATTACACAGCTGTACCACTCAGCTATAAGTCTGAAGAATCTAGTAGAGAAACCATCATGCCTGTGTTTACTGTAGCCTTACTCACAATAGCCAAGCTACGAAATCTATATAGGTCCCTATCAACAAATAAATGGATAAAGAAATTTGGTATTCAGCAAATGTCATTTACAGAAAATAAATTGAACAGATCTTCATGTTATGAGAAATAAGTCAGAATCAGAAAGACAAATACTGCATTTTTCTCTCATCTACAGAATCTGGGTTAAAAAAAAACATGAATGTAGTAGTGGGACTATTTGAGAAGCATGAAGTGACCAGTGAGAGGGGCTGGTAGGACAAGAAAGGGTAAAGAAGGGAAAGAATATGATCAAAATACATTATACATGTATGAAAATATTATAATTAAATGCATTATTTTGTACAAATACCATACACTAAAAATGTAAAAGTTATAATGATATCACCAAGAGATATGACAACTGCCAATGTTTATGCACCTAAAAATCACCCTTAAAATCTCAACAAAAATGGAATACGCAATCCCTTAATCATAGTGTTAGTAACTTATTGAACTAGTAGACAAAAAATGTCAGAAGACACACAGAAGCTCTACATAATAATATCAACCACTGATCAAATTAATATTTATAAATAGCACATTCAACCCCTCCAAAAATAACTTATTCTTTGTTTGCACATAGTAGGTTCACAAGGACAGGTCATATGAGAACAGAATTATAGAAAGATGTAGGACAGAAGAGCAAAGTGAGTCTAAAATAAATAGAAAAGAAACACTAAAGAGAGTAGACATCAGTGAAATATAGAAAAGACAAACAATATTTTTAAATTACAAAGCCAAAAGCTGTTTCTTTAAAAAGATTTTTAAAACTTCTTAATTCTTAGCTACACAAGCCAAGAAGAGAGCAAAAAATCACCAGTATCAAGAATGAAGAAGATTCAAGGGATATTAAAGGAAGGTGTTATGTGTACAAGTACCTGTACATCTGTATGTGCCATTCTGTGATGTACTAAGGTTTGTATTTGGTATTCTTCTCTGGTAACCATCACAGAAATGTAAAGTTACTGGGATCATCTTTTGTTATTCATACTAAACCCTGTCAACAATACCTACTGTTATGCTATTAAGGTTTTCTTAGAGAATAGGGATTAGTTGCCATAGGAAACGACCACAGTATTAGAGGTTTGGGACATTCAGTCCCATCCCTGAAACTGACTTAATCACCAATAACCAATGATTTAATAAACCATTTCCATATAATGGAACCTCCATAAAAATCCAAAATGATGGAGCTCAGAGACTTTCTGAAGCATATCAAGATGCTGATGGGTTGGTATACCCCAAGACTGCATGGAAACTATATGCTGTTCTCCCACACCTTGCCCCATTTCCATTGGCCATTCATGAATTGTAACCTTTATAACAAGCCAGTAATAGTGCCTTCCTGAGTTCTGTGACAGGGGACAATCTTTTCGGCCTGAGCCTTTGACTTGTGCAGTCAATGCTAACTCTGAGTAGTATCAGAATAAAATTGTAAAACTCAATTCTGTTACCAGAGAATTGGTGTGGAAAACTCACATATTTGCAATTGGAAGTGTTGCGAGTACAAAGAAATTTTTTTCCTTTCATGTATATGTGTGCATAATGACAATGAGCAATTGAAAAATAAAATTAAAATGAAGTATCATTTACGACAACATAAAAGAACATAAAATACTTAGGTATCATTTTAGTAAGAAGCATTACGGTCTCCTTACTAAAAACTAGTTTCAGATAGAAATTAAGACCTAGTTTCTGTGCTGCTGGAGTTTCATTGAGAAAGTTCTTACCTATACCTACTAACTCCAGAGTATTTCCTACTCGTTCCTGTATCAACTTTAGAGTTTGGGGTCTGATATTAAGATCCTTGATCCATTTTGAGTTAATCTTGGTATAGGGTGAGATACATGGATCTAGTTTCAGTTTTTTGCAGACTGCTAACCAGTTTTCCCAGCAGTTTTTGTTGAAGAGGCTGCTATTTCTCCATCGTATATTTTTAGCTTGTCAAAGGCAAGTTGGTTATAGTTGTGTGGCTTCATATCTGGGTCCTCTATTCTGTTCCACTGGTCTTCATGTCTGTTTTTGTGCCAGTACCATGCTGTTTTTATTGTTATTGCTTTGTAATATAGTTTGAAGTCAGGTATTGTGATACCTCCTGCATTGTTCTTTTGACTGAGTATTGCCTTGGCTATTCGTGGCTTCCTGTGTTTCCATATGAATTTCATGGTAGATTTTTTGATCTCTTTAATGAATGTCATTGGAATTTTGATGGGAATTGCATTAAACATGTAGATTACTTTTGGGAATATCGACATTTTTACTATGTTGATTCTACCAATCCATAAGCATGGGAGATCTCTCCACTTTCTATAGTCTTCCTCCAACTAGAGAAAAGGTGAGATCAAAAAGAATTAACCTAGAAGGTAACACACACGCATAGGAAACTAATGTGAGTCAACTCCCTGTATAGCTATCCTTATCTCTACCAGCAAAAACCCTTGTTCCTTCCTATTATGGCTTATACTCTCTCTACAACAAAATTAGAAATAAGGGCAAAATAGTTTCTGCTGGGTATTGAGGGGGTAGGGGAGAGAGGGAGGGGGCAAAGTGGGTGGTATGGGAGGGGGTGGGGGCAGGGGGGAGAAATGTCCCAAGCCTTGTATGCACATATGAATAATAATAAAAAAAATCTTTAAAAAAAAAAAAGAAATTAAGACCTAAATCAATGGAGAGATACACCTTGTGCCTAGAATGGAAGACTGAATATTGGGAAAGTATCAATTCTCCCTAAATTTATTTGTAGACTTAACACTATCTCATCACAATTCCCATACTAGTTTTGTAGAAATTGACAAGCTAATGCTAAAACTTACACAAAAGGCCTAGAAAGCAGTATTGGAAAAGGACACATTTGAAGCATTTGTACTGCCTGATTTCAGGATCAACTATAAAGTTATAACATTAAGCCAACATTGTATTGACAAAGGCATAGGTATGTACAGCAAAAGATGAAGAGTCCAGAAATATATCTATACATGTATGGCTTGATTTGCAATAAAGATGTTAAGATAATTCACTGGAAGGCAAATGCTAGGAACCTAGCTGTCTATATGCAAAAACATCCAGCTCTACACCATGCTGAAAAGTAATTCAAAATGAGTCATAGACCTCATGTAAAAATTAGACCTATAAAACCCTAGAAGAACACTTAGAAGAAAGTTTTTTCATCATGGGATAAGCAAAGGTTTCTTATGTAAGACACAAAACATATCACTCATAAGAGGGAAAGACTGAGTAAAGGTACAAGGTACCCTACATTTACCCATGACAATGGCTAAAATTTAAAAACTCAACAGTACCAACGTTGGGCAAAGGCACAAAGCAAATGAAATTCTTATTTTTCTGGGGGTCATGCAAAATGGTCCAAACACTTTGAAAACAAGTTTGACAATTTCTTATAAAGCTTACAAACACTTTTCTCCTACTTCACACTTTACACAACACAAAAACATACAAAGCAGAGCTGAATAGCTGAAAATTAATGCAGCACATTGAACAAAACAACAACAAAAATCCAGTTGGTAATCCAGGCTTTTCACACTCAGTATTTATTTTGAAACAGTATTATGTTCCAGGAATTGGACTGGGCAGTTTCCCACATATCATCCCTTAACAATCGTTGAGGTAAGAATGACTTTTCCTGCAGTCGAGATGAGGAAACCAAGACTCACAGAGATTAAAAAAACTTGCCCATAGCTATCAAATTAGTAAATGATAAAATTTGGGTGGAAAGTCTGCTCTCATTTCTTATTCTTATGGATAATTTCCTCACCCTCCTCTTTTATACTGAAAGATTAGACGTTTATAATCTTTTAGAGAACAGAGACAGTTCCATAATTAACCTGTTTACAAAATAATGTGTATATTGTTTGAAAGTAAAACAGAAAATTTAGCAAACTAAGGAACCAGCCAGGGTTTTTAAGGTAAGGATTTATATATCAGAGAAATGGAGCTGTCGATCAAGTATACTCTCTCAAGATTCAGCTTATCAATCAGTTTCCTGGTTCAAAGCCCCATCCACTGACAGGCAGCAGTTTAGGAACCCTCCCTGAATCTCCTGTGCCCCAAATGACTGAAGACTCACTCAAGTGATGGTGGTGAGGAAAAGTACCCAAAATATCTGTTCAGCTTTCAGCCCTGGCTTCTGCAACAAAGTAAGAGCTTGGATGAAATTCCAAGGCCAAGAGGAAATTGAGAACTTCCTGCACAAAACCCCTTCTACAAGAGAAACTTCTCCTCAACCTAGATGGTTGCTACAGGCTGGATGTAGAAGCCTAATCCGTAATGTAAAGGGTACCAAGAAGTGGCAACTTTGGACAGTAATTAGGTCATGAGGGTAAGGTCTTCATGAACAAGATTAGTGTTGTCATGACAAGAGACAAAAGCCAGATGTGGTGCTACCCTCTTGTCAACCCAGCACTTGGGGGTAGGAGCAGGAGGACGTCAGCTCAGTGCAGCCTGGGGGAGACCCTGTTTCAAAAAAGCGAGACAGAAGAGCCTCTCTCTCTCTCTCTCTCTCTCTTCTTTCAATCCCTCTTCTTCCCAAAAAATATTGGTTATACCAGCCCAAACTGAACCAGGAGTGAACTGAGCCTATGGAGGGAATCTCATAATATTTTTATTTGTCTAGGAACACAATCCCCTCATATTACATAAGTCATTGTTTGGTTTGGTTTAGTTTGTCTTTCAGACCTTTGAATTTCCAACACTTTTTTTCAGGAATAACTTGCTTAAAGGACTTTACAGATGACTCCATAAAGAACCCTCCTAGAAACAGATTGCTGTACTTTTTGAAGACTCTTCTGGAAATTAAAGAAATCTGATTCAAGGCAATTAAGCATTCAAGTATGATATTATTAAGGGAGTCAGGGTTTATTCAGCGAGTATAATAAAAATATGTTCTTATAAGAAAATTTTATTCCACCTTATTCACCTTATTTGTAAATTCAGTATTTTTGTAGATTGGACCATATTAATGTGAGGCTATCACAGATGGTGGGCTGGTACCAAAAAGAAAACTATACCAAAGTTCCTCTGGAGCTCCTTTGTCATGACTCATTATGAAGAGTAGTGTGAACAATTTTGACTTTGGCTAGTAGTACAGAGATAGAAAACATGCCCAAGAAGAGAGTTGAAAGTTTATTCTCCTGGGACAGGAGAAGGTACAAGAATTGAACACATACACTAAGAGTTTGCCAACATCTTTCACTTACAAATTTCTGAAAGGATGGGATTTCATACTGGACTGGGTAAAGAGGGAAAGGCCAAGCCAATTTTTTTCCCCTGATGTACATGTGTGGCTCCCGGAAATCCAACAGAAGCCACCCCTATGACTCCAAGGTCAAAACTCACAATTCATGAGATTTCTGCTCCAGCCCAGCCAGCTGAGGGTGGGTGTTTTCTTGTGGGTAGTTCACTATCTTAAAGTTGTTAGAGATTTGGAAGTAAAGATGCCTACAGAGAAAATCTGACATATTGAGGTTGTCAAGAAGACAAGTCAAAATTCTCAATTCAAGCTTCATCCCATTATATCATTTGAAACTGATTCAAGAGATTTTTTTTTCTTTTCCCACCTCTTTACACTTAAACATCTCAGGATACCAGAAGACTCATCCAGAAGTGAAAATTCTACCTTCCCTTTTCCATGAACTAAACTGGAAGACAAATCCTTGTTAATTGCCTCCTCTTTCACTCCTTACATTTGCCTGCAGGTTGTTGGTTTCATCATTGTTAAGTAAACAAACATGACACTTAATTACATGGCCCCTGCAGTTTGACATCATCATCTGCAAGTGGCTTACAGGAAGATCCAAATCAGCCAAGGGAGCCTCTCCTTCTATGCCAGATCTGGCCTGAGCTTAAGAAACCACATCAACTAGGAGAGCGCTCCTTCAGCTCGTATTTTCCTCTTCTCAGGAAAGGAAGCGCCATTCTCAACCGACCCAATGCAGGAAATTGTGACTGTCAATGATAAAGGGAACCCACAGACAAGGTTTAAACCGGAATTAATTCACACTAATGCCTGGTGGGTTACATCATCCTAATTTAATAGCTGCGATTTATGAAAAGAAAGAGCTGTGGGGGAGGGGAGAGACTCAAGAGTCCAGGAATCTGAGTGGAGTTTTGAAATGTTCCCTTTAATAAGGATCTGTCTTTCTAAAAAACCCAACTCCCTCAAATGAGTTGGGTCATTGTTCTTGGGAGCCTTATTTCTCTGTGGGGAGAATTTCTAACACGTAGCATTACTTCTTTTCATTCCTGTGATGCCTCTTCCTAATTGAAAGGGAGGTCTTGTGATTTCCAAAACACTAATTTGTGATTGTAAATCCTTTACCCATCATAAATTATTTCATTGTTCAACAAGGATATAAAATAATTAATTGGCTATTTTGCAGATAAGTTTAGCATTTTCAGGATCTATTTATAAGAAATTTTATTGATGAAAATGTGTCTAAAGCTTTAGCAATGGACTTGGCTTTAGCATTTGGCAGCAAAGAGACAAAATTTTTAAGCCAAAAACCTCCCCAGGGCATGAGGCAAAGTACAACTTCGCATCTATATTCCTGCTGTAGGTCATTAGGGGTCTGTCTCCTTTTACAGACAATTGGCAAAAGGTTTCAGTGGCTGTTTTATGATCCGTTTTGATTTTGTGTATGAGCAAATCTCACATTTCGGCTGTGAGACATACCCATGTCTTCCTTCATTGCCCTTAAACGATTTTTCAAGAAGTTGCATTAACTCTTAAAATTGACAAGAATAAATAGAGGTACCATAAATGTTTAAAGTTGAAGTGATAGGCATCACATGCTAACTTACTTATTGTTAGACTGTTGGGAATGGGGGAGGGTGTTTGAGGTATTTTTTTTTTTTAGATAGAGAAAATATAAATGCTCAAATTCATCATCAGCAAAAAGTCTTGTCAGTCACTGAAGCTATGAATTTTAGAAAATTAAACTGGATCTATATGACATCAACACAACCAACCCAATCTAGCAAATCTCTCTCAGAGGAAATCCCTATAACAGATTTGTAAAGGGATGGCTCGAACTGGTATTTAAGTTGACACTGGGAGAATGGACACCAAATGTAAACCCTAGTTCCATGTATGAAGCTGACTCACAGACACACCATGGAATTGCTTGCACACTAAATTTGTGCTCTCTACACCATTCCATTCTCTTTCTAAAAGAACATAAAAGGAGAGAAAAGTGATGAAAGTGATACTTCCTTGTTGATGTGGGAACACAATGTGTTTATAATAAATGCTTCCAAATTAAAATGTCTATTTCCACATTCAAATGTACTCTCCAAAATTAGCCTGATTAGAGAAAAAATACTGGTGGAACAGAATAACCTATTCAAACAGTACAAAGAAGGGGGTTACATATTTGTAAATCTAATTTTCCTTGTGTTATAATTAACACCAGAAGAACAACTAAGAAAAACTGATGTCAGGCGAAGCTTCCACACTTCTTTCTTGCTAACACAACAAAGTCCTTGAACACAATTCTACATAATCCTTTCCTTTCAAGAACTCATGACTTGGCCTTAATTCATTTTTCTAAGACCAAAGTTGGTTGTAAGGTTTCAGGCCAGAAGCAACTTATTTAGAAGATTTGAAAAATAGTGACTTGTTTTTAATCTTAGGAAAGTGAAAATCAATAAAGGAAAGTATTTTTATTTCTGTTTTTTTTTTCTTTGCATACATACACAGTACTTACATCTTAATGGTAAAAATCAAAAGTTACACCCTCAAATTCACCTGTTTTCACTAGTCAGAATTATTATCCTTTGACTTTTCTCCTACTGGGGAGATACTCCTGGGTTTTACTGTCTTCTATGTTGCATAATATACCATTGTTCGTGTACTGTTTTACTCTCCTTTTCAGAAGTATTACTCTTCTTATGGAGAATTCTCCATAAGAGATTAATCAGATATACTGTTTCAAGGTTAGTGCTGTGAAAGAGTGAGATAGTGGTGGTGTGGGAGGAATCTATCAATATATGAATGACTTCCCAGTCCTATTGCAATGATTTGTACTTAAACCTAAGTGTCATGCAAATGAATAAGGAAATCAATTTTTTTAGGGTAGAATAGAATACCTTCTTGGTGGCAAAGACAAAGGCTGTTGTTTTTCCTGTGGTGGTGGGGAGAGACCATATGTAGGTGGAAGGAAGGAAGGAGGAAGGAAGGGAAGGAGGGAGGAAAGAAATAAGGAAGAAACGTCTACAATGAGTTGTATTAGGCAGAGTTCTCTAGAGAGGACAGGTTGGTAGATAGATAGATGGTAGATGGTAGGTAGTTAGATGACAGATATGTATCTATCAAGATATTTATTTTAATTATAGAAATTTCTAAAAGGTAATTATTTTTAGGAATTGGTTTACACAGTTGTGGGGGCTGGCTTTTCTGAAATCCACAGGCCATACTTACAGGTAGAAACTATCAGAGTTTCTATGTTATGGTTTTGAAGCAGAATTCCTTCTTCTCGGGGAAACTCAGTTTTTGTTCTTAAGGCCTTCATCTGGCTAGATGAAGCCAACCTACATCATAGAGAGTAACCTATTTTGCTTAAGGTCAGTTTATTGTAAATGTTAATCACATCCACAAAATAACTTCACAGCCTCATCTAGACACCATAACCTGATCCAGTTGACACATAAAATCAACCATTCTCAAATATTGTGTGGACTTAATAAATGAAGTTGAAGATAGGAAAATACTATGACTGGAATACAGGCAATTCTCCCACCTTCCTTCTCAATTAAGGAATGACAAGGTTCAGAGTGGGTCAACAATGACATAAACTTTAGAGTCACCCTGGTTTGCAACATGGTAGGAAATAGCTCTGAGTTAAAATTAAGAATTTTCTCCAGGAATTCTTCAGCCAAGAACTGTGGGTTCTAGCAGTCACTCTCCTTATTTTCATCAATCTCCAAGAAAGTTTCTTTTTCTTGTAGCTGTGCTGCTGAGAGAATTCTCTGGAGTGTATAGCAGCCTTTTACCAAGTCTTTTCTTGCTGCACCTGGGGTGGGGGTGGCAGTGCTGTAGCTGTACCCAGAGCCACACACATTAATCATCTGAATGAAGTGGAGCCAGTCATCTTGGTCAAATCAATGGTCAATCAACTTCAAAACAGCCAGACAAGGTGTTGGATGGAGTTGATCATATTTTGGTGAGTAAACCTACTTGACTTGTTCACTTAGGAAAAAAGTTTGAAATGTGCTGTCTTAGTCATGGGCTGTTTAGTGGAGGTTTCCTTTTAAGCTCCTCTTCATTTCCAAAAATGTAAGAGACATGTGGACAAAATGACACCAGTCCCTGAATAAATTGCTGTCCTGATTTTTCTATGAGTAAAATATTATAAATTCAAATAACCTCTTCAAAGTACTTAAGGTACAGGAAGTGAATCATGAAATGAAAGTGCAGCCCCTGGATTTTGGCAAAATTTTTAAAAAACTCATTAATTATTGGGAAGGTAAACTAGAAAAAAATCTGAGTGAATATTATTTTGAAAAGCAATATTATTTATGACTTTCAAGTTCTTTCAAGTATAATGACTTCAAAGTATTGCCTAATCCAGTTCTTTTGTGAATTCATTATTTTTTAAGAAAAAATGCATGAGAATAAAGTGAAATCATGTGTATAGAGAGGAAAACTTCTATGAAAAGTGATGTATTATAATTTAATTGCTTCATGTTTTGTTGGTACTTATTTTCTCATTAGCAAACAAACAATGAGGAAATTTTCTACTAAAGCAAATATTAACATTTTTAATCAATGTTTGTTTTATTGTCTCTCTTTTTGCATAATAGATTATTTTAATAAATTTAAATTAAATTAAAATTGGAATTAATTTTCCTCATAAGAGGACCACTTGGTGTTCTTAAACTCTGGGATTTTATCCCTCAGGAAGCACTTGATAGATTTTTGTAGTTCATAGGAGCAGAGCCCATCCTGTTAATGGTCCTTTTAATAGACACACACACATACACACAGCCTGGCAAGGAGGGGAAGTTACATGCTGTGCTGAGGCAAGTGGCCCTGCCCTACAGGGACCTTTCCTAAGAGGTGATGACAAACCAGAGAATGGGGAAAAGGGTGGGACAACTGCTTATTGCACAATATATAACCTCATTTGCACCCAGGGATCTCAGATGGCAATGGCTTCATCAGTATTGTGGATCTGAAAATAAAGGATTCCTGCTCTGCAGGATCTCCTAACCAGGCCTTGGAGACAAGCACCTCTCCCAGTCCCCAGGCCTGACCACATTTGGGAAACCTGCACATTTCAGGACCATTATGTGGCAGAAGAACCAGCAGTCAGTACATATACATGGATCCACTTGGACTACATAAACCATGGGTTCTGGTAAAATTTAAGGAAAAGAGAGAAAAACAGAAATGAAAGAGAGTATTGTTAGACATCCCAGCACTTTGGCAATAGACAGGCACCTTGAAGGATTTGTTTTAATGTAGGGGGAAAAATCAACATTTCAATACCTTGATTATGTGTCATTTCATACCAATTGCACCTATTATGGACTTTAAAATATTTGCAAACAGTTGTTTTCTTCCATAATAATCTGGTTGCCAAGACCACCTGTTTTCCTCTACTATTAACCTACCAAAAGACTTTATTTTGATTTTGCCAGTCTTTCTACTCTTTTCACTTTTTTTTCTGTTTCAGGATCTTATTCAGGATTCAGATTTCGTTTAGTTGTCATGTCTTTCCAGTTTCCTCCAGTCTATGAACTCTTCCTTAGTCTTTACCACCTTGTCACTTCTGAGAAGCATTGGTCAGTTGTTTTATAGATTGCCCTTCAACTTCAGTTTCTCTAACATTCCTCATAATTATGTTGAAGTTATGCATTCTTTACAAAAATGCCAAACAGGTGATGTTTGTGCTTCTCAATGGCTGTATGTCTTATTACTGGTTGCTCTAGATTGGATCAGGAATGTCCCTCAAATGTCCTTGTGTGAAAGGCTTGGTCCCCAGCTTGGTGCTACTGGGAAATGGTGGAAACTTTCAGAGGTGGGGCCTATGGAAGGTTTTAGATCACTATGGGTGTGTCGCCAAAGGAAAAAATAGGACCCTCGTCTTTTATTCTTTCCTTCTTTCACTTCCCAGCCATGAGATGAAGGACTTTTACTCCAACAAATACTTCCACCATTGTGTCCTACCTCACCACAGGCCCAAAGCAAGAAGGCCAATTGATCATGATCTGAAACCTCCATAACAATTAGCCAAAATAAATCTTTGTTCTTTATAAATTAATCATCTCAAGTATTTGTTATAGTGACAGAAAGCTGACTGACATACTGGTCAAGCTAACCTTGGTCTTTCGGTTGTGGTCTGCCAAGTTTTTCAACTATAAAGTCTTTTATTTTTCCTTTCTCATTAATAAATGTCTTGGGGAAGATATTTTGAGGTTATACAAATATTCTCCCAAACATTTAGTCATTAATTTGAGGGTTCATAGATGGTTCTTCCATACAACAATCATTACGTAGTTTTACCTAAGATCTAGGTCCCCTTTTCCTTTTATAGTTACTAGTTGGAGTTTTTCTGTGTGGAGGAACTGTGTCCTCTTCCCATGAATTTTTTTATTCAATTAATTTATAATCTGTGGATTTGTATTTGTCTTATTCTTCATGCTAATATTCAAGACTATTTATTTTGCAATTCAAATCATTCTAGTTTTGACCATTTGGACCCCATGTCCTTGGAACATGATCCAATTCCCCTTTGGAGCACTTCCTTGCATTCGGGCTCCATAGTACGTTTCAGGCTCATCTGATAATTTCCTGTCCCAATCCTATAATCAACCATTTCTCCAAGGGATCCTACTTCCTTTTGTAGAAATTAAGAGCAGGGCATAGACAATCTTTTATCAATAGAAAATTCAGAAACTTACTCCTCCATCTTTAAATATTATCATTTTCACTATTTAAAGCACTTGCTATTTTGTACAATGAGTCATGTACTCTCCTCCCACTGCAACTATATTGTTCATCCATTCAATTGTAAAAGGTTGATCAAATTTCTTCTATGTCCAGCCGCTGTAGAGAATAGTGGGTAATAAAAAAGTGAAGAAGATAGACACAGTCTTTGCCTTTATGAGGTTTACAGACTGCTAGCTGTTGAGGACCAGGCATGAACCCTGGACTAGGAAATAATGGAGCTTACACAGTTTCTCCATGGTAGGAGCTTGCACAGTCTCTCCTACTCTCATTCTTCCCAGCACCTGGTATCTTGACCTTTGTTCTCACATCTTCTTGAAGAAAACAACCTGCTGCATCCACATACCAGCTTCCTGATGCAAAACTAGATAAAGTACCAGAACTGTTAGGAGACTCCCTGATGCCAGATTAATCAATACCTTAGAAAATGTGTCCTGCGTGCCTTGATGATTCCAGAACAGATGTGTTATAATTAAGCTTTTATAGCCTTAGAAAAATTAGCCCACCAAACCTCATTCCTTTTACCTTGCATCAAGAATTGTTAAAGCTTGGTTTTTACCTGAGTCTTTTCCTTATACTGACCTATAAAATAAACACTCTGGCTCACATATCCCACCAGGAACGTGAAGCCCTCCGTTCCCAGCTTTCTGTTTTATGTTTTATGTCTGTATGTCTGGGTGTGTTTTATTTCTCATTCCCCACCACTCTTAGTCAGGTTCACGCAGCATACTCATGCAGGCAGCGGGCAGCTAGCAAGTGGGAATTTAAATAAAATCTTACAATGCAAGTCCTGAGATGTAGTATGTGTGATTTGCATTGAAGGAGCATGTAACTTAGATTTGGATGTGGTGGGGTAGGAAGACAAGAAAAGCTTTTAGAAATAAATCCTACCTAAGCCAAAACCTGAACTATGAACAGGAGTTTGTCTCAAACAGAGTAGGGGGGTTACAAAGTAAAGAAAGAGAACATTTCGAGGCGTGAATAAAAAGACTTCATGAAACAGACCACATCTCAAGCTGGAAGCTGAGAGAAGTGACTGAATTGGAAGAATATGGTCCTGGCAATGAAGACATTTCAAAGGGTACAGCTACACAGCAAACTAGAAGCCAGGTCAGCGTGGGCTTTGTTAACCAGACTTAAGCAGCTGCAGTTATTCTAAGAGCCACCAAAAGCCACAGAAACATTTTTAAACAGGAAAGTGGCATGAACAGATTTATGCTGTAGACAGCTCACTCAGGCTAACCTGTGAAGCATGGATTCAGGGGAACACAGCCAGCAACTGTTTTAGCAATTAGGTGACATGATGTAACAGAGAATGGGGAAAAGCAAATGGATTCTAGCAATGTTTAGGAGGTGAAATCAGCAGAACAAGATGATTTATTGAATGGAGACGAGAGGGAACCAAAATTCACAGGAGAATACAGGCTAATTGTGATGTTGAATGTCCCTCCAGTTGCCTGTGTCTGAATGTTGCCCTATGATTGGTTTCAGGTGATGGAGTTTCTGCAGGAGTAATCTGTGTCCATCATAACAAGCACATCCCATTTTAGGGATGTTAGCTTTAGTTACTTAAGTTAGTGTTTGCCAAATTTTTCCACTCTGAAGGTGCCCTTTATAATGTTCTCATTAATGCATCATCTATGGGAACATGCTCTCAGAAAAATACTATTTGATTATCCAACAAACTTTCAATGGCTTTAATTTTCATTGATGATTCTTACCCAAATCAATTATTGTTATGATGGTAGCAAAATGACAGCTTTCAAATTCTGTTGTACCTCCTATATTTATAAGTTTTCATCTGAAAGTTAGTAGAACACAAAGGAACAATAAAATAAAACTTCTGCCTCACTTTTTTTACTCTATTTTTCAGCATCAGCATCAGCACAGATTCAGTTACTTTATCCAATGTACTTAATGATTTTCTTCAAGTGATAGCTGTCAGTAATAATTTTAATGGCCAAATTTTCCCTAATTTAACTGGAAGAAGCCCCTTTACTCAAGCTTCAGTGTCCTTTTCAGATGGTCAGTTTTCTAGTTTTCTCACACAGAAAACTTTCTCAAGTCCTCAGATCTTCTTTTTCTCTACTTAATCTTGCTTTCTTTAAGAAAGGAATTTCGTATGGCAAAGTGGCTCAAGCCTGTAGTCCTAGCTGCTTGGTAGGTAGAGATCAGGATTGTGATTCAATGACAACTCCAGGCAAAAAGTTCACAAACCCCATCTCAACCAATGGCTGGATGCAGTGGTGTGTATCTGTTCATCCCCAGCTATGCAAGGAAGCACAAATAGCAGGACTGTGGTTCAGGTCTGCCTGAGCATAAAGTAAGAACCTATCTCAGAAATAACTAAACCAAAAAAGGGCTGGCAGAGTGGCTCAAGTGGTAAAGCACCTGCCTAGCAAACACAAGCCCTAAATTCAATCCCCAGTGCCATCAAAATAATAATAAATGATGGGGTGATGACGACGATGGTGAGACTTTACTCTCATTTCCTAATGTGGAGCTGGAAATTTTTCTTCTCTTTTTCCTCACTATATTCTGTCATAATAACGTAAATCCTTGCTAAAAAGAGAGAAAACAAAGGAACTACATTTAGAAACCCAGATCAGAGAACTAGGTTTGCTTAATCATTTCAAACAATGAGATATTCACTCTCTGAAAAATTATTTCTGGGAATCCATCTAGCCCTAGGGAAAAGGTACATATTCTAGAGGGAATTTGCTCTGGTATTTGTGAAGAATCTAGAGTGGTTATCAATCAAGACTATTTGAGACTAAATTCATGGCTTCAGTATTTTAGGGCCACTAGATTACAGCATTCTGGGATTGCCTCTTTCCCTGATCTCTCCATCAAGCCACATGTCTCATTTAGTAGGCCCCACTAATTGCTTACTGATTCTTATTTTCTCCAAATCCCTAGAAAGCACAAAATGCTCCACAATCTATTCCTTTAAATTCAGTTGATGGAAGTTTTCTGGGCCTAAGAGAGCTCTTCTTGGTTGTCTCCCTGGTTCTTTCTGATAAACCAACTGACATACGTTTTGCTTATGGCTCTTAATTAAGGAGAGCTATTGTTTTCATGAATGTCCACAGGCTTGAATTTCCAGATTAATTAAAATCAGTTTCTTGGGAAACAGCTTCAATATTCTCTGTGTACTGCCCCTTTCCGTCTGAGTAAAATTCTGAGCACTTTTTGGATACTTGATAGATGGTAACCTCCAGTCTTACTGGCTTACTTCTTCAGCCATATATGCTTGCCCTATAAATGAGCTGTGTCAGGATAATTGGGGCCCCTGTAGTCCCTATTTGCAACACCTAATGTACAGTCTTCATCTTGTTTGTAGGAACTGGGTGTGAAGGTAGGTAGCCATTAACCTCTCATCACACTCACCACAAATTTAGCTTATTTAGTTCAGAGCTGGAAAGAATGAGAAATTCTGGTGACCTGTTTTTCTTGGTAAGATACCATACCACTTGAACTGAGGGGTGTCATTGTCTTTTTGGCCACATCTGCTCAGAATAAAGCTTCCATCAAGTGGATGGGGTTGTGGAATGAAGCAGGTCATCCATGGCTCATATGCCACAGACTCACCGCTTTTACTGAATTTAGCAGGTTTTCTTGAATAAATATTTCTTCATTTGATGTATGTCCTAGAGACTAGGACATACATTAACGTCTACAGAGTTTGAATGGCTGGAGTATTTAATATATATTTTCACCAGTTATGTCTATTTCTCTGGAGAATGTATCCATGGAGCCCGCATGCTGGTATCTCAGAATTAGGACTCCTATTTACCCTTTAATTTTATGTTGTTTGTTTGACATAGAAAAGTTAAATATTTTTAGAGTTAGATCTATTCAGTCTCTTTTTTATTTATTTCATTACTTTTATACTTAAAATCCATCCCTATTCAGAAATATAACACATATTCATTTCTTTCATGCTTTCCTAATTTGACACCTAATTTTTAGTGTATCCAAAATTTATCTTAATGTAAAAATATTGTTGCCATCTAAATTGAATTTTTTCTAATGGTAAGTATTCTAACACAATTTATTGAATAATCTATTACTTCCTCCATTTTTTGGATTGCTTTTTATCATTTAGTAAATTATATATATATATATATTACTGATAGAGATGGAGGGGGGAAGAGAGAGGGAGAAAAGAGGACTGTTGTTTGGGCTATACTTTTTATATACCATACTATTTCAGTTATATTATCTTTATAATGTGTTAGGGTTTGGGGTTAGATTATTTTTGTATGTGTGGTACTAGGAATTAATCCTAGAGCCTCTTGCATGCTAGCCAACCCTCTACCACTGAGCTACATCCCCAGCCCTGTAATTCCAAACTATCTTAGCAATTTTCATTAATCAATTCTTCCAGGTGTGTTTTAGAATTGTTTTGCTCACTCATAAAATTCCAATACAACTTTGACCAGAATGATAAGCTCAATAAACTAATTTACAAAAACCAGCACCTTACAATATTCTGTCATCCCACAGAGGAACATAATATGCCTTTCTATTATTTTAAATCATCCTTTAAAGTCCTCAGATTTGAAATTATCTTCCTAAACTTCTCATATATTTGCTGATAAAGCTAGTTTTCAGTTTTTTATATTGTTTTATTGTTTCAATTTTGTATATTCATTTTATTTTTGACTGTTAACATAACTAAGATTTTTCCAGGACATTACATGATTGTCTAGTACATAAAAAATTACCAATACTTATAACAGTATCATATCTGTCTTTCTTATGAATTCTTCTCAATTTGATAGCTTTCCAATGAGCTCTGTTGGGATGTTGGGCTGTGACATCAGATTATCAGCAAATAATGGTTATTTTCTCTCCTCCCTGCTTTCATTATCTTCAAAGTCAAGGTTCAGTTCATTATTGTATCTGTAAGGTTGGGTACAGAATCAAATTATTTGCAGATACTTGAAATGCTAAATTCATTGATTTAGAATAGACAAAGAAATGTTATGTGACTAAACATTGAATTATGCAGGCAATGTACTGTGTGATACAGCCCCCAGTTTTCCTGTACAGATACAGACCCCAGCATGCCACAGAGCAAGTCCTTCAGGCACACTTCTCATAATGCAAATGAAGAAGGCAGCTGGAAATCATTTTCATGCAAATCTAATTTTTCATGAGATTTGGTATACATTATCCATGTTGTCCAGGCATCTGCAACAAAAATTTAAGGTCAAACAGGCCTCCTAGAGTCCCTTCCTCTTGCCAAAATCTGTATGCATGTGCTTGGGGTATAGGACCCAATTTAATATCAGCCAGAGTCAAATGTAATTAGGAGGATAGACTAACTGGAAACAAAATACCAACTGTATTCCAAGATAAAGTAAACCTATTTTAAATATCTAATATTGTGTAATGGAGAGCCTTTCTTTACACCTGGGGTTAGTATAACAGTATGACAATGGACTTGTGCCTCTCAAATCAGGAAAAATGGGGTTTGGACCTCAGCCCTGGCATTTACCATGTGACCTTAGGCAATAAACTCATATTGTTAAGATTAGATTTGTTTCTATCTCAAAATATCCATGTCATAAACTAGATAACTTTATTTCTCACTTATATAATAGTGTGGAATTAGTCACTAAAGGAGTAGCATTAAAAATTCAGCCTCAAACTGACATTAGGGAAACTTTGCTGTCCTAAATGTGTGGTTCTCAGCCCCATGGCTCGATTGCTTCTACAGCATCAGATGTCAAATCTGCATTTCAGGTAGCATGGACGGGGGGTGAGAAAAGAGAGAGAGAGAGAAAAGAAAGAAAGAAAAGAAAAAGAGGAGAGAAGGAATGAGTGAGGAGTGAAGGCAGGGAGGGAGAGAGGAAGGGAGGAAGGAAGGGAAGGAAAGAGGATACAGATAGGTTCGGAGACATTATGACATTTTTGCTAAGGAAGTTTCTTTAAAGCTGCCACAAAATTCTTTCACTTGTATCCCATTGACCATAACACAGCCAGAGGAAAAACCTAAATGTTAGGAAAAATGGGAAGGGTAGCTTTATCCTAAGTAATTAGTTAAAAATCAGATTTTTAGGGGAAAGAAAGAAATAATAAATATTGGTTTACTTCAATCTGGTTTTATCATTGTACTCAACTTCTATTTGTCTCAGTTTCCTAATCTGTAAAGTAAGCAAAATGATGATAACAATCTCAAAAGATTTTATAAAATTAGTTTAATTAAGGTAATATTTGTAAAACATTTAGCCTAATATCTTACACAATAGTTAATAAATTTTTATCATAATTGCCAAAAAATCACACAGTAATACACTTTTATTGGTCTCTATTACAAATATGAAGTTTGTTAACAATAGGCATAAAATATCTGAGAAAGCACAGTGAATATGAGAACTTTGCAGTGATAAGAGATGTTCTGTGTTATCAAAACGCACAAAAGCATTCAGTGAGCAACCTAAAATTCTAAGAAGGTAGAGCCCTTGCTTTTGGTCTACACAGATTGGCCAAGTGAGTGGCCCACTGGAACTAGACCCCCATGAGTCCTACCTCATAACCCAAAGCTCTTTATCCTTGACCCTTTCCTTCCATTGTGACAGATAGTTGCATGTTGGCCAAGAAAATGGAACACTTTGAAACATGAAAATCTCCCACTGAACTCCTAACCTCAACAAGGGTACCAGGAAATTCTGCATAACTAAGATACTCTTGCTGTTTCATCAAAATCCTGCAAGAAATTATTGAATTGGCTGGGTTTAAATTTTAAAGCTTTGTCTTATTTGTAGAGATGGTGCATTCAGTCTTTGCAGTATTTCAGTTACAAAAACGTAAGGGACTTAGGAAAAAATGTCAGGAACAAATGCAATGTGATCAAATTAAATGTATATTATTTCATTTGGTCATTCTATTGTAAGAAAAATGTTAGTTTTATTGCCCAACAGGAAAATATTTTAATACAATGATTTTATTAAATCTAAAATATAATGGGTTAGACATTGGAATTTGGGTCTTTATAAAAGTTGTAATCTTTGATAGAAGCACAGGGCTCAATTCTCTCTTAAAAGAATAATGGGCTGGCTTTCCCATTGAGGCATCAGTTGGATGAGACTCTCAGGTTCTGACCTAATAGCAACTACTCGCTGACCGGGTCCTTCTGATCAGGACCAGAGTTTTCTCTAAGTCCCTGGAGGTGTTTAGAACTGACGGACACGAGGAAAGAAGAAAGCATTGAGGGGGAATTGCTGCATCCCGAGCCTCTAAGCCTGAGTAATTGCTTCTAGGTCTTCTGTCAGGTGGAAGCTGAATTCTTAGTTTGACTGTATCAGTCTTTTAATTTATCTGTAGCTCTTTGTGTCTCTCTTGCCAAATTTAACTTGAGATTCATTCTTCATGATGAAATGTAATTGTCATTGTCATAGCAGTAATGGTAGTGGGGATATTTACTTAGTGCTGTTACTTTCCTGACAGCCAGGTCCTCTCCACACATCTACTTACTCATTTCATCCTCACATCAGCCCTGTGAGTTAGATATCAGTATACATATATGCAAATTGAGGATCAGAGAGAATAAATAACTTGTTTCATACTACCCAGCAAGTTAACACCAATCAATAAATTAATAACTGAAAAACCTGAACAAATGAATGAGCCTATCAATTCAATGCTCAGTCAGTGAGACTCTGGTCTGTCCAGCTATGCCTGGAGAAAAATTTTCAGCTTATTTTGTGGTGACTGCCTATTGGTCAGAGCTGAAACCATGCTTGCAAAGTGTGCTTGTCATCAGTTACTGTGTTTATTTTAATTGCTCACATTTGGTTAATAGTTTTTGCATTCTGTGTGGCTAAGCAATTTTTAAAAGCTTTTTCTTTTGAAGGCAATGAGAAATTTAAGTTGGTTAGATATTAAAAAAAATTTCCAATTCAGAGGTGTCACATGGGCAAGTGGTTTTAAGAGAGGGTAAGGAAAGAGAAATTGGAGACCTTATGTTTTGAGAATTTTTGCTTTGGATTTAGCAGAGAACTAGGGTTTGTGGCAAAGATGGAAGAAAAAGTATGTGTTATGCTGAAAGGAAGACACCATGCATTGGAGAGGGCCAATGATGCAAGGAGGAGGTTAGAATTGTGATAGTGATGGCCTTAAGTAGGGAAGAGGAGGAGAGGGGAAGGGTGGGGTTCCTGGGTGTGTGGGAGAAAGGGAGATGGTTCTGATCTTTCTAGTTTTCTCCATGAGATAGCAAGTGAGGTCATGTACTGGGAGTGTGGAGTAAAGAAGAGGCACTGGAGATGGAAGGAAGGAGAGAATGCAAAATTATTACCTTGGAAGAGGGCAAGAGAGAAAATGAATAAACACATGCATATCATTATGGATGGCATTCATTTCCACTTGAGGATCATGCTCACTAATTTAACGTCAGACCTGTTAATAGGTCTATACCATTTTCCTTGCCTTCTTTGAGAAGCAGGTGCAAAGTAGGCAGTTCATAGTTATTAGATAGTCTTGGACTGGTCTTCAAGGAGGTATGATGGAGAAAGAGAAGGGCAGGGACATTGGCCGTGTGTACAAAGAAGTGATTATAACTGACAACTGTGGAATTTAGCTAAGAAATGAGTAAAGAGTGCGTATGACTGGAAGGAGAGGTAATAGAAGCAATGGTGTAGAAAGAATTGGTGCAGTTTAGAAATTTTACGTCTGGGGATTGGAGACAGTGGGCAGGAAAACAGAGGTGATAGTCTGAGAGGTGGATGATGAACAGTGGGGTGAATGAAGTGTTGCAGAAGTGAGTAGTGACAAGGGTGGGGAAAGGGATGGTGAGGTGGGAATGAGATCATTGGAGGATAGGGAGTTAAGGATCTGAAAGGAAGGTGGTGAGACTGTTAAAGAGAATGACAAGGACCCTAAGCTTCACTATTCCAGAGTGGTCCAACAGCTAGAGCGTCACCTTGTTAGACATGCAGAATCCAAAACCCCTACCTCCCCTCTTTCCCTGCAGAACCACTGAGCCAGACTCTACAGCTCCACAGGTTCCCCCTCAACACCATCTATTCACCAACAGGCGTCTCCAAACAAAATTATATTAAATATTAAATATGAAATTTGGTGCATTCAGCATTTTTATATAAGGACAATGTTCATATGTAGTATGCAATTACTATCTTAACCATTTTTAGATGTTCACTTCTTTTGACCTTTTTCCTCTTCTTATTATAATTCTGAGTGCATATTAGTTGTACATATTGATAGGTGTCACTATGATATTTCCATACATGCATATATCTTCCTCTGATCATGTCCACCCTTCCCACCACCTATTTCCTCCCTTCCCCATTCCCCTTATCTTCCTGAAATTTGAGAAGAACTGAACTATAAACTAAATGTCTCTAGGAGATGAGAGACAAGGAACCCAGATGTTGGAATGGTTGTCACAAAGTCAGATTGTGGGTGGAGTCTGAGGATATGAGACTCAAAAGTGAATGCCTTTAGAAAAGGATGGTGGGTGGTCTGGAAAGTGCAGTGAGAAGCAGATAAGTGAGGAAAGCAGTCACTACATGACAGGATGCAGGAAAAGGATTGTGCTCACAGGCAAAAACCAAAATGCACAACTGGAGAAAAGGTTGAATATCCTCAAATATTCAAGAGAAGGGCAGTGGGTTCCAGAGAGCACAGTGGAAGGAGTTCAGGGGATGGGAAGGTACAGTTCAGATGACCATATAGCGTTAGAAGGGGGTTAAGAGCATGGGACTTACCATGGTGACTGACACTAACAGGGTGTGTTAGCCACCTTTTCATTATTGTAACAAATACCTCAGCCCATAAAGAGAAAAGGTCTCTTTTGGCTCAGAGTTTTGGAGGTTTCAGTCCATTGTTAATCAGTCCTGTTGCTTTTGGGTCTGTAGAAAGCCAGTATAACATGGCAGTCATGCAAAGAAGGATAAGATGCTCACCTCATGATAGTTGAGAAGCAAATGGAGAGGCTGGGGTGCTAGTATTCCCTTCAAGCGTACAACCCCGATAACTGGAAACCTCCCATTAGCTCTACCTCCTAAAGGTTTTTCCATCTCCAAAAGCATCACGGATTTGGGGACAAGCCTTTTAACACATGTTCTTTTGGGGAACACTTATCTAACCATAGCACAGAGTAAAGGGAGTAAGAGTGTCAGGGGATAAGGAGTGTGTGTGTGTGTGTGTGTGTGTGTGTGTGTGTGTGTGTGTTGTTACATATGTGGGTGCTAGGAGTTTAGACGCAAAAGGAAACAACCAACTTCTCTCAACAAAGAAATGGGTAAATGGTGTTAAGTTTACACGCACAGTATCACTGTGAAGTTGCATCACCCAACCAAGGTTATATGTTTCCATGTGACTAAAACTCAAACACAAAATGTCAGGTGAAAGACACAAGGTACATAACACAAGTTAGTTTTGACATCAAGTTTACAGCTCAACAACACTTATGTAAAAAATACAAAATAACAATAAATATTATTAATGAATATATGTACACATATGAAGATATCATGAATACATGCACTTAAAACAAAACCTGACAATGATATTCACCAATTTTAGAAACTGGTTAAGGCTAGAAAAGAAATTAGGGGAAGAGTCAGGGATGGAGATTTAGCTATATTTGTAGGGCTTATTTAAGAAATAAAAACAGACCTGAAACAAATATACAAAACATTAACATCTGTTCTGTCTTAGTGCACACATGAATGTCTGTTATAATTATTTGAAATGTTTTTCATTTTAAAATAATATACTAAAATGATACATAATGGAGGAGGGATTATAACTTACCACTGAGCCTTGGAAGATACACATTGAGGTTCTTTAAATCTAGTGACATGGGGGCTAGAGGAAGGGCTCAAGTGTTGAGCACCTGCCCAATGTGTAAGGGTCCTCAGTTCAAACCCCAGAAGCTCAAAAAAAATAAAAAAACTGGCATGGCCATTTTATCCAGCTGCCCCTTCTCTCTGTAGGTTGTAGTGATGAGAGTCTGTTTCACGCTCTTCTCCCTCCTTCTCCAAAAGGTGGGGAAGGGCAGGGTAAGTGCATCACATTTTCTCTTGCAGAGCAATTTAGCTTTTATATTGGTCTGGCTTCTCCTCCAAACCCTTCCTGGGACTTTTTTTTTTTTTTTTGCAACTAAATGGTATTTTGCCTCACTGAGACAGTTTCTTCTCTGAAAAACCTTTGATGCCAGTTGCTAAGTGTCAGGTAGTCAGAGGAGAGAATAAATGTGCAAGCACAAATAATCACAAATGCACCTGCAAAAGCCACATGTTCCATTCTTTGCAAACAAACATGAGTTTGACTCCTTCACCTCTTGGTTTTTTTTTGGTTTTGGTTTTTTTGGGGGGGCATTAGTGGGGTTAAAACTCAGAACTCAGGGCTGCATGCTTACACAGGCATTCTGCCTAGGGCCCAGCATCAGACTGTGATCCTCCTATCTGTGGCCTCCTGCCTAGCTGGGACCACAGGCATGTACCACCACACCCTGCTTTGTATATTAAAATGGGGGTTCTGCTAACATTTTGCCTGGGCTGACTTCAAACCATGTTCCTTCTAACCTCTATCTCCGCAGTAGCTGGGATTAAAGGTGAGCCTCTGTTCCTCGCTCACCTTCTTCACTTTCAAAAGGGTGTGGTCATTGACCCTACTTATATGTTCTGTTGGTGATGATGATGGAGTTGAGATATATCTGAGAGATCTTTTGCTGAAATTAGTCATGGCTGTGGGATTTTTTTTCTCTCAGTCTGGCATCAGAGGTAAACAGTATGGCCTTCTAACTCTGAAACCAAAAGCAACCAAGTTTACCTGCTTCTACTTGCATACTCACCAAGCAGAGTTTATAAGCGGAAAACACTACATTTGATGAACAAAGTCACCCACATGGCCTTGGTATATTTGTCCTCCATTTATTAATCAATGGAAGTGCAAATGCCTCCCATTAAAATTGTTTTAAAGACATGTCACAATGCAAAATCAACCACTTCATATATAGAAAGCACTTTTGTCTGCTAGATCATAACCTAATAATGAAATTTCTTTTGCAGAACTGGAGATGTTTATTTAAACACAGACTGATGCAATCTGACTGTTGGAATAACAAATGCAATCTTCAACTGCATTAATACAAACCCTAAATAAAGAGGCAATGTTGTACAGCAGTGTTTCTCAGTCCTGTTGTCACTAGCACCCCTTACAGAGTCTTTTTAGACATGTTTTCAAAATTGTCACTTGCCCCATGAAGTTTTTTTTATTTTTTGCTGTACTGGGGCTTGAACTCAGGGCCTATACCTTGAGCCACTCCACCAGCTCTTTTTGTGTTAGGTATTTTTGGGATAAGTTCTTGTGAATTTATTTGCCCAGGCTGGCTTCGAACTGTGATCCTCCTCATCTCTGCCTCTTGAGTAGCTAGGATTATAGGCATGAGCCACTGGTGCCTGGCTCCCATAAAATGTTAATACCACAAATATACCGTATAGCTCTTTATTTAATATAAATATATATTAAATATATGTTTTAATATATGTAATTTATGTGATATATATTACATACACATGTATATGTCTGGGCTTTGTATAAAAATAAGTTTCTTGCCCTCTTGGATGTACTATCTCCCTTGTTGAGCTTGCCTGGTAAGGCCTGTCATTAGGTTACACCAAACTTATATTTTCTACCCATTCCTCATTCCTCACTGAGGGATACTTTAAAAGCTAATGTTTTGAATGACCAGTCATCTGCCTGTCAGTCTGTCATATTGGTTCTTTAGTTTTAAGGAAGAGGATTGTTTATACAATGCTACATGCATGCTCCAGTACGAGTTAGTTAAGGGCTTTTTCAAGAGGAATTTTGACTATGTCCTTGCTTGTGGATTTAAGAGCCTTGACATTTTATGATTCCACACTGTTCACCATTCTGCATGTGTCAGACCCTAGTGGAGTCTATATTCAGTTCTGGACACTAGTTTTACGAGAGATACGACAAAATAAATTTTGCTTTTTTAGAAGATCACAACAATGATGTAAAATAAAAAGTCATCCCATTAAGGAGGGGCAGTTAACCTGGGAAAGAGTGTGTGGAAAAGCCCCAATAACTGTCCTTAAGGATTAAACAGTAAAGCAAACTAATGAAGGGTAAAGAGTATGCCATCTAAAAATATGTCACTCTGGCATACAAAGTATGAAGAAGAGATACAAAAAGAGTCCTTTTGTCCTCCTCCCATTTGCCTAATAGCAGGACACAAATTTATACAGGTGTTCTCCTTCTCCTCCTTACCTTGAAGGCAGAAGTTAACCACAGAAGCCAAACCTAGACCTTTATTAGTCCAAAGATGGCACCAGAGAAATCTGTGTAGCAAGCCTTCCTAAAGTTAGTCTTTATCACCTATAGTCCTCCATAGACTCACCTTCTCATATTTGTCACCCTAGAAACTCATGTCTGTCTCCTTTGTCCTCCCTTCTCTGAAATATATTGATTTTGTAAATATGCCATATTAGCACAAGTTCTAAACTCTGCTTTCAGTTGCTCATACTGAGTGCTCACCTGTGTATGCATCATGCACTTCTAATAAACTTCTTTTTGTTTTTCTCTTGTCAACTGACTTTTTTAATAGTTTTATTGTATTTTTGAATTGGCATACATTAATCATATGATATCTTTGTAATTAATCATACATATATCTTTGTAATAATTCCATACATGCATTCAGTGTTCTTTGAACAAGGTCATCACCTCCATTCCCCCTTCCTCCCCTCAATCAATTGGTCTTTGATTAGTGTAACTTACAAGGCCACCCAACCAATGAATGAACCTAAGATAGGTAGAAGGAAAACAGTTCTCCCCTACACCAGGTATAAACTCAGATACTGGAAACAGACCTCCATGCTTCAAACCCTTTAACCTTAGGGAAATGTCAAGACCAATTTGTTCCTTAATTTACTCATCTAAAAAACAATGAATATTAATAGAAATTACTTTATCATGTAACCTTTACCCATGTGAGAAAAGCAAAGATTAAAGAAGTTAGTATGCTAGTAACACTGGCTTGTAGATAGCATGCTTTATCTAGGAAATTGCAAACGCTGTAAGATACTAATTTCAGAAAGTACTCCCTCCCAATGGAGGGAACCCCCTTTGGTTGGAAGCCATCAAGCAGAAGCTAGGTGAGTGTCTGTCAGTAGCAGAACAAAGCACAGTTCTGGGCTGCATGATCTCTTGGACCCCCTTCATACCTAGAACTGAATGCCCATGCAGAATCACTTCCCTACTTATCTCCAAGCTTAAACTACTTGAATATTTGTTCTGAGGGGAGTTGTTTGTAAACTTGACCAATAAACAAAATCCCACAGAGCAGTGGCCTCAAAGTCTACCCTATGTGGTTAGAGATGTCTCCATTCCTGCTCACCACAGCATTGAGCACATTGGCTACCTGAGCGCTGGGGTGGAGTGAGCACCCCCTTGGTCCTTACACTGAAAATTCTTTGTGAGCCACCCAATGAGTGAACGACTGCCAGTTCCTGCTGAAAATATGTCTTGACCTTAGATGGACTGTGTTTTCCTTGATGCTAACAATGAGTAGCCTTCACGACTGAGAAAGAGACTGTATATCTGAGTTCTGGTTGTGATACACTACCGAGGGTCAGTACAGCATCCTGAAAACCACAAACCAAACAGCCGGAGTTTAAAATATATACATAGCTCCACATAACTAGAGACAGGGAGTTACTCTACTTAACGTTTAAAACAGATCTGACTAGGTATCAATAGGTTTCAAATTCAAGGCTACAGACATGAATTTCATAAATCCAGTCCAGAAATTAATAATCCAATGGTCTTTTCTTACTTTCTTCACCTTTCTTTACTGCTTGACAAATCTTATTGCTTCATCATTAAAATGCTCTTCCCCCTTGACTCAGTGACTTGCAAATCTTACACTTTCCTTCCCCTCCTCTCTCCCCTCCTCCTGGCAGATCTTTGAACTTCTGCTCTTCCCATTCTTCTCCCCATGAAATCTAGATACCGTCACTCTCAAGGATCTAAAAAGGTTCTGTAATTATTACCATTTCTAATGGCAATAATGAAAATAGGACTGAGAAATACCGCCAAACAGCATTGCCTCTTGATGAACACCATATTAATATAGTTCAAAAGTTCGGCTTGGACTTGGTATTACACCTGATAACACCTTGTACTTAAGTCACCATAACCTCCCCCACTGCACTTCCTTGCCTTTTTTCACACTTTCGTGTTGTTTCACAGTTTTTAATATGTTTCTTTGTGACTTGCTCCTACACAGAGGTGATGTGCCTCATAATTATTCATTACCTTTCTGTCCTTCTTTTCATCCTCCTTTGGTCTGCTCTACCAGTCCCACTTTTGGATACATGCTCCCTATATATTTCTTTGTATATATAATATTGCTTGTATTTGTATTGGGCCTATACTCACCTTCTTAACTTCCTTCTTTTACCTTCTCTCTATCCTTAGTGTGTCCTGTTTTTCATAATATTGTTTATATTTATATTGGGCTATATTTCATATATGAGAGAATACATGGGGCCTTTGGCTTTCTGAACCTGGCTAACTTCACTTAATATGGTATTCTCCTGATCCATCCATTTATCTGCAAATGACAAAACTTCATTCTTATTTATGGCTGAATAAAATAAAATTCCATTGTATATATATACAATGGAATATATACAAATATTTTTAAAAAAACAAAATTTCAGCTTGAAGTGGTAGTACATACCTATAATCCCAGCAATCAGGAAGACAGCCTAGGCTACACGATGAGATACTGTCTCAAAAATACTTTTATTTTTCACTTACTTTAACAGTATATAGCAGGCATTCTAGGTTTGAATAAAACACACAAACTTTACAAAAGAAATTTGATTATTGAGTTATGAAGAAACAGACAAAAATATTTAGCCTGAAGTGGTTGGTTTTGCATTGTGACATGTCAATCTCTCTGGTTGATATGTGTTCCCCCAATAGTTGAAAAATTGAGGCAGTTTTAGCTCTGGCTCTGACCCAAATACCAATTGGAGAGTTCTACTTTCAGGATGCCTCCCTGTAAAGGCTTCTCCCATGGCTCCACCCAAACCCATCTAAAAATAATACCATTCCTGCTCGTTTCCCACAACTTGAGTATTTTTTCCATTCAGAATCAAAAACCTAACTATATTTACTCTTTTCTTCTCCCTCGTCTGAGTGTTTCCCCCATAGCCATTGAACCACAACGTACCATTGATTTTCCCCACAAAACATGACTCCTGGGCCCTCTCCTTTGTATTCCCACTTAAACTTTCACAATGTAAGGCTTAGACAAGAACAAAGTCCAGCTATTCTAGGTGCCTCTGGCGTCCTTCCTCTGAAATCCAGTATATTAACCTCCTAAAACACAAGATTTCATTCACTCATTACTTTTTCATCTAATAAAGATTGAGCATCAATCTATATGCCAGGAAGACACTCCACACAGCAGATAGACAAAAAGTCTTTATGGAAAAATTTTTTAAAGATTTTCTTATTTATTTAGAGCTAGTGAATATTCTTTGAGCAACTTGGCATGGCTGATTCTTTCTAGAGGGGATCTAGTCGAATGATAGGTTGCAGATTTTCTTAGCCTAACAGTGCAATATAGTGAAATTTGTTCCTCAAGGGCCACAGTGAGAGCCTTAACACCACCATATTAATGCTTCAATGTCCCTTTCCAGTTTCCCATGTTACAAAGGACAAAGTCAAGGGAATACGAGGGAAATAAAGACGTTCTTATTCCTGTTATTTATTTGCCTAGTCCATACCTCCACATGGGGTCAGGTTTACAAACGAAAGAAGTATGGAGTTGTTTCTTAAGGTTCATCAAAAAAGCCTTTAACCAAAAATATATCACCTTCTGGGCCAAGTTCACAGTGAAAATTCCAAGTTATTTTTTGGAATTAAAACATTAACAGCTTAACCTGAAATATTATTAGTAAAATGCCATGTTAAACTATGTTTGGTCTTTAATTCCTCACTGCCCATTAATTATGTTCCATTACCATTCGATCACTTTCCAGGGTCTCACACATGATCTATCTTTGTTATCCCTACAGCTGCCATAGGATGTCAGGCCTGTCTGGCTGCATTGTGTTTGTGAAGGCTGAGCATCTCCAGGGCATGCCATCACCACAGGCTCAACTCAGCCTGTGTTCTCCACTCAGCTTTGCCTCCTCTCCCTCCTAGTATAATCGTAATATAAGAAAAAGAAAAGGAAAAAACAATTCACTACTCTAGCATAACACCTCTATGGTACCATATATAATACATGTATAAAATGCTAGGCCTTTCTTTCCAGACAGAATTTCCGTAACACAAAATATAAATCCTCTCATTTTCCTTAGCTTCAGTTACTGTTCACCTACTGGCCTCAAATTGAGCATGGTGACTGTTTTAGTTTTCCATACTATAACAAATACCTGAGACAATCAACTTATAAAAAGGAAAGGTTTATTTGGGCTCAAGATTTCAAAGGTTTTAGTCCATGATCAGTTGGCTTTGTTGTTTTGGGTTGGTAGCAAGATAACACATCATGGCAAAAGTGTGTGATGCAGCAAAGCCATTTGCCTCATGACAAGAAAGTGAAAGAAGATACTGGGGTCCTCCAATCTCCATTCTAGGGTTTGCCTCCAGTGACTTAAGAGCCCATACAAAAGGCCCCACCTCTTAAAGGATTCACCACCTCCAAATAACACCAAGCTGGAGACAAAGCCTTTAACACATGGACCCTTGGTCAACACTATACATCCAATCAAAAGTATAGCAATGTCACTTAATCATTTTCTCCCTCTAATGCAAACTTTTTCTTCATCTATTTCTTATTTTTAAAATTTTTTTTGCACTGCTGGTGAATGAAACTTAACTCAGGGCTTCACATATGCTATGCAAGTACTCAACCATTAAACTGTATACCAAGTCCCCGACACAAACTTTTTTTTTCCTTCTCCCCCTTTTCCAGCCCATGTCCACTCTAAGCCCTAGCCTAAATCTCATCCCTTCCATGGAATCTTCTCAGATGATTTCAGCTTAAAGTTCATTCCCCTCTGAACTCTTCCAACAACTGTCATACTGGCTGCTCATTTGGCACATGTCCTTTATAGATTTTTTTTTTTTTTTTGAGATAGGGTCTTGCTATAAAAGCCCTGGCTGGCATGACTCACTGTGTAATCCAGGCTGGCCTTGGACTCATGATCGTCCTGCCTTAGCCTCCTGGGGATTACAGGTGTGTGCCACTACATCTGACCCTAGAGTTATTTTTATGTGCATATTTTTTAAAGAGACTGTGATGTTTTCCATGACAGGGACACATTCTACTGTAAGATATGTATTTTTCTTTAATTTTGAGAAAAGTCAAGCATCTACACACTTGTGAGCATCTTTCTGTGTGTATATGATAATTCAGTAAGCAATTTGACAAAAAAAGAACAGTGCATACTAATGAGAGAAGTGATTATTATAGCCAATGGGAGGAATGTGAGGACAACACAGAAGAGGGAACACTCAAGTGAAGTGTGTGAGAAGGTGATGTTACCATTTTTAAAGGTAAAAGGTAAAATTTCTGGCAAATATTGTAATTCAGAGAAGCAATGGAAAAGGGTTGAGGTCAGGGAAGCTGAATGGTGGTAGTTAAGGCTGCTGTAGGTTAGTAAAAAAGTTTTTTTTAATTATTTTTTAAACAGCCTGTTCTTTTCAATTTCTCCTCATCCAAAGAGGAGTGTAATTAAGGAAAATGACACCTAATTTTAGGTTGAAACCTGGCTATTTAAGGAGATGATTCATTTTACCCTCCAGGGGTGTCCGTGGGACCCTAGCACCTCTCCAGCTTTGTTGGTGTTCATTAGTAATTCATAAACTGCCCAGACCTCTCAAGTTTGTCATCATTAAAATTAGACCTGAGCTAGTCCCCAAACACAAAAGTAGAACTGATGTAAGCTTTTGCTGAAAATGCAAATCCAACCTAGATTGCCATCCTGTTTTTTAGGTTAAAAAAAGTCAGGCGGGTTATTTTTTTTTCCAAATTAATTTTGGATCATAAGATTCTATTAGCTGGTTTTTTCTGGCACCATGTTGCTGAAAGTATGACAAGAAATAGGGAGCCTTGGGAATTTTACATGTCTGCCCTAAGAATTCCAGTCCCATTTTATAACCCAGAAAGTCTTAGATCATTTGGATCTGGTTTAGATAAGCTGACGAGAATGAAACTAAATCAGTGAATCTTCTAAGTTTCTCCCAGCCATAGTTCATTAAGGGAAGAGTCATTTTTGCCTCTTATGAAAAGGAGAGCCAAAAGACCAATATTCATTGGCTTTCCTTCCATTCCAAATTTTCCCCACAGCTTGCTGCCAACTTGTGAGCAGGAGTTTCAGTTTTTGCTTTGCTGTTTTTCAAATACAGCGAAGTTATATGGGGTACATTCGCTTATTGAGCATGTGTTTCGCTTTGGTTCAAAACACCCCTGCAGATCTGCTTACGTGGGCATTGTAAGAGCTAGCGAATGAGCTTGGCTGCCTTTTGCTGCTAAGTTTCCAAAATCACCGGAAAAGGATTCTACTGATGCTGAAAACTCTTTTCGGTCTTCAAATCCAAGCTAGAGTGGCGCCTTGGAACTATGTCAAGAAGTAGAACAAAAGTAGCATATTCTTACATCTAGGCAAACGTCTCTGTCGAACTTGATAGAGTGAAATGTATCAGAGAGGAGAAAACTGTTTTCTCCCGTTGGTGGATGGATTCTACCCTTACATCCTCCTAGGGAGGACCTTTGTCTCCTGGTTAACTCCCCATGGCTGGGAACTGAGAGAAGCCTTGCTTTAAATTCTAGCCCACAGCAGTTATTGATTCCTAGAACATTAGAAATAGACATCTTCAAGATTGTCTGGCTCACTGTCCTCCTTTTCTAAAGAGAAATGTGGCTCAGAGAGGTTGGGTGACCCTCCCAGTATCTCACGGCCAGTTTGGATCTGAGATAAAGGACAATGAGAGTCTAGGTTTTCTGTACTTGGCAGCTTCAAATCTGTTCTTGGAGGCTGATGGTCTCTTTCAGTCCTCATAAATTAGAAAAGTTCTGAATAGCAATCAAGTTGTTCCTTTTTGTTCTAAATTTATATTGTTATATTGTAATGGCTATTTTAAACTCTTGTAATTTGATAAAACTGACTTAGAATCTTTAATATTCTCAAAGGTTATGAACGTCCAAATCTACAAGTTTGGGTAAACTCAAAGGTCATTGAATGAAGGCTCATGAAACTTTAGAACATATATTGCCATAGGCTGCATTCGATTGTGAGTTCCATGAAGGTAATTGTGACCTTCTTTTTCAGGGCCCAGAATAGTACCTGGAGATTGAAGACACCCTCCAAAGTTGAGTATCTCAATAAGTTTTTCTTGCAGTCTATCTAACTTTTCCAGTTTAGTGCCTTAAATTGATATCATTCTAGTGGTCACATTCAAAACTGGTCCATTTGTGAGTATCATTTACTGTGATTCACATAGCAGTGAGGTTAGGTATATTTTGAATTATGTTACAGCTACAATTTATTGACTCAATAGCTAATGTTCTACACAAAAGCATGAGTTTAATTTGGTTTTGAAATTACATCAATTTAAAGCCAGCAGTATGTTTATTTCCAATTTAGTTTCTTATAAAATACTTGTTTCAATAACAAATTGGAGTATAAAATTTGATAAAACTGTGGTTTCTGATTTTTGTAAAATTAAAGTACTTGTGCTTTATATTATGAAAGAAATTGATGGTTTGTTTTTAATCACATTAAAACAGTATTTCGATGGCATATATTTATTTGTAGCAGTCTAATTTTTTTTAGTTTTTGATTTTTCATACATTAATTCTATGAGGGGATTTCATTGTAATAAGTCCATACATGTGTACAGTGTAACTTGAATAGGTCCTCCATTATATTCCCATTCCCCTCTCTTTCAGACAGTGTTTGCTGGGTTACATTATGCTGTCTTCAAAGGTAAAAATGCAGAGCACTTCCATCCTCTTCACCCTCAGTACCCTTTCCTTTTCCCTCTCCCTTCCTCCAGATCCCTCCCCAGATGCTCAGCCTTGCAGTTCATGTCCAATAATAATATAACTATTATAGTAATAATATATTAATATTGTATCATAATATTAAGAATTGTATTATTGTTGCTATTATTTTATTATCATTATCACCTCCATCATCATCTAAGAGCCATGAATGAATGAGAACATTCAATATTTGGCCTTTTGAGCTTGACTTATCTGGCTCAGTCTGAGGATCTCCAGTTCCTTCCATTTTTCTCCATTTTCTGAAAAATGACATAATTTCATTTTTCTTTAAGGTTGAGTAATATTCCATGGACATATTCATATTTTCTTTTACTTTAAAATTTTATTAGCATATGATTATTGTACTTGGGGTACATTGTGACATTTACAAAAGTGCTTACAATGTATCTTAGTTAGCTTCACCCCTTCCATCATTCTCCTTTATGTCCCTTCCCCCCTTTTCAGAATAGTTTCAACAGGCGCATTGTTCCATTTTTGTACATGAGTACATAGTATTTCTACAATATTCACCCTCCTTCACCTTTCCTTATGTCCTCCCTCTCTCCCACTGGTGCCAACCCCCAGACAGGATCTTTTTTACATTCCTGCCATTCTTTTTTGGAAAAAAAAGATTTTTTTTTTGTTGAAGACAACTATACAGAGAGTTTCATTATGACATTTCCATGGATATATGTATTGTATCCTGAATTGGTTCATCCCTTCCATTTTTCTCATTTCTGCATTAGTCCTCTTCTTGTGATTTTAACAGGTTCAAAATTCTATATTCATTCTTGTATAGAAAGTACATCAACCATATTCACCCCTTTACTTCCTTCTTTTGCCCTCCCCCTCATTTTTGTGCCCTCCCCTTAACGCAACCTGTTTTTCATTCTTGTCTTTCATTGTTTAGGTGTCGGTTCATTGTTGAGTGGGATTTTTGTCTTGGTATTTCACCTGTACATGCATCATGCTTAAATCAATATAACCCGCATCCACTGCATTTTCTCACCCTTTTCCCCTTATTCTGCAATATTTAACAGTTTTCAGTGTGTTTTGCTGTGTCTTGTTCCTATTTCATTATGATGCACTATCTTTCATTCTTTTCCTCCTCTCTTAGTCTCTTCTACCAGTCCCACTTTTGGGTACACATTCTGTATATATTTATACATATGTATAATATTGCTTTTATTTGTATTGGGCCTATTTTCCACATATAAGAGAAAACATATGTCCTTTGGTTTTCTTAATCTGGCTAACCTCACTTAAGATGATGTTCTCCAGTTCCATCTATTTTCCTGCAAACAACAAAATTTCCTTCTTCTTTATGGCTGAATAAAATTCCATTCTATATAAATACCACATTTTCTTAATACATTCATCAGTTGTAGGGCATCTTGGCTGCTTGCATAGTTTGGTTGTGAATAATGCTGCAATAAGCATGGGTGTGCAGGCATTTTTCTTATATTCAATGATACATATTTACATTTTTCTTAAGATAACCATACTGATTTACCTAGGTTCTACCTACATTTTAATTACATCTTATTTATCACACAGATTAAATGTAAGCTATTTGCTTTAGTGGAATCAATAAAATTATGTCTCATCTAGTTAATAGAAAAAACTAGTTCTATACTAGTTATAAGTTCTGTACTTATATTTTTAACATACACACATGCACACACACTCCAATCAGTAAAGCTCAAGCAAAAGAATACTGCTTTCTAAATGCCTTATATTTAATATTCCCTAAGCTAATAAAACTGTGTTATAAAGCAATAGCATCAAGATATCATTGCAAAATAAATAGGAAAAAAATAATAAAAAACAAAAATTATAAAGCTGCTCAAATATTGGAATCTCAGAATTGTATGCTGTAGAAAAGAGGTGATTCACCTTATTTTTTGGTTCTTTTTATTTTTACACATCTTTAGTCATCTGGACTATATTTTGAGCAGTTTTTATGATAGTCAGCTGACATATTTTATAAAACTATATGAATATATCTAATCTAAATTCTTAGAATGGCCTCTTTTTTAAAAAGCCTCATATTTGGTTATTTTAGAAATGATGCTAGAAGTCACTGTCTCAGTCTATTCAGGCTGCTATAACAAAATTCCTTTAACTGTGCAATTGCTTACAGCTCTGGAAGCTGGGAAATCCCAGATCAAAGCAGCAAAAGATTCAGTGTCTGAATCTTCAGAGGGCTCTGCTCACTCTGCACAGATGGAACCTTCTATATGACCCCACATGGCAGAAGGGCAAAGGGTAAGCAAGTGCCATCAGGTCTCTTTTATAAGGGCACAAATTCCACTCATACGAGCTCTGCCCTCTTTACCTACTCACCTCCCAATGTCCCACCACTAGCTACCAGCACATTTCGATTAGACCTCAACGTACAAATTTTGGAGGTATACATTTGGTTCATTGCCCTTGAACTTCATGTCATTTTCACAAGCAAAATACGCCCATTCCTCCCCAGTATCCCCAAAGTCTTAATTCTTTTCAGGCATCCAGTTGAAAGCTTAAAGTTCAGAGTCTCAGATAATCATCATCTCAATCAAATATGGGTGCATCTGTGAAGGCAGACCAGAAAAGGGAAAATCCATTCATATCCAGTTATTTGTTATATCTGGGACATTTTATTTTTTTTCAAAATGAACATACTTATTATTAAGGAGTTACATCTTCATGAATTTCCTTTCATACTTTCTAACAATTCTTCCTTTTTTTTCTTATGGTACTAGGGAAGTGCTTGTTAGGCAGGTGCTCTATCACTTGAGCCATGTCACAGTCTTTTTGTTTTTATTTGTTTTTCAGAGGATTCTTTTGCTTGGGCTAGCCTCCTATCTGGGCAATCCTTCTATCTCTGCCTCCCTCATGAAAAGCTGGGATTACACATGTGAACCACCATACCTGGCCCATTTATTCCATATTTTTACTTTCATACTCATTTTTTCTGAATTCTGAGATCATTCCCAAATTTATTGTCTAATTCATTCTTTAAATTTAACTTTACTTTTTACTATTTTAAGGCACATTTTACTCTTATTACTGTTTTGTTGTGGAAAAAAACTCTTAGCCTGTTTTAAAATACAAGTAATGTCTTCATTGAGAACAAGATGTTCTCTAAATACTTTTTTATACTTCATGAAATAAATCTACTTAAGAGAAACAGATTTCATCTGAGTTACTAATAATTTGCTCATTCCTTTTACTGCAAAATATTTTCAGTGTGTCATATTTATGTGTCTGTTTATTAGTTCTTGAGTAATGTAATGAACATGCACTAAAATGATGATCTTAAAACTATATTCAATATCCTTTTCATATGTAGAAAGATAACTCAGGCCTGGTGTTAAAAAGTAATTAATGGTATTACTCTCACCAAAAGCTATACGCAGGGGATTTTCTCAATGCTAATCTAGAGTTGTTACCCAATTGTTCCAAACGAATATAAATTCTTTCACCCGAGCAGAGTTCTCCATTCTCATCTTTCAAGTCTGGCAAATAGGACCTATTTAGGAGACCCATCTAGAATCCTGAAAGATAAGTGAAGTGCCCATGAGTCCAAATCCCTGCTCCCACAGGAGAGAGTTCTATGCTTCTCACTGGCTCTTCCACCTGACTACAGAGATGTTCCATGAACTTTACGTGGCTTGAACTTCAAGTCCTTTCATTTGCTTGAAGCCCTTACAAGATTTGTGGGTGTCTTTAATAAAGTGTTTTATATGGTCAAATACATTAGGATAAACAAAAGGGAGGACATGTTAGGATCTTTTGTAAAATTTGCAAAAAAACTAAGATATTTTATCCACTCTATCTTGCCCTGTGTCAGTTAACAGTGGCTATCAGCATCTTTGTGATTCTGATAAGAAGATGGGTTTCAGATCAACTTGGTTTGGTTTTACTGGAATATATTTGTGTGGACCACAGATTTCCTCTGTCTGAGATTAACAGGAGAAAATGCATGCAAATTTTATCTGATGTTTGAATTTGTCAGTCTCACATTTCTATAATGAAATACCTGAGACAACTTTTAGGGGAAGAAAAGGCTTATTTTAGTTCATCCTTCTGAAAGGTTTAGTTCAAGATCAGGTAGCCCTATTGCTTTGGGCTTCTGGTGATGATGGTACAACATGGTGCGAAGACATAGCAGAACAAACTGCTTGCATCATGATATCATGGTTCAGGAAGAGGGTGGGAAGAGAAAGAGTTTTTTTTTTCTCCTCTACAATATTAATTAAACTACAGTGAATTATGCCATTTATAAATAACTGCATGTATAACTAAGGTTAAGCATACATCTATGATCAAAGATTAGAACAAATCTAATAGGCTTAAATCAGAGTGTAAACTTATTCCACATCACCATTAATACCCAAGCTGAGCAAACTCACAACTGGACCAAGCAAGATTCACTGGATATATATGCCAAAGTGATGGGCATCTGAGCTGAAGTTCAGTACCACCTTTAGGACAGATTACATCACATGGCTTACAGCAACACTTGAAGGACTTGGAATTCTATTCTATAACCTGAAGTTGGTAATTTTCTCAAGCTCTTTGGGATTTAGAGGAGCTCACACTCATTTTTGCCATTGGTTTTTCCTGAATATTAACAATCTCTGCTTACTTTAAAGAAAATGTACACCATATGTTTCAGAATCATTTGTACTTACATCACCACATGGAAGACATAAATAAATATCATATTATACATATGTATAAATGTTTTTAGATGTGGAAGAGATCACTTTTATCTTGAAAATGAGTACTTCTCATCTTGATCTCTAAGAGGGATAGAAGGGCCTCTCTCCCAGGTTTGGCTGCTCTTTCTACACATAATCTCAGGCTCTGGGAAGGTGTCCTCCCAATGAACTTGAGCCATTATAGCAAATCCATCTGAGTACAGTTGTATCACAAGTTCATTTAGCAGTAAGGAGTTTCCCCTCCTTGTCTCATGCTGTTAATCCTACTGAAGACCAAAGGATCATGTCTTCTGTGCCCCAGTCCAAGGATAGGAATAATATATATGGCCTAAAAGTAATAACACTCTGTTCTTCTGACTTCACTGCTAAATAATCATTTGACTTTGGAGAGGCAATCTGTTACAATTCAGTTTGTCCAGTCATATAGCAGCCACTTCCCCATCAGCCTTTTCAATGTATAAATTGGGAAAACAAGCATTCATTAAAGAGAGAAAAAGGCAATAGTCAAATGAATTCCTATCTCCCTTGAATGGTTTCTAGTATATTACAATAATAAGAGGAAGAGGGATGAGGAGGATCAATTTTGCATAGAATTCTAGCTCATGGAGAGGCCAGCATTCTTTCAAGAGTATGACTTTGATACATAAGCAACAGTATAAAGTTCCTAGTAGTTGTAAAAACATAGGTCTTTACACAGCTGCCATTGTTCCTGTCATGGATTAGTCTTTTTTCTCATCCAGTGCTATATCATTCAATAGAGCACAAATGGATCTGCCCTTTTGTAAGTTTTCATCTTTCTTCTATCTCATAGCATACCCATAGTTACCAAACAGAGAGGTAAAGCCTGCTCAATTTTTTGGTGCTGGGGAGTATAACCAGACTGAGTTCCAGACTAATAAATTTTAACTGGCATCTCATATTTCCCAAAGTTGCCAAAATCAATACATCAATAATGAACACTCGCCCTACATAGTTGTGCACACCTATAATTCCAGCATTCTGAAGTCTGAAGCAGAAGAAAGTTCAAGGCCAGCCTGGGCTACATGATGAGTTTCAAGCCAACCTGAGCTATCTAGTGAAACCCAGTTTCACTAGATGAACTCTTGATCAGAAATGAACTCTTGATCCTCTCCCAAATTATGGCTCTCCTCCAGTCTTTTCTGTCCCCAAATTTGTTGCCCCTATCCATTCTTTGAGAGAGAAACTCACAGTCATATAGATCTCTCTTTCCCTCAGCACCCACACTATCACCAGATCCTGTTAGGTTTATCTCCTACATAATTCTGAAGTACACAATTTCCCCTAACCTTTGGAGAGTCCAAGGCCAGAGACCATGTGTAAATATCTAAAGGATGAGAAAAAATGAACAAGCTGTTAGGTAAAATAGTTATATCCTACCAGCCCAGCAAGTATGCCTTTATAATGACCTGGAGAGTACGGTCCAAATGACAACTTCTTCATCTCCCTGGCTTCCATGTCCTTAATCAGGTACACAGGGAGAACTGATCTACGTCTCCTGGGCTGCAGACCACAGGCTGCTTTCCACTGTCCCATCCCAACTGCAAAGGACCTGCGGTCACACCCATGGGCACCTGGGCTATGTCCTGCCAGCCCTGCAAGCTCTCTTCAACGGTCTGCACATGGCCACCCTGGTGTCTGTCTTAGTCTGCTCAAACTTCCATGACAAAATACCATAAACCAGGTAACTTATAAACAACAGAAATGTGTTTCTTACAGTTCTGGAGGCTGAGAAGTCTAATATCAAGGTAGCAGCAGATTCCATGTCTGGTGAGGGACCACTTGCTAGTTCATAGAGTATGTCTCATGGTGTCCTCATATGGTAAAAAAGAGAAAGGAGAATTCTGCAGCCTCTTTTATAAGGGAACTAATCCCATTCATGAAGGCTCAGCTTTCATGATCTAATTATCTCTCAAAGGACCACTTTCTAATGCCAGTACATTGGGGTTAGTATTAGGAAAAAATTAGGTTTCAACCTGTGTATTTGGTGAGGGAGGCACAAGCACTAGACCATAGCCATCACCCTGGGAGAGGTAAAGGCAGAAGTAGACCAGAACAAAGTTCTATAAAGCAAAAGATCAAGGGGCAAAGGCTCCCTTCCTCAAGTCTAATATTTCTCAATTATATTTATTACTCTTTCCTTCTACTGCTACCATTTTAGCCTCTTGCCTAAATTACTTTAATAGCCTTCCTCTTTATCTCTGAACATCAGCTTTTTCTCCCTTCAGTGTATTTATTACAATATAGCTGGATGATTTCTCGTTTTAGAGGTTCAAATATTCCTTGGCCTAAATCCTTTGAAGGGTTAATTCCTCTTAAACTATTCAATACAGTCTATAAAGATATTCTATGGACTGGTGTCTATTTATTTCTCCATTCCATTTATGCTGGCTTTCTCTCTGTCCCTTCTGCTCATTTCCCTTCCATCATGTAGTGGCTGGCTGTGCTCTTCTCTCACTTCCCGGAAGAGTCAAGGCTTCAGGTCTTAGCCTCCCCATATTGACCTCTTCCCTCATTCCATCGCACACCACCTGATACTTCTTCCCTTTCACAGTTGCACCTTCATATTGAATGGTGTGGAGTGGTTAGGGGAGATTCTTGGGTCTTTCATGTGCACATTATTTCTGCCGTGTCTCATTCTTGCTGGGAGCCCTAACACAAACTGATGAATCTCCACTGTCACCACCACAGCCTACATCTAGAACGTGAAGATGATAATATTACTACCTTATAAGGACAAGAAGGAGATTAAATTAAACAGTACACGTAAATAAATTCTACAGGTGCTTGGCATATTTTAAGAGCAATTGCTCAACTTCTTAGTCCAGTCTCACCATACACTTAAGACTGAAAACTTTATAAAGGCAAGAGCATGTCAGATTTCCCCAACATCCACCAAACTGGCTGATTTATAATAACTGACTGAATGGATGAAGGTCCACAGACCAGACTTAAATGTTCTTAGAGCAAGATTTCGATTTATAGATGATGGAAAAGCCAAAAGCCCAGTATCTATCCCAAATATATTTACTAGATATCCTACAAATATAGTACTTGACAAAAAAAATACATGATTCAATTAGCAAGCTTTCATCTTTTATATCAGCACACAATCAAACCAAAATGCCTTAACCATTGAAGGAAACAATGTAATTTGGATAGAAAAAAAATTGATGGGTCTTGTCCTTTATTTTTACAGAATGATCTAGATAGAAGCAAAGATGGAGTATTTGTCTGGTTTAAAGAGCCGAAGCCAAAAAGGAATGGGAGTAGCTAACAGAGTATTTTCTGGAAAATGATTCACAATGATTAACAATGGCAGGTGAAGTAACTACATAAAGCAAAAAGAGCCTTCATTTAAATGGCCACTGGCTTAGCTTTGGTCGTAAATCATTCCAAGACTTTTTTGTTCATATCTATCTATCTATCTATCTACTCTTGACTATATATACACTTTTTACTTTGAGTAAGCAGGAATTGTACATCACATACTGCTGTGTAGCCTATTTTTTTCAGTTAATACCACATCATTAATTATTCTTCTGTGATATTGTTTTCCAGTACCACAGCAGGCATTCTGTAATTTATTTAACCATTCTAAGTTTGCTTTCAATTTTGTTATTTTGGACATTGTAGCCATGAACATTCTTATAACAGAATCTTTGTCCAGAACAATTAATTTCTTTTTTTTTTTTTTTTTTAGGATCAGTTTGTCAATTTTATTTTTTTTCTTGTGGTGCTAGGGATCAAACCTAGGGACTTACACAGGCTAGGCAAGTACTCGACCACTGGTACTATACCTCCAGCTCACTTCTTTGTTCTTTTTTATTATTATTATTCACATGTGCATACAAGGCTTGGGTCATTTCTCCCCCCTGCCCCCACCCCCTCCCTTACCACCCACTCCACCCCCTCCCTCTCCCCCCTACCCTCTCAATACCCAGCAGAAACTATTTTGCCCTTATCTCTAATTTTGTTGAAGAGAGAGTATAAGCAATAATAGGAAGGAACAAGTGTTCCTGGTTGAGATAAGGATAGCTATACAGGGAGTTGACTCACATTAATTTCCTGTGCATGGGTGTTACCTTCTAGGTTAATTCTTCTTGATCTCACCTTTTCTCTAGTTCCTGGTCCCCTTTTCCTATTGGCCTCAGTTGCTTTTAAGGTATCTGCTTTAGTTTCTCTGCGTTAAGGACAACAAATGCTAGCTAATTTTTTAGGTGTCTTACGTATCCTCACCCCTCCCTTGTGTGCTCTCGCTTTTATCATGTGCTCAAAGTCCAATCCCCTTGTTGTGTTTGCCCTGGATCTAATGTCCACATATGAGGGAGAACATACGATTTTTGGTCTTTTGGGCCAGGCTAACCTCACTCAGAATGATGCAGAACAATTAATTTCTTATGATAATTCCTGAACTGTGATTGTTGACAATTTGGTTTCCAAGAATACCATATAGAATTATTCTGCCACCAGTGGGGTGGAAGGGTCCCTGTTTGCTGCAACTCTGACAAAATTCTTGATTTCATTTATTTTGTTAATCTTTGCTCATTTCCAAGGTACAAGTGGTATTTTACTTTTTAACATGTTTTTCATTGCTTGTGAGATTGAATTATTTCTTGTATTTTATCAGTTATTTGTATGTCTTCTGACAAAATGAAATTTAATAAATGTAAATATGAAGTTCTGCATTTGCTTTCCAAAAGCTCAGTAACATAATTGTATAATAGGGGAACTTGGCCTGACAGTAGAGTAATGAAAAAGAAAATGAAAAGAATGAAAAGGGAATGTGATGGCTGTCTCCAAATATTTAAGCAGTCACCATATAGAAAAGAAATCATGTTTAGTACAAAAGTAAAAAGTAGGGCAAATGATATCACTCCTGAGTATATATTCAAGGGAATGTGCTCCAGGATATGATAGAGTCATTTGCACACCCATGTTTATTATGGAACTATTTACAATAGCCAAACTTTGGAAGCAGCCTAGATGATGCTATTGTGTATATCTATCTATAGATATACACATCTACAGATATAGATATCTGTATATCTATATATATATCTACAGATATATAGATGTGTATATGTATCTATAGATAGATAGATAGATATACACAATATAATTTATTCAGCCATAAAGAAGAATGGAATTATGTTGTTTGCAGGTAAATGGGTGGAATCAGAGACTTCATGTTAAGCAAAGTAAGCCAGGCTCAGAAAGTCAAAGGTGGCATGTTTTCCTTCATATGCGGAAGCTAGACTTGTAAGTTAAATGTATACAGATACAAATATAGTAGGAGAGAGAACAAAGTTGTATTAGTGAATCTGCCTGAGGGGATTACAGGAAGCTGGAAAGGGAAAGAAAATGTTAGATAATGAAAAATATTGAAACAACTCATCTATGTATGAATGTAATATAATATCTTATATTGTAAGCTATTAGAATATTCAGGGAACATTGTGATAGAGAATGAGTAAGTAATGGGGGGGTTAATTTGATTAAAGTATGATATATACATGCCTGAAGTACCAAGGACTATCAATATACACTTTAAAAAAATGAAGGTCAAGAGGATTTTAAAAAAAAAAAGGTCTTTTCTAGGAGTGGATACCTGTGGGAGGGAGATGTGCAAAAGGAAAGTATGAATGAGGGCGAATATTGTGGGTATATTTTGTATTAATATATGAAAACAGAAGAATGAAACCTGTTGAAAATTGCTCAAAGAAAGGGGGAAGGCTGAAAAGGGAGAACAATGGAGGGGGTAAATCTAACTAAGATGTGTTATAATCACATATGTAAATATCACAATGTATCCCCCTGTACAAATATTATATGCTAATACATTTTTAAAGGTAGGCAAACAAATAGAAAGTTACAGATTTTAGATCATCATCAGATGAACTTTTTAATGGTCTCAGCTATCCCAAGATGAAAAGGGTCCTCTCACATAGTGAGAAGTTTAGAGGAGTCCAAAAGTACAAATGGTCAATGGTTGGGAAGTTGTAGAAGGAAGGGCTTTCTGAATTGGCTTTCCTTGATCACCTTGACTGTCACCTGAAACTCCTTGATTCTTCCCTTCTAATTAACATGAGCTCATAGTCATTTCTTTAAAAACTCTAGAGTCATGAACCTCATAACATTTTGGTCAACAATAGACCACATGTAAGACAATGTTTCTGTAAGGTTATAAGGGAGCTGAAAATTTTTTATTGCCTGGTGGTGTCATAGCTGTAAAATGTCATAGAGCCACGCAACACCCATGTGTTTGTGGTGATGTTGTGTAAGCAAACTTACTGTTCTGCCAGTCGTATAAATGTAGAGCCTATACAAGTACAGACAGTTCATTAACACTTGATAATGATAAAAAACAATGACATCACCAGTTTATGAATTCACTACACTATATTTTGATCTTTGTTTTAGAACGTACTTCTACTTATTAAAAAAACTTGCTATAAAACAGGCACTGGTATCTCTTATTAACAGCCTCACAATCTGTTATTTACATCTATTGATTGCATTAAGAGGCCTTGCAAAGTGATGGACTTATACCTTCTAATACCTTCTATGTTTGTTTAAGTACACTCTATGTTGCTTACACAACAATGAAATTGCCTCAATGGCACATTTCTTGGAATATATCCATCATTAAACAATGCATGACTATATTCCTCTTCACTTATTTGCTGCCAACTACCACATAAATGAGAATGAAAACATAGATGCTTCTCAGTTTATGATGGAGTTACATCCTGACAAAATTTTAATGATAGAAATTGAAAACATTATAAACTAAAAATTCATTTAATACACTTACCCTTCTGAACACCCAGCTCAACACCAGAGCACACTGTAGAGCATCAGTCATTTCCCCTTTAGATCACAAGGTTGATTGGGAGCTGTGGTTATTGTCACTGGTCAGCATCTCTGGAGGGAATCATACCAGATATCACTAACCCAGGAAAAGATTAAAAATTACAGATTCAAACTGCAGTTTCTACTGAATGTATATCACTTTCACACCATCATATTATCAAAAATTATTTTATCAAGCCATCGTAAGTCAGAAACTATCTGTATCTTTACAAATGCCACTTTTATATCACCTAATGAAGAGACAGTGGTGATCTCAATTTTTTCTTTTACTCTGATTTGAAGCACAAAACTTAAACTCATTTGTTAGATTTTCAAATCAAGTTAGAATACACTTATATCATAATAGAAGTAAGATTGCTACATATATTAAAATTTCAAATAAATTTTAAAACACTAAGAACTTAATAGAAATTAAAAGAATTGCCTAGTTAGCAGGCCTGCTAGAACTTGGGAACACTTCAGCAGCACTTACTTTAAGTAATAAGTGGTGTTAAAAGTAATAAACCTATTTTACATTAAACAATTCTATAGATTTTTCACTAAGGTAAATGTGCCTTCCAAGAATGAGTTCAAATTTTCCAGTTACAGAGGAGTTGGCTCTGTTTGAAATCTGTAGGTGACAAGATAAAATAACAAAACATTTTCATCTTTCATTTAGCTGTGTTTCCCTCTCTTTTCCTCTCTTTGTTTACCAGGTAAAGTAGTACCTATATAATTTTTCCCTTTCTCTTAAGTTCTAAAGAAAGAGGACTATACTGAACACATCTCATGCCAACCCAAACGCATATAATTATTTCATAACCATCCCACTTTGCTTCCTTAAGCTGTGGAAATGAGTCTCAAGTTTGGTTTACAAGACAGGGCATCACGTTTGCAGAGCACAGGATTCTGAGTCAATTAGTCTGATCCAAAGCTTTTAATTCACGATAATACAGTAAGAAGCTAAACATGCTGTGGTATGCATTAACGCTCAATTCTTTCCCATATTCCACTATGGTTTTTTTTTTTAAGCCCAGCTTGTTAAGTGATACCAGCCTATGCTGTGTTATATGATCTTGCTGATACTGCAGATAAAATATAGCTGCTATTTATTTTTGGTAATTTAATATGGTAGAAGGAGTTTGAGAAAATTGTGTCTGTTCACATGCTATTTCAGGATAACAGTGACCCACCCTGATCCAGAGAAATCAAGTTAAACTGAGACTGGTGTTTTCCATTCTGTTTTGTTGCAACTTTGTTTCTGGACTATGTTTAACCCCAAGAAAGCCGAAAACACTGACCAGATGAGGAAGGAAAGCCCAGCTTGAGTGTGATGTAAGAATAAGTCTGACTTTAGTATCAGTTCAGTGTTTATTTTTGGAAATCCATTTATGATTTTCCTACTCCCATTTCCAATTTGGAGAACTAATAGTTTCTTTTAGAAATGTTTTCTTTCTAAAATTATTTTGTGGGGGGAGAGACTATATATAATTTCTTCACTTGCCTTATAATGGAAACACACTCAACCACTCTAAAGAAATTCCAGGTGACAGGGAAGAAGAGATGTCACTCAAAACCCTTCTGTCTTGTTCTGACAGACAATACCATGAACATAACTAAGTGTTCAGGAAAAAAGTGACAAAGACTAAGGCAAGACATTGTACTATACTTTCCCCAAATGAAGTGTACTGGTTTTGCTTAAATTCCATAACTTTCCCATGCCTTTGGATATGCTATTGTCTTCATTACAAATGTTATTCCAAATATTTTGGGGTTACGTGGTGTGTTACACTCATTCTTTTCTATGTGGAGTAAAAGGAAGGGGTATGATAATCATCTGGAAAATCTTTCCAATATACATGCTTCTTTCTTCTATTCTTCCTTTCCATCCCTACTGAGAACCCTGGTTTATAAAGTACTGATGACTAGATTGATGTTTTTACACATTTGATGAAAAGAAAGGTAAGTGAAATAATGAACATTTTCAGTCACTCAAAGTAAGTCCTCCCTTCTTTTTCATATGCTACCTGCTCCTCTTTTTATTCTGATATTTTTGAAGGGGTATTTTATGTCAAGACCATTGTTGAATGTTAGAGATGGAGAGATAAATCGAACTTTGTTCCTGCACTGTGGAGCTCACGAAGATCTAATTAAGCAATGATGTAATTAAGACTAGAATAAAATGTACAATCAAAGCCAAACAGGAAAGGCAAATTCATGAAGATGAATTTTGTTAACATCCCTTGATTGGTGCATTGGACATAAATCTTGTGGTCTTCTCAGAGTCCTTCCATGTCTGTCTTCATCAGAAGCCCACTCAAGCCAAGTGGCACCAAGCCTTCAGAATTTGGTTGGAATACCACATTAATGAGCATAGGATCTGGCTTTCTGAGCTGGAGAAAATGTTGCAACCTAAATCTCAAGAAAATTAACTCCTCAGGGGTTGAATCTTAACCAGTGAGAAACAAGAGAGGAGCAAGAACTCAGCACAAAATTTCTCTTTGTTATTGTCTCTGTGGGCTGAAGTGTGGTTCTTCTTGCAAACCTCCCAGAAATTTCTTTTCCAGGAGATGAGCAAATGGACATTTTCAGGGGGAAAAGGGGAGGACACATTTCCACTGTGTAATGGCAGACTGGCCTCCAATTATCAATCTTCCTGCCTCAGCCTCCCAAGTGCTAGGATACAAGCATGTGCCACCATGCCTGGTTGTGAGAGCACTTTCTGACTCTGCAGCTCGTTGTAAAGCAGTAGTCAATGAAGTAATCCATCAGATCACATTGATTCCTATATTTCATTTTTCCTTTGGGGAACTTTTCCCCTCACTCATAAATTCCTATGCTTATACCTCCAAAATCAATTCTTGACATTTTTAATCCTTGTCTCAAGTTCTTTCTGAAAGACCCAGAGTATAGCAGGTAGATTTGTGACTATCTAATGATTCTTCTATGGTTTTTTAAATTTTAAGGAAAAAAAATGGGTAAATTCCTCCTTGGAATCTTGTTTTCTTATCCTATATATTGAAACCAAAACAATTTAAATTAACAAACCATTTTCCAGTGGTTCTGTAACCTTAAATAAGTGAATACTTACTATTGTCTAGTAAGTAGGAGTGGTCTGTTCATGAGTATTCCTGGGCAGTTGTAGCTCTGCAGCTCTTACTATCTGTCTTTTGTTACATAGTTTATCTTCCAAGGAAGATTCAAGAGTTATGTGAGACAAAGAACTTGAAAGCCTCAAGAGACTAATTCTCAAATACTCTTTATGTGGCCATTTTAGGAGCATTTTTCTTCCAAATACACCCTTGTGCTTCCTAAATTAACCCCATTCACTTTATATTCCTTCTGCCCTATATCATATCCAAGAAATGATGGCAAGAACTTCTTTCCCGCTTTCATTCTTATACTTTACTTCTGATAGGACTAAAAGGTTTCAAGTTGCTATCATTTGCCTTTCTCCTTCTCAATTTCTAACTAAATTATGTACCACCCATATAATTTTTCAGATGATTTCCTTAGAAAATCCAACAATGCTTGTTTGAGGTTTTATCTATACATTCTTGAACTTAACTTCAGTACCTTTCCTGACACCTACTCTAAAATCTTCAGGTAGGTACAAATTGAATAGTCATAAAGACAAACTTGCTCAATTTACAGCTAATGCCAACAGTTCAAAATCAATGAGTCCTCAAAGAAAATAAAATGTTCAAATACATCACTACCTTGACAAAATATCAGCTCCATGGGGGATATTGGACTGTTTGCTTCATTGCTCAATCACCGTTTCTCAACTGCAGGATGATAAAGATTTGCTAAATGAGTCAACAAATGTGCAGATCTCTATTTTTAAAATTATACATGCCTATTCAGGATTATGTCTCAATCCTGTCAAATCTTCATTGTGAAGTATAAAAACTACCCTTTTAAGGAGATATCCTATCTCTAAATCATTCCTATATGTTTTTAACTTCCTGATGTTTTTATCTGCCCATCTCTTATGACATATATCACCTGCTACTTTGAATCATTCTTACCTTCATGCTTACACCTTTCAGTGCTAACTCATTTTCTCATTCTTTACTACGCTTAGAACAATGCCTCACCAATCTTCAGGCTTCAATAATAGGTGTGTGTGTGTATATGTGTGTGCGTGTGTGTGTGTGTATGTGTGTGTGCATGTGTGTGTGTGTGTGTGTGTGTGTATCATGGGCCATGAAACAAATTCTAACAACTACCTTTGGGACTATCATAACTGTCTCAGTTAAAATCATCTGCATAGATAACAGGAAAATTAATCTTGATAATACCTTGCCTAAGCAACCAAATATGCTTTTCTTCATAAGCTCAGCAATAGCTTACTAAGTCATGTAATCCATCCTGGGGTGAGGGATAGAAACAAGACAAAAATCGCATAAATATCACATTTCCCCAGAGTAAGTACCTTAGGCATTCATCTGCTGATCTATCTCCTACCATGTACACACTTAAAATAACTTGTATTATTATTATTACTTATTAAAGGAAAACACAGGAATTCCCCCTTATACATTTCTTCTGGTTGACCCCAAATTTGCTTCAAGTCCATTGCTCCAACACTTATTCTGATTTTCCTCTAAACTTCTGAATAATAATTCACCCAGATCACCAGCAATTTTCATTCCTTGTTGCATGATTTCTGCCTGTCCCTGGGTGGCTTTATTTTAATTAGAAAGAAATAGAATGGAAAAGTTTCAATTGTAAACACACAGAGGTTCTGTTGGCAAATATGACTTTGGCAAAAGAAAGGCCCGTGGTCAGCTTAGCTGCAGTTCATTGGCTCCAAAGCAAGAACAATTTTGAAGGAAATTAGGAGTTTTTAAAAAAGTGACAATTTTCTCCATCAGGTAGATTACACTATTTCCTGTTATTTTATGATACTGATATTTCACTTATACATTTTCTCCAGTTCCCATAAAATTTTCCATCTGGGGTATACTTTTCTAATCCCCTTTGTAAGCCTTTGGATTCAGTTTCTCCTTTCTTTCCTTCTTTCTTTTTTATTCTTTCTTAGTTTTTTCTTCCCTTCTGTCTCTCTTTGTTCTTTTTTCCTTTTCCTTTTTTTTTCTTCTTTTTAAAGTATCAGTTTCCAGGAACCTTTATCAGATACCAGGGAACATAAGTTTACATCTTAGCAAAAGAGTTTATCCATTCAGAAAGTTATCCATCTAGCCCTGGAGGACTGAGGTGGGGGTAGAACTCAGGCTCAACTACTAAAGTTACCTATGCCTGAAACCTTAGCTCATGTCTTAAACAGCTTACAACTAAAATCCTTGAAAATTAAGACTCATAGAGTTTCCAGCCGATGGACATTTTCCACACAGGAGATGAAAGAGCAGGTATGGCCAAGGGTTTCCTTCAAAGGGGAGGAACAGCAATTGGCTGTAGTCTGTAGGAAAAGAAAAAAAAAGTAAATGTTCTTTAAAAGCTTAAGTAGTACCAAACAGATCTTTTTCTTTCCCTCTTTTCCAGTAGAACTGTAATGTCTTCCCAGGCAAAGAACAGACAGAGCAAAAGAAAGAGAACAAAGGCTGAAATATGTGGATAAAGTTACAGACTGATTACAATTCATGTGATGAGATTTAGTTACTAATGGAACAAAACGTGAGACATGTCTTTCTTTATGGACATTATTTCCTGTTTCTGGAATGCATGGGTTGTCTCATTCGTACAACATGGCAGGTCAGTTAGCGTCCCTGTTTTCACCTTTGTTTATTGGCCATACAGTGGTGTAATTTATCCCACTGATCATATCCCTCACACTCTCCCCTATTCTTGCTCCAACAGCTTTGCCATCACTTCCAGAATTTTAACAGCACCCTAGGAAAAAATCTGGTAAAGATAATAAATACTGTCTACCATGATTTTTAAGTAGGAAAGCTGGGAATAAACATTGAGTACTAAAAGGTGAAGCACTTTCTCTGCCCAGATGGAGGAGAGAATGGGCAGGTGCCAGCTGTATAATAACATCAGTGATGGCAGTGTTTGATGCCCAAGCAAAGAGCACCTGGGGGCAGAACTTGATGAATACTCTTGGGAACCTACAGTGAGACAGAGAAACATAAGCAATGCCCCAAATATCTGGTGTGGAGGATAGTACTGCACTTAAGGACTAGTAACATTACTCTCTTCCTTCTCAGTGTGTGGGGTATCATATCAGTGTTAAATGTCTGCTCCATTACACAGACAAAGTTACTACAAAAATTTAGACAATTATCAAGATAATTCATACCAAAGAAAAACTACTGGGGAAACAAAAACTTTATGGTATTTCCATTCAAAGTACACTTGATTGCTCATGCATCAAAATCAAATTCAAAATTCCGCTAGCCATATTAAATACTTGTTAATATGTGCCAGTGAGTGGGTGAGTGAATGAAGAGGTTGAGTAAGTCAAAGGATTCTGTTTTATTGTCCATTTTCCTCAAACCCATAGCACCTCAACACCTAAGGATATTATATTGAGCATTTTATGTTTTTCACAAATATTGTACACAAATCTTCAAAAGTTGCCAGCTGTTTGAAGACTCACAGCCTGTTTTCATGGCACTGATTCTTGTAAAATAGAAAAAAAATAAAACAGTTCTTGAAATGATGGTGTTAGCTGAGGAGTCACCCAGTCTTTTGGTTGCAAAAATTGTCAAAACTGAGTTTTTTTCTGGGGACTAAAACCATCTCTTAGTGGAAAATATCAGGTAAAAATTATATGGAGAACAGTTAACTAAAGAGAGCCATTAGTGTCATGTTAATGAGAATGTTTAAAGTAGTACATTAGTCTATTGAAGTATAATAAAAATTTATTCATTAATTTAAAATATTTTAATCATTGTTATGAATTGCAGTTGTTAGTTAGCTTCTAATTACTGCAACAAGAACCTAAAATAATCAATCTAATAAGAGAAAGGCTTGTTTTGGCTCACAGTCTGAGGGTTTTCAGTTCATGCTTGACTGGCACCATTATTTTTTGGCCTGTGGTGAAGCAACTCAGGGCAGGGAGGGCATGGTGGAAGAGTCTAGTCACCTCATGGCCTGGATGGAAAGAGAGAAAGGAAGAGGAGGGGTCAAGGTCCTATTAGCCCTTCAAGGGCACATGCCCAGTGACCTAAGACTCCTTATTAGGCCACACGTCTTAAAGTTCTGCCACTTCCCAATAGCACCATGCTGGAGAACAAGCCACTAATAACTACATGGGCTTTGGGAACATTCCAGATCCAAGCTATAGCAGTTACTGTACTTAGAGTCCTGATTTTTCTCACTTCTTTCCCTCATTTAGATGTTAAATATTCTTGTAAATAAAATTAGGAAATTTTAGACAAACAACAAAAATATTTTACTGAGTATACCCCATGTGACTATGAGATATACTAATGCTAAAATATTCTGAAACTCAAACTTAACTGGCCTCTCACTGTTTTTGTTTACTAAATCTGACTATCCTGGATGATTCCCACCCTGGTCTATAGGAATTGAACCAAAAGATTGGTAGAAGAGACAATCAAATGAAAGCATGGTAACACTAGGGGGCACTGTAAGAAATGAGAGTGAGGCCATTCTGGAAGTTGAAGAGAGGAAGAATAATCAGCTACCTTCCAGCAGTGAGAAGCACATAAGGACAGAAGTGACTACAGGGAGGTATAATCATCAGAACCACATAAACCAGCCCCAGGGTTCTCCCGCAAGTAAGGAAGTCCCACATGCAGCAACCAGAGCTACAAGAGCCGCAACTATGGTACAAAGCAACTGGTCAGACAAGCCTCAGCAACCACAAAGGAAGATTGTTACTGGCTTCCAGGAGCAGCTGAGCTCCCAGGTATCCTGCCAAAGAAGGAGTAGTGGATACTTGAGAGAGAAATGGTAACAATCCTGGTAATGGGGTTCAATTCAAAGCCTCTCTAGTTCCATTGGTATAGCTCCTTTTTCTGTCCCAAGCTCCCCACACCTATACACATATATATCCCAAGAGGGACACGTTCAAAAACCAAAGCTAACCAGACCTCTCAAGAGCAGAAAATGTATTGCTCTCACCCTCTCAACTTGCCAAAGTAGCTGACCACATATTCTGTATTGCCCTTCCCAGCTTGGTTTCTAATACAGACATCTCTAGAAACTCCAGTGTCTGTCTGAGTTCCCTTAGTCTTCCAGGTACAGAAGGAAATACTTCGAAGTCAAACAGACGTAAATAATTCCAAAAACAATAAACCCGGTCAGTTTAATACAAATAAATCTTAACAAATACCAAAGTTTCAGTCCTGAGCCTTATGTTCTATTTTTCATAAATTTTCCTTCTGTATCCTTAAGAAGATTATGGGAGTTGAAAACCCAATAATTTCTTCTTATCCTCCCTCTGGCTTCCAACTTCACTTGTTCTCTCTTCAAGGAGCTTAGAAGCTTGGAAACCAGGTTCAGATAGTGTGAAAAGCCATCTACCTGCTATACATATACCTTTCTTTAGAAAATAGAAAATCCACTTCAAGTCAGAGTAAACCTTTTGGGTAGGCTGAGCACACATCTCTCCAGGGCCTCTCTCATTAGAGGAAGAAAACATGAAAATAAAGGATTACAAGCTTACAAAGTGAACCAAGCCACATGCTGGGTACAAAAACCCAGGCTTTTGGTTTATCCAACAGAGAAGAAATACTGGCTGGTATTCTGAAGAAAATGACTTGCAATGCATTACTTAAATTTATTATTCTTGGGAAAGAAACCAGAAAGGCCAAATTGAGTTGGGACTAAAAAAAAAAAGAAAGAGAGAAAAGAAAAGAAAACTTAAGACTTATTCAACTTTTAAGCCTAGAATGACCTAGAATTTATGGTGACCAAGCAAAAAACAACTGCCTAGGGATGTTTTAAGACCCAATTCCACGTGAGGTGAGTGTCCATATGAAATGATTTGAGGGTTCTGAGAAATGTCTCATACATTGGTAGGTCATGTGTGCCAGATAATGCCAATATTAATTAATAAATACATCCATGAAAATGTAGAAGGGATCGAAAACAAATACACAGGTATACTGTATCATTGCAGTGTACATTTCTGTGCAAAATTTTTGCTATATTGAAACTTGGATCAAAAAGATCACCAAAGTATAGCTCTGAGCAAAATCATGTCTTCTGGAAAAGAGAATCAAAGTCTACAGCTCACACAGCAGTAATAATGCTTTGTTTTGGTACAGTGCTTTGTAGGTTAGGAAAACTGTTTTATATTCATTTTCTTCTTTGATTCTCAGAATATGCATGTGAGGTGGACATTATGATTACTGTTTTGTAGTTGAATACACAAAAAATCTTACCTACCTCTCCAGATTCATTTCCCCCCACATTCCTTTTATCTCTGTCCCCACCCTCCAATTTCTCCAGGCTTCCACCAACTGGCCCCATACCCCATATTCATAGAAAACTGAAATTCTCTGAGTTAAAGAGATGCCAGTAACTCTCTTGTCTCCTTGACTAACATGCATTTCATTCTTATTGAAGAATTCTCATTCCTCATGGATTCATTGAACCAGCATAAAGCATGAGAAAGTTTTACAACACATTTTAGGACAGATGTGTCTCCTGTGCACTGCCATACAATTCTCCCTGCATATCCCTTAAAACAGCACTGATTATACTTGACTGTAATGACTTGTCCAGTGGTTTATCTTCTCCACTAAACTTTAGATTACATGAAGTCAGAAATTAGGCCCAGTGCTGAAAAGGTGGAGGTGCCTAAGAAATATCTGTGGAAATAGTGAAATAAAGTGACTTCCATAAGCTCACAGAGAGGTGAATGTCGGAATCCTTGTCCCTGATTCCAGTAAAGGGCCAGTTGTTGGTGGCATTGACTTATTTATATATTTTAAAGGCAAAAGATAACAGTAGCCATGCGGATGGATGTTCTGAGTAAATTTGAGTACGTGAGGAATCCTCAGTAACTATCAACCAACAAAAGGCTAAATTCACTAGACAAATCTAGGATATATCACCAAACTATTCACAATGCGCTAAAGTCACACTCTTGACTCCACACTACTGGAAATCGTAGCTCCAAGATGAGAAACACATCAAGTGTTCTGAACATTTGCGACAATTTGCCTTCAAAAGCATCAAACTGGAATATCAAACCTCCCTCAATTAATTAACTTGTGTTAAATGCAAAGTCCATGCAGCTGGCTCACACACAAAATTCTGTGATGCTTGACCACACAAGCTCATCCCTAGGCAAGGGGAGAAAACATCTGGATATGGCCTCATCATGAAAGACTCAACCAAGTTAGTCAACAGTCCCCACCAGTATCGAAGTCCTCTTTAACTTGGGTGTTTGTTTATAGCTTTTATACCATCTTTTTTGATTTATGTCTCTCTTTTGCTATCCTCTTGTGTTGACCTCAATTAATATTCAAATACTCTTTCTCAATTAAATGTTCTGACTTCTTATTTTCCCTTGGAACAGAGAAGCAAGTGACTTCCCATCTGAAATCTATCTTCATTTCTTTTTTGGTCAATCCAATTAAATATTTGGTTTCATTGCTTCTCTCCACTGAATGAAATGAATGTTTTTCACTTGTTACCACAGGAGTAACAAGTGAAGGGCTACTTCACTTTGAGCTGACGAGTTGACATTAACTGTAATTCACAAACTAAAGCATTCCCTCTAATCACAGAATGTATAGGCCCAAAAACCAACCCAACTCAACCAGTAATCTTAAATTTAAGATTTAATTAAAATTTAAGTAATCTTAAATCTATCCTTCAAATTCAAAGCAGAAATTTCTGAAAAGATAATGTCATCACTTTTAGGGGGATACAAACACTAGCTCTTCCATGTCCTTAGAAGGGAGAAAAATTCCATTTTGCTCTCAAGAAAGGAAAAGTGGCAGAAATGCTTTTGTATTTTCTATTCTTCATTTAGTCCCTAAGAGCAAGAGTGAATTATCCCATTGGCAAAGATGGAAGGAAGAAGGAATTGATCACACATACCTTAGCTCTTTCCAAGAAAGTCAAATATTCTCCCTGTTGTCTGTTCATCCTGTGGCAAGAAACTTGGGCAGAAGCACAGCCTGCTGCATCATCTGAAGCTTGGCAAGAAAAATTGTTCAATTCATGGGGAAGCAATTAGGAAACTTGACTATAGCCTCCCCTCTCAGTCCTGTCTTCCAATCTACTATTTCCAGTACAAAAAACCGATAACCATTTATCTTATCCCACTGTCTATCTGGCTTAGAATTGAGAAGGCAACAGGGTATGATTAATTACAAAATCTCAAGAAGTGTCTAATTTTCTGCTTCTTCTCAAGGCCCTTGACTGCTTACAATATCTATATCTCACTGCCACCAGGAAAAATGCAGGTGTTGGTAGTCTTGCATGGTTTAGTATGAATCCTGCTGCTTACAAGACTGTGACCTTGAGCTAAACAAATTCACTTCTTTCTGCCTCAATTTTCTCACTTCAAAACAGGGCCCCAAATAGCTGCCTCATTCTGTTTTCATTAGAATGCACTGAATTCATGATAGCATAGCATGTGACATACATAGATAGGCCTTGGTTTGAATCCTAGCTCTGTCACTTACAAACTTTAAGACACTTTCCCAAAGTACCCATAGAGATAAAGATAAGCAGAGAATAGAGGTTGTTATCTGCATGGGGCCAGTAACATTTTTTCTGAGTAGAGAAATATCTAAAATAAACATCCTAGGTGGTTCAGATTCCCCAAATAAGTTTCAACCATTTTTGTCTTTCCTCCTGGAAATCTGTCTCTACAACACTGCTGAGAAAAATGTGTATTTGAAACTCCTTTTTTATTGCAAGTCTAAAAGAAATAGCACAGCACCTGGTCACCCATTCTGGTAGTAATTGGACAGAGAGCTATGATCGTCCTTGTAAACCTTCATCAGGGTCTTTTGAAAGGAAGGGTCTTTTCCCACAAGGAAAGCCTCTGTGATTTTCAGCTCACATGAGCAAATCTAAGAGATTTCATAACTGAGATAAAGAACCAACATTGGCTAAGTGGAGGTCATTGTGTTTGAACAAACACCTTTGAAAGGTAGGGATATTCTTTGAATGTTTTCCCCTTCCTAGAAACTGAAATTAGGAGTGTTTAGGATTTCTTTATCCTGTATACTTGTGCAATTTCCTCTTTACTCGAACTTCATTTCACTCTGCTTGTCATCACTTCATATTCTATGGACTATATAAGCTCTCCTTTGTTCCTACTATTTTAAGCTTCTTCCTTATCATGGCACTGATATTTGTTACTTCCTTGCTCAATGGTCTTAGCATCAGGTTTGAAATCCCTAGACATGCTGGAGCCACCCCATTGAATCCCAGTAGCACTGAAGGGGTCCTTTTTCTTTCTGGAAGTGTTTTCAGTTTCTTTTCTAAAGTTCAAATAGTGAAAACAAAGGAGTGATTTCCTCTAAAAGGGCTCTAAGAGTATTTTTGTTCTAATAAAATGCTCTATCCTATTAAAAGAGCTGTCTGGGAGTTGCTCCAGTAGTGGCTTTTCTTAATGAGGAAATTTAGTTTCAAATGGAAGTGGGGTTAGTTTACCCACAGAATGTGTTTTGGTTTCTGATGCATATCAACATTAGGAAGTAATAACAGCTTCAGTATTAATTTGAACCTAGAACCAATCATATCTTCATATGAACTGGCTTGCTAGCTGATGCCTGATGTTGACTGATGAAGTTACCTCAGTAGAGGAAAGAGCCTTTGGATCCCCAGTTATCACTAAGGATTACTATGAAGATTCAACTGAGTAAAGCCAACACTTTGACAAAGACAGTACTTCTCTACCTGGTCTATTTCCACCTCAGTACCTGTAAAGGTTATGATACACACGAGCACAAAAAGATGGCAGTCCTTGAGGTTGAGGCTCAATGACTAGGTTGAGGCTAGGGGAGCAGAAGGTTTTAAGAATTACTGATACTAGAGGACAAGCATAGTGGTTCAAACCTATAATCCCAGTTATTCAGGAGGTCGAGATAGAAGGATTGAGGTCCAAGTTTGGCCTAGGCTAAAAGCAGTAAGACCCTATCTGAAAAAAACAAACAAAAAACAAAAGGACTGAGGAGTGGCCAAGTGATAGATCACTTTAGTAAGTACAAGGCCCTAAATTCAATCCCCAGTACCTCAAAAAAAAAAAAAGAATTCTTTCTCAGAGAAGATTTAGTAGGGAGATCTAGAAGAGAGAAACACTAAAAGAGAGAAACAAGAAACCATAGAATTTATGTAGAGGGAAAGAACACTGAGGAAAAATTTGGAAGACTTCCAAGGCTGGCCTTATATAGCCAAAAGCAAAAACACTTCCATAGGGCCAAAGTTCCTGTACTATAGAGTCTTCACGTAGTAGTTCTATATGATTGTTCCAATTACCAGCTTCTCCATATACAATCTTTAGTGAATCTAACAAAGCCCAATATGTGGTCATCCCTGCCTTGTCAGATGCATGATCCAGATCTTTCTGCAGAGAAGATAGAAATCCCATGAGAGCACCAGCCAGAAAATGGAGAAAGAGGAAGTCATAAAGATAGGAACCTACTCATCATTCACTAAGAAGTATTGTGTATGCCACACTAATGGAGGGATTTTTTTTATTGTTGTGCTGGGGGGTACATTGTGGCATTTACAAAAAGTCTTACAATATATCATACTTGAATTCACCCCCTCCATCATTCTTCCCAATTCCCTCTGCCCACATTCCTGGAATAGTTTCAACAGGTCTCATTTTTCCATTTACATGCATGTGTACACAATATTTACACTATATTCACCCTTCTATACCCTTTCCCTGCATCTTCCCCACTGTCACTAGTAGCAACCACCCTCCAGAAAGGACCTGTTCTGCCCTCCTGTTCTTAATGGAGGGATGTTATATTTTTTAATTATTATACTTTCTCCATGAAGTATTAGTATATTGCTTTCAATAAGAAGAAACTGAGGCAGTGAGTGCTTAAATTACTTGGTCATATAGTTGCTGACTCTAAAAGCCTTCAGTTTTTTTACAATATCCTGTTGCTTTTTTCCTTTATACCCTGCAAAAAGTTCACTGCCCACAGGTAATGTTTAAGCTCCTTGACAGATAAGCAATTCCAGATCATTTGTCTGGATTGTACTTCTTAGTGGTGACATATATGGAAATATCCCTGAACTCCAAGCTCAGTGATTTAGCCCTGACATTCTAATCAAGTATATTAAGTATGACCCAGAAGAAGACTAATAAAAGTACTAATGAAACAGACTGAAGGGCTTATTGAACCCCACAGACACATGGACAGAAGTTGAACCAGCATTCAACTTCAATTCAATTGTAGTCAGAAGCTTAAAACTCAACAAGATACTCTCTGTCTGCCAATTTCCCAAAGGAAAAGCTAGATGGCTAGTATCATTCTGGACAGTTCTTCTTTGTGGGTGATCCTCTAGAGTAGCAGCAGTATCACCTAGCAACGTATTAGAAATGGAGCCTCAGAATAAAAAATTCTGAGGGTAGAGCCTGGTGGCCCATGCTTTAACAAAAAGTCTCCCAGGTGATTCTCAGGTACCGTAAAGTTTAAGAACCACTTATCATCACCTCTTGCACAATGGTAATTACAGTTCTTACAGGTCCAGTCAATCAGGGAGGTCACATGATTGAGGTATAACCAGCAGTACCGGACTTGGTAGGACAGAAAAAAATCTTCTCCATCTCCAAGGAGTTATGTACAGACAGCAAGTAAAGAACAATTTGAGTCACTATCCACATCCATGCTGCATTACACAGTCCAGACACACACAAATAACCATGTGGATATTACATATGGTTAGCAGAGATCAGTCAATTATAATTCAGGTGTGTAGAGAAAAATGCATACTCAAATACCCCTTCCAACTATGCAGAAGATCAATGGATTGCTAAACAACTATGGCAGTCCACAGCTGGCCTAATGCTAATCCCTTAGAAATGGAGTGGAAATATGGAGAGAAGCATAAAGGACATGAAATTAAAAATCACAAACAATTCCAGATTCTACACATAATTGCCTTTGGCTGCAAACCAAAGGCTTGCCTGCTCAGCATCGGAAGTGCTTTTGGACATGCATCAAGCCATACTTGTGCCCAAAGATACTGATCTCCACATTAAAGGATTCCAACCACAAAGTTTGGGCTGATGGCTATGCAGGCCAGTCAGTGTATTAGATAAGAATGTTGTATCTTGGATTTAGCTCAGCAGAAAAGGCTGAAGGTTACACTTGGTTAACAGAGAATGAGTGTCAATTAGCCATTTATTGAGTGGCTTCTGTATATAGAACACTTATTGGATATAGGAGGTAGTTAAAACAGTACTCAGTTTTGGGAAGCCAAACAAAGACTGAGATGCCAAAAGCAGCAAATAAACAGCCCCAAAGAATGAAAGTCAAAAACATAAACACAGACTAAACTGTCTTAATTGAGAAGAGTTATCCAAGAAGTGACTACAAATAGATCATGTTAGCAAAGTAAAATGCAACCAAAATATCGAAATTTTATAAGAATAAAGATATAATATTAATAAAAGGAAAATAGGGTGGAGATTGTTGAAGACAAGAGAGACAAAGGATAGAAAGAAGATCAATACCATAACTTTCTTGAGAATAAAACAGCACATAAGCAATGTTGTCAGAAGGTATGGGTTAAGTTAGTGAGTTGGTGGGGGGAAGGACCTTAAACTTGATTATGTTTATTTCAAGTAGACATTCAGAAATCAATGAAAATTTTGGAGAGAATGATGCTATGGTAGGAATTATGCCTGAAGACAACTTCCTGTTGTACAAGAAAACACAGCTACAGGAGAAAAACAGCCCAGCTCTGTAAGAAGTCTACCCTAGTGCTGAAAGATAGGTGGTCTCCATCTTGCTTTGTGATTATGGAGTACAGGCCAAGGAAAGAAGACTGAAAAACAGGCTGAGGAGAAGAGCAGCCAATATCTAGGACTTAGTTAGGTTTTCTCAACCATGGCTACACATGGAATCACCAAATTACTAACCCAGAAAAATTAAATGCTAATCTTTCCAAGCTGACAGGATAGTGGTGTTTTTTATTTAAATGTCCTCATATTTCACTTTGAAACCACTAGCCTACAATATTAGTACCCAGCAAAACAATAAAGGATAATTGAGGGACAAAGATTAGGGCCTATGATTTAGCCTGATTCATGAGTTGGTGGCAAGTTCTTTCTTTCTTTTTTTGTTTTTTTTCAGAGGTTGGAAAGATTTTATTTGTAGAAAATTTAGTTGGAGAAAAGAGAAGAGAAAGATTGCATATTGGAGAATGCAGGGGGACCTGGAAACCGGTGATCCCCAGCAAGTTCTTTCAAAGTAGGTTTCTTTAGGGAGCAGGAAGGATGGATGTTTAGGGCAAGAGATAGAAAGTAGGAGTTACTAACTTATGAATATCTTTAAAGCTATGTTAACAGGTACACTTCTCAGAAGGAGACTGCAGAGAGGACAGAGAAACCAACATGGAGATCCAACATCTGTGGAGGGTTCTTTTCATGATTTATAAGAATAATGGGGTGAGTTATTGGTCAAAGAAATGGAAGATCTGTGAACCAGGATCAAAAGGCAGATGGTGAATCTCCAACTATGATATGCAATGAAGTAGTTCCTTTGCTGGCTGTCAATTCTTTCCTTCCTTCCTTTACTGAAGGGCTCAGTTTTACCAGGTAGTACCACAGATGGGTCTGTAGATTTTCTCTGTACAAAGATTATCAAGAGAAGGGAAATACTTGCATTCCTTTTTCTGTCTGACTTCAAACCTGTAAGTGGCACTCCCAGAAGTATTTCCCTCAGTCTCTGTTTAACGTTAGGCTGTTTCTTTTTGCCTAAAATTAGCCTGTTCCTAACTGTATAGATAACGCAAAGAAATAGACTCAAGTATTACAAACATCCAGGATAGTTTCTATTCACTGAAGTTACTTGGTTTTTATTCAGCAAAGCAGAATAAACTGACCTATCCTGCATTTTAATAAGTAAGGTTAAATTTAATCTTTCTGAATTTTTTCTGTCTCTCAGCATAAAAGAAAAATTCTGAAAACTTGAAAATTTCAAAGAGACACCTCTCAAATGTTCATCTTTTAAATTCTGCTTAACTCTAATCATTCATACATAATTAAGTGGTGAGAGGAGTGGGATCAACATGCTTGATTTAGATTACTCATTGGTAGTGGGAAAAGTTCTCAAGTCAGTCACAGTGATAGCTGTGGTATCCAAACTTTCACAAATCCTCACGGTCAATGAACATGCGTGGAAGGGCAGTTCTCCATCATTTTTGTTAACTTCATGAAACCCTTCACATTTTTGCAGGACTTGGATTTTTCACTCTGTGTTTACAGCAGTTGGTGAGAGGCAGACGAGCTGAGGTGGACAGGAATGGAGAAGAGATGAGAAACACAGAAGCCAGGGTTACTTTGTGGACAGTGAACTGACAATGGGTCAGTTCTACACATGGTCAGCTCATTAATGAATCTTTCTACCTTATGATCACCCTCGTTTCCCAAGTATCATCTTGTAGCTTCTGGTCATTACACTATTCATTTTCTGTTGAAAATGTACTTATATTGCCCTCTGCCTTGCAATATTTGCATACTTCTTCTTCTGAATGCATACTTCTTAATTCTCCACTTGATTTAATCAAGCATATCTTTCTGATATGCTCTGCTTGAAAAAGCAAAATAGTGAACCTTTGAAAACAGACTATTCAAACCATCTGCTTGCATAAGACACTTCACTAGTTTCTCATTGCTTTTAGTATAAAGACCAAAAATCCTAAAGACCTGCAAAGACAAGTAGTGTGTGGCCATTGTCTTCCTCTAACACAGTCCCCTTTTCTCTATATTCCAGAATTTGTAAAATTTTCTATCTTTAGTATGTGATATTTTCTTTTGTTCTTCCAAATTTTCATAAGAAAGAGTCCTTATATAGTAACAGAGTATCCTAAAGGCAGGGGATTAGTATGTTTTTTATATTTTTGTTTATTTGAGACAGGGTCTTGCTACATAGCTCAGGCTGGCCTCAAACGTTTGATCCTCCTGCCTCAACCTCCTAAGTACTGGAGTTACAGGCATGTGCTACCATGCCCAACTTATTTAAAAAAGCTTTAAAATTTTGTCAAAAAGAGGGCTGGCAGAGTAGTTCAAATGGTAAGAGCACCTGCCTAGCAAGCATGTGACACTGAGTTCAAACCCCTGTGCAGTTAAGAAAGAAAAATAAAAAATTTGTCAAAAAATATATTTTCAATTAAAAAATTATCCTCTCAGATAGTAAATTAGTGTTTAGGCAGCCTATTGATGTTGCTATTTAGAATGCTGCCATTTTTGGCAGAATACAGAAAAATTATTTCTCTTTTACCTTTACATATTTAGTATAATTACCAGGCAAAGTGTAACAGCTAGAAGAACTCATTATAAGCTACAAAGGTATTTATTTGGTGAAGTTACTCAAGTCACAAATGTTAAACAAATGCACTTCAAAATACATGAAGTGTAAAGCAAAATGACCTTAAGTAATGATTGCTTTAAAAAAAGAAAACTAACCAAAAGAAGCATAAGAAAAATGGTGCCACATTAGACAGAAAAGAATGTCAGATGTATTGTTCATTGGGATTGTTAAACTAAAATCAGTTTTTTAAAAACTAGGCAATTATGACTCAAAAAAAGAATATTCCAATCTGTATAAAACTGTTATTTTAGTAATAATGGAAAGATTCAGAAACCAATCACATATGTAGAACCAGGTGCCTCCAAACGTTTGCAATGAAATCTGAGAATTGAGGCATTGTGCAGGAAAGAAAAGCAATTGATCTGAATAGGGCCAAAATTGTATGTATTAAAATGGTCAAGTTCATCTCTAGCATAAGAACAAAATAGTGTGCTTCCAAAGGATTTCTTTGTACTTGAGTAAATCAGAACAAAGGTTTTCATCCTAAAGGAAGATCAAATGAAAAGTGTCTGATAAGTTGGAATAGTCATACCAAAAAAAAAGGAGATATCTGCCAAAAAAATCCACTAATATCTATAATCTTATTTGTTAAAAAAAATCTAGTCATTAAATTCACAATTAAACTATTTTAAACATAAATGTGATTAATGAGTATTACACATACATCATCAATCGTAGGCTGAATTAATTGTATTCTACAGTCATATGTGCTTATTAACAAATAGCACTTGACTCATGCTACAAGAATTGAGACATCTAATTTCATGTTTCAGACTTCCAAGTCTTATCAGAGAAAAATCAAGTGCTATAAAAACAAAACAAAAAACTTACCTGTAGCAGGGCAAAAAAAGACAGATGTGGGCATTGAGTTACTCTTGTATTGATAGTTTTTAAACTGGAGAAAATGGCAATAAATATATAAGCACTACCATGGAACTATAAACACGATTTCACAGTTTGCTTTTTTAAAGTTTGCAATATGTTTAAAATTTTTCCTCCCGCATTAAATTTTCATTCTCACCTCCCCACCATTTTCCCGCCTTTTGTTATCTTCCGCATCACTCAGACTTGTTCAGGTTAGATGGAAGTGTTCTGCCAAATCTCCTATGAACCACAAATAGATGGCAGGGTTAAATTTGAATTCTGAACTCTGAACCTGGGAGCCCTCCTTTTTCTATGACATCTTTTTTCACTTATGCCACATTTGGGAACAGGGGAGAGAGGTAGTACTTATTTCCTCTGATTATGAAATTAATATATTGTCTATAGAAAATGTGCAAAGTCCAGAAATATATAAAGAAGCAAAAGAATAACCCATAATTTCAACACTCAGAGATAATCATTGCTATTATCCCAAAGTGTCCACTGCTCCTGCTTGGCCCCAGCCCCCGTCATCTCACATGTGGACCACTGCAGCAGCCCCTGGATTGCCGTATTTTACACTGTTTTCCTGAAGAAGCTCCTCAACCAACTGGTTCTCAACCATCAGCAACTCTTTTTCCTTCCAATACAGAAGCTTCTCTCCCCAGAGAAAGGTATGCTTCATTCCCTAAGTTCCTTCAAGTTCCAGGGTCCTCTGATGAGAGATTTTCGCAAACTAGCCCCTTGGAAACAGCACGCTCTAGGCCACCATGACCCCAGCACTCTCTGTCCTTGATCCCTGCTTTGTTTTCCCTAGAAGCACTTTTTTACTCTTTGATGTATGTGTGCACTTGCTTACGTGTGTCTTTTTACTCTTTTTTAACTTGTAAATTTAATTTTTGATTTATCATACATTAATAATACAAAGAGATTTCATTGTTATCACTGCATACATGCATACAGGGTACCTTGAGCAAGTCTACCCCTCCATTATATTCCCATTCCCCCACCTTCCTTCCCCTCTCTTTCAGACAGTGTTTGCTGGGTTTCATTATGCTGTCTTCATAGGTAGGTATCCAGAGCACTTCCATCCTCTTGACCCTCAGTACCCTTTCCTTTCCCCTTCTCTGCCTCCAGCTGATCCCCGTACACATTCATGTCCCAGTATTTTTATCATCATAATCACCATCATCATTTTAAGTATAGATTCCATGAATGAGTGAGGACATGGGGTTATCTGGTTTATCTTGCCAAAGGGAAGCTCCATGAGAGCAAGGACCTGGTTTGTGTTCAGTACCATATTCATAGTATAAAACAGTGCCAGGCAAGTCACAGGCCCTCCATAAATATTTGTTGAATGAATCAGTTGACATTCTTATGACATCTTCCTCCAAACTAGGTTGACATTTCAAATCTCCTTGGATGATCTCAAGCACATTTCTAAATTTGGGCTGGATTCACATAGCCACTTAGGATTAGGTGCATCTATTTGCAAATGACCAGGTTTCTGTATGAGCTGTAATAAAGACAGTTGTCCTTTTACACAGGCCTGCTTAATCAGGTTAGGCTGCTATGATAAAACCACAAACTGGGTGGCTTTTATACAACAGAAATTTGTTTCTCACAGTTCTGGAGATTGGGAAGTCCAAGAACAAGTTACCAGCAGATTTGCTGTCTATTGGGGGTCTGCTTCCTTGCTCATAAATGGCGCCTTCTTACTGTGTCTTCACATGCTGGAAGGGTGGCCAAGACAATTCTAGGAGGCCTCTTTTATGAAGGCATTAACCCCATTTGTGGAAACTTTGCTCTCATCACCTATTCACCTCCCACAGGTCTTACCTTCTAACAGCATCTTATTGGTGGTTAGGTTTCAGCAATGAATTGTGGTGGGACACAAACATTCAATCCATAGTAATGCCTTAATGCAAGAAATTTATTGTTCTGTGCATTTTTATCTCAGAAGCAAGGATCAAAATTCTTAAAACCAAAACAATCAAGGTCCTCATCAATCCAAGTGGCAGTATGCTGGTGTCTGGGCCTTGTGGGTGGAATTCTCACTTCCACTCCTCTTTTCCAGGACTCTTACTGGCCCAGAAATTTCCTTCTTTTTCCAAAACAATCCAAGCTCATGGCTGTTCTGCTTAAACTATTCTGCAATTACCCACTAATAAATATGATAACAACGACTATGATGATGGTTGTGGTGGTGGTGGGTGAAATTACATCATGCCTCTGACCATAAGGATTCTCTGGCAGATGCACTTGTCATCCAGGACATTTGTTGGCCATAGCATGTGGTGCAGTATGCCAGGTGTTGAAGGAAATAATAAAGTTTTGTGTTATGATGTAATTGCTTTAACCCTGAAAGACAATAAGTATGTGTTGATTGATTCATTATGGAACCTATTGAACCCACTGGTTTCTAGGTTCACAATTCTATTTAGCTCCTCTGTGAATTTTTATTCTAAGTCCAAGGCATATTTCATTAAAAAAATTTGATTATGACCCAATGAAAATACCTAATGGCACAAATTGGGAATTAAAAAAAAAAACCAGATAATAAAAGAAACACAGTAATATTTCAATTGAAAGCCTAAAGAAGCTGGCTTATTCTCACCAAAAGGAACATCTTGTAGCTGCAGTAATGTAAAAACAGTAACAAGGTATTCATTCCTCTCGTACAGTTGAATTCTACAAATTAGATTCAACTTAGACTCTGTGATAATTCATACAAAGACTTAATTGAGTGATTTTGCCCTCTGTATTTTTTAGTGAGTTTGATAGTGAATGATATGAACAAAAGTTTACGTGAAAAGTATAACCTGCTTTCAGACAACATGGCAGAGGGCTGGCCATCTGTTCCATATGCATTCTTTCATTCTTCATTACTAAGAGTCCAAATTTTGTTTAGGGCAGCAGTTTAACCCAGTAAAAGCACTCATCTTTACAGAATCTTTGCACTGAAGATGGTTTTATTGCCCAATATGAGACAATGAAATTACAGTGTAATGCTGTACAGTTGTTTTTCTAATTAAAAAGTCAAACTCATCTGGTGGGCACTTTTTTACTAGTGAGCATTTTTTTACTCTCACCTCCTCTTCTCTGTTTTTCTTCATCTGAAATATCAATGTAATATCTGAAGGGGAAGCAGTCATCTTGAAATTACGAGGATAAAAGCCACATGGAAGGAATGATGGGATAAGAAGTTAGAAAAAGGTCTGTGCTCTTGGTTTCATCAAGCACCTGCACCAGTCCTGAGATAACACCTCAGACTTTGTGGAAGCTACCATTGTCATGTTTTTATTACTTGCATCCTAAAACACTCCTAATCAATAGAATAAACTTCTGAAGGCCTTATTTATGTGCAATTTGGCATAGAAACTACAGACACATTAAACATAATTCTTCTTTTCTATTGATTTGTGTTTCTTACCCTCTACTATTCTACTCCATTAGCCTGGTTCCCATTACTGTTACTAACTGTAACATTTTCTTTCTAAAAATTATGTATAATCTAATATTTTTCACAGACATACCCACCTAAATACAATTACAGGTTGGGGATACATGTCAGCAGTAGAGTACCTGCCTAGTATGCCAGAGACCATAAGTTCAATTGCCAGTACTAAACCAAAAAAAAAATAATAATAATAAATAAATAAAATCAATGATGTGGGCCACCAATGAAACAGACATAGATTTTATTTTGAAAGTACCCACATTTCGTGGTCAGGGAAACCAGAAAAGAATCCTGTTTCTATCCTTTACAACCTTTTTTACCCTGGATATGTCACCTAACCTCTCCTATTTCTACCCATCCTTCCCCCACAATCATCATAGCACCTGTCAAACCACAGCAAAGTCATTAATTTACTTGTATATCTTTTCAACTGTACTGTGAACATTTTTAAATTAGGGACAGTTGTCTTAAATGACTCTATGTAGCCCAGTACCTACCACCTAGATGGTAAATATTTTTTGAATGAATGAGTAAATAACTGAAATGATAACCAATCAGCTTTCCAAATATATTTCCTTAAAAAGAAAATTCAGAAAACAGAACTTAAAGATGTGAAAGGAGACCAGGAAGTCACCGTCATGAGCAGCTGGAGAGACTATCGTACCAGAATGTAGTTCACCAACCCGGGATGGTAATTCATCCTGACTGGGAAGATAGCAAGCCTTCTAAGCCTCTCTTATTTCATCTTAGTACAACATGTGGGAATTTAAGAGGCAACTCAATTGCATTCAAAGTCATTTTGAAACAAAGTGATCCCTGGAACTTGAGTCCATTGCATTCCTGAGACTTGGCTTCTTTCCTTCCCATCTGCGGAGGACTCTATGTGCCCTGCACTGGATGGTTTCCAGGAAGGGAGAATCCCACACTGTCCACATATCTGATTCCACTGTTAGTGTCACAGCGCTGTGGGCCATGTGAACCCAGTACTTTGAGGTTCAAGCAGTACATGCAGATTAGGGACAGTGAGGACAATTTGCCCAAATGCAGTGTGTAGACAGCTCTCAAACAAGTATCCGCAGGCTTCTGTGAGTCAGAGAATCAACAATACACATGGAACACCTGGAAGGAAGGAAAGAAGGAAGGAAGGAAAGGAGGGAGGAAGGAAGGGAGGAAGGGAGGGGGGAGGGAGAAAGGGAGGTGAGGAAGATGGGAAGGGGGAAGGGAAGGAGGGGAGGAGGGATTGAGGGAGGAAGGAAGGAAGGAAGGAAACAAGGAAAGAAGAAGGTAGGAAGGAAGGCTTCCCATCCAGGTACTCTCCAGGTACTTACTGATCTGAGAGAGTGTCTTGCTGCCTCCAATACTTCTTTTCCAGGCCCCCACACCTTCCCTTCTCTTCCTTCAGAAAGGTGATTGGAGTTAGCCAAGAAAACTCTCTTTCAATATGTTTAAAGTTCTGCAAATAGAAGAGGCTAAAAAGATGTTTCAGAACATGATGTGGTGTGTCTGTGTGAGAATTTTAAAATGATCAATTAGAACTTCTCATTATGAACCTCTGGAAAATACTTTTTTGGGAGGCAGGGGCAGATAAGTTCTGGAGATGTAGCCCAGGCTGTTCTGGAACTCATGATCCTCCTGCCTCAGCCAACCAAGCTCTGGGATTACACTTGTGCCTCACTATGTCTGACCTGAAAGCAACTTGATCTAAGGAAGTTGCTTGTCTCTGATTGGTTTTGTTAAAGGTCCAAGGGATAAAGACAGAGGCCTGACATTCTATTTCAGACTTAAAAATATATATACTCCTACCATTTTGTGGAGTTTTTTTATTCCTATCTTTTGATACAAATGAAACTTACTCCTTTTTTGTTATGCATGATATCACAGTCAGTAAGGAGAGAATTCGTCAAGAGTTCTATTTGAAGTGGTTCAATTAAAAGACGAACCACATTCTCAGTGCTGTTTTCCAGGTCCTGACATATTTTCCACTTTTTTTTTTCCTTCCTACAGCCAATTCAATGAAAATGAACTGTGGGTCAGGTAATGTAAGCAACAGAATGGGATGCTATTGCCAAAAATGTAACCACCCAATTGACTCCAAAGGAAAACATTCATTAAAGTGACACGTTAATAGGATTGAATTCAAAACACTTGTTTGGACACCCAGATGTCAGAAAGCACCATATCCTGATTAGCTGAAATATTCTCAGTTCTTTTAGATCTTCCTTCCTTATTTTGATTGCAAGTCAAGTTTCGGGGAAATTCTTTCCCACTACTGTCTACTGATCACATCACTAAAGCATTTAAAAATCCTTCTTGTTTCCTATAAGAAGAAATGGAAAGCACGACCACAAATATTTGTGTAAATGTCACCATTTATTATTGGAAGCTTTGTTCAGTCTGCTAGAGGATTATTGCAGCAAGTTGTCTGTGCCGGGCTCCTCATCAGACACTTCCCACACAGAACACGAGCAGCCAGGCACACCCACAGTCACTTGCTCTAGGTCTTTCAAAAATGGAAATTATTTTCCATTTCTTTGGCCTTCTATCTGTAGTGTTCCAATAGAAGGTTTATGTTCATTATGAGTGTTTTCAAACCCTGGGGAAGAAGAAAGGTGGGAGAGCTGTTTTCTCCCATAGAAGGCAGAAAACAAAAGCCACACACAGAAGAGAAATCACCACTGAAAGGCACCAAGTTCATGTTCATGTTCCAGCGTACCATTTACCAAAAAGGAAGAAAAGAGTGAGGCAGCAATATTCAGCTTTAACTCTTTCTTGAAATGCTCTGTACCAGATGCCCAGGGTAGCATTTTTATGGAATTAGATCATAAATGGGACCAAGCTTGTTATTTAGTCATTTGTCACCAAATAGAAGGAATGTGGTGTCCTCACATGGAAAGAATGTCATGCCCTAAACTTATTTCTGGCCGTGTCTTTCCCAGCCTTGAGATCAAAACTTCAGCTAACAGATAAGCATAGGTCCTGGACCCTTTCTCCTATCCATTACTTGCCTGCCCTGATAGCTAGCACCCCACTTGCCCAGCCTGGGACATTCATCTTCTCAGTGTTTTAGACTGCCTGGGCTGTATCAATCTTTAACCTCAGTTCTGTTTATGCAGGAAGTCTCCCTTGCTTTTTCTCACACTCATTCAGACCAGGAAGATTCCTCTTTCCATCTTCCTCCCCTTGTTGGTGTTTCTAGGAAAACAATTTTATGTTTTATTAGATGAATTACTATTGGTCATTGCTCCAACTCTATCACTCATTCATGGCTGGCTCTGCATGAGGAATGTGTACATAGGGGGAACATGTGGGCACGGAGGAGGAAACTGATTGGTTTGCTAGGCACTCAGGGGCTCCACAGCAATATCTTTGGGCAACATCACAAAAGGTTCGAATTGGCTTTTCCCCATGAGGTCTGTGTATGAGAGGTGATTCATCACATCAAAGTCAACAATTTCTTGTCCAATAGTCAAATGTTTTAGTGCCTGCATAGATCATTCTGTATCAAGGGGACTATAATTTTTTACACAGAGAAAAATCTAGATTGGCAGTTTCTCCACATTCTATCATTGCACACTGTGTCTCTCTTTCCATGCCCAGGACTAGCTTCTGCCACAGGGTCACACAACAAGAATGCAGTGAATTTATTTGATATCACATTTTCCCAAACTTAAAAAAAAAAGCAGAGTGTTTAATGATAGCAAGAAAAACACTGATCCAAATGAATGACATTTGGATTCAAAGCAAAAGTTAGTACTTTTAGTTTTAGTTGCACCTTAGTTACGTGTATTGCTTTGTCCCAAGGTATTTGTACAAATGTGTTGCTTTGCATAAGAGCCACAGTAACCCCAAATATTCAGATACTGTTGGGAAGGCTCTATTGTTAGCCTGTGTGGGATCAAATCCTAGCTACATGTCTTATTAAGGTGTGATTTTGGGGAAATTACTAAACTTTGCAAACCTCAGTTTCTGAAAAGCAGATGCTACCTTACCTCCTTACAAAGCACAAAAGGCCAGCTTTATAAGTGTTAATTATGTTACTACTATATACCAAATCCTATTTTAAGGAACAAATGAGAACTTATTACTCCATTTATAACCTTGTGAGGAATCAGTTTATGAAGGGTAAAACTGTTTTGCAAAGTGAAAAATTATGGCCTAATTAATTGTATACATATGAACATTTTTGGCCAAAAAACATTTAAATTCATTTCATATCAGACTGTCACACACATACACACGTGTTCATATAGACATACATATATATGTATTACATGAGTGTATGAATCCCTATTTTCTTTCTCTCAAGTGAAATATCAGTGCTCCATAAATCAGAGGCCCTAACTGAAAACATAAAATGATTTATTTTCTTCTTTTAAGATCCCAAGAGGGAAAAATCATTTCATTATCAACATTTTCCTTGATTATAATCCTCCAGGCTCATTTCAGACAACAAAATTTGGTGTCATTTATATCATCATCATTACTCTGTCTCTAGTCTCAGCTTTTAACTGCCTTAAAGGACACAGTCCCTATGAGCATACAACTGCCCAGGTCACCAGTGGCACTGTGTGGAATCCCAGTCTCACTGAATGCTTTGCGTGGAAGTCATCCCTGGTTTTGACTTAAACTGATTCCCACTGCACAAGATTCTTCCTAAATGAGTAATAGCCTTTTTCAAAGGATCAAATCAGATCATCTTGCTCTAGCTCTCTTTCTTTTTCTTTTTAAATAGGAATGGGGATTAGAGGATGCAAAGTGCTTTCAAGGCTCCTGAGTCTTGCAATGTTTCCTTCTGTTCTAACAAGACCCCATGTGATGGGGAGTTTTTCCCATTCAAAAAAGGAAGGAAGGAAAGAAGGACAGAAGGAAGAAAGAAAGGAAGGGAGGGAGGGAGGAAGTGAGGGAGGGAAGGAGGGAAGGAGAAGGAAGGGCTGTGGATGTAGCTCAGTGATAGAGTGCTTACCTAACATTCATAAGGCCCTGGGTTACATCCCTAGCACCAACCAAAAAAAAGAAAAAGAAGAAAAAACTATACAGAATATTCTGTTCTGTCCTAATATATACTTACCTTCTCAATCAATCAGGATTACAGCTTAGCTACTCTGTATGATAAAGACAATATTTTGCTTGATTTCCTTTTTATTTCTATTTATTTTATTATATATGATGTTGCTTCTCTTTTGACTTCTTTAGTTATTTAATAATTCTCTTACTTACTCACTTGCTTCTACCTTTCACTGCTCAGTTTTCATTTTGTCAAAATGCTTAATGCCAAAGATGAGAGTGAGAATATTTTTAAGTATTCTTTGATGATACTGGGATTTGAACTCAGGGCTTTGTGCTTGCTAAAGATTGTAGACATTCTACTACTTGAGCCAGTCTGCCAGACAATTTTTAAGAGTTCTTAAAGTTCCTATCATTGGGATTTTCAGAACAATTTCAGTTGGCTTATATTTCCAGTTCAAGTTCACAGAAACCATGTCTCAAGGGTGAGTGAGAAAGCATTTTGTTCAGGAACTACCATCATTGCCTTCACGCAGGACCTGAGGCAGGGGAACAATGAGGATGTTAGAACAGTAGTCGTTCTTCATACTTCAACTCAGGACTCACTTAAGCTTCCCAGCAAGAGAGGACAATGCAAGAAGAATGGAAAAAAGAAGAAGATCAGAGAAGTAGCTCTCTCATTTACATAATGAGCAAAATTAAAGATACTGAGAGAATCAAATCCCTGAGTAGCCTCTACCTCAAACCCTATCTAAAATTGTGGCTGCCTGTCCCTAAAATCACCTACTTGAATAGATTACTAATTACATTCTCCCATGGATTTATCTGGCAACTATGAGTTAAAACAGAATAATTCATCCCAGATATAAATTTGTTCATCCTTTGTATAAAATTGCTCTCATTCATTAAGTTTGGTAGGTTACAATTGCCTTCTTGAGTTTTGCTTGATAGGGAGGATGGCTCACAAATTAGCAAATAACAGTTAAAAATACTCAGGTCTTGTTATTTCACCCTTTGAAACAACCATCCAGTAGTTTGTTTAAGGGTGGGAAAGGAGCACAGAAAGAGAAACCTGCTGTGCATTATTCTAATCAGGGGTCTCCATTTGGCAGCTCACACAGTTGAGCTCCTGTTCTGCAGAGCAGATATCCCCAGGGTGCTGGAGAGGAGAATAGCAAGGCAGAGCAGGTGCTGGGCTTTCCCAACTGACTATTCAGGAAAGCTTGCTTTTGCTGTGTGCCAGAAAGTTGGTAGGACACAAATGAAACCTTAAAGTTGCTACGGAGCATGCTCAAGTAGTGAAGCAAATGAGATCCCAGTGCCTCCAGCCCAGGCTGAGGGTAGCAACCTGAGAGAAAGCTCAGAGAAACAAAACGATCTTGGTTTGGAGAATATAATGGCTATTTATCTCAGTGAGCTCAGCTGAGAAATGTCTTTCCCTTCCTCTGCTAGCATCCTTTAGTGGGAGGCAGTCCCCCAAATGCATGATGTCATAGAGCAGAGATATGTAAAAGGAAATTGATACACATCAATCACAATATGCCAGGTGATCTGAGGCTCCACTGAGGATCTACCTGCCTCTCACAAATGATTCCAAATAACACAAAGGAGCAACCTGCAATGCAAACTCTGTCCTCTAAATGATATGAAAAGGACCTTGGTGCACAAAGACACAGAGGGAGGTCAGGCCTTTTTTTTCTCTTTTTAGTCAAAGGTCTATTGTGCTCTCATGGGGGAAATTTGTGACTTCATAAGGATTACAAAAAGTATGAGGAGGGCATAGAGTAAATTTGAGCACATGGAGTAGGAACCAGTCCTGGATTAGGTTGCCCAGTCTCAGAGAATATATCATCTAACCTCAGCAAGTCTCAGTTTTTTCATCTGCAAAATGTAAGGTTAAGAAGAATATTCCCAAGCTTATTGCAATGTGGGATTCTGTGACATAGGAGACTTAGACATCAGACATTGGCTCTTCTGCAAGAAGCTGTGCACTTAAAGGAATCAATGTGGGTCGAGACTCCATGAAGTTTCTGTCCTTTATCTGTAACAACAGACAGTATAATGAAAGAAGCAAAAGGAAATGGGAATCAAATGATCAACCACAAGCTAAGAGTTCTGAGTATGGATGAATTACTCATGTTTTAACAAAATGGTAGCTTGAAGAGAAAAAATAAGAAAACATTATAATGAACAGGATACATGAAACAAATAGAACTCATGAGCAACAGTGGATAAAGATAAAGAAATAATAAGGTGTGAATAATGGGGGAAGGTGATAGGCTCATTAGCCTTTAATTAATATTAAAGTGACATTTTCACTGTGGTGAGAAGGAGGGTATAGACCAATTATAAAACTTTCTTCTTATAGGAAGTTATTAGTTATAGTAACTTTGGGATATATGATATGTACCACAGTTTTGTAGATTCAATACTTCCTCACTAATAACCATATTGGGATATGGTGATAGGGGATGGATTCTTGACAAAAATAGTCACTCTCTTCTGCTGGGAAATGATCCCAGGATCACCTAAAGAGAAACTAGCTATCCACTAGAATAAACACAGATTTAAGATGGAAAACTGTCCATTTGAATCTCACCTCATCCCCCACTTGCGTTCTTCGCTGCTCCATCACCAGTACCCAGCTTTGTTCTGGCACATAGAGGAGACTCAGCAAAACTTCACTGAAAATATTGCATACTAGGCATAATCATTCTTTTATCTTTTTTTTTTTACATTCAAAATTAGAAGGCAATCACTACACTTGGAAAAAATTGTCATCTAAATAGACTTCCTCCTAATGAAGAGCTCACTTTAGTAGAAGACAGACATTGAATAGATAACTACATAAAATGACAAGTGTAATTATAAACTATGATTTGATGGTGCCACAAAGGAAAAGTAGAATGTGGTAAGGAAAGCCCCCAGTTTGAAGTCATGGTTGGGGGAAAGAAGACTTGTTCTGATGCTTCCTTGGAGCAGTGACTGTTGGACTAATACCTGAAAGATGAGTGACTGTCAACAAGGCAAAGATGAGGAAAGAACAGTTCAGGGGTGGGAAATGGCATGAAGTGGATTGCATGGAAGACTGGGTGTGGCAGCAAGAGTGCAGGCAACAAGAAGGTGATACAAGAGGTGCTGGAGACATTGCTAGGAGCTGCATACACAGCTCCTTAGAAATGATGTAGAATTTTACCATCAATAATAACTAATTGCCGAGCAGATACTTTGTGGGGGGTGCTCTTCTATGTGCTGAGCCTACCACGAAAGTGAGGCTCCATCTTTCACTTCATCAAAATAAAACTGAAGTTTGAAAACATAGGATTTTTTTCACAGGATTAAAAAAAAGTTAACACATACTTTTGGCCAGGAGCCATGCGAATGGGCCACAGGCCTTGAAAGAAGACAAAGTGTACTAGAGGCCATCCCAAAAGTGGAAGAAATTGATCTGGAAACTGAAGAGCAGGCAGGAAAAATCACACAGAGTTTCCAAGTGTAAAAATCAAGACCAGAGAAGGTAATGTATAAAGATGATTGGGAGTCAATGAAGCATAACTTTGACACCATCCACCTGAAGTGAAAGTCAAATGAAAAAAGGAACCTTAGACAAATCATCAAATAGACACTCACGCAAAATGCGTAGGTGACTAACTTCAACCAAGATTTTCCCTGAATTTCATCAAAACAGAGAGTAAATGAAACACACCAATTATTTGATTTTTTATATTTACCCTGCAAAGATCAGTTAAGCAAAAAAATACAGTCTGTATGTAAACTTTTCCATCTGCAACAGGAGGAAAATGTATCTGCTCCTACCAAATGCCAAGATCCAACAGAATGACCAGCGAAGGACGGAAATGCACTCAGTCATCTGTAATGTGCCCCTTGGGATAAATGAAACACTCATCCTTACATATTGACGTGTCTGTACTCAAGTCTTTCAAACCAACTTCAATGACTCTTACTACATAATGTTCGTGAATATGTTCTGGACAATGTTTAAAAACATTTTATTATCATATTATTATTGTACTGGGGGTACATTGTGACATTTACAAAAGTTCTTATAATATATCATAGTTAAATTCACCCCCTCCATCATTCTCCTTTCTCCCCCTTCTCTCCATTCCTGGAACAGTTTCAACAGTTCTCATTTTTCCATTTTCACACATGAGTATATAATATTTCTACCATATTCACCCTCCTGTGTCCTTTCTCTATATCTTCCCCTCTCCCACTGGCACCAACTACCAGACAGGGCCTGTTTTACCTTCTTGTTCTTCATTTTTTTAAAAAATACATTTTGTTAGTTTCATTGTGGCATTTCCATTTATATATGTATTATAACCTGAATTGGTTCACACCCTCTATTTTTAACTCAGTTTTTAACTCAATTTATATTCTCAACCACTCTCTATGGCTGGTGCTGGTACAAGGTCTATTTAACCATTGAGAAAACTAAGGTAGAGAGAGGAAGATGACTTAACCAAGGCCACAGCTTGTCAGGGCATGAACTGATCTCCAAACCTAAGCCAACTGGCCTCAGAGAGTTTTCAACTCCCACATCCCTCTTAAGGATACAGAAGGAAAATTTATGAAAAATAGAACATAAGGCTCATTCCTTTTACATTATTCTGCCTTCTTAATGTGCATATTAAGCCAAGGGTCAGCATGATTTTTTCTTTGTAGATCATCTACCATCTCCATCTCTACTCCTCCATTGAGGAAAGATGGTTGGGAGTCAATCAAGGATGTCTGTGACACCATCCACCTTAATGTGTAAAGTCAAATGAAAAGAGAAACACCAAACTGTCACATAGACATCCGTACAAAATGCCTAGGTGTTTGACTTCAACTGAGTTTTCCCCTGAATTCCATCAAAACCTAGAGCAGATGACACACACTAATTCACTTTGCAGCGTGAACGTAGTAACAAACTGTTAAAAAAAAAAAAAAAACCTGCTGGATTTGATGCACGACAGGCCTCACCCACCCCTGCCATAAGCTATGCTTGCAAATAAAAAGGTCACTTTTCATGCATTTATAAAGCATGAAAAGGATCTTGATTATTGGACTTTTTAATCCCCATTTGTATGCATTCATTTATATATTCAAATATACATTAAGCTAGTACTCTATGCCGAGCACTTTTTTTAGGCATTAAAGTAACACCAGCAAACCAGGTAGCTTCTATCTTTCTGAAGTTACAAAAATCAAATGCTAGATATAGTCTAGATAGCTAACAGAATATTAAGTGGTTCTAAGTGCTGTAAGGAAAAAGGAGGTAGGACAGGGAGACAAAAACAGACAGTGGTTGCTACTTCAGAGAATGGTCAAGGAAGGCCTCTCTGTTGGGGATGTTTGTGTAGAAGTCACTGAAGTCTGGAAGTTGGGTGAGATCATGTAAAAAGTATGTACCATATGAAGAGAAGGGGTCCAAGGATTGAACCCTGAAGAGCTCCAATGTTTTGAGGCAGAGAAATGCAGGATCCGGCAAAGACTGAGAAGGGTGAAAAAGGAAAGTACTTCAATAAGAATGGTGAGACCAACTGCATCATGCTGCTGCATCATGAGGAGGAAGCCTAGATGCTCCCAATGGATTGATAATGAGCATGTGCCTGCCAACACTGGCAAGAGCACTTTCAGAAGAGAGAAGAAAGCCTAACTGAAGGGGATTCAAGAGCAAGCGAAAAAAGAGGAAAGCAAGTCAGTGAGTATGAGAATCTTTGTTTCCATTTCCTGCATGGGGGGCAGGAAATATTTCTCTCTTTTCTTTTCCATTTCTCCCTACTTTTATTCTGTTATACTAAATTCCTTTCCTAAAAACTTCAGTATAATTTTTACTACAAAAAAAAAGACAGTGAGTATGAAGAAAAACTTTTTATGAATTTTATATAAGGAAAAGAAATAGAACAAATAGGGTAGAGAGTGGATGATATTATATAGGAAGTTTTTGTTGTTTACGGTTTTGTTGTCTAAGTAAGGAGTCATAAAACAATATGCTTGTATTTAAAAAAATAATCCAGTAGAAGAGAAAAATGAGACAGGGAATAAATAATCTTGTGTTTATAGTTGATATAAAAATACTCTTGTGATTGTAGTTGTATAGGGACAATAAGTAGAATTTGAGTTATATGTAATGTGGATCTCTACCTGTACAAGACATATAGGTACAATTTAGGTAACAGATCAGTGAGTCTAGCATAGAAGTAAGGTTGATATCCAACCAAAACATACCAACACAAACGGCAGTTGTCTGCGGACAGTATCTGTTTGACTGCTTTATGCAATTCCAAATAAATATTTTGGTTATCATTTCTGCTCAGAATTCTTCACTATATAATCTTAAGTTTTATAATTAGTCATTATATGCCATATTCAAAATTTCCTGAGAATCTTTGCTTTTCTAGAAAAGTGAACAACAATAATGAAAAATTTTAAGAAAACTAGATTTAGAATACCAAGCATGAGTTACCAATTTTCTGATGGTTGGCTTTAGCTAGAAGAAATACTCTGACTCTATGTAAAATTTGGTAGCATTCCAAGTTGCCTGCTGTGAGCATATTTAGATATCTTAGGCTACTCTAAGTAGAACAATATCTCTTGTATTTGTGGATTTGTTTGAGAGATCTGAGAGTGACACAGGCAGAGAAAATAAGCTTCTGCCCATGTCAGTACTCACTAGCTGTCCTGAACGTGCCCAAGCCCAGTGAGGATTCCTGGAGAGTGAATGACATTAGACCTAATAGAGGGGCAGCCCCCACTCACTAAACTTGTGAGGTGCACAAATGCCTTTGGAGAAAAGGTATCTTGTTTGTAGGAAATTCCAGAACCATTTTCAAATTCTGAGGTATGGGGACAAAATCACTAAATTGTCACAGCCCTCAAACTCTTAGTAAGAACACCTAAAAAATAATGCCAAATTTCCTTTTAATGGTCTCCATTCAGCATTTTCATTTTATTTTATAGTACAAAACATACAAATTTAGAGTAAGACAAGGGGAAAGTAACAATGTATTTTGAGCAAATTCCTGAGCTCCTTGACAGCAGCCACCTTCTTATTTTTGTATCCCACCAAACGGCACTTAGGAGGTATTAGATGAATGACTGGATCTCACCTTCATATGCTGTTTGTGCTATTTCTATGTGTGAATTTTTCATCTTCCCTCTTTTCTCATATCTATGTACTTGAAGTCAGTTGTTTGAGTCATATTTCATTAACAAAACTTGAATGATACCTTTAATATTTATAACCAAAGATCAGAAGCATACTTATACATTTGAGTTTTGTTTTATATTATTCTCTCTCTCTCTCTTTCTCTCTCTCTCTTTCTAGACAAATCTGTTTGGTTAGCCACCACTCTCTCATCAGACCATTAATTCATTCAACACACATTCATGAATATGAGCCAGACAGGGTCCTAAATTCTAGAGACAACAAATGAAAGAAGATGCCAGATATCTGTGAGCTCACTGCCTACAAGCTGTGGTCATGATGAAGCATGGGGTTATTTTTAAAACAGCTTGCTTCTCCATCATCATCTTTCTTGATGTCTCTAACATTCATCTTTGAATCATCCAGGTCAAGTCAGTGTCTGAATCCTAATCATTTTCCTTCAGATAGTCGTGACCTCTTTAAGTTTCAATTCCTTGAATATAAAAATTAATAGTCTTAAAATCCTTTCTAATTTCCAATGACTGTAATTATTTACTACTAAAGAAGTGTTCATTCTTAATAGAAGAAATCTCTGGAATCTAACAGTATGTTTTGAGAAAAGTGTACCTTAGTAGTGGAATTTGACATCTGAAGTGCTACTTTCAGATTTAAGTATCTACTTCAATGCAAGTAAGCAAAATTAAGAGCCCTTGAAAAGACTCATGGCTAAATGGAAAGGAAATGACATTTGCTGAGTATTGCACCCAATTTTCCCCAAACAGATTCAAACAAGCATGTAAATCTGGTCAGGAAATTTTTTTTTAAACTGAATCTTCTTTTAAATAAAACAGGATCAAATATATGGGAGTACCGTTGGAAAATGCAGGCAGAAAGGTGTAAAAAAAGAGTTACAAAGACCCAGGCCACAGAGACTTTTTTGCCCACGTGCCCTGCTGTAACAGGAGTGGCTGATGACAGTAGATGGCTTACCAGCCCTGTTTTCTTACCCATAAATCTGGTCACATTTGGAGACTGCACAGGTCCTACACAATTCTATCCCAGCATGGTTTTAGTAAATTTGGAACATTACCGCAATTACGCACTTCATAATTTGACATCAGATACTCAATAATCCAAAAACTTGTAATTCTAATTTCAGCCTAAATTACAAGAAGATAGTAATTTTCTGTGCTCAAGAAAATCTAGGCAGCACAGATAGATTCATTTGATAACCAACCACCTATATGTGCATGGAACTTGTGAGGCACTACAGAGGACAGAGATAAATATAAAATAGACCCTATCCTCAGGTAACACAAGGGAAGCATATAAAATGCTCAAAATTCATTCATCACTTTAAGAGCACTTTGAACCCAACAACCCATACACTTTTTGTTGTAGGAACTGGGAATGCAACAATAAAAGAGAGAAAGTCAACATAATGAAGTCAGAGTTCAGAGGGCAGAAGCACAGTTATGACTAGGAAGAGCCTCAAGAGGACGAAATATGAAGTGAGGCTCCATCAATGCACAGAGTTTTCGTGGACAGCTAGCACAAAAGTGTACTCTAGGTAGAAGCAATGGCATCCAAAATTATGTGGAACTGTAGCCAGGCATGGCTTTTCCCAAGGTGAGAGTATGATTAGAATTTAGAATATAGGAGAATTCAAAGACTTGCAAGGTAGACTGAAAAAGAGCACAAATTATGTTGGCTACCAGGCTACAGAGTTCAAATTGAGTTTGACAGTGTTGTGGATTGCAGCAGGGCAAAGCACGCAGTTTAGCAAAGTTGATTCTCAGCTGCTATTATGATTGTGAGCTGAGAAAGATGGAAGAGAAGAGGAGATAAGAGAATTTTGCAGGAGAATCCTTTAGGCACAAAAATGTTTATTATTAAATGAATAAGTAGAAATTAAAAAAAATAAATCACTGTGAGGACTGATAATTGTGATAAGTTGGAATATTTTAAAATCATTAAAATACATTTACTGGGAGTTTGTGATAACATGGGAAAATGCCTATTTTATAAAGTTAAATTTTAAAGTTGTGAGTCAAATATGTGCATGCATATGTATGTATATATGTATGCATGCATGCATGTATAACTCCTGTAGACTGGAGAAACAGCTAAAGTAAAACAAACAGCTATTCCTAATTAAGGAAATTGTAGGTGATATTTTTCTGATGTCAACTTCTCCTTATTTTCCATGTTTTATAAAATATAGTATGATATAATTAGCAATAGATCACGTTATTCATGGAACTTTGAGTAACTTTGGTGTTAACAATTGGAGTAAGAAGCGGGAGTTTAGCAAAAGTCTGAGTTTTTTCATCTTTAAAATGAAAATGACAATATCCAGTCTGCCTTAATGATGGTCAGGTACAGAATTTTTTTGACTTTACATTGGCATGAAGGTAACATGCATAATGTGGAAACTATACTCTGAATTTTGAATTGTGATGTTTTTCAGTACTAGCTATGTAATGAAATAACTCTGACATGGAGGTAGGCAGTGCCTGAGCCATAGCTCCTACTTAGCCATCCACTCAAGAGTGTAAACCACTGACACTGCACTCTACAGTGTATCACAGTCAAAAAGTTTACATGGGTGCTCTCTTCGGCAGCACAAATACTAAAATTGGAACAATGCAGAGAAGATTAGCATGGCCCCTGTGCAAGGATGACACGCAAATTCGTGAAGCATTCCATATTTAAAAAAAAAAGTTTACGTGGGAAGCTCATCAGATTATCACAAAATTGGTTTTGTATTAAATAACTTTTCCCAACAGCAAGCTAATATAAGTGTCTGGAGCACAGTTAGGGTAGGCTAGATAAGCTGTGATGTTTGGTAGAGTAAGACGTATTAAATGCATTTTTACTTACAATATTTTCAATTTATGATAGGGATATTGTAGATTAAGGAGCATTTGTACCAACCTCCTAAGACTCTTGAAAGGACTCAGGTAATTCATTTAACTATTTAGTAAGAGGCTTTCCAAGTAGCAACAACTCATTAAAACCATTTAGTTATTGCTTGTCTTGACCACCCTCTAAACAAAGATTAAGTGGAAATGAACCTAATGAATTCTCACTGGATCAACAGAGAAAGAGAAGTAATACCCATGTAAATGGACCAATGAAAGCCACAAAACAGCCAGAGTTGCTTTACACAAATGAAACCTTCTTGCCTATCTCTACACGCACACAAAATCCTATGTTCTTCTTTTTTTCCTTCTGGTTTTTGAGATGATGTTTTGCTATGTAGTCCAAACTGGCCTGCCTTACCCACCTTAGTGCTGGGATTATGGATACATACTACCATGCCTGGTTCTCAATTGTTCTTCACTGAACTCCATGACTAGAGGTCAGCTCTCTAACATCTCCACAAACATGGTGTTTATCCTGGTATTCACCTCACCAATCCATCCTCCTGAGTTACAAACTAAGTTTGATTCATGACTGTGTGTATAGAATACTGTCCAGAAGTCTTTGGACACTTGTTCTTACTCAGCTTTATCCCATGAGGTATTACATGTACCTCCTGATGTTCATGGAGATGTGTTAGAGCTTCATCATTGCTTTAGAGAATTTCCAAAAGAGGCCAAAAGGAAACAGAATTCCTTTCTCTAGGGACCATCGTGCGTGACAATGTGTACTTCAGAAACTAAAATAGAGGCTTTGTTTATTGTAAACTAAAAACCAGCCAAAAAGAAGTAGTTCCTTTGTACTATGACTCTTCTGGACCATAAAATACCCTTCACTATTCATTATTACAAAACAGAGGCATTTCTGTTGTGAGTATTGATGAATTATATAGATAGCATCCAAAATATTTTATTAACCTCATTTACCCAAAAGAACAAGTCCATTACTTTTCCTCTGCTGTTTCAAATTCTATATTCCATCATTCTATCCTTTCCCTCTTGTCCCTCTCTATGTCAATACATATTAAATAGACAGAAAGCATTATCAAGTAGGATATCATGTGACACACTAAATCCACCAAAGTGTTTAAATGAGATCCCCACATGTGCATATAAACCTACATAGACAACTATATTTATTTAGACAAATCACAAAGTCTTATGGTTAAATTCTTTCTCTTTGAGTCAATAGATGAGGAAACTTTTATAGAGAGAGCCCCTCTTTCCCCCCTTCCCCCAAAAAGGTGCCAATAATACAGAGGCAGTTGAAGAGCCATGAAGGGAATACAAGAACCTCTCTTACTAATCCTGTTGTATTATTTCTCTACACTATGCTCTTCAGAGTAAAGATAAAATCCAACATTTCTCGGGCTATGTTTCTTTTGGAGTTATTCTGGAGACAACAACACCATTAAAATGTGAGGCAAGAAACAGACACATGTCTATCTGGATGCTATTAGTGTTTTGGAAATTCCAAATGAAATGCTTCTAGTTAGCAACTAGAGGTGTTGATCAAACAATAGTTTCCTAGCCAACATAAAAACTGGATGTACCCAGATGACTTTGCATTCAAGCATTGGAATTTAGGGTATGTTGGCAAAACTTGACTAATTATGGTGTTGACCACAGTAAAGCCATGGAGGACCTTGGCTTATTATTCTGAGAAGTACACATGGGTGTTACAATATTCATATATTGACTTTATGGCATGCCTTTCTTTGTTCCAGTGCACTGAATCATTAGGGTTTATGGTAATCTATCAATTAATCCCTTTCATGGCCTCTCTTACACTCCATTTTACAAACTAAGAATATACTCCAAGCATAAAAATATGGTAAAACATTCAGATATGAATTGCTGAAATAATTACAAGGAAATCTCATTGCACACATACAAGTTATGTTGACATGGAAGAATATCTCCTCATCAGTCTGAGTAAACTATTACATAACAGCTAAGCTATAATAAAAACCTGATTCCAAATCAAATAAGTCTCCAGACTTCTAAAATGAGTCACCAACAGCTTTATAAACATACAAAATACTTGACAAGGAAGTCTCTGATAATTTTTTAGTAATTATGTCTGAAAATTGTTCCTTGCTGACATCACCATTAGAAATGGTTTCCCATAAGCTTGCATTGCCTCTTCACATCTGTTCATTAATCACTAATGCTTTGAATATTTCTATCATTATTAGGTAATTCACAGGCTTTATGTGATTACACAGCACTGTCCTCAGTGGAATTTTTAATTAGTGGAATCAGTATGATCAAAGCAAATACAATCATGGTCTCATGTTCTTTATAGTACTTTTTAGTGCAGATACACAGTATTGATATACCTTTATCCTATAATCATATTTCACAAATAAAGATGACACAACTCTTAAGCATCTTGAAAAAATGCAAGGAAGAAAGAGGGGGCGGGGTTTTGAGGGGTCACCAAGTTGACATATTTTATGTTTAAAGACATTTCAAAGCACTGGCGTCATCTCTCTTTGTGTTGGATAGGAGATTTAAAGTTCTGCTCTGACATGTGATTTACAAATCAGTCCTGAGCCAAACATGAATGTCAGAGGCTTGGTTCTGCATACTGTATTGTCTGGCAATGAGTGCAGGAGAGAATAAGAGCTATGCAAAGCAGTTCTGCAGATCTCAAGGAGGAGCAGTTACAGCCTATGCACACACATTCATTCCAAGAAAGAGGACAACACAACAGTAAATTGAAGTTTAAGACCTAGGAAAGTGGTTGGGAACAAGAGGACTCCTTGGCTTGAACTAGGCCATTAAAATGGATGTGACCCAGAATAAACTACGTCCTTGATCTCTCTGTAACTATACTCATCTAGTGATAAACACTGGCTCCCTAGAAGCCTGAGAAAGTACAATATTTAGAGCAGTTCAAAATGTGTCTAAATGGAATTTGGATTTCTCCCTAAATGACCTGTGTGGTTGGCATGCCAGAAGCTTGCCACTGGAATGAAGATGGTTGAACAAGCAAAGGAATAAGCACAGTACTTCCTGTTGAAAACAAAATTGCTGTCTTCATTGGGCCTGAAGCCCAATACTTCATATACTTAGAATAAACACATGGGAAAGAGAAGATGTTTTCTGTGGGAAAATGGAAGTTCTAAGGGTAGGATACAGGTTAATGCAAAAGAAAAGCTTTCTGTCCTTACACTATCCAATAGAGCAATGCATTGACTAGAAATAGCTGGTATTACACAACAGAAAACATTCCAGTAGAATTTGTGTGTAAATGATTCATTCATTACCTTATTCATTTATGACACAGTATTTATAGAGTGCCTATTAAGTTTGAGGTAATGAAAATGCAAAAATTCGTAAGTATAGTCCCTGACACCCAGAGGTTCACAAAACAATGATGAGACACATATTCTGAAGCACAGTATCATTTGTGATGAGCTGACAACATGACCCAGCTTTGAACCACACATAACACCCAAGTTTAGAAAAAGCTAGAGAAATATAGATTATTTCACTGAGCTTTTGCTTTTCTGAGCTTTCAGAGAAACAGAGCTTTAGATCAGTTGGCCATGTTACTGGAAAATAAAATGATGCCTATCCCTTGAATTTAAAAAGAAGCAGCAAGTTGGAATTAGAAGTAGAGACTAATAGAACAAACATTGCTGACCAAAAAAAGTGAATTAGTAGGGAGAGAAAGATAAAAGAAACAGAAAATGATATCATTCTTCTCATTATTGACCACAGGTCTTCAGAAACTTGTACTGATAGGAAAATTCACTCTCTCTCTCTGTGTGTGTGTATGTGTGTGTGTGTGTGTGTGTGTGTGTCTGTCTCCCTCTCTCTCTCTCTCTCTCTCTGTGTATGTGTGTCTCTGTCTCCCTCTCTCTCTCTCTCTGTGTCTGTCTCTCTCTCTCTCTCTCTGTGTACACACACACACCCCTATATGAACCTATTTCCATAAGTTAACCATAGAAACTAGTTTAAAATTAACAATCATATAGGTAATCTTTGCAGGGGCTTGAAAATAATTACAGACACATAGACTAGAAAAAAAATTATTGCTAAAATAGGGTGAATATCAACTATTTGTTTTCTATATAAGGTCCCTGGGGTAAGGAAATCAAAGTATGAGAGGCATAAGCCATTGTTAGCTATTTTGAGGAACTATGAAGAGTATAAACAGTGACAGAAACTTGAGAAAGGAAAATGTATTTCTTGACCAAGCCCACTAAGGTTCACTGAATTAAGCAAGAATTATGAAATTATTTCCTGTTCTGACAGCTGAGAACTTTGATAGTCTGGAAAGGATAGTTGACAAGGTGAGTCATGATGTCCTGTGGAGTAGATGAAGAAACATGGGGGTGACTGTGTAACTGGTCAAATGACTGTCACCTATGTGGGATGACCATAGAGGACACTTAACCTTGAAGAAGGACTCTTATAGCAAGCCTTGTCTGGGTCTCCTCTGTCTCATAGTCTGAACCAACATATTCATCACTGAATGAAATGAGAATGCCTATAGTAGGCTAATTATATACAGACAACAACAAACTGAGAGGGATGTCTGATGAGTTAGTTAAGAGAATTCTGTTCCAAAAGAGATTTTGTTACTCAGAGCAATGGCCCAACTACCTAGGTAAAATGTCATAGCTCTAAATAGAACAGTCTGTAGCTGATCTAGGAAAAAAATCCAACTTCAAAAGTAAAGGATGGAGAAATATGGTTTAAGCAGAAAACACTTGAGAAAGGTGACCTGAAAATAGAAGATAATTAGGAAGGAGGAGATCAGGCAAAGGGAAGATGCAGGTTGGGGGGGGGCAGAGAAGAGAGGATAGTAGGAAAGATGAATATAATCTAAGTATAATCTAAGCATGTATGAAATGTCACAGTAAAATCTATTGATTTGTACAATCAATATGATTGGATAATTAACATTTATTCTTTTAAAAAGTAAGTGAACATTCAAAAGTCACCATAGTTATTTCATGATATACTGCCACTACTGAAAGCCAATGTGAAATTTTAGTAGTATTTAAATATGACTGAGCAGGTACAACAAAGACTGAGGGCAGAAGATGAAAACAGGAAGATTTCAGGAAGATCCCTGATATCTTGTACTTCTTAAAAATGTATTGGTTTTCTGGAAGATCAGAGGTATTGGGTAAATTATGCTTTTCTACTTTATAGAACTGTGTTGCCCAACACAACAGTCACTAACTGTATGTGGATAATGAGCTTCTGAAGTGTAGCTAGTTCAAAATTAGATGTCCTTTAATTGTAAAATTAAAGTTTTTAAGACTTGGTATGAAGAAAAAGATCTTATTAACTTTATAACAATTACATGCTAAAATGATAATAGTTTGAGTGTATTGAGATAAATAAGAGTACTAAAAATAATTTCAAGTGTGTCATTTTGCTCTCAATCTGACTACGAGGCGATTGAAAATTACATACATGGATTGCATTTTTGGCTCACGTTATATTTTTATGGGAGAGTAATGATGTAGTAGCAGAGGCCAGACTATTATGGTCAGTTTGGAGGAGCTTACAAGTTGGGTAAGGACTGGGCTTTGGGCTGTATCTCTAAGTCCCTTTCAAAGCCCAACTTTCATACTATGTGTTAATGAATTGCCCATAGAAACAAAAAAAATAGTTGATATCTTCATTGTCAAATGCAAATGCCTTTCTAGCAACTAAATCCACCACTGTTGGTTTAAGAGTCCTGCTTAGGGTAAAACCATTTATGGAAGAAACTAAATGGGAATGATTCATTCCACAAGTGTTTGTGGAATCACAGCATTTTCTAACAGAACCATCATGTTGATCAGTCTTTACGTTGACATATATTGACATAAAATCTTAAATTAACAAGGCATTATACTTTAAAAATAGATATTGTGATAATTATGTTCAAGAATATTCTAATTCTTGGGCTAGGGGTATAGTTCATATGTAAGGCCCTGGGTTTGACCCCAGCACCACATATCCCACCCCGCACCCCCTCCCCCCAGGCTGCTGAAAAAGAATTTTCTAATTCTTATTTCTTACAATCATTTTTAAATATGATATTTCAACTTTTGGTAAACAAATGAAAAACATTTCAGAGAAGAGCAAAACAACTCTGTATGTAAAGGAAAATTGAGGGGAGAAGCTACAGTCTATGTTCATAAAAGATTTATCCTTATTTGGTTTTTTGTTTGTTTGGTGGGACTGGGGTTTGAACTCAGGGCTTCATCATAAAAGATTTATAATGGATATCTTTTACCCTTCAAGACTGAAGGATTTCCTTAATCACATTATCATAAACACTTTGAAATCAGTGTGCAAGTCCTTTGTGAAGTGTGAATTTGTTCAAGAAGAGTCACTAGGTAGATGTTTATTGGTGTACAGATTATACGAATGCTCCATATTTTCAGAGACTAGGTCATTTTTAGAGAGGAACAGAATTTTCAGGCAAGCCCTGTAAGAAACATAATGATATATCCTATTTCAGATCACTGCAAATTCTTTTTTATTTATTGTGGTACTGAGTGTTGAAATCAGAACCTCATCCTTGCTAAGCAAGTGCTCTATCACTTGAGCCATGCCCCCTGTCCTTTTGCTTTTAGTTTCTTTTTCAGATAGGGTCTCACTCTTTTAGTCAGGCCAGCTTCAGACCATGATCCTCCTACCTCTGCTTTCTGAACAGCTGGGATTACAACTGTACGCTATCAGGCCTACAGATCACTTCATATTCTAACCCTATCTCTCTCCCTCCAGAAATTAAAAAGAAGTCCTTCAAGTGTAACCTCTGACCATGGAGTTCAAAATCATAGGATAGGATGGTATAAGATAGGAGAGCTGGATAAGCCAGCTCTCAAACCTCTCCTGACACTAATATTGACCTCTTAAATGCTACCTGTCAGTTACTATCTAGAAATCTGTAAGACTATAAGAGTTTAGTATTTTCTGGGGAAGCCAAGAAATTAGAAAGTGGAAGTGATAATTAGTTGTTGATAATACTCCTAGACTGGAAATGTTCTGCTTTTCAGTGGTCTTGATCACTGATAATCTGGAAGTTCTGACAAAAGTTTGGGATTCCAAAGTTCTACAGGGACTGCTTGTATCATTGCTCTCCCCCTTGCTTTAGAGGCATTTGACTTGACAGAAAGCTGATGATGGTAACTGAGAAGTCAATGGGATCTAGGTAATTAAGAATAGTGATGATGAGGCTGTGGGCATGCCTCAAGAGGTGGAGCACCTACCTGCCCAGCAGACTCCAAGTTCAAACCCCTGCACTGTGAAAAGAAAAAAAAAATCAGCCATGAAGGATGATGTAAAAGCATCTCCATTTCAGGATAGGGAGAGCACAGAAATGTTCTACCTAGTGGATCATAGACAAAAATAACTGCCATATGCTGGTGCCAGGTACTTTCCTGATTCTTGAATGCTTGAGGACAATTTATGAGATGGGGGCTACATTATTCTCACATAATACATGGGGAATCCAAGACCAGAAAAGGTTTTGCCACTTGTCAAAGTTCAGCTCTATTAGGCCTGGAACTCAGTCCCACAGAAGTCTGATTCCCCAAACTTAATCTCTTAATGTGAGGAGCTAACTTTGGGGAGACTGCCTCTCCTAGGGGCACCCAGGCTGTCTCCAGTGAGGCTTGCTTAGACCTTTGTAAACTGTAAAACACTTGTTTCCTCTGAGGGAAAGCTGAGCGCTTCCTACAGAGCAGGAGGGGGTATTGTAGGTCCCATAGTGACCCTTAGAGAAATTTGTGCCTAGCAAGCCCCTGATTATAAAAGACCTTGCTCTAAAGAATTCCCTGGTCACTCTGTATAGTATGTATATTAACTTTTAAAAAATAGTAAAAAATGACCTAAAACTAAGCCTAAGTATCATTGCAGCACAATTTTAGAAACAATTCGCTCCCTGACTCCCAACAGTAATAGGTAAACCAATACTTCTCACTTCACATTGAAACTTCTCTCTTACACCCTTTATCATTATTTGCTCCAGTGGAACTTGGTACAAATTAAAACCCCTTATAAACTTACAATCTTTGTTTTCTGATCCCGATTCATTCACCAAATGAAGAATATAGGCACATTCAGAGGTCAAGAAAAATAAATGCACAAACATCATTACCATTAAACCAGAGAGTCCTTATCCTATTGAGGTTGGATTTGAAATGTCATGTCTGGGTGAGAGAACCAAAAAAATGATAACAGCATGTCTGTTGTGAGAAACAGGGTATATTCTGGAAAGGTGGGCTGACCTTCAGGATTTGCCTGTGAAGACAATGCTTTTACTGAAACAAGTTCTGAAAAGGAAGAAGAAGGAAGTAAAGAAGGCAAGGAGTGATTCTTCTAGAAGGAAGCTGGAGAAAAAAAATGTATTGTGACTAGAGGAAGAAAAAAGGCTCAGTAAGAGCTCAAGTTGCTGAAGGAATGTTAGAGAGTCCTGCATCTCAGCTGCACACTATCCCAAGGCCCAATGTAAAAGCACATTTAGAAGCCAACCTAAGCTGGGAAGGAAGGGAAAGAAATGAAAGAAGTGACACATTGTTTGTATGGAAATAAGAGGATAGTTGAGTGTCCAGGGATGTGTCCTTTGTTAATGAGAACCTTAAAAAATGTCTGAAGACTGCTAAAAAAAAACCCAAAAAGATTCTGACCATCCTGTGAAAAGCATAGTTCTAGGCACTACTAAGTGAGAAATGCAAGACAAGAAGACAAGAAGGAAAAAAAGAAGGCTGGAGGGCAGGAAGGCTAAATGGATGATGGATGGTTGGAGGCAAAGAAAGCATACTTCCTGACTTTGAAGAGTTTATCTTTTCCCATTCTTTACTATCTAGCTTATTCTAGCTCATTAGCAGCTATCAATAGTAGTTAATGAAAGTTGTAACAAATATGAAACTGTTATCCATGGCTAAATTCACCATTAAAGGGGAGAGAAGTGAAAGAGTGCTGTGATGGTTAATTTTGTTTGTCAACTTGACCGGATAGAAGGACATCAAGAAGAATGGTAAAAAAATACTTCTGGGTGTGTCTGTGAGGGTGTTTCTGGAAAAGACTGGTGTGCTGGTCAGTGGACTGAGTGGGTACGACCTGCCTTGAATGTGGGAGGCTCCATTCAACAGGATGGGAGCCTGAAGAGGGTGAAAAGAGTAAAAGAGAATAGTAAGCTCTTAGTTGAGAGACCCTTCCCCAGTGGATACATTTTTATGCCACTGTTACTGGTGGACATTAGACTCTAGGTTCTTCAGTTTTTGAACATGGACTTGCACCAGTGGCTCTCCAAGGGACATTCAGGCTTTCACTCTCAGCCTGGGACTAAATCATTGCCCTCTCTTATTTTGAGTTTTTGGCTTCTTGAACTGAGCAGCTTCTGTTTTCCCTGGTTCTGTAGACTGCAGACAGCTATTGAGGGACTATTCAACCTCTGATCATGTGATCCAATCTACAAAATTCCCTCTTATAATTATATCCATTCTATTAGCTCCATTTCGCTGAAGAACCTTGACTAATGCAAGTATGGATTATCACTCCTCTAGAATTTATCTTTATCAATAAAACAATAACTCAAATCACGGGACCCAGAAGAGGACTATTTGAATAGGAATAGGCTCTTAGTTCAAAGGAAGAGCAAAGCAGTTAGAGCATTCTAACTAGTACAGTACAATGAGTACTAGTACAATGCAAATGGCAGATGCCTTAATTATCTAACTTAACTAAGTTAAATTTTGTGCCTGCCCTTGCCAGTAAGAAACAGCAATCTAATAGGACAGCCAGGTGTTAACAAAGTAGAAAGTAACAAAGAAAAGAACTCCAGATTTAGTATCATGTAAAGGTAATGGCCTCATTAAGTGTGCATCAAAATGATGCACAATCTGCACCATTATTATTATTATTATTATTATTATTTATAAATAACAGTGGTAGGGGACCCAGTTCCACAGTGGCTGAGGTCAGCCTTAAATAGATGACTCACACACAGTGCTGATCTACATAAATAGCATGTGCTAAGATTACCATCTGGTATAACAATCTACATCACAAGACTCCACATTTCCTGTTACCCAGGGTAAGTAAATTTCAAGCATGAGGGAAAATTTTAGCAAATTTCTCCAAGTACCTTTGCTGAGAGACTAATGCAGCTTACACAGAGAGGAGGGGAAGGAAATTCTGAGGTAAAGGTTATTCTCTCTTTCATCTCCCTTTTCTCTTCACATAAGAAGAGAAATACCACCTCTGCAATACCCTGGATCCTATCATGTATAAAATCAAATTTGCCTACTTGATCTCTAACAAAGGCACTTCAACCACATCCCAAGACAAATATTTGAAACAGCAATTAAAAAAAGTGGTATACATTTTCCCTCACTTGCATCTTTCCTCTCTTTGCCTATTCTTTCTTTCTTTTTTTTCTTTTCTTGAATGAAGACATCAACATATGTCATGAATGCTGCACAAGTGAAGCTGTGTCCACTAAAGATTACTTTGGTATTTTGTTTTTCCAACAAAGTCATCACATCTGAATTCATTCCGATACAAAACCAATCTTGTTAGTTTCAGATTTTTCTCCCCATAACGGTGTCATTACTGCCATAAGTAGAACTATCCTGTTTTCCAACAGAGAAAGGTAAGGAAACTTCAACTTTCACACCTGCCCTTAGGAGGTTCCTGGTGCCTTATCTCAATACCCATGTATCTAAGGGCTCCTGGGGCCCACCAGCCTCAAAAGCTATCACAGGGTCTTACAGCATAGGGCAAGCCAGCATCTCCACTCTTGGTTTGGGTTTTCAAATCTTTTTTGTTTTTCAACTGTCTTTATTTCTTCAGTGTTTCATACATTTAGAGTTTTTTTTTATAACTTAGGCTCTAAAAATGAATTCAGACTCTAAAGTTGATTTTATAATTCAGCCAAGTAACAGATATTCCTCTCTTGTAAATTGTTTTTGCTATTTATAAGAAAGAGTGTCACGTTGTACAAATTTAAAGCATAAGCAGAGAGAAGATTTTATATAACTAAGACAAAAAACAAGTCATTTGCAGCAAACTTCTTATGAACAATGACTATATTTATTGTGAACAATATAAATCCCTTTGTATAATCCATAATTTTTATCTGTGAAAAATCAAATATTTTGAGTTTTATGTGCCAAAAGGTAGAAGAGGATATAATCTAGAAACTGATATAAGAGAGAAGATAAATTTCCATGAAATTATTATTAATAAAAATACAATAAGTGAGTGCAAGTTTTTATAGTACAGCTCTACTACTGAAAAGACAGAAAGTGTTTTGGGGGGACGTGAGAAGAGTTGTAACATTTTTCATAGTTAGAAATCAAAGTCAGTGTTCTGTATCAGCAAACTGATGCAAACGCTCACTGGCATTATCCTTGACTCACTGGCTCTACAAAACACAGGTGATGGGATGGACTTGGTCATGAATTATAGTCTGCCAACCTGTGTTTTATAATCTCAAATGCTTTCATAAGAGTAAGGTTCTTTCACATCTACTGTCTATCACATTTGTGCTCCACAATAATTTTGTAAGAAGGATGGATAGATGTAGTATTCTCACATCATAGACTAAGTCTCTAAACCTTCCACAACTGAAGTGGCTTCCAGAGAGAATAGAGCTAGTAATGCTGGCACCAGGACTTGAATTTTTATTTCCTAACTCTTCAACACACTCTGATTTAGAGCATGTACCGAGTCCCTGCTTCCTCTGATTTGCTAAGGTAAATATTAAACCCGAGATAACATTAATAGTACACAAAAGAAGACTGGAATCCCATTTTTCTAATGTCTACCATAGTATCTTCAATAGTGGCACATCTTTATCCTAAAATAAAGGATTTGTCCTTTGAAGATAGCTCCAAATCCTTTGATAGCAAATCTCAAATTTAGTCTGAGTCACAAACAAGATTTGGCTATAATGGAATGAGGCTTTTTTTTTTTTTTGGATGAGCCTCAAAAACAATTGTGAAGACAATGTCCTAGAATAAACACCTCCTAAATGACCTTTCCAACAAAGGAATCTTCCTTGTATGAAAGAACAGCCTCCCAGTTGACTCATCCTTATAGAATTTTAGAATTTAGAATTTAAGATCTCTGTAATGGAAGAGGCTGAACAGACCAAAATAAAGTATACTCACAATGGGGACACATTGGGAAACCCTTTGAACATTGACTTTGGGATTAATAATGAAAGACAGGAATGTAGAATAGGTACAGTGTCGGGGAGGTCTTCCGGGAGAGAAGAGTGAATGGAGGAGATGAGGAGATGAGGAATATGGCTGATGGGCTTCATATACATATATGAAATAGAATGATGAAACCTCTTACAATTGCTTTAAGTGGGGCAGGGAGAGGGTCAGGAGTGGGGAGATGGTGAGGGTGATCTAACCTATGAACAATGTAAAGCTATTCTGAATTGTCATAATAAATCCCCCTGTACAACAAATATATCCTAATAAAAATAGAAGGAAAAAAAAGAACTTAAGGACTCTGGAAATAAACTTTTCCAATTTCCCTCATTTATAAAAGGGAACTCAGAAAAATTACCTTGACAAACAGCATTCATTTGAATTGCAAAATATAGTACTTGATTTTTATTATTTTTATTTTATTTTATCATTTTTGCATTTCCTCACATGTAAACATTATTTGGGCACCCCCTCCCCTGAGCAGAACCTGTTCCACCCTCTTGTTCTCTAATTTTGTAAAATAAAAAACACAAAAGATAATAAGAAAAACATGGTGTTTTTGCTAGCTTGAGATAAAAGATAGCTATATAAGGAGGTTCCTTGTGTTGTTTCCATGCACATGTGTATTACAACCCAAATTGGCTCATCTTTACCAGTCCTCTTCATTAGTCCCTAGACCCCTTTCCATAGTGGCCTCAGCCAGTTTAAGATTACTTTATTCCTTCCTATACAGTGAGCACATCAACCACATTCAAATTTTAGGTTTCCTTCCCTTTTCCTATTCCTCCTATGTGTGGTCTCCCCTTAGTGTGTGACCCATGTCCAATAATATTACTGTGTTTGTTTTAGGTCTATAGTCCATGTATGAGGGAGAACATATGATTTTTGGCCTTCTGAGCCTCACTAACAGGTGTGAGGTGAAATCTTAATGTGTTTTTGAGTTGCATTTCCTTTATGGCCAGCAATGGTGAGTGTTTTTTCAAAGTGCTTTTTTTTTAGCCATTTGGACTTCTTCCTTTGAAAGAGTTCTGCTTAATTTAGTTGCCCATTTCTTTATTGGGTCATTGATTTTGGGAGAGTTTAGTTTTTTTTGAACTGCTGATATATTTTGGTTATCAGTCCCTTGTCTGATGTATAGCTAGCAAAGATTTCCTCCCATTCTGTGGGTGGACTCTTCAATTTAGCCAAGATTTCTTTTATTGTACAGAAGCTATTTAATTTCATGTAGTCCCATTTGTCCATCCCTTCTTTTAGTTGATGGGCTGCTGGAGTTCTACTGAGGAAGTCCTTGCCTATACTTATTACTTCCAGTGAATTCCCAGCTCTTTCCTGTACTAACTGCAAGGTGTCAGGTCTGATATTAAGGTCCCTAATCCACTTTGAGTTGATACTAGTACAGGGTGACAGGCATGAATTTAGTTTTCAGTTTTCTGCAGGGAGATAACCACTTTTCCCAGCAACATTTATTGTAGAGGCTGTCTTTTCTCCATAGTATGCTTTTGGCAACTTTGTCAAAGATTAGATGAGCATAGCTGCATGGATTGGTATCCGGGTCCTCTATTCTGTCCTACTGTTATCATGTCTGTTTTTGTGCCAGTACCATGCTGTTTTTATTGCTATGACTTTACGGTATAGTTTGAAGTCGGGTATTGTGATACTACCAGTGTTGCTCTTTTTGCTCAGGATTGCCTTGGCTTGTGTTTCCAAATGAACTTTAGGGTTGATTTTTCAATCTCTATGATGAATGTCACTGGAATTTTGATGGGAACTACATTGAACATGTAGATTGATTTTAGTAGTGTAGTCACAAAATACAGTATTTGTTTTAAGACCCATTTTCAGCAGAGATAAACATTAAGTAAATTCTTCTCTAGCATATATCTTGTGAATAACAGTACAGTAACATTAAACTAACAAAGATTAGATCTGTCTGCTAAAAAATTGAGGAGTTTGGGGCCTTTTAGAGCAAGTTATTGGTTCAGAATACATTTTAAAATGTCTTCCAGTTCCCAAAATCCATGATACTATGTGAAATCAAAGTCAAGTTTTGTAAATACTAATAATTATTTACTGAGTGCTTCCAATACTCCTTGCAAAGTGAGCAGCTCTTGGGTCATATAATCCTCACAACAGTCCTTTAAGGTAGTTAATATTATCCCCATTGTATAATTGATTAGACAACCAGATTTCGTGGCACACATCTATAATCCCAGCACTCAGGAAGCTAAAGCAGGAATATTGTTTGGGGACCAACCTGGACTTGAGACATCCTGTCTCAAAAAACAAAAGGAGAAGGAGGAAGACAAGGATGGGATGGGAGGAAGAAGGAGGAAGATGAAGAAGAACCTAGGCTTAGAGATGTTTGCTTATGATCACATTTACAGCTAGATGCAGATATTAGATTTCAACTTGATTAGTTTTTTAGGGTTTAATTGGAAAAAACAACTAAGTATGATGCTTGTTTGACAGTATACTGTCATAGGAACTAACCAGTCTGTCTATGTGCTACTATCACTTTTGCATCTGATGCCAAGCCAAAAGTGAGGAGGGCAGGCTGTCAGAAAGAAAGGCGGACATGAAGTTGGGAAGTTCAAGAGGAGGACATGTGAGAGTCTTAGAGGGTGAACTGGAGCCATGTTAGCCTCTCACCAACTCCATGCCTCCAAATTCAATGATGCATACACTCTACAGAACACTGCCACATTTTCCACAATGCTGCACATTAACCTGTCCAGGTGGCATTCTCAGTTTCCAGTTTAATGAAATAATTGCTGCGTCTACTCCCTTGAAAACTAAGACCAGTAGACCAACAAAGCAAGAACAGGAAGCAAAACTCTTACTAGCTTATTACTAGATGTGTTATTAACAAAAACTATTTTCATTTTTGTCTCTTGAATCCTAGAATTATAAACCCTAGCTATGAGAGAAAGAGCTTCCGCCACCACTGCTGTGAGGTCATATGTTTGTGTTGAGAAGGAAGAAGCAATGTAGCAGGAGGATGTACCATGAGCATTGGTGTCTTTCCATAGCAATTTACTTTTGCTTTCAGGATCTGCTATAACCTATTATAATTTATACAACTTTTTATTTCATAAATAATATGCAAGCACAACTTTATGAACCAAATTTGTGCGTCTCTATAACCCATGATCTCAACTATTGTGTCTCACTGCTTTTGGAGTTTATAACAAATAGAAGGCTTTATATTTGATATAGAAGAAAAAACAACATGACCATTATTCTTCTCACCATCACTGTAGATATTTCGGGTGTAAACAACACTTTTCATTTCAAGTAAAAGGAAGATTCAACAGAAGAGATGTGACCCAAGCAAATCCTGAAAAAATGAAAATGGGGACATTTGATGTACACTCTTAGAGATGTCTGTGGTGAGTAACTACAGGAGAAAACAATCTTCCAAATTCTATATATTTTAAATTTTATATAATTTGAGTGAATAGATATTTACCAATTTTTTTTTCTGTTCGGGATGTATTCTCATTATAAAAGAACAAAATAATCTCTTTCTGGCTCTTTCATTTTATTCTCAAGATTTCAAAAAACAAAACATGATACAAACTATGGTAACACTCAAAAATATAACATTTATTCCACCATCAACCTCAAAACATTCTGCATCATATTTTAACAGATGGTATAAATCATAGTTACCCAATAAGCATGGTTGCTCCTTTGGGAGGCTCTAATCTGATTCAGGCAAAGTTGATTCGTGAATTTATGAAAAGAGAGAAAATAAAAGGAGAAAGCATTTCTTTTATAAGACATGAAAAAAAGAACATATTATGGGAAAAGGATAGTTTTGATGTTAATGTCACTATTTCACCCACCACAGACCAAAGAAAGATTTCCAAAAGCTAAAAGGTAATGTGTCTATAAATAAAGAGAAGTTAGATGCTAGTTCTTTTGCACTTTAACATAATAGTAACAATGAATGACCTCTTTCTAAAGACCTCTATGAGTGTTGTGCTTACAACAATTAAAACATTAGAAGTGGAGTCATACCTCCTAGAATCTTCTTTTCAGTCTTTCAGGTGACTTGTCCTCTCTGAGCTTCCCAGTGGTTACTGTGACCTGCAAATCTTGTCACTACTGCCTAGGCTTCTGATACTTTGGGGATTTCTCCAGTTTTTCCTATAGTGATTGTCCCACTCTACTAGTTGACATAAATGAGAAAAAAAATTGAAAAATACAATCACTGTTAAGACTAAAAAAACGGGATGGGAATAGTGACAAGGATAATACAAGAACTGCCATTACCGTCGAATGCAGTTAAGCCAAATAGAATTAATGCTTGGCTTTGGGGTGGGTCCTCAAATTTAAGATGTTTTGTTATTGAACTCACTAAAACGAGTCTGCACTCTGGGGATATCCACCGAATCAGTTGTGGGAGGCCATCCGGTATTTGACATTTTTCCTTCAGTTTAGGTACAAAGTAGAAAATCCATGTAGATTAATAAAGAATTGATTATTTATGTTGAGTGTTGAGAAATGCCAGTGGAGTGAGGGAAGGAGAAAGAGATGAAGCAAGGAAGGCACTTTCACATATACCTAAGCCTACACTGCCTCCAATCAGCTATGTAATTCTATCTGCCACAGCAGAGAGGATGCTTATAATAGTCATGGCTCACAACATGAGATCTTTTATTCCCACAGCAAATACCACTTGAAAATGAAGCTCTGTGCAATTAAGGTTTGCTGGGAATTTTTTTTTCATTTCACATATGGCAATATTTATCTTCAAAGTTCTTCTCTTTGGCTCACGGGCTCCTTTGTCAAGCAGCTGGTCTTGTGTGGCCTAATTGCGAGATGATTTGTTGTGTGATTCAGTAGCATTGTTTATTTGTACAGTGGTTCAGTGGAATTTATAAACTGCATAATATTGTTCTAGACTGTTTTCCTTTTAGTAAGAAACCACATTTTCTCCAGCATTCATGACTGGGATTATAATTAGGTGGAGTACTCAAGATATTTTCATCCCAACTTCCTCTGTTAATTAATGACATTAAACAAGAAATGCTTGCAAATAAATGAAAAGATGTAAGCAGAACATGGAAAGAGAGCTAGAATGATAAATCAAGTTGAAATCAATCTTTGTTTTGCATTTGTTAACAAATTCTCAAATATAACTACTACAGGCTGCAAATTATTTCTAATTAGTCCTAGCTGTTCTCAGGAAAGTGGTATCAAACATGAAGTCTCCTAGATCTCTTTTGCTATTCTTGATCTGTCCCTGAGAAACACTCAGTAAATGGTCTGAATTTCTTGTCACACTTTCTTTAATGATAAAATGTCTCCAGTGCTTCCAGGTTCTAAAAGCAATTTGACTTTCCCATTTTGTTTGAAGATTTTTGGTTTGGTTTGGTTTTTTCCAATAAGATTATTTATAAATAAAGTATGAATGGAACTTTTGAAGTACTCTAAAAGTTCCAGAATCTGGAAGGGGATGTGAAATCTCACAATGTTAAGATATGCTGAAGCTGGGAAGAATGACTTGGGAGAAACAGGAATGTCATAAGAGACCAGAAAGTGAACTCTTGGTCAAGCAGTTTCTATTTTACTATTGCTTTAGTGAATGGATTACAAACCAGGGTCTGGCCCTCAGACTTTTCAGTCCAGCAAATGAACCTTATCAATAATATCAGGCATGGTCAGAATCCTGGGGAGAAGTCCAGAGTTCTGACTAAGTTCTAACTGACAGAGAACACTAAGTTTTAACTGGCTAAGGTCAGTTTACTAGTTTATTTGGGGAATATCTATGTTCATTGTCCCGAACGCTTGCCTCTTTTATTTAAAACCTCCCTTTCCATGTACTGACAGAAATGCTCCCATCTGCCCAGCTGGAAAGCTAAGCTACTAATCTGAATGTTGCCTGGTTGGCGTGGAACTAAAACAAATGGAAGGGAAATGAGACAGGGTTCAATGAGATTTCCAACCTTCCACAGGGAACAAAACCATATCCCCAGACCCAGCCAATTCAGTCCTCTAAGACAACTTAAATCAATTCTGTGATTCCTTTTTTTCGTGTTGCCAGGCTTTATTTACAAGGGATAAGATAGTTGTTAACCAACAACATGATGTCCACTCCTGTTACACGCTTATTTGATTTCTTTAAAGCTTTAAATCTCTTAGAGCATCTTTTTTACCCTAACTTTATCTCAGTTTCTTGGGAGAGCCATCACTTCACCCGTATGAATCATCTTCAAACATTCAGTGACCAATTTTTCATTTATCTGGAATACATTGAGTATATGCTAAGGACAGAGCACTGATTTGGGTACAATTAAAAGCACTAAAAGGAAGACTAGATAAGCCCCACAATTTTGGAAAACTCAGATTCAATTCAGGAGATGATTTATATACACAAATTCCAAAGAGCAATACCATATGGTAAATGTCTTAGTGACAAATACATCATTAATTCAAAGGGGAGAGTAACAGTATTGCTTTGAGAAAGAGTAATGGAAGAAGTGAGATTTAGGAGGAACTCTGTATAAATTCTATTTCAGGTTAAGGCAGGATTTCTCATCTCAGCCCTATTGATATTGTGGGTCAGATAATTCTTTGAGGTAGCGGCCTTCCAGTGTTTTGTGAGATGTGTAGCAGCACCCCTGGCCTCTAACCAACGTTATCAGTAACACCCCTCACCAAGTTGTGACAGCTACAAATTCTTCAGATACTATCACATATTCTCTGAGAAGCAAAGCCATCCCATGGAGAACTACTGGGTAAGATGGCCGGTCATCTGAGTGAATTATTCAGTTGTTTCTTGAGTACTCAGAAGAGAGGTCAGGGCAAAGGACTCAGAGTGTTGAGGATCAGCACAAGCACGTGAGCAGACAATATCCAGGAGTGGATGGGGCAGAATTTAAAGGAAGAGGGCCTGGGACTGGATAAAATATAACACATAATTATAGGTATGATACTTAATTTTTGCAGTTTTTTCACCTTGGCTCATGTCTTGAAAGTACTTCAAATGGTCTCATTTTTATTCTAAATTGGGAAATTTAGAAAAAAACACAAACAGATTTTTAGTCAGGCACCTGTGTCTCACACCTATGATCCTAGCTTCTTGGGAGGCTGAGATTAGAAAGATCACAGTTCAAGGCCAGACTGGGCAAATAGTTTGTGAGATCCCTATCTCCAAAATAACCAGAGCAAAATGGACTGAAGGCATGGCTCAAGCAGTAGAGCGCCTGGTTTGCAAGTGTAAAGCCCTGAGTTCAAACCCCAGTCCCACAAAAAAATAAAAATAGATCCTTCTTTGAAAATATTAAAATAAAAGGAAAGAGTGGCCACATACAACTATTATCTCAGGAGACATCTAAATAATACCTTTGAAGACATCTAAATTTTAACTATAGGAACAAATATGATTGTAGGCATGCCACCAGAACAAAGAGTCAGAGTTCCCTCTTTATTGTGTTTGACTTTCTTAAGCACTTGAAATCTAACTTGAGTGTTACACAGCACATTTCAAAATAAGACTCACCATAAGCATTGTTTTCATAATCCATTATATAATCTCTTTCCAGACTACTTTTTTCCCAGTAACACCACAAAATCCTAATCATCATGATCAGTAGCCACTGGTTTTCTCCAAATGCCTAATGGAACAAGCCAGCTAGGAGGAAGAAATTGTCATCTACAGAAAGTTTGTGACCTGTCTTATGACACTGCAGGGGGAACCAAGGAAAGACCTTCTGGCGAAGTGCCATCTAATACTATAGTACCCCATCTACAGTCCCTGAAGTGAAGTCTTCAGAATGTTTATTGTCTCCCAGATTCATTTGGTAATAATTCTAAGAGGAAGTGAGAAGGCCCAATGAGTCATGCAGAAAATACATCCTTTAAAAACAAAACAAAAACCCCAAAGAACCCTACTTGACCTTTCCAAGTTGTTCAGATGTACAGGTTTTTTTTTTTATTTCACTTGTGTTTAACTTACCATACAAATAGGTAGTATGAGGAAACATGGCTAGGTGTTGGTCGGAGCCACTATTCATCTGGAGTATAGTGCCCAGGGGCATTAAGGGGCATGGAGAAGGGCAGTCAACTCCAAAAGCAGATTGGGATTTATCTGAAACCTTCGCCATTCTTGCTGAGTTTGTTTCACTCCTTTTTAATTTGTTTTTCTCCTGGACTTTAGTACAACCAGAGCAGTGGTGCAGAAACAATGCTGATTCAGAAAGTCTGGGTGCCATTCTGTTGGAAACAGAAAGACAAAAGTAATTCTGGCTGTGTTGAGGGGGCAGGTTGCATATGACTAGAGCCTGTAACCCTCTTTCAGAGGAATCAGAATCCCTTGAGTGAAAAAAAAAAATCATAGTGCAAAGCAACCTTTGAAAGAAGTGCTCACTTCCTCTGATTTCCAGAGTTTCCAGTTAGGTTCCAATTGGAAATGCCATAAAATGAAAAAATATTCTTACACAATTTCTTCTCTCCACTCCCAGATAGAAACATTTCTAAGCAAGAGTCTTTTAAGCTATCATAAACATTAAGGTTAAGTTTTACTTTGTCTATACCTTTTTACTCATCTTTTCCTTTTCCTTCTCTTCTCTCCATCCATTACCATTTTCTTTATAAAAAAAAGTAAGTTAAAAACTACTTGCATTATGACATACACTTGAATAACTCCAAGACCTATTCTTAGATTGATATATAAGGAATTTACTTACCACTCCCTTCTGGATTAAGGAGCATTAGCCTCTGGAACATAGTCTTTATATGCATGTCAGAGTATTTTTAAGAATGGGAAAACCCAGGATACAGATAAACAACAACGGTTCCAAATGAGTTATTTTTAGACTTGAGATTCCAAAGTATATAAAGCTACAGATATTAAAATGGTTCTCACCCTAATGGATTTATCTCTCCTGTCTCCACACACTACTTTCCACCCTAGTGGAGTGTGCATGTGCACATGCACACACACACACACACACACACACACACACACCCTTAAACCCTCTTCATAAAATCCCACTGTTACAATCTCTAGTTTTGATCATAAATCAAACCATAATGAAAAGAATTATGATAGAATAATTAAATTATTATAATTCTTCATTTTATTATGAAGAATTATAAAATGAAAATTTCTTCTTATGAAAAGAAGAATTATAAAAAGTTTCCTTCAGATGAAAGACCAATCATGATAAGGCTTCTTCACAAAACTTTTCTAAAAAAATGCTAAGGTGGTTGCAAGTTTTCTATAAGCATTAAATGTTGATTATTTCTCGCAACCAGTCTTGAACTCTTGAGAGTGTAATGGTTTGGAAACTCTGTGGATGTTACCCTTCCTGCTGTTACTACCAACAACCAATCTCTGAAAACTGGACAGAGAGACCATGGAAAAGAATGAAAAAAATTCCCTCATGTGATATTGCATGTAAAATGTGCAATGGAAAAGAAAGTAATAGCACTTGAAAGTTTCACTCATTTATGCTGATTGACAACACTCTGCGGAGGCTCCACTTGGGATACGGAATTACATGCTTATCCCCAAGCTGTGTGTGAATCAATCTAAATATGGGTAGAGTTTAATGGATCTCTTGCTTTCCACTAATCTAGGACATATGGTACCCTCTAAAGATCTAATGGGGCTGGAGAAAATGTGAAATATCAGTCCCATTCTTCTGAAAAGAGTAGTAGCTGGATAGTTCTGGCACTCAGAGGGAATCAATTTCTCTAGTTGATTTTATCAAAATTGAGTATGTCACATAAATGACTTTTTAAAAAAATCTTAGTCAATTGATAACAATATCTAGGATTTCTTTCAAAATAATTCAGTTAGAGAAAGAGGAAAATTAGTAGAAATGTCAATTTTATGGATAAAGGATACCTAGGAGTTCTGTCCATTCCTTCTTTTTTGTATATTAAAAATTTCCATAATAAACTTCAAAAAATTTATGTAGCTATTCATTTATTTTCAGTAGTAACCCCCTGTGTGTGATCTTTCAAAAATGCACATTTTCCCAGTTTAATTCACCCTATTAAAGCATACATATAGCTGCTAATAGTTTGGGAACACTAAGGACCAGTAAACAATAAGACCAGAGACCTTAGATACTGGTTTTACCAACAGATTTTAGGCCAAATTACTTAATGATCTTGAATTCGATTATTTTATATATAAATTGGTGAGAGTAGATATCTATTTTATCATACAGTTCTGAGAAGTAAGGAAGTTAAAATGCCTAAGAGATCCTAATACAGTAAGTGGTTAGTAAACATTGGATTCATTTTCATAAAAATCACTGACAGAATATAAAAGCTAAAGCTTATTTCAAACCCCACCCCCACCCAAAACAGCAGCAACAACAGGACAATTACTCATTTGAACATGAGTTCAAATATTAAGCGCCATTGTTACCCCTTGAATTGTGCTGGGCACAATGGCAGCTAATATATGATCATTGCTTTAAAAGATTCCATAGCCTAGTGACAGACAGACATAGAAGTTTAGGCAACCAGTTGGGGAAATGCCAAAACCAGTGTATGCATGCAGAACTCCTGGAGATCTAGGGAGGACACTGTGAGCTCAGCCTTGAAGGGGTCAGTGAGTGGTTAATCAGGCACTCAATTAGGGCATCCTACTGACCACTAAGCTCTGCTCCACAGCCTCCCAGGGAAACCATCCAAGTTCCAGGCCAATCCATTGCCTCCCCTGGCCATATCCAAGGTAACCAACAGACAGCCACGGAAACGGAGCATACACAGTGGAAGGAAACCAGAACAAATAACCTCTGACATTTCCACTCATTTCAGGACAGTACATCTGAATTGTTAATAAACAGAGACCAGACTGTTGCAAGAAGCATAGCACATTGGAGAGTCCAGCTTGAGTGACAGGAGGTGGGGTGGGGGTGGGGGTGGGGTTGCAGGAGAGAAAGGGAGCTGTAATGAGAACCCTTGAGAGGCTGTTTATTGTCAGTGAGGGGGTTAGCTGAAGAAGGGCATCAGAACGCTGGCTGTTGCTGTTTTTGCCTTCAGTCAGGGGACAAAGAAGACTTAGAAACTGAAAAAAAGAGAAATTGCTGGCAGGGAGGCAAGAGAAAGAGGGAATGCTCCAAATAACTGGCCCCTCCTATTTTCTATTGGCACTATAAATATCATTCTAAAATATTACTGTAACTTAAGGAGTCTCTTTTAGGAAGCATTTGGTAGTGAGTCATCCCACAACTATGCATAAACCTGGACACCCTGCTATGACTGTGCGAAGCTTCTCCACTGGCTGTGTCCGGATCTGTTTTGAAATCCCAGTTCTGTGGTCAGGAAGGACACGTGCAATTTGCAGACAAAGTCACCTTTGCTGCTGTGATCTCACAAATTGCATTCACTCCTGTCTTGTTCAGGGGACTTCTAGGAGAGGAGAAGGAAAAGTCAGAAGTCTTGATGACAGGGATCCACTTTCAGGAAGAAAAAGCAGGAGCTAAGTTTAATGAACAAAGTGCTTCCAGAACAAGACCCTTTTCAGATGACAGGCTACAGACCAAAGGGAACTAGACCAAAAGCTCAATGCAAGGGGACTTAGAACTACTGAATTTTATATCAAAATATCCTAGATGCACTTTCATCTGGTGTCATTGCTTCAGCCATGGCCAAGCCGCCATTTTGGCCACCTGCCTAAGTAAGCTCCACGCACTTCCTTTTTAGGCCTCATGACTCTTCAGAAAGTCAGTAGTAATGATCAAGGACTCACACTGTGCTGACATAATCCTAGCAAATTTCTAACATTACCTGACAGAGTAAGGGCCTTTAGGTTTGTATTTAACCCTTATGAAACTGGAAAAAGCAGTGTTTATTAGCTTTAGGTTATTGATGCTATTTAATGTTTGATCTTTTGAATGAAAATTAGTACTTATTGAATAGTTCGTATACAAAAAGATAAACTACGTGAAAAATATAAAGCCAAAAAAATAGTAACACAGAAAGATAAGAGCCATTCTTCCACAGCAGTGAGGTAAGAACTATTTGTCTTTTGGTACACTTCTGTGCTGAATTGCATCGTGGGTAAGGGCATAAACTGTAGAGATGGTTGCCTGCTTTTATACACTTAGCTCCTCCTCTTAAGACTTGTGTGATTTTGGTCAATCTATTTAGCCTCTCATCATCCTATGTTCCTCAGAGGAAAAACAGAACCTATCTCACAGGATTGTTGTAAAGACTATGTGGATTAATAAATGTAAACTACTTAAGAACAATGCCTGCTAAAGTAAGAAGTGTTTGTTCTTTTCAGGGTTCAATTATTCATAGATGCATTTTTGTATCCTGTTTGTCATTTAAAATTAAACTAGTTATATTTTTGCATGATATCAGAAATTCTTCATAAGCATAATTTTGTGACATTTCCACTTTCTAAAGACAAACTAATATATATTGTTATAGAAAGCACAATAAAGTACAAAAAAGAAAAGAACAGTGTCAACAAATTTTATTGCATCTGATAACAACTGTTAAAATTTCTGTATGTCTGTATTTTGATAAGTAGATTAGCTCAAAATTTGAGCCAATAATTATAACCATTTAACATTTTATTAAATATTTCTCTACATTTTAAGTTTGATTGAGGCACATAATTTATATACCATATGTACATATAGTAAATATAATTATATATTATAACATCCTTCTACACCAGGAGCCTGTGGTTCATGCCTATAATCCTTGTTACTTGAGAGGCTGAGATCAGGAGGATCGTAGTTCCAAGCCAGCTCCAGCAAATAGTTCAAGAGACTCCATCTGCAAAATAACCAGAGCAAAATAGACTGGAGGTGTGCCTCAAGCAGTATAGTACCTGTTTTGCAAGCACAAAGCCCTGAGTTCAAACCACAGTCCCACCAAAATGAAAAAAAAATCACCTACTATAACTCAACAGTTTGATGAATTTTAGTATACTTCTTTTGGTTATGCAGCCATCACCAAAACTCAGCTTTATAACACCTCCATCTCTAATACAAAATGATTCTTTTGGCCACTATGAAATATTACTCTATATGGTGATACTGTATAATATAAATTATGCATGTAATTTATTCAGCTAATTCTATATTGTTGGGCCTACAGATTATTTTTATTTTCTGTAGTCATAAATAACACTGTAATGAATATCTTGGTGTTGGAGAATTTCTGATTGTTCATTAGAATAATTTCCCATGACAACATTCCTGGAATGGTATAAATATTTATAAGAATCTTGGTATATACAGTCAAAATTGTTTCTAAAAGTTCAGCATGTTTAAGGGGTCACTCCCATTGCAAAAAGATACTCATTTCACACATACTTACCAATACTGCTAATAATCTCTAATAGCTAACAGTACTGTATTAGTAATTGTTTCTATTTCTTTATAGTAGAAACAGAGACTTTAGTTCTATGCTATCCAGTACAGCACCCACCAGCTACATGTGACTTGTGAGTGAGTGCACTGTGGCTAGTCTAAACTGTAATGTGCTTGCTATACATGTCAAGTATACCCCAGATCTTGAAGATGGAGTTTTTTTTAAAGAATGTAAGTTTCTCTATAATAAAACTTCATACCAATTTTGAAATGATATTTTTGACATACCGTGTTAAAATAATGTTTCATTACTTAAAATAATTGTGCTTGTTTCATTCTACTTTCTTAATATGGATTCTGGAATTTTTAAGCCATGTATGTGGTTTGCACTCTACCTTGGGTGTAGCTAGCACTCATTCTAGAGGTCAGTGACTTATCTATGGTGTTCACGTGTCTGCTAAACACAAAACTAAAACCACAGCTGATAATGTCCTATAGTTTTGAATCCAGGACTTTTCTGAGTACATCTCTTAAACTTAATTCAAGTTACAGCACTTTCTTTCTATAAATGCTGCTATTTATTGAGACTCTTTTTCACCATGTCCCAGGAATTGTGCTAGCTATTGTATAGACATTATCAGTAACTCTCAAACATATTTTTCTTTTCCCTATTTTATAACAGAAAAAAAGGCAAGCTCAATGTTATCTTTCTACATACAGAATGGATCTCACATCTCATGACCCCTAGAATTACTAATTTTTATGATTGTGTTGCTCACTAGACTATAAGGAAGAACTGGTACAGTTAAATTGTAGGGGCAGGACTTACAGATAAGAAAAGGAGTACAAATAAGTAAAAATGAAGCACAAGTCTATTAACAAGAATGCTCTAATTTGGAATTGCAATTGAGCATTATATTATCTTCCTTTTCATTACTATTAATTTTTCCTTTTATTGGTTTATTACCCATGCCTTGCCTAAATGCAGAAAGATGAATTGCAACAAAAAGAGACATAGTAGGATAGGAGTTAAGAAATAAGAGTGCAGAGGAATAGAGGAGAAGGAAATTCTGCCTGACAACCTAGGTTAAGGAAATGCTTATCAGAGACTATAGAATGAAGCTGTGAGCTCACTGACAGTAAAGATGAATAATCTATGCATTGTATCCTCATACTCTCATTTAGGAAAGATTTACATTTTATTTAGTAGTTGACTATAAGAGGAATTATTATGTGGTCTTTCAGATGCCAGACCATAAAGAACATAATATTGGTTATAGTTTAAATGTTTACCTAAAACACAGATGTTCCTCTGGCAACCACTCCACAGCTTTTCTACATGCTGTTCAATTCATAATCATCTGCTTTTAACATTGAATGATATTTATTATATTTAAGGAACAAACTTAATTATCCCACATACAACAGTTCACCCTGGGTTTAGTAATCTCTAGTTGCTTTATCATAAGCCTGTGTTTTTAGTGTAGTATTTTATTTTATTGCTATGTGTATTTCCTACTAACATATTTTTTGACAGGGAGAATGCAGAATAAGAGAGAGTGTGAATAAAAACATACTGCCAACATAGCATACTGATTATGATAATCAAAAACAATATATTTTCTTAAAAGCTTGAACCATTGAATAGGAAAGACAAAGATTATTCTGTTATTAAAATATACTTGGTAATAAGTTAAAAACTCTTCATAAGGTCTTTCTATACCAAAATGGACAAGTACAAATCGTTTTTCTGCCTTATCTACATCATTTTTTTAGTCTCCCAAAGCCTTATTGTATAGCACTGTCCTCTAGAGTCACTGTACTCTGAATATTTTAAAATACTATCATTGCATTTTGAAATGACGTCCTACACTCAGACTTGCCATTAATTCAAGTTGTTCAATTAATACATTCCTATAACAAAAGCTCCACACATACCAAGAGAATAAGTATAGGTCAGCTGTCAGAATCAGGCTCTAACACTACGGTGGCTTCCAAGCCATCCATGAACACACTTTCTTTTTAAACTGCTAGTGGATGTTGTCAAAGAGAATGGAAACCTCCAAATAACATTCACTTTTTATAGGCAAGAGTTAATGAGATTTATAGTTAGAAAGTGACATCACATAATAATTTTAGTCTACTATGTAATTTGTGCACTTATTGGTGTGCAAGGTGGTGATTAGATGGTCATGGAGATGGAAACAAGAGATTCTTTTTAATCCCACCCTGCCTTGTATGTACATGGTAGGAGGTCTCTGTTCAGGTTGATTAGCTAACACCATCAGAGAGGGTTTGAAGTTTTCTCATTTTTCTTTTCCTTTCTTTTTTTCTTAGACATGTTCTCACTACCTAGCCCAGGCTGGCCTTGAACTTGAGACTCACTTGCTTCAGCCTCCTGAGTGCTATGATTACAAATGTCCTCTACCATGCATGGCTATCACTTGAAGTTTTAAATTACTCTATTTTTCAGAAATAGTCACTGAACTTTGCAGGTTCAACCCCAGGTGTGTCATGTCCAAGTATTGCCCTGTCACCATCAGCCACACTAAGCCAAACTATGTTGTATCCAGCATATCACCATTTACCTCCAAGACGTGTGAGGAGTTAGAAAAAATAAATGGTTAAGATACTAGACAAACCCTGCAAGACAATTGAAGGAAGAAACCTCCACTCTAAGGCTCCATGCATGACTCCAATTGGTTCTCTGCACTGGTAAAGTTTTCCTTTGTGGGTTTTCTTTCTAGTCTGTTGAGGACTTGACCAATAGCCTGTGGAATGTGTCAGCTCTAATTGCCTGTGTGGATTGGCACAAATCATGCCTCAAAATGGGGATGTTGTCACATATAACATAGTCTTTCAGAGGGATTAATGTGGCCTGGAGAATGTTTTATCCAAACATTCCTTAGAAGTAATTGTTTTCTGCATGGCAAGAGACAACCTCTACAGAACCAGCTGAATTCCCAGGATGCCCAGGTTTAAACAGGTGTCAAGACACTGCTTCCTTCCCCTAGCCCTAGAAAAGCAAACTGCCTCGCTTCTCCAAGGACATCAGACCATAACCAATTCCCCTTTGGGGTATCTGGCACAGTTGGAGTCAGTACATCTTTCCAAAAGAAGTCGGTAACTAAAGAGTTGTAAGGACAGATGAGGGACCTGTGGACCTGGGTTCCCTTTGGTATGTACCTCCTGATTGATGAGCAACTTATGCACGTGTTACCTGATGGTCATGTAATAGCTGTCAAGCATGCCTCCTTGGAGCATGGTTGGAAAAGCATAGAAGCTGTCTTGAGGGGGAGATTTGTCACTAAGAAAAATGCCATGAGGTAAGGTTATCCTGGGATGAGGGAGAAGAAAGACACTGGCATCTATTAAGCTCCTGTTATATGCTAGGCATTACAAATTGACATTTTCACACATTTTCTCTTGAGACTCTATGGCTCAGGCACTCACATTCTCATCTATAGGGTCTAGCTTCTTCAGAAATAAATTGTGACATCCTGGTTCTCATGAACAAATTAAGCAGTACACTCTGGGCCATGTGGATGAATCAGTTCTTTGCTTATTCACTTACTTTCCTCTGTACCAGGCAGAGAGAGGAAAATATATATTTGAATCAAACACCACAGCATAGTAGGAAAAACATTCATTTTGTACATCAGAAGCACAAATACTATTCTTTCCACAAAAAATATTCCTCATTAAAAGCACATAAGCAGACACCAGTGTGAGTATTGGCATTTTTTGAAAAATATTTTTTGGCAACCTAAGACTAATCAACTAGCTGGTTTGATTTTGGGGGGGACAAATTAGCAAAATTGAATTGTTCTTTTTACCATGAAATTGAGTTGCCTGGGGACTAATCACAAACTAGACCTCTCCATCAACTGGGGAGAGACAATCAAGAGCTGCCCCCAGGGAAAAAAGGACTCCCTTTAAGAGAAACTTTTAAGAAAGTTCCCATAGAAAAACTTGGGCTCACAGGAAATGTCTAGTTGAGATGATGGATCACAGACTGCCCCACTTTCCAAACTTCCATTACAACCTCCTTCCGGCACCATTATGTGAAGAAACAGATTTTTGTTTCTTTTTGGGTGCATCTTTTTGGGAAAATAACAAACTGTGATCTTCTAAACATTTCATAATTGAGAGTTGACATTTTCCCAAGAGATCCGACCAAGCCCTCACCATGCAACAGAATAGGGATAAAGATGCTTCTCATTTTAAAGATGGGCAGCATTGCTTTGGAAAGCTAGACACATGTATGAGCATCTCCAACCAGAGAATGGAGCCAAGATGCCTGAGATTCCAGGAGAAATGAGTGTGAGTCTATTACCACATGACTATAAATATTCATCTTCTAAATGAGAGTCTTTCAATTATTTGCAGTCACCAAGAAACTATCTTTCACTGAAATGGTACCATTTTTGTTAACGTTTTCTCATAAATTTATATCCTACTTGATTAAATCATATTTGACAAGTGTTGGCATTGGACTATATCACATTTACATGGGAAAGATTTTTTTACTTTATTTATAAAAATCTTCCTGTCTGTTCAAATGATCTGACTTGGTAGGCCTGGGATAGACCAAAGAATTTATCAACATAAAGCTGTTTCAGTGACTTTTGTGTGCCCTCATTTGAGATCATTGAGGACAGGTGGGAATGCCCATCCATAGAGGGGTATGAGAGTTTTGCTCCATCCCACAACTGTAGACTCTTTCAAAATATCTTATAAAGAGTGGGTAACAGTTTGGTCTAGTTGACTCATATCTGTGCCCATTTGGGGCAGAAATATCTGGTTATTAGTAGATTGGAGAGCCCATTTTTATACAGAAGAATTCTTTCTTGAACTTCCTTGGAAATAATTAGTCACTCTGCTCTGCATTCTGAGTTAAATCAATATGGACTGAATTATGTCCCCCTAAAAAAGATATGTTGAAATCCTAACCCCTAGTACCTCAAAAAGTGAACCTCCTTCTGGAGGTACTTAAGTTAAAATGAGGTCATTAGAGTGGGATCTAATGAAATATGACTGAAATCCCTATAAAAATGGCAAATTTGGACTTTTCTTAAGGTATTAGGAAGTGAGGCCTTTGGGAGGTGATTAGTTCATGGGGGCAAAGCCATCATGAATGATATGAGTGCTCATATTAAAAAAGGCCCGAGAAAGACACACTACTTCTTCTACCATGTAAGGATGCAGTGAAAAGATGATCATCCATGAACCAGATACTGTGTGCTAGTACCTCAATCTTTGCCTAACCTCGGAACTGTGAGAAAGCTATTGTTTATAAGCTTCCCATTTGGGGGTATTTTGTTATAGCAGTCCAAATAGACTAAGACCTTCAGATATTCCTGCAATGACTGAGTTACCTCTTTCCTCCCTCCAAGCATCTTTGATCCCTGCTAGCTCCCAAGTCCGGTTTCCCTGAATCCTGTTTATTCTGTGACCTACCTAAGAATTGATCATACTTTTTTGCCCTACAAAAAAAGTTTCTTATAATTCAACCTAAAGATTTAGCCAGAATAATTTTCTTTTATTTGTTATTAATAAGCTTGATACACTTTCAAAGAATCTCATATATGGATTATGACCCATTAGTATTACTTTCATGTGTCTGTTTTCCCAACACTATTGTAAAGGACCTAACACTTTATAGGTGACCAATTAATATTCAATAAATTAATTTCTCTTAGCTTTCAGAATATATTTTAGTTATCTCATGGGACCATGAGCAGAGACTATGAATTTCTCATCTCTGAATCTCCAACAACTAATATATTTCTTGATATTATAAAAAGTTCCTGAATGGCTAAATTCACTCAAAAAGTTATTTTTAAGTTAGATGAATCATAAAAATCAAAGATTTGAATTTTCTTGCTCACGGGGGCTCATAGTTTAATCAATAAGTTAAAAGTCATACAGCTACCTTCATAATTTTCATGAAGGTAAAAATAGTGATTATTTCAGTTATCACTGCTATGCAAGCTATCACCACAAATGTGGCTTAAAACAGCAACAGTTGTTTTTATTATTAACTTTTGTAGTTGTGGGGACTGACTAGGCTCAGCTAAGTAACTCTTGTTTAAAGTCCTTTGAGCAGGAAGTTGGTGGCTTTGAGTGCAGCCATCAAAGCCTTCCTCATTTACATGTTCGGGAGTTGATGCTGACTGGTAGGATCTCAGCTAGGGGTGTTGGTGAAACACTTAAGCATGGTTTCCTCCTGTGGCTTGAGTTTCCTCATAGCATAGCAGCCGATTTCCATGAATGAGAACGTCAAGAGAAACAGGCAAAAGATATATTATCTTTAAAAGCGTTGCTTTTACTACAATCTCAGGCCCATCCAGATCCAACAGCAAGATAGATTCAATACATAATGAGAGGGAGGGTCAAGATGGTGTGTGGGGTGGGATAAATCCTGGCAGTCATCTTTGGAAAGCAAATAGTCCAGTTACTTCCCTGTGACTACAATGTATCATTTTCTTCCCACATGCTACCAACATTCACCTTCAAGACCTCCATATTTTATGCCATAAGCTTAAAGAGCAGGACCATGTTGTCTAAGTTACATTGAGGTGTGCATGAGGAACAGATGAAATCCTTTGGGTACTTCTTCCCCATCTCATGATGCCCAATCTGAGACAGGAAGAATATGTTTTCTTTTTGCAAAGAAAAAAAGAGTATCACAAGTCAATAGGAAAGAGGGGATTAGAGGCAACTGGATAAATGGATGGAACTGGAGAACATCATTCTGAGCGAGGTTAGCCAGGCTCAGAAGACCAAAAATCCTATGTTCTCCCTCATATGCAGATTTTAGATCTAGGGCAAATGCAGCAATGTGGTTGGACTTGGGTCACATGACAATGGGAGAGCACATATGGGAGATATGGGAATAGGTAGAAAACCCAAAATATGAAAGCGTTTGATGTCTCCACTCCAGAGGAACTAATACAGAAACCTTAAAGTGACAGAGGTCAACACAAGAAGGGGCTCAGGAACCAGTGTAAAGATCAGTTAGAGATGAATCAACTTGGGTTGTAACATATTTGTGCATGGAAGCAATGCTAGGAATCTTTCTGTATAGCTATCCTTAACTCAACTAGCAAAAATGCTTTGTCTTTCTTATTATGCTTATATCTTCTCTTCCACAAAATTAGAGATAAGGGCAGAACAGGTTCTGCCTGGAAGTGAGGGGGGAGGGGGGAAAGGGTGGGAGAGGGGCGGGGGGGTGGGGGAAATGACCCAAACAATGTACGCATATGTGAATAAATGAATGATAAAAATTTTTTTAAAAAAATCAAGGCCTCACAACTTTGGTAAGGTTTGAGGGGCTTTTATTCCCTCAGTTTCTCAGGATGTGCTCAGTGATTATTTGTCGCCTGAATGAATTAATCAATAGTTGCTTTCTGTTCACCAATACACTCAGAGAAACAGGAGGTAAACCCAAGAATCAGGGGAGCTGGTGGAGTGGCTCAAGTGGTAAGTAGAATGCTTGCCTAGCAAGAGTGAGGCCCTGAGTTCAAACCCCAGTGCCACTCAAAAAGAAAGCTAAGAATCAGGAATAAAAAGAAAACAAAACAAAGCATTATAGGTCACCTAATCTGATGTTTTTGTTTTATTGGAGAAGAAGGTACCAAGAGAGATGATTTTACTGGGTCTCATAGAACATCTGTGCTGAGTTGGAGCTGCAATCCCATCTGTGCTTTTCCTCAATTTAGCTAATATTTTCTTAAATTGCGTGAGCAAAACTGTGTACTAGGTACTGGGAACACAAGTTAAATGAGCAGACATCCAGAACAGAAAAAAACAGATTTAGGATATCATTGATCTGTTACTCCTAGTGAAAGACCACTCCCAAAACCCAGCACAGAAGGGCAAGGACAGGGAAGAAACCACCTTTTCCAGTCATTTCATTTATGCAACCAGCACTGTGGTTTTCGCAGGCTCCTCCTGAAAGACAGTTGGCACAACAGGATTCCTCGTTTGAATCTTTTGCTTAAAGTTGAGCTCAGCTGACCAATTTGTTTTCTTGTGTAATTGCTTTGATATTATAAATAAAGATCAAGGTCTTGAGTAAATTCAGTGCTCTGTGTTGTCTCTTTCTTGCCCTTCCACTTCCATCACGTGTAGATCTTCTTTGGTCTTCCTTCGTCTCACTATTCCATGTCCCTGATGAGGTGTAAGTAAATCAGAACCAATCCCAGCAGCTTTGGGCTAGAATTATTTCTAAGGCTATACCTTGAGGATATTTAAAATTTTGTGAGTGTGTATGTGTGTGTGTGTGTGTATAAGCATATATTTGTATCTCTTGGGTAAAAACCCAATAATAGGAAAACAACATTCAGGAAGTCATTGAACCTCCCTGGCTCCTCACACCAACTTCTATCTCTGTGTCCCCTTTAGAGGAATCTGCATGAAGCCAGTGCTTTCTTCAAACACCAAGATATGAGCAAAGGAAAGAAGTGTCCGGTGATGCAACATTTGATACATCACTAAATGAAGCACCACTACTTCATTTAAAGTGCTGTTTAGTTTTCTGAACTGTTTAATTTTGCTTCAAATGAAGAAATTAGTGTTACACCCATATTTGAGGACAAGCCAAACTGCATGACTTCACGTTGCCTTTAGAGCAGTATTGGATTACATAACTTCTTAGCTTGTTTGCTCCCAGCATCCTGAGGTTGGGGATTTTCTATATGATTCAGAATGAAAAGTTGGGCTAAGAAGAGGGTTTCCATTCCCAGGGCTGGTCAGAGCTTGTTGATATCACCTAAGTAGCACATCTGTATTCTTTCAGTTGAGTTTGGCATCTGTAGCAGAGAAAATCCTGCTTCAGGGGAAAAGCCTGAGAGAGTATATTGGGTCTTTTTCTTTACCACTGCTTTTTTTTTTTTTTTCCTTTTCTGCTTAATTATGCCTGTTTTTAGAGCAAATGATTTTCCTGGTTTTGATCACACAGCACAAAGTCTTCCTCAGTACATTCTGTTCCTTTTACTAGATCTCGGTCCAATTACAGGAACACACTCATCTCTTCTCTAAACAGTTATTACTTGCTGAAATAAAGAAACCAACTAAAAATGAATACAGAAAAAATTAAAAATTACTAAAGAAATCAACTATAAAATATTTCAGGGAAATAAAGACTCAATCAGAGAAAAACCTAAAGCAATCTTTTTATTTGAAAAAGGCTATTAAAAAGCCTTCTCTATGCAATCTCAGATAAAGTTATTGACATGTATTGATGTCATGGCCTAATATTTTTATTAAGGATTTCTCCCATCATATAGGATCTAATGACTGTGTTCCCAAAGAGGTGTAAAATACATTTTCCCTATCACCTCTATTAAGGAACATTAGTAACATTAGGGACTTATTTTTCTTTTCTGAGCACATAGGCTGGAGTTACAGAGACAAGGGAAAGGCTAGAGAACCAGTACCAGTTTTGTAGATGAGTAAAAAGGGGATGAGATATGGAATGTTCTAGAATTATAAGACAGTAGTCTTTGATAGAGACAAAGGAATTTGTTGCTAAAGCCCAGAGATAGTTTTGCCAAGAGGTTGTTGAAGCTTACATGTTCCTTTTTTTTTATTATTATTACTGTTTTTATGACCCCTTCTAAGGCTTGGAATCTTCTTTTATACTTGAAATTTTGATGTTTTTTAAAGTAACACCCCTTTATATTAGCTTCAGGAATTAAAAAGAAACCTGAATCTGCTGCCTTTAAGGTTTGATAGCAAGAGGACATAGCCCAACTTATTTCCAAATAGATAATCAATGTCATCTCAAAACCAGTGACTCAAATGAGCACAAGTGAGTATTTGGCTTTTTCTTTTTTCCCTTAAGCAAGGTAGAAAAGGTTGTCACAGGAATGTGAATGATGCTTTGTATGAGTTGCCAACATTTGATACAGCATGGCATAAGGGTAGGTTGCTCTGACTGAGTAGTGCATTGCTAGTAGGTAATCATCAATTGTATGGGGAATTTGCCAGTGATGTTGACAAAACACCTATATTCTGTTTTCCAGCCTTGCTAGTCAATACCACCTGATAGACTGAACTCTATAGAAGTGCCAGTATTCAACAAATGTTGACCTACAAAAACAACACTTTCACAGGGTACAGCAATATTTTTCAATCATATGTTAATCACAGATACAAAAGTTGATTATACAGCTCATAGAAATAGCTTAGCTTTTGTTTCTAAGCAGAGCTGCTTTCAAATTCTACACCAGTGCCAGATGTAGTTGTACGTGCCTATAATCCCAAAGGTTGGGAAACTGAAGCACGAATATTGTGAGTTTGAGGCCAGCCTGGGCTACATAATGAGTTCTAGGCCAATCTGGGCTGTGTAGGTTAGACTCTATCTCAAAAAAAAAAGAAAAATTCCACACCAGAGCTGTCTAATAGAACTAGAACTCAAGGCACAAACATGAACCACATATGTAATTTAAAATTTTCTAGTAACAATATGAAATAAGTTTAAAGAAACAGGTAAATGAATTTTAATAATATACTTTATTTAATTCCATATATAGATTTAAAATAGTATTATTTAAACATGTAATCAAGAAAAAAATGATGAATGAGACATCTTACTTTTTTTGCACCGTATCTATGGGATATTTTATACATCTTGAAGATCTTAACACAGATTAGCCATATTTTAATTGCTCGGTAGCCATATCTATCTAGTGCTTTGGATGATGACATTTTAGAACATTCACTTACAAACTGTGCTGTTGGACAAGTAATTTATCCATTGAGCATCTGCTTACTTCGCTGTAAAATAGAGTTGTAAGAAGAACACCTATATCACAGGGGTAAGTGTGAGATTAAATTAGTTAGTAGAGAACAATGTCTGGTAGTTTCTCCGTTATTATGCTTTGCCTCTCTTACTTTGCATTTTTGTGGGTGGATTTAAGCAAAACTTAAAAGTGACCCCGATGGGCTGCGGGGAACTCCACTGCCACCAGTGCCGGTGCGGGCCGAGGCCCTGCAGGAGCCACTGAAGATGTAACAGAAGAATCAGTAACAGAAAATGACAAGAGGAGTTTAAGGTGGCCTTCCATCTGAAGCTATTAATAGGGTGTCCAGTCAAACAAAGACTGTACGAAAAAATTAGGAGAAAATAACATCACAACTCACTAATCAAGAGCTTTGTCCTTAAGTTGAAGGCATTTGGCTCCGGGGACACGGTAATGGGCCAGACATTTCCAAGGAAACTAAAAGGTTGTCCCTGCGCCCCCTCCCCAGGCTTAAGTGTATTATTAAAGCCATGCGTACAGGTGGATGCTGTGATCATAGAGGGATACTGGGTGTCCGTGCTCGTTTGTGGAACTTCCCGCCCCTCCATAGAAGACAAGTTTAAGACTCTTGTGGGGCTATTGCTGCTGGGCCTGGGCTGCTGGGCTCTGGGTTCCATCGCATTTTTCACCCTGGCCACTCAACACACAGCTCACAGAGGTCATGTCTTTTCATTGATACTTTTTTGATAGTTTTTATATAACGAAACTCTTTATTCTATTTATAACTTAGGATAGTAGGGCACTAGAAATGAATTACCTAAAGTAATGTATTTGTCCCTGATCTTTCACTATTTCTACTTCACATTAATTTTTAGCTATAAAATTGGTAAATGAATTCTTACTTCTATCTCCTTCCCTTTTTTATAATTTGGTTTTTAAATTTGATTTAAATGTCAGAGAATTTCCTTTACTAGGAGCAGTCTATCACATTGCGATATTCAAAAACAAACTAGTTAAGTTTGCATGCCATGTGCACATGTTGATTAAATTCTTTTTTTTTTCTTTAATCAAAGACTGATGTGACTACAAGTACTTTAGAGCCACTGAGTCATTGCATGTTATCATGTTAATTCTAGACTATTTTCAAGGATTTAGGATTGATGATTAGTGGGGTATTTGGAAAATTCTTAATTCACTAATGATATGTATGTATACCTGCTTACTACTGCAATGTGAATTACTGAATTTACCAATGTATTTCAACAATTAAACATTTTTATTCCTCTTAAAAAAAAAACTCAATATGGCAGGAGGGAAAAAAATATCCTGAAAATAACATTCTTCCTTTATTTTGAACAAGTTTTGGCCTGTCACGTAACCAAAAGGTTAACATACAGAGTTACAGAATATTCTCAGGAACTACTGATGGATTGATTAATTTCTGTGATAAGGGTCTGAGGTAATTACACATTTATATCGAGATGGAGAAAAGTAGACGGAAGTCACAGACTAGAAATAAAAAGACTATTACAGGGATGGTGGAGTGTCTCAAGTGGTAATAGTGCCTGCCTAGCAAGAGTGAGGCCCTGAGTTGAAACCCTAGTACCACAAAAAAAAGGAAAAAAAAAAAATCTCATTACAGCAGGAAAACAAAACCAGAACAGGCTGCAAAGTATTGTCGTTACTGATCAATAATTACAAACACTGATCCATGTACTTTTCATGTGTTCATTCACTTAGCAGCAGGAATCCAAAACTAACCAGGCAAAATTTTGCAAAGCAGATAAAGAAATGGTGGGGCTAGAAGGTAGAGCTTGATGGAACAGGACATGGTTAGCATGCAGGAAGCCCTGGGCTCAGTCACCAGCACCATCACCAATAGCAACAACAACAACAAAGATAAAGATCTGGAGTGGCTGAGGAACTTTCCAAAGTTGATAGAGCTATTGGATATCTCTTTTTATCATTATGATCCTATGATATCCTTGTGTTTTCACCCATCCACTCATGATGTGAGCTGGGCCACCAGGGCTTCTGAAGCCATCTATACACAAGCATGGAGTAATCTTAGAGTGCAACACTTCCTCCATCCATGAGTTCAGCTGAAAAGATCAAACCCAGACAAAAGGGAACCATGGTTTGTTTCTATGTGATGTTTAGGCAACTCAACAGGCACAAAACTAGTTCTTTCATTAGACAATGAAAAAAGAAACAGATTGAGACACAACTACTTTTTCTATTAGTTCTATTTATTGAAAGACTGGCAACTTACTTGAGAAGTCTGGTCTTACAGGTAACAGCCAAGGAAATTTGAGGGAATGGGGTATTGAGAAAGAGTGTGTGTGTGGGGGGGTGTTGTGTGTGTGTGTCACAGCGGTGTGGGTAAAACTGAGAGAGGAGTGGCTGCTCCCAAGCAACCAGTCCCAAAGAGCACGTGGCTCTTGTTATATCTGGCTGGCTCAGCAGCTAACCAAGTTATGGGGCTACAGGGGATACTGTCTAGACCGGTTCTTTTGGCCCTGGGGTTGGCAGAGCATGGAACCAGAAAGCCAAATCATGGTGCAAATATCTTCTGCATTTTTTTCTGGTGGATGGTCAAACTGGATAGAAACTAAATCTCAAACAATTAAACGAGATAATAAAAAGACTGCTCAGAGCTTTCTCTAGTCCTTAATAGATATGTTCTGGCGCTTAAACTATAGCATGACATTTCTGAAAAGAACACAAAAGGCAACTTGGAGGTGCCCCGGCCTTTCCATGGGAGAATATTCTTACTCCACAGGTGTTCTCTAGTCTTCAAGATAGCACTATATATGGTAGGAAGAACACAGAAACACATAATTGAAATAATTTATTTACCACTAGAGCACCACAAAAACCAGACATACATTGTGTTAAAATACAGCATAATTGGTCATCAAAATACAAAACAGCTATCCTTATATTCCATTTTTTTAAACCATGCCAACCATAAAATTGTACTGCTGCTTAACACATACAACTGCTGCCACAGCCTAATGCTTCTCCCAGCCCTGCCCACCTCCCTCCCTTCCCACAGCACTATTTACTTATGGGGAATAAAGACCTTATAGAACCCCCAAATTAAAAAAAAAAAGACTCGAGATCTTAAAATAGAGCATTTAAAATATTATCAGTGCATCCATAAAGAAAGACAAAATAATACAAAACAGTCATTTTATCCAAGAGAAAAATACCTGTAGAAATAAAAGTGATTTGCATAGAATTAATAGAAAAGTGGAAGAAAAAAAAAAAAAGATCCACACACTCAAATCTGTGATTGAGTTACATCTAACACAAGGGTTGTTCTATTGTGGCATCCCAACTCTTGCTTTTCCAGTCTTCAGATTTGTTAATCCAATTCTTCGTTTTAATTAATGGCCAGGAAATTCCAAAAAAGAAACATATCATATCAAATAACTTCTCTTTAGATTCATACCTCACTATGCTGCCCTTAGGTGAAATGGCAACTATTCCATTGTTTTATATATTATTTTGTATGGTAAAGACAAATAAGTGTCAAACGTATCATACAAAGCCCACTGTGAGGTACCTCCTCGGCAGTAATGTGGCAAACAATTTATTAAAGCAAAGTGAACTCTGGCCTCAACTATAGAAAACACTCACTCAGATGGAAGAAGAATATTTTACATATAGGAGAATTTGGCTTGTGCCTTTCCAACCTTCAAAGAGCCTCTATAAAAACTTTAACTTCAGGGAAATGAGTGAAATGACAAATGCTAACCTGGACTCCCCCACCCCTTCCCTTAAAAAAATCATCTAAAATGTGTATCTTTCAATTTCCCCCTAAACACTAAAAACCTGATTAAAGAAAAAAAGATGTTTTCTGTCAATTGTCTGCTTTTAAACAGCAGTCAAAATCTGTGAAAATACTAATTAAATCAAGTTAGAGAAACCTTTCATACTCTAGTCACCAAGATTCTGGATTCAGATCCTAAACCCCAAAACATTTCTGCTCACTTATCTATGAGACCCCAACATTCCCCATTTCCTTGACACAGAGGATTTTTAACATCTGATTTAACTGATGATGCTTAGAAGATGAAGGTAGACCACTGAACTCAAATCTATCCTTTTCTGTAAAATAAAAAAAAAAAGGAAAAATGGACCCAGGTAGCTTGTCATAAAAATGGACAATATACAAAGCACAAAGTAGAGAAAATACAATGAAAAATGTGTTTGTAGTGCAAGTCAAAATCTAGGGGTTTTACTCATAAGTACTGGCCAGCTAAAGGGAACATTGATTGTGAATAATTGTTAGAGCCCAAATTTAAGTCCAATCTATATCATAGTTGACATTATTACAGAATATTAAAAAATACGGCAAGAATTTACACATTACACATAAAGTAGTTAGTATTTTGATTTAATAGCTTGCAAAATAGATCTGCAGATGTGTCTTCAATTATGCCGGCTTCTATACCCATCTATTTTAATAACATAGGTGTGGTTACATATCCCAGAACAAAGGAAAAACCTATAACATAGCTCCACGGCAATACTTTAAGGTCCAAAGTTTGACCAGTACATGTCAAAACATCTCACCACTGACTGGCTTTGCTAAACTGAAAAAAAAAAAAAACAAACCATTTACATTTAAAAGGAAAAAAGAAAATCTTACAGACTTATTCTGACTGAAATTTTCCTTTATTAACAGGCTTTTTAGTGTTTGAACCTTACATGATGCTTCCTTAGGCAGTTTGTACACAGCATGTGTTTTCAAGGTCTTTATCTTACCGCAGACTTGCTAGGTCATATCATAATTCATTTGGGTTTTCATCCCATTAATATGACTTTTTTTTCTGGCTCATTTGAGTTCAAGTTCCTTAAGCCATCCATGAGTTTCTGGCAAAGTATTTGGTCTCCACTTTATACACCTGTATTATCTTCCAAGGGCAATGAAATGTTCATTATATAGTAACACACAATAAATAACTCACGGTTAACTCGAGGAGTAAGAATGAGAAGGGTGCCTATTGCATAGCAATACAGGAAAACCAAGTGGAGCACAGGGTATGAACGGTAAGTACAACAACTCCACTCAACAGGATTTTCCTGGGTTTTTTGTTTTGTTTTGTTCTTTCTTTCACATAATTAACACTAACAAATTCTTCCAGTGTTTATTTTTTCCTTTAAAAAGAAAAGATTTTGCTTCTTGTCTCTCTCAGAAAGTAGGTGAAATGCAGAATAAGGCCTTTCACTTTTTCGTTTCAGATGCCAGTTTAACAAACAGAACACAAACTTCCAAAGTGAATGAGTACCGCTTTTTCAAAACATTTTTTAACACTGATGAACCAAGGATCTCTTAGGTTTTCTTGTTACAAACATCATTGTCGTCGTCATCGTTGCTGTCATCATCATCGTGATTTTTTTGTCTTGCCACTTTTCCAAGAATCTCAGCTGCATTTGCAAGACTTTACAATCATATTGGAAAGCTGTTCGATCTTGGGTGTTTTGCCGATGTAGTAGAGAATGGTTAGCGGTTCCAAATCCTGGGACACACAGCAGGGAGAAGCCGATGCTTCTGGATTTATGGTATTATATAAGCTGAGGACCTGAATGGACATAGGAGAGGAGATACAGCATAGGGAAAGACAAAAAAATAAAGGCAATTATTTTTAAAGGTCAGTATTCTTATCTGTCATAGCAAAGAGTTAACAATTTTAATTATTTTGAGTCTGTTATTTTTATGGTCAGAATCTCCTTAGCAATCACCAATTTAGTCTTTTCTCACAGGATGCTGTTGTTTGTCCATATTAAACAAATGATTCTATAAAAATCAGGTTGGACAAAATTGCTCATTCAGCAGATTTTCCTAATTTTTTCCCCCCAATAAGTCTACTGTAATGGCTTCTGTGTTACACACCCCTCCCAGGTCTCTTCATATTTGGTCTTGTTTCTACACAAATTTGTAGCTGAAGTTGTTTCATGGGTCCTCATATTAAATTCCCAAGTAGATAGAGTTCCCGTGTGGTCAGAGACTATAGATTTTGTAAACTGTAGCCCTAGTAAATCTTCAGACAAAATACAATTTGTGAGGTCGGCAAAAAAAGGAATACATGGATAAGTAGAAAAAATAAGATATTCTATTAATGTTCTCATCAGAAATTTAACCTACCCTTGGGTATAGAAAAAATTTACCCTATGTGCAATGTGAAATCTTCCTATGCTTAACTAACTGTCTTTAGGAGCCTATATAATATCACCTAAATTTTCATATTTTTTAAAAGTTTTTTCATTTACCATTGCTTCATAATAACACTGATGTTAAGAATAACATGAAAAGCAATTATATTAATTATTCACTTTCTTATGTTTTGCTTAAAGCAATAATAATAAGCAAATTTCCATTATCCTTCCACATGGTAAATGGTAGTTGTTGAGTTGGAGGAGGGATAGCCAGTCTTAACACAGGCAGTCCTGGATATTATCCCCAATCTGTATCAGAGGGATGTGTGACTTTGCCTATTGAAAGTAGGTAGATTCCCAACTGATGACATAGAGACATTTCCAAGGATGCCATTAATATGTTAGTCAAACAACAAGTGACCTTTTCCTCGAGATTCACTGCAATTTTTTTAGCCTAAGACAGAAGGTCTGTTCAGCCCAGCAACACTGACTACTTTATTAAGCTGCCCCTGGCTTCTTGGGTAACTGTCCAAACCACATATTTGTGACCATGACAGTTATTCTTCCTCTCTCCTTGAAAAACAAGCATGGTCTCAGCCTTCACACACTCCCTCTGTGTATCAGGGAGGAGAATTATGTTTCTTCTTGGCAACTGGGCCTTGCCCACATTACAGCTACTGCTGCCTCAGCCCAGATGAGCAGCCTGGCCAGGGAGCTCAGACAAAGGGACAGGCATGAGCAAGCTTCCCTCACATGGCCAAGCACATGGTCACCTCAGAGTGCCAAAGCCTACAGGGGAGTAGGGAAAATGGCTGGAGGAAGGGGAACCATATTTGTCAATTTCAATTCCAGCCTATACAGGCATTTATAAATAAATATACTTCATATTCCACTAACACATGGTTTTTCATAAGAACCAAAGAGTGATTTTTATAACACAGATTGTCTAAAATAATTGATAACCGCCAAATTCTTGGATCCAACTGAATGCATTATGTGATCTTTTTGGCAACAGATTCATTTTCCTACCCTGCAGTGAAGGCAATTTTTCTAATGCCTCTTTAATAGGGAGATTTACAGAGGAATAAAGAACAGAATAGAAAGCCCCACATGCAGCCATATTTTAGGAATTAAACTCAGTAAGACAGAGCAAATGGAAGCCTACTTATAAAACAAGGACCGCTGCATTCCAAACCTTGGTTTGTCACTAATTTTCTGTTTGAACTTGGGCTAGTCGTCCACACAATCTAGACAACCCCCAAACTTTTTTTTTTAAAGAAAAATGAGAGGTTTGAAAAAGATAATTTATGAAGCCCTTCCCATCTCTAACATCCTACATCATGAGCCAGCAGGAGGAACCACATGGACAAATGTTATTATTACATAGAACAAAGCTTTGCTAATCTGGGTTGGGAGCTCAAAGAATCTAGTCTTGAATCTTCCTTCTGCATTAGCCCTCTATCCTCACTGAAGTAATGGATAAATGGTCAGATTCTTATTTACTTCAAGTTATATTCAAAAAGCCTTAAAGATACTAATTTTCCAATCACTTTCATATACATTATATTTTTCTATCTCACAATTCTCGAGTTTGGCATTATTGTTTTAAGGATAATTTTTAGTGCAGACATTCCTTCTACTGATAAGAAATTGAGGTTCAGAGAGGTTAAATGACTTCCTAGTTGTCATAACATAGTAAATCAGTGTGCTAAGTCATCAGCTAAAGTCCTCAATATTCCTTCTACTATGACAGTCCCTAATGGAGGTGATAACAGACCCTTTTCTTAGATGGACAGCTGGATCCCCTCATTCCGTTGCTATATACACACAATATATGTGCATTGATTCAAAAAGAGATGGATTTTTTCATTATGCATTTATGCTTACACCTGTGAAGAATATGAAACAAAGAAAAAGTTAAAATTCCTTCAAGGTGTTTATAATCCAGTTGAGAAGGCACTGCCTTTCTGATCAGTATTACTTTCTAATTTTGCCTATAGCTTGCATTCTTCCCCCTCATCTAAAAACGTTCATCCAGCACCCATGCATGTGAGATACTGAAAGGGCACCAGGCCTATTGCAATCCACATAGAAATATGACCAAGCAGGTATACCTAGTAGCCCAGAGTAGAAGAGACAGGTTAGTGAAGCACTTACCCTGCTGTGCTGAGTGTCTGAGCTCCATAAATATGGGCACGCACCAGCACAGAAGTTAGCATGATACCCTTTGGGTTCATGTATCCATTTCCACCCGAGATCCCTCTTAAAATCAATGTAAAGTGGACGCAGGCAGCAATTATCCTGCACATTTCTGTTGAAAGAAAAAGCAAGGCAGATTTTGAAGCTGATTTCCCATCTGCCTCATCCTAAACCAGAGAAGATTCTTTTATTCAGTTGACATATAAGGAACAAATATGGGCCAGTTTTTAATGGCTTTATTGTAATCTCAGGTGGCTTTCATACTAGGGTGCTGTGGTGATTCACTGGACCACTTTCCCTTATGAGCGCTGTACCTGATACTCTATTCTGTGACCTAGAAAGTCAACTTTTGCCCTCAAATAACTACACATAAAAGCAGGAGGTGACTCACAGGGACTTTCCTACCAACACTGGACAGTTCTGCCTTCTAGCCTCTATGACCCTTTCACACATGAAATGAATGAAATTCAACAGACATTTTCAGAGAACCATCTAAGGCATTTTCCTTTGAGAATATATCCTATATTTACCACCTGCTACTTGATCTAGGAATCAAGAAATCAGAGATCAAGTATGGAATCTTATAGTCTCAATCACTGACTCTGGCAATCAAAAAATGTACTTGTATACATCAAGCACTTTGTCAGAGAGGACCCTGCACTTTCCCTAAGCCTTCCCCTTACCAAACTTGGTAAGATATAACAAGAGCATGTACTCTCTCACCCCATGAATTCATGTGGGAAAGAGAAATAAATTCATGCCCTCTTTCTGCACTTCTGTCAGATTCTGCAGCTTTTAAGGCATGGCCAACAGCATTCTTGTGCTGTCTCATCTCTGTTGCTGAGAGAGATGAGACCACAGGCAATGAAAAGGGGGCCTTCCTGAATTATGGAGTCACTGTCACATATCTCGAATAACCTTATATTTCCCCAGGGTGGGAGGGGGATGGCTGAGAGCTCATTTTCTTTTTTTCTAGCACCAAAGCACTTCCACAGGAATTTGGCAAACTTTGGGGGACTAGTTTTCTCCCTTCACATTTGGTTGCTTGCTACATAGCTGATGCATATAACACAGAAATAACTGCTTTAAGGCTCTGGGGGAATGATGTTATGAGATACAAGAGTTTTACTGTCCTATACTTGGCCTTGAGCAATGAGTTCAATTAGGGCCAATGGGAAGGAGAAGAAAACAAGGGCAGAACAAGACCTAACGGACGGGATCATTTGGCTTTATTTTCATTTCTTTACCTAAAACAATAGGCTGCATCCAAAGCGCGTTTCTTCCGCCGGCTGGACTGCTGTGACTCGAGTCGGTAGGAAGGCAATAACATCAGCAGGAGATGTGGGGTCTTCCCACTGCTTTTTTTCCTAGTGGACTTTATAGTTTTCTGATCACCACTGGTATATGTGGAGGTGCCATCAATACCTTGAAAAAATGCATTTGGGTAATAAACATTTAGCTTTACCTTCATTATATATAATCAGTTCTATATTTTTTCCCCTGTTAGATTGTCATAAGTAGCAGTGATGACCACCACAGCAACAGCAGCAGACTTCAGTCATTCCCCATGGAAACACACATGGCATAAGAGGACTACCACAGGTGGCAGTGGATTTCTAAATGGGGCTCTTGTCAGCAGGCAGTTCAGTGTCAAAGGCAGGGCTGTTGCTGAGGAAAGCCACTACTGAAGAAGTCTTTGACCTATGGTCCAAGGGCAATGTAGACAGTTTATTTTAGTCAGTCCTGAGTGTAGGCTGTGTTCAAACCCTCGACAACTGAACACCCAGCCATAGAACATACCTTGTGACCTGCTGCTTCACACTCTTCCTAAGACTGCTCAACTCAGAAGACTTTCCTAATAAACATAAACTGAAATTCAGCTAAATGGCAGTGAATTAGGTTCAAGTGAAACAGAAGTCACCCTTACCTAATGCTATTTTGGGAAGCTGGGAAGAAAGGACTTTTTCATTTATTTTATGGCATCCTTGACACTTTACTGATTCCATCTAAGATTTAGAAAATTGAGCTCTCCCAAAGCATGCTCAAGAGACAGCCAGTTTAAGCATTTAATCTCCACACTCAAGAGAATCAGGGCTAGGTTAGACACTGACATAAATCTCTAGACCTCTGGGAGTATTTTTCCATGGGCAAGAGCCACTGGAGCTTTCTGAAAGTAGATGGAGGTCCTGGATGATATTAGTAGGGGGAAAGAAATACCCTCCCTGACCTGCCAGTGTGGGCTGATGCCATACCAGGCATATGGCCACAGACATTCCTCTTACCTCTCCTCACCCAAAGATTCACAATCTCATATACAAGCGACTCGAACCCTTGGCGTCTCCTCATTCTCTCTGGCTTTTGGCTAATTTACTTAAAAAAGAGCAGACACAACAAGTTCCCACACTTGTTGTGTGTTGTTTATAAGCTATTATAAAAGTCTGATAAAGAAGTCACTTGAAATATTGGGTGCAGGCTAGAAAACATGGGGTGTTTTGATATTTGGAAGGAGACTTACTGAAACCAAGGCACGAGAGGACTCTCAAAAAATTGTTTTGGGGATTAGCAATAGATTTCCTTCAGTGCATGCTATCTACTTCTATAATATTAGAAAAGATGGGAAATTGGTTTGCTTAAATGAAGAATAAAAGGTTGAACTATTTAATTGCTTCCAGAGTTAATGAGCCAGTAGTATTGACCAAGTTATCATTGAGCATAGAGCAGTCAAAACTGGGAACTCAGTTTCTTCCAATTCTTTCTACCTTTTAATATCTTCCTCCAAGCCCCTCAAATGAATGAAACTCCCATGCCTCATCAAAAAATCCCATTTTCACATGGAAATTGACTTTACTCCCACCCCTGGAATTAACGTTGTAAATCCCCCCATCACCATACACACACACCTCATATGACCAAGTTTCAGTTACCTGCAAATCTTGCTTCCAGCTCTTCACTTTTATTGGGGATAATGTAATTATTAGATGGTACAAAGGTGCAGCACGGACAATGTAAACTTATTTTAAATCCCAGGTTCCTGTCTGGAAAACATTAAAGTCAAGGAGGTCACTTGTGTATGTGTTTATGCTCTTAAATATGCAATCAATTTACAGTAACTTAGGGCCACTGAACATCTAGGGAGAGAAAGAGAAGTTGGTCTGTAACCTTTATGGTGAAGCCATTCATGGACAGCATCAGTTACGTCAAAGGAGAGCCATTCGCCTTCCGCTCTTGTTTTCACAACTTTGCTGTCAATGTAACGCTGAGTTGGAGATGTTAAATCCTTGGATTTGAGGATCTGGAGGGGAAAAGAACAAGAGGAAATCTCAGTTGGCATGCTGACAGCATGACTAAACCAAACCATTCACATTATCCCAGTGCATTATCTAAACTTAACTGCACTCCAGTATGGCCACGTATTGTCATCTCAATAGCGTGGCCACATGCATAAAAACATAACCCCAGGCCATTTGCCATGAAAAATAGAGCTACTAAATCAGCTGTATGTTATGATAAAGGTGACAGGAACCATAAAGCCAAGTGTCTAAAAGAAAGTGACAGTAATTATTTTACTTTGCTCACATAAGCTTTGTAAGATTTCAGCCATAAATTCTAAGCTATTAAGTTAATGGTTTTGTTGTTCTGCTTCCCTACTTCTTTAATTTGGGGAGCTGGGATATGGGGAGTGGCAGGAGGAGAGGTCCAGTTCAGAAGACTCATGCTTACCCTCCAAAATTCCTGAACTATAAATCTCTCTCTGATAAAGAGAAAGGTTCTAACCTTGTTTCCTAAATCCACTAGCATTAAAATATGTGCCCTGCCTCAGCTTTTGAGGTAAGCCTCTTGCTGGGATTTTGACTCTCAATGTGACTTGCTATGATTTATAAAGATATTCCACATCCCACAGTCTAAGAATGACTTTGGGCAGGAGCAATCTGGCACACTGTGCAGATGAGTTTGAAAGCAAATCAGGCTGAACACTGAAACTTTAGAAAGATACGTTTAGTTGAAGTAAGTACATCCCAGCTGTAGGATGTTCTTGGGTTTCTATGGGAAGTGAACATTTTAGGTGGTTTTTAATCATTCTGTTTTAGAGTGATAATGTTGTATGAACCAAATCATAATCCAAAGTCTCCTGGATCTCCAGTATATCCCTTCCCAGATCCTGTAGCCTGCCTTTCCTCAGTACTTAAGGACTCAATTCCTGGCATTTCACACTGTCCTTCCTAATCCCTGGTCTCTTTGTGGTCATTTCGTACTTAGGAGTTTGGTTTCTCCAACAAGTTCATAAGCTTTTCCAGGTCAGGGACCATGTCTTCAACTTGACTCCATCTCAAAGCACAGCATTTAACTGATTCAATGTCTACTAAATGGCTATCTGAATATATAGAAGATTTATTAGTTCTTCCTTAAACCTTCTATAACAAAAATATGTATGTGGTCTTCCCACTGATTTTAAAATGCACTTTCCTTCCATGTGGGTGCATGATTCGTTTCAGGTAATTTGGCAACAGACACTTCCTGGAGTATTTGGCATTAGAGTATTTTTTCTGGATTAAGTATAGAAAAGCAATTCATACAATTAGACTTGTATGTCCTTATTAAGTTTGGACAAACCTTACTCCACAGGTCTGCTCCTATGGTTGGGTTTCCTCTGAATGAGGAGAATCTAGGGCTAATTATGATCCTGTAACAGGCAAGAGATTCTCTTGTGAATTAAAGGAAGCCAACATGACTCAAAGGCTGGGCACAATGGGCTCTAGGCTTGACACACATTATTTCATTTTATTTCACCCTCGCAATATTCCTGTAAGGTAGATTAAGGAAATGGAAACTCGGGGAGGATTCAAAGCCACCCCAAGTCATTTTCCCACTTCAGTACTGGATTTTTGAAGACTGGAAAAAAAAAGTTACGAGAGTCAGAGTTGGATCATGATTCATCCTGACCTCTTTCCAGATGGCAGAAAGTATTCAGTCATAAAAGCAAAGATCTTCAAATAAGATCATAGTAAATGTTGGTAGAAGATGAAAATGTAATATGGTAGAATGTGTATACTGTTAATGCTGACATAAAGTTATAGCTTTAAAGACACAGCTTAACAGCAGTCAGTCTTCTGGGAATCAAAGCTTGCCTTGAAAATAGCTCCCAATTGGGTAAATAAGACACCACTTTTCCAATTCAGAATAAATGGCATAATTAACCTAATATAGGATAAGAATGACAAAAATGATGGTAGAGAAGAAGTTTCCAGGCATATCAATCTGCTCAAAGTTAATAACATATCCAGAACTCATTTTTCTGTCTTTAAATTTTTCTCCTAGCTGTTTCCTATATGAATGCATTATTACATAATGCTTTGCATATTTCCTGTGCTCCTAATTAACACAGTATACATCTTATTCATCTCCATATAACTGACACTTAGACACACAACTTAGAATAAAAATTTCTTTCATTAATCAAGTATATATAAATTATATAACAATTTTGATCATATAAATCATGTATATGAAATTTAATATACGTCTATGGCATATATCACACACACAATATTCAGTCTCACTGAAAACACTAAACATTTTTTTAAAAAATCATGACTATATTGACCAAATGGACAGAAAAAATACATATTGGCAAAACTATGGAAATTCTTTATCTCAAGAGAGGTAAACCTGGGTTGTCTTATTTTATAAGAGAATGAAGGAGCACAAAGAGGCTTTGGAGCCTTCCCTGTTTGAAATCTCACTAAAGACACAGGTAAGTTCAGACAATGGATGTCTTCATACTCTCACATAAGTGAAAGGTTCTCTCGATTTTTTTTTTTTACTAGTTCAATATTTAAGAACAGGCCACATGTAAAGTACATGAAAAAAGACAGTAAGCTACACAATTCTGAAACAGAGAAGTGACTTTGGTCTTGCAGGTTTATTGTCTTGAGCTTTATGGGCAAGGAGTTCTTTCACCCACTTGTTGCAACTTAAACTCCGTTCTTCTTCTCCAGTTCTTAGTGCAAACAGGAAACAGCTGCTTTCCGTCACTCAGAGACTACCCTTCATATTCTTGGAGACTATTATTAAGTCCCCCTCGCCATGCTTGCTTTCTCTCTCTAAGGTAAATAAACCCAGTTCCTTTGGACCATATTTAGAAGGGGCAATTTCCCAAACCTTTAATCATTTGGGTGACTAACAAGAATGGATGATGCTATATAAAAGTATTCCTCCTTTGGCTTCATGATTTCACTTCAGAACTGTCTACAAAACCATCTAATCACATCTAACACAAATTTAACTTGAATACTATGATCTTCCTGAAAATAGGTATGACTCCCTTGCTCCCTGTTTTCTCCTACTTACTACTAACACTAAATTAAATTGAAGGAGAGGGAGACATGGGAAACAGACCTGCAGCCTTTGCTCGTTATTCCTTTCTTAGAGTTAAGGGGTTACTCAAAAAGTGACCAGGGAAGTCCAATCAGGTTCCCACTGTATTTTAGCCTTCCCTGTCTGACTTATTCCCATCTCCAAACAAGAGTATTGAATGTGAACTCTGTTACTTTTTCTAGAGCCAGTCACATGAGTCTATATTTCTTTATACATCTCATCATAACAAAGGTAATTTGGTTGAGTACTAGATGTTGTCTTCCCTGGCCTCCACTTCACTGGCCTGATGAACCAGTGCTCTCCATTTGTTCTGTGTTCTGCTCTCTCTACTGACTGATGCTTACAACATGCTGGGACTCATTGCTGTAACATTTGTTTCCAAGCACTTCTGGTCTTGCCAGCTGACTGACATGCTCAGCAAATACCAGTTGTACGTTTTAAACCTGCTTATGATACTTGGACTTATTACTGTAATTATATGAGTTAATTAAATGATTAGAAACTGATAAAATACGGGTATTAAAAAAAAAGAGGGAGCACATTCCTTCTTTGAAAGCCAAGTTGAATGTCTTGCAAAGTCTTCATGAAGATGAGTTGCTGTCAAAAACAAAAGTTTTTGGAAAATAGTGTGGCAGTTCCTCAAGAGAGTGAACACAGAGTTACCATAGGACATTACGCTAAGTGAAATAAGCCAGACGCAAAGGACAAGTGTTGCACAGTTTAGGCAAATTCATACAAACAGAAAGCATACTAGATGTCACCAAGAGTGGGGAAAAGAGGAAAATGAGATCTTATCCTTTGATGGCTACAAAGTTCCTGTTTGAGGATGCTCAAAAAAGAAAAAAAAAAAAAAAACCCTGAAAAATGTGAGGTGATAATAGTGGTGATGGCTGAATTCTGTAAAGAATAGTTTTAAGGTAATTTTCATGTTATCTATATTTTACCAAAATAAATTTTTTCCTAGTTTTAGGTGTGGGAGAGACAGCTATACAATCGACAAACAGAAAGAATATGCTTAAAATCTAGAAGGATCCACTGTCAGTTTATACAACAGTTCTTAAATTTCTCTATTTTGAAGAAAATAAAAAATTGAAATCATAAAGCACTCTGTATGTGGCTAATGAAAAAAATACAGCATAGTTTGTCAATTGGCATAGAGATGTCAACAGAAAGCCCTGGGCTTAAAAAAAAAAAAATTCCGCTGGAGGTGTGGCTTAAGTGATAGAGCACTTACCTAGCAAGTGTAAGGCCCTAAGTTCAAAATCCCAATATCAAAAAAAGTTTTGGCCAGCTGCAGTTCTCACACCTATAATTCCAACTATGCAGAAGGCAGAGACCAGAAGAATTATGGTTCAAGGCAAGTCCGTGCAAAAAGTTACCAAGACCCTATCTCAAAGAACAAGTCAGGAATGGTGGCACATATCTGTAATTACAGCTATACAGGAGGCATTAAGTGGGAAGGTCTGAGGCTGGCCCCAGGCAAAAGCGAGATCCTACGTGATAAAACGAAATAAAAGCAAAAAGGATTGGAGCGGGGCTCAAGTGGTAGAGTACTTGCTTAGGAAGTGTGAGTCTCTGAGGTGCTGAGGCTCTGAGTTCAAATCCCAGTACCAACAGAAACAAAACAAACAGGAAAAAAAAAAACTAGCAGCCTCAGCAGGTAAAGTGTGTGTTTACAAATAATCATTTTAATTTAAGCTTTTAAAGGTTTCCATCACTGTCTCTTTCTCTTATGTCTTTATAATCTCCTACTTTATTTTTTTTCTTTAAATAGTTGACCAACAATTCCTGACTGAATTAGAAAAAAAAAAGAAAAGACTTCTACTGCATTGAAAATGAAATGTAGCTATCCCTGGCTTAGCTACCTTCATTACATTGCTGATGCATACACATGACATTACTGACATATACACATTATAAGGTGTGTATAACACGTACATATATGTACACAACAGGTGCAAAATACCCTCACATCACCTTTGGCAAGGTTGTAAGCTCCTCACTGAGTTACAAAACCCCTACACAGAGGGATTCATTCATTTCTCCACCACCGGAAAGTAGCCAGCTAGGGAGGGGAGAGAGGTGACAGTCACTCACATTACCCAATAGTTTGGGTAAAAAAAAAACAAAAGTAAAAATCTAGATGCAAAATTATAAGTAGAGAAAAATCTTAGTATTAAAAGAATAATGCTGTAAATCAACTTGGAATTTAGCTTAATTCCAGTGATGACATCTCTACACTCCTGTGAGACATCCCAGAGTTGTAAGAAGGCATTGGGAATTCAATGTTACTTTTTGTACTCAGACATTCACAGTCATACAAGAGAACCAAGGGCCAATCCGATCAGACTTCTAATGGATAGGAAATTTACAATAGGGCTGTAGAGAAAAGCCAACACAGGCTGACTAGTGCTAGCCATCTTGGTTTTAAAGGCACATAGTGTTTTTAACACTTAAATATATCTAAACGTTCTTAGTGTTTGCAGTGGCTTGCTCAGAGTGGTTAACAAATGCTGAGTTAAACACTCACTCTGCTGGCTGTGAACATGATACTCTCAGATCTTTGACCCCCAAGTTATTTGCTTCAGTGTCATGAATCACTAGCATGAGAAAGGCACTTAGAGGCCATCTGCTACGATCCGGCACCATTCATTCTCTGGTATCTCTTTGTGTAAAGACCTCTTGTGACTATGAACTTTCTACTTTATCAGAAAGAAAGGTCATCCCTGTCACTTTGAGACAATTTAAGCATTTTCACATGATTTTTAGTCTTTGAAAAAGCCCTGTAGGGTAGACATTATGGCCCTTATTCTCGACATTCTGTAGGTAAAGGAAAAGAAGCCGGAAGTGCTATGTGCATTGCTACAATTCTGTAGAAGAGCCCGGACTGTTAAGGAAGAGGGATTTCCAAGATTGTATTGGCTCACTGGAGCAAAAGATGTGACATTCTCTTTCCTCGTCATGTCAGCCCAATCACAAGAGGTGCCTTCCTTTAGCTGCTTCCTTCAGGACAAGTTCACTTGCCCTTTTCCTTGTCCCTCTAAAAATTAGTTCCTCTACAAACTGTATCTATGACCTAGCAGAACATGGAAAACATGGAATGTGGACACATTGACCCAAAGGAGCTGTCACCTCCCTTGTTCAGATCACTATTTTCAATGCCAACGATTTGCTTTTGGCAACAGTCATTATCACACTATTGAGTCATAGTAAACATTTTTGTAGAATAAAAGCCTTTGTAACAGACTGTCGTGAAGTCTGATTTACTACCACAAATCCTTTCTGGAATGAGGTGGACTAATGAGGAAGAAATTAAGGAAGGCAAGGAGGAAGGGCAGCTAGGTCTTCAAGTTTAGCCTGCTTCAGAAACATCTTGAGGGTTCATAACACAGACTGCTGAGTCCCAGCACCAGAGTTTCTGATTTAATAGGCTGAGGTTTTGCATTTCTAACATGTTCCCATGTGATGCAGAAACTGGGGACCACTTTTAACACCACTACTGTGTCCCCTCTGATGTAATTCTTTTTTTAACCCAAATGCAAGTGATACACATGCCTCTGCTAATTTTGAACTTTACTGTTTGATCAGTAAAGAGAGTTCTGATTCTCTCTGAATCGTAAGTTTGCTTTTAAACATGTAAGGTAGCCTTCCTAGCCACATGGAACCAGCAACTGCATATCCAATGTCATCATCAGGTTGATGACAATATTAAATGTCACAGAACGAGTTGCTGGATCCTTAGTTACTTCCTTCCTGTTGTTTCTCTCTTTAATCAGTACTCTGTAGTATGTTGTCTACAGCTGAGGAAAATGGAATTTCAGGAGTTGAAGGAAGCTGCAAGGCCTGTTTAAGTCAGGAGTCCTGCCCACCTGGGCCAACTGACCACCCATTCCACATCCTCAGTGGTACCTTAGGGTTCTTTGAAGTGTCCATGGGGCTGTGCTCAGTGCCTTTGAGAATTGCTAGTATAGGGAAAGGGGTCAGAAGGTTTGGAATCAGGCAAACCAAAGCAATCCCTATGGGCTCCATGATTTTCAATTCCACCTTGCACATTCATTGAATGAATTGAATGTCAAAGGTAGGTCAAGTACTAGTCACAGTGCTTGGCATTCATCCATGGTAAATTATTGTTATAATTATGGCCCTTACTGGTCAAAAACCAGAGGCTCCTAATGCCTAGTGAATAGACTCTAAGTTCCTTAGTTTAGGATATAACATACCAACTGCCACCAAGCTGTCATCCTAGGCTCACCTTTCATCCTGGGAAGTCTCAGTTAAGTAATATCCCTAAAATAAGTATTAAATGTCCAAGTTCTGGCTTTAGAATTGTATCTCTGTCAGGATGACTTTTCCCTTTTCTGTTTTTATCTAAAACAAAAACACAAACCCTCAAACCAAACAAAAGATGCTTTCTGTTCTTTGGACTCAAACAAGTCCAACTTTTCAATGAGATGCTTTCTTTCACTCTAAGATCAGATTTCTTTTCCTAGCTCTACACACAATTACTGGATATGCTGAATGTCCAGCCTTTTCTACACTGTGACTTTGAGAGTAACCCTTAAATGTCCATTTTTTCCAATGGAATATTAAGCTCCCAAAAGACAGAGGGAAACTAAAGCTTCTTTAAATCACTACAAACTCTTATAGTCTAGTTTTCTGGCACTAGCAGATTCATAGGCAGGAAGAATCCATGTCCATTGATTTAATCTTAGAGGAATCTGACTCTGGATTGAAACCCTGATACTACAACCATTTTCTCTCATGCAGACAGACACACAGAGCACACTTTTGCCTGACATTCCTTGGCTTTTCCACAGGATGAACAATGGGTTCTCCAACACACCCTTCCAACATTCATACTCTAGAAGGCTTTCACTGACTGTAGAGATGCTTTTTTCTCCCCAAGCCAAAAATAATAATAACTAGAGGTACCAATACATTTAATATGGTCCATGAGTTTGTGTGGGTGTTCATTAGTTTATGGAATAACTGCCGAACATCTTGCATGCACCTGAATCTTCATTTACACATCTGTTTGAATTTATTTTAGCACTTTCTTCCTCCAGTTTAGTTCAATAAATATTAAATACCAGCTGTGAGCAGCATCACACTAAACCCCAGGACAGAAATCCTTGTTCTTAAAGGAGTTCAGTGTATTGTAAGGGAATACAACATCTCAACAAAGCAATGTGTTCACAGGGCACAATGAGGTTAGACCAGAGAGGTTAGAGCACAGGGAGGGTTAAAAGGTAACCATCAATATCTGAGAAAACTGGCAAGGATGCTGGGCACTCAGAGAACACAGTCTAGGTAATCAGGAGGTCCATGTAATAAAAATGTGCTCACTCATCAGAAGGGGAACGAAGACATGAATCCTCCTTTCTCTTCAGTGTCCCTTCACCTCTCTGAATTTGTATCTAGAATGTGTGGAGCATTTGCTTGATAGGTTGTTGGTTTCCTAGATCTTCCCTAACAAATTACCACCAAGTGGGTGGCTTAAAATGACAGAACATTATTCTGTCAGAGATCTGAAGGCTAAAGTATGAACTCAAGGTCTTGGCTGGGCCAAGCTCTCTCTGAAGCCTCTCGGAAAGGATCCTTCTGTGCCTTCTTCCAGCTCCTGGTGGTTTTCTGGCAATATTTGGCATTCCTTGGCTTGCAGTTAAATAATTTCAATCTCTACATTTGTCTTTGTGTGGCATTCTCCCATGTGTCTCTATCTCCACACAACCATCTTCTTACATGGACATGGTTATATGATTACTAGGCAACTACTCTCCTCCAGAATGACCTCAACTTAACTAATTATATCTACAAAGGCTCTGTTTTCAAATAAGATCACATTCTGAAGCTTCAAACTTCAACCTGTCTTCTGGGAGAGAAGTCAATCTATAACAGAAATATTTACAAACTGTTCTGTGTTGTGAATGTTTGAAATGCTCACAGTAGCCATGAGGTCCCTCAAGTCAGAGAATGTTCTTTCTTTCTGACTCTTTCTTGTTACTCTACAGAGTCTCCCCACAGCACCCTCCACAAACCCTGTCTGGACAATTCTCATTGCCTATCAGCCTTCATCCAAAAGATGCCCTTGATCAAGTGACAAATAGGCCTGTAAATAGTCCATCTTTTTCAGATAAAAGCTCCTTCTTGGAATTGTATTCACATCCATACACCCAGCAGAGATTACATAGATCAAGGACACAGTCATCATTGAAGGCAATTGTGTACTGTATTTTACCCTTTCTACTTCATATATTTTATTAGGAGAATGTAAACAAGGGAGAAAAAGCAAGAAACACAGCTTCCAAGTAACAGAAAGTAGAGCTTTCTAGCAAATGAGAGCTGGGTAAGATGACTTTTATCCTGAAGAGGCACAAATGTGACCCTCTCTTCTTGTCTACCTGTAGCCTCCTTGATCATACTAGGCCACATTGGGGTGCCTTACAACCTGACACATTGCATGATTATCTTCCTGAGGTGGCTTAGCAGACCCAGTATTTATCTTACTTCTGTTATCACCGTGTCCTGTAATTGCCATGGCTCCTTTGAAATTGCATCTTTTTGAGAGGTACTAAGTAACGCACAGCTGGCAAGAGCTTTGTGAGAGCTTGTATAGTTGGCTCCCATGGAAAACACGTCAGCAGCAGGAGAAAGAAACAAGGGAAATACAGTGCCTGTGTCACTCTATGAACTCTTTCTCTTTATATTGCATAGCTATGCACATGGATATGTCCCCGTACTACACGTATCCAAGTGCAGTTAAGGTAAAGTAGAGCATACATCGATCTTTAATGACCTTTATAAAAATGTCACCAATACAGACATGCCTTCAAGCTGTACACACACACACACACACACTCACACACAGAAGAAAGTTTGTGATGAAAACACCTTATAATTCTCTATTGTTTCCTTCTTTTTCTTTTCATTCTGTACAGATGGGTCTTTGTGCTGACTGCAAATGTGCATATACAAGTGCGTTCATTTCTGCAGGTCCTGGGGATGAAGGAGCCCTTTGTGTGTGTGTGGAGTCTCTCCAGTGCTGCAGCTCTGTGGCGTTCATGAGACCGTCATGCAGAAATCACCCAGCAGAGGAAGATACTCAACCAGACCAAGTCACATCAGTGCAGGCAAAGAAAGAGTTTGTGCAGTACAGCATTGGATCAGTGAAATAAGAAGGAAAATTAAGTCAAGACCATAATATCCTTGCCTTGGCTGGATTCCCTCAGTCCCTGAGGCTACACCACACAGCCTAGTACTATGGATTCCTACAATTATCCAATCATTCCTGCCACAGTGGGAAAAAGATTCTGAAACAGGGCTGAATTCTCTGGGCCTGTATCTTCTGATTTTTTAAATTTGACTTCCCCTTCTAATTCCACTCTGACTTAACACTAACACACACACACATTTGGGAAAAACACTTCCAACACCATTTTCCTACTTATTGTCCCATATAATACATATGGACTATAATTTATACTTACAGTCAGCTGAGTACTTTAACTAAGTACTAAGCCTAAATAAATAAGAAGGCTGGTTATACACAGAGTTTATTGATTACTGTCTCAGTCTGTTTCATGCTACTCTAACAAAATACTATGGGTACATACTTTATAAAGCAAAGAGGTTTGTTTGGCTCACATTTTTAGAAGCTGAAAGTCTTAACTTCTGGTAGTCAAGTTTGTTTGGCCTTTGGTGAGAGTCTTCTAGCTATATCACAACATGACAAACAGCGTGATATAGTGACAGAGCGTGTGATATATAAGAGAAAACAGGTGAACAGAAGACAGCAAACGTGGGGTGGCCCTGCTTTATAACAAACCACTCTTGAGGCAATTAATACAGTCGTGAAAGACATAACTTGATTTCAAAGATGGAAATCAATCGCTTTCAAGGTGGCACCTCCAATGATCTAATTACCTCCCACTAAGGCCTCACATATCAATATGCTTACACTAGGGACCAAACTTCCCACACATGAACCTTTTTTTTTTTTTTCTGGCAGTACTGTGGTTTGAACTCAGAGCTTTCTGCTTGTTAGGCAGGTGCTCTACTCTTGAGCCATACTTCTGGTTGCCTCACACACATGAACCTTTAAGGGACAAACCATAGTAGTTACCCAAGAATATCAGTTTCATTGACTTACATATAACTTTATTTTATGTTTAGCCTACATTGTTACAATCTATATCACCAAAATTAACTCTAAATAAATAACAAAAAATGAGTAGGTATGTACATTTCTTCCTTCGTAAATATTCTGAGAAATATCTTTAAAACAAATGTAGAATTCCAAAATTTAAAAAAATGACTGTTTTTTTAAAGAATCTTTTCATGAATGTACAGATTTATTTTGACCACATTCCTTGTACTTAAATCATAATTTGAAACTTTTAAAAAAATCATTCAAAACATTTGCTAAGCACCCACTATGTAGACCTGGCTCCAGTTTAATCTCTAGAAGTGGAGATAGCACCATAAACACAATAAAGATGGAATAGAAGGTGGAAGATAGCTGACGATGAAGAATATGAAGGAGAAAGTATGGTAGAGTGTGGCGTTGGCAGTGTGGGGAGGAGTGACCCTGAGATGCTCAGTGGGGTAGCCAAGAAAGGCCTCCTGAGAAGCGACATTTAGGAAAGACACAAATGTCTAAAGGGAGCCAGCCACCAGGATAGCTGGGGGAGAGCATGATGGGTAGAGAAAATAGTGGCTGAGCCTGAGTCTGAGCAGGAGCAAGGATAGAGTGTGTGAGAATAGCAGAGGTGGGGGAACCATATGAGTGAGGGGGGAAGTGACACTGAGCACCACTGAGGAACGCACTAGAGACAGCCTCATGAGGCACATCTGAAATTAGAAGCCATCACTGAGCTTTGAACAGCAGTCTTTTTGAAAGTTTTATTTTATTTTTAAGAATGTTTGTGGGCTATGGTGTGATGTTTTGATACATGTATGTATATTGTGGAATGATCAATTCAGGGCAATGAACATATCCCTCACCTCTAACACTGTCATTTCTTGTGACAAGAACATTCAAAGTCCCCTCTTCTAGCTACTTAGAAAGATATAGTACTTGATCCCATGGAGGTAGAAAGTAGAATAGTGGTGATCCGAGACTGGGGAAGTGAGGGAGGCCGAGGAGAAGAGAGGAGAGAGGCTGGTCAAAGTTACACCTAGACTGGAGGAATGAATTCTGGTATCCTAGTGCACAGTAGGGTGACTAACAGAGGGTTTTGATATGAACAGCACCTTACCAGGGATGGTTCTGACTGCTGTAATGTAAAAGCATCTAAGGGAAACAAGGATACACACAGGAGGCCATTGCAATAGCCCAAGTGAGGCAAAAGCTTCTTGGACAAGGGGAATGACAGCAAGGAGGTGGGAAATGGCCATATTTGGAATACATTTAAGAAAAACTGGAAAGGTCAACTTAATTACTTGAAGTCTTCACTAGAACCTTGGCTGTTTTCCAAATATCAACACTACTTTTCAAAAATCCAGATTTGTCCCCATTGAAGGAATTCTCAAGAACTGTCTAGGGTAGAAATTTAAAAAAATATTCTGAGCATGTTGGCAAAAAAAAAAAAGAAGAAGAAGAAGAAGAAGCAAGCTAGAAAAGAAAAAAGGCATGCATCCCCCCTCAGAACAGACTTTCCCTAGTGGAGGTTTTAGATGATTTGGCGTACTGAACATTTACAATGAGGGGAAAAGGGAATTTTATGAAAAATAAATTCAGTTTACAAAATAGCAAGTCTATTTGTATGGTAATCAGAAAGAGATAGTGATGGGATAGGGAATGAGGTAAAAAGACATCCATTAAGGGCGATCACTTTGTAGCAATTCTTCAAAAAGAAACACAAGACACCTGGTGGCCCCTAGCCCACCACAGCTGCCCATAGAGATTTGTCCCTAGAGCAATAAGATGCTGGTCACTCCCCACAACTCTGCTCTGCTCCACCGATGACAGAAAAGGGCCATACCTCATCCAATCACAGATGACTGACACAGGCACATAGTATTTTTGTTATCACAAGTCAACTGGGGAGAGGGGAGAATACAGAGTAAGTTCTAGATGACAAGAAAAATCCTGATAATCTCTACTCCTGCATCTGGTGTGACACACTTTGCATATGTGTTCTACAGTAGGAACTCATTAGACAAAACTGCTACCTCCATTTTAGGGTACAAAATTGATTCTCAGAGAGATGCATGATTTTTAGGACCCAAGAGCTAGTAAGTGACAAAGATAGAAAGCAAACCGACAGATGATGGTCTGCAAAGTTTCCCTCAGCTCCCACTCTCAGTGGTTCATCAGACACTGAATGAGACCCCCACAAGCAGTGGGAGACCCTAGCACAAACTCCTGGAAGAACAACCAAGAGTCCACACCATGCTGCCACAGGGGCAACAGTGAACTTTCATTTGTAACAGATTTTGAACAGACTGTAAATTGAAGAGACTGTTTCTTCAAACATTCAAATTTAATGCCTGGAAACAATACTAGTAATAACTACTGAGGGGACAGGTACTAGGCTAGGAGTTTCATACATTATCTCTATGACTTACAAAACCTTTGCCAAGAAGGTGCTTTTGTCTGCATTTTCCTGATTTGTACTAAGGAACATGAGTTCCTTAGAGTCCGCAAAGGGGCAAAAGCCAAGCCTTAAATCCACATCTAGCCAACTCCATGGCTTGTTCTTTCTGCTCTGGTGAACTGGTCAAAGACACAGACTAGGACTAGACTGCATGGGTCTTAGTCCTGGCTCTGCCCTTCCCTAGTGGCACAGTCTGGCAAGTTACTGAACTCCAGGGAGCCCCAATGTCCTCATTGCTGAAATAGGAGCAATGCTAGTAGCTACCTCATAGGGTTATCATAAAGATTAAATGAGTCTATGCACAGACAGAGGGCATGTACCACAGTGGCTAGCCAGCAGCTAAGCACTGTATGTGTTAGCAGTAGTTATTAATATTATAATATCGTTGCTAGGTCACATCATGAGATAAAGAACAATGGTGATATCAGTCACTATTGCATGATCATCACTACTTCTTTGAATACAGTAGGGCGGGGAGGGACTACTGGTCACACTACTTTGGGGATTCTGCCTGCTCACATGAACAGACTCTGAGTGAAGTCATAACCTGAGGCAAATGATAACAATCCAATTTCCTTGGGAGGCAGGCATGCCATTTGATCAGTTTGAAAAACTCTGGGATATTAATAGCCTTTGAAAACAAAGTGTTTATTATGCCTCGTGGATTTTTTTTTGAAGTGGTTACTATGCTGTGTATGTCTCCACAGTGGCGCCAGGGGTAGGACCAGTACTAAGGGGATTGTATGCAGCAAAATTCCGTACGACAGGAGCACAGTATAACACTTTTCTTTTCGGTACAATTTTTGCAAGTCTAATTTAATAGACAGTTTTTTTGGCTGACCTCTTTTTCATTTTACACCCCCTTGGGCAATACGAGAAATGAAAGCTGAAATGTGTGTGTGCGTGTGTGTGTCTTAAGTATGTGTGTGTGTAGAGAGAGATGATCAATTTTCATTAACTCCATTAGGACTGGCTCTCGGCAGGGAGAAGAACCTCACTTTTCACTTTTGAGTAACTGCACTTTCTTAGAAAGCACATCTAGTTTATCCAGCTTGAACTTTCACCTTAACTCCTAATTAACCTTGAACTTTCACCCTTCTGTGCATTTCAGAATCTTTTGCAGCAGTGAAACACATGAACCGTCTGTAAGGGAGCTGATGGCTCACTCTTCAAAATTGTTGTTTACTTATTTTGCCCCATCAGCATGAGTTCACCTTTTTATCCTCTAATCAGGACATTTAATACTATCCACTTCGTAGCCAAAAATAAATGGATATAAATGACAGGATTTGGAACTGATCAGTCTTTGCAACTGATCTCCTCCAGATATGAAATTTCATCACATTTGACAGACCGGTTACTTTTTTTAAGTGCAAATTTAACAAGCTTTAAAATCCAAGAAAGAGGTCAGAGAAAGCAAGAGGGCAGATTTAACTCCCATTTGTCCAGGCTCTCATAGAGGACTCTACGGAGATGGACTTCATTTGCTAAGCCAGTGGTGGCACTGAAGCTGGATGCCCTAGTTCTCTGTAAAAATAAAGTGCTAGGGTCTTTAAAGATCATGATCAAGAAATCTAGGTTCTCTTTAAGCCCACTGCACTTTTATCTCTTCAATAGTTTTATCTTCCAATGATTAACAAGCACCCAATGATTAACCAGCAGGTCTTCTATTAAGCCATCTGGCACCAATGTTGGTGGTCTCACACCAAGCCCATACAGAAGGTGACATTTTGAGGTTTTTTTTCCTCTGATGTTGTATGATACATGAACTGAGTGTATTCCTCAGGGCATTATTTTTGTATGACTTTATTCAGTAGACTGGAGCTAATAAGTTAGTTTTTAAAATAACTGACTTTCAGCCGGGCACTGGTGGCTCGTGCCTGTATTCCTAGCTGCTTGGGAAGCAGAAATCAGTACCATGGTTTGAGGCCAACCTAGGCAAATAGTTCATGAGACCCGATCTCAAAAATACCTAATACACACACACACACACACACACACACACACACACACACACACACACACACAAAGGGCTGGTGGGGTGGCTCAAGTAGCAGAGCACCTGCCTAGCAAGCAAGCAGCCCTGAGTTCAAACCCCAGTACAACCAAAAAAAGATGATAATAACTATATGACTTTCACAGATAACTTAATAGAATACTTTCCTTCCTGGAGGAATAAAAGATACAAAAGTCCAAATCTAGTAGGTGACATGGAAGGCAGAGTGTCCACTCTCAACCTGTCAGTTACACACATTGTTTCATTCCAGTCTCACAATAAACACCAAGAGAGTTAAGGATTATTAAGAAAAGTGATATCACAATGAACACTGTAGGAAGTTGCTTCATAAAGGATTCATAGGGAACACAGATGTAGTCACCACATTCCAAAATGTGGCCATATACATTAAAGAATGGAAAAGGTAGTACTAAGACAATATTATGTGTACCAATTAGCCCAATCTATTCTTACTTCAATCTCATCTATTCAGATTTCCCTGTAATAAATATTGTTGTGCTCAAGGATTCTCTTGATTCAGTCAGGTGGCTCAGCCTCCTGGAATTATGTGTCTGCCCACTCAAGGAGCCTAACCAATTTGGAGACAGACTACCTCCAAATTCTCATAAACTGCTGCTGTGATTTAGATATGTCCCTCAAGAGTTGGTTGTGCGTTGGGAGCTTCGTCCCCTATGGCAGTGTTGAGAGATAGTAAGAACTTTAAGAGGCAACGCCTAAAGGGAAGTAGCAAGACTGAGCCTTCCACCCAGCCCCTCTGTTTTTCTTACTTGCAGTGTGATCTCTTCCTCTTGCACACACTCCTGCCATTATAGTGCCACAAGGTGACATAATCAATGGCACACTCACCAGAGCTACTGCCATGGATTTTCAGCCTCTGTGTGAGCTAAAAAAAAAACCTCTTTTCTTTATAAGTACCTAACTTCAGGTATCCCATTATGGTAACAAAATATGGACTAGTATCTGGCAGGAATGAGATCTGAGGCAAGTGTCTAGGTTCTCTAGATTTGGCCTTAAAGCACTTTGGGTATATCTTAATTGGTGAACAGACTGTGCTGTTGGGATACAGTTTATATCTCTATTCTTCTACCATACCTGAACAATGGAAAGATGGAGGCTGACTCTTTCATGTCTAGATGGCTGGCACCAACACTAGGAGGTACTCTTACCAGTGTTTGCTAGCTATTGTTCTACTTTACACAGTGGGTTAGTGTGGCAGGTTAAATATGGCTACCACTCCTTTGACACACTTCCCAGTGAAAGATGGAGTTGTTTCCTCTCCTTTTGGATCTTGGCTGTCCAGATTAATATAGTAAGGTAGAAGCAATGCTGTGTGTGTTCTGGGTCTAGTTTTTAACCTGGAGGATTGGCAGCCTCTGCCTTGGAAACTGGACCCCGTGGAAGAAGTCTGACCACTCCTCTGAGCACATGGAGTCACAATGAGATTAACTAGTCCTGTTGACCCCAGTCTTCCTTTCACAGTAGAATGTCATCAATGACATCAATGACCTTCTATACCAGACCAACTGCCATCTGAATACTAACTAGTAACCCTAGTTCAAGCCACATGGAACAAAAGAATACACCAGTCAAGCCTTGACCAAATTCTTAAACTCATATAAAAACTGACATGAAATAAAATGGTTCCTATTTGAGGCCACAAAATTTTGGAATATTATTTTTTATCCATCAGTATGAATCTTATTATCCTAGAGGTAGCAAAGAAATTAGAAGTAAGCATGGAAAGCAATGATTTCATAAGAGAAAACTGGAAATACCTTAGAGCCCTAAGTCTTCTGAGGTCAGAAAATCTAAACGTAAGCATCCTTCAGTGGACCAAAAGAATTCTTTAACTTCTCCAGGCTTCATTTTCTTCACTTGTAAAATGGAGGGTTTAGTCCAGTCCAAGATAGCAAGTGGTCATGCTTATAGAGGTGACGTTCAACTTGAAAAGGACTCCTCTTCCTACTTTCCCTTTCTCTACCTTGTAATTCCAGTTATGATTTCAATCTTAAGAGAGGGGCAACTTAGTCAAAGAAAGATGTGTTCACATTTTCCAGATGGGTTAAAAGTTGCACTATATTGTGGACTTGAAGGTATACCCAGAGCATTGGAGTATTATCTGAGTATATTCCAATAAATACTGCCTTTACTATAAAGCTTTAAAAACACAAAAAGTACCATTTATATCTGGAAAAAGTTATTTTTATCTCCTCTCTTTTTTCCGCTTTATTTCTATCTATCCAAGGGCTTTTTCTTTCTAATATTCTTTCCATTATTGGTGTACATTTTAAGTTATATTTTGATCACACTAGTTTATGCTATTTAGGGTCTATCAACATGACAAAAGTTACAGGAAGCAGAGCAGTAAGGCTTTATTTTTACTGCCTTTCACCAAGTTCCAACACACTATTTGATAAAGAGAGGAAGGTAGTGAGAATCATGACTTCCCACATTTTTTAGTTTTAGCCAAGCTAAACATGACTTCAACAGAAGCACAAGTGCCCCGAGAACCGACAGACCCACATGGCCCTGGATGAGACAAACCCTGAGCTCACTCTCACAAATGCTGTCTTATGTCCATTAGTCTCCCACTCTGACTCTAGAAAGAGGACACAAATAGATTTTATGGGGCAGAATGACCCAAAAATTTTGAGTTATACCTAAAACTTGTGCTTTCTAATTGAAAATGGGTAGATCTGATTCTAAAGTGGAGAATGAGCACCAGGAGAGCTTTTTGGAACTACATCTGTCCAGAAGTAACTGCACATCATCTTTCCAGGGAATATGAAAATTTCCAGGAAGAGAATCATGGCCAGTCCTTATGAAAGCTCCTCACAAGGATCGTATTCTTGAGGAAGTACCTGTGCTTACACATGAGCTCCCACGCACAGTGTGCACATGTACACACATCCACCCTTCACCCCTGCTTAAGATCAATGTCCTGAAGAATCTAACGTATCATTCATACAACCACCTCAACACTCTGAGAGTTGATTCATAGTCACCCTATCTTCTGCTAGGAAATATTACTTCAACTATTTGTCAAGTGATAGAATAATCAAAGGACATATAGAAACTTCAAAGGTTTTGTTCTTCTGAACAGTTGGACATTTAAAATAGTTGAGGATCTCCCCCATTAAGTACCAAGCCATTTTTTTCAAATTATTTCAACCATCTTGGATGGAAAGATTACTAAATTTTATTGCATATGTTAAATTTCCTAAATATAACTTAGTATCACTTTTGTAATTCAAGGCTATCATAAGCATCAGTTTCTGTATTGGGACTAGATAGGAAGTTTGTTGCTCAAGGATGCAGAGACCTGGAGATGAGATCTGAAGGCTCATGGAAAGTTGATGAATAATGAGACAAAAATGGAACTGCAAATAATGAGTCCAGACTCAGGAATCAGGTACAGGTTGGGAGTCAAAGAGATAAAGTGCAGGTTAGCTTTAAACGGGGTGAGATTTAAGAAAATTGTTTTCAAAAGGCATTACTTCTGTGACTTGATTTTCTAGCTAGCATCACTGTAGTACCCTAGCAAAAATCTCAAGTCTACGGGATCATCTCTGGCTGCCAGGGTCTCTTTCTGTAGCTTTCCTTATCTAATCCTTTGTTCTCAGTTGGAGTCCTAGAGATAATCCACCCCACCAGAAGTGAATACAGGCAAAAGCTGCCTTTCTGATGACTCAGCTGTGTGAGCACCTTGTCTACTCTTACAATATTCAGAGATATCTTGGGTCTGGATACTGGATTTGAGCTATGTCAGCAGGTGGGAGAGGGCTGCAGAAGTAAGTTCCAATAGATTAGGAGTAGCTATTCTTTCTTTTCTAGGAAATAGTTCTACTAGAACTATTTAATGACAGTGACCACGCCCATGCCTCTCCAGACTAAAAGTGTGGACTTGCATCTTTGACTGTATGTTCCCAATAGAAAGATTCCAATCTAGGCAGATCTTATTGCTCCTTTCATATGCAGCCAGTACTGCAGAACCTCTGAAAATGGACCCCCCCCCAAAAAAAAAGAACTTACCAAAGTCCTCTAAATGACCAGTCTCATGGGACATGCCCCTTCCTAGAAATGAGATGGCTTCTAGGAGGAAAAGAACTCATCAGCAAGACTGCTGATAGAGGCCACTAATCAGAGAACAAGACCAAGGAGCCAAAGGGTAACAGTGACTTATCAATTTACATTGCAGGTGACAAGACTAAGAGCCTTCACCTTCAATTTACTATAGCCATGAAAGTGAAACAGTGTCAAAAACAGAACCATAAAGTGATCTAATAGAACAAGAAGAAGAGGAGGAGGAAAAAAGAAGAGGAGGAAGAAGAAAAAGGAGGAAGAGAAGGAGAAAGAGAAGAACAAAGAAGAGGAGGAGGAGAAGGAAGAGATGTTTATGCATGTCACCTTGCAATTTATCTGACTACCCTTAATCGGTCTTCTTTTCATAGAAATCAGTCTTTGCTTTCTCTCCAATTATCACTCTATCCTATAACCTAGTTTTCCTTTTATTCTGTCTCTTATTGGGGGAAACAGGAAGAAAAATGTTTGCTGTGAACAACATAGTGCATGGTGAGGAGCAGTAAGTCCTTGGGGGTCAGAGACAGACCCCTGTCAGGCCTGTCACTTTCTAGTCATGTGACCCTGGCCCAGTTACTTAACCTCTCTGACACTGAGCTCAACTTCTTTCCCCATAAAGTGGAGAAAGAATAGAATAGTGCAAAGAATACCTGATAGTGCAGATGTCATGCTATGATCCTGAGTATCACCTGAGATCACTATTCTGTAACGTTCAGCAGAATCGGGGCTCTCTGGCAGAAGCAAGGGCCTGCCCATCAGGTAGGAGCTGCTCTCAGAAGACACTTTCAGATTTAATAAAGGTCTCTGAGTAGAGGTTCTTGAGGATCCATATTAACAAATAAGGATTAATTTTCACATACAGACAAGTCAACTAGGACGTTAAAGCTGCTTTAAAACTTCACATTTATTCTTACAATCTCACAAAGACATTTATTGTATGGTAAAATCTTCAATTTTCGTATAAATACAAGGAATATTGTTATCCAAATTTCTAAATAATTAGAATCCCGAGCAGCTAGAGGTTTCTACACACTGGTAGCCATTCCTTTCTTATCCGCCAGTAAGCTCAGTCTTTAATCACGTTGTCACTCATAAATGTTAACATTGGGGTTCCCAGGAGTCTGTTCTTAATCCTCTTTAGTCTCCCTCTTATACACCACCTGGAGGGTTGTCATCTCCAGGTCTCTTCTTACCTCCAGGCACTGAACACTATGTGACAGATACCCTCAAGAAACTCATTAAGACTGTCATTGGGTGCTGAGGATGTAGTTCAGTGATAGAGTATCAGATAGCATGAACAAGACCCTGGGTTTCATCCCCAGCGCTACAAAAAGACTGTCGATGTACAAGTCATTCCTTCTCCCAAGAGTTACCCCACCTCTTGTTTCAATGTACTTTAAGATGCTTCTAAAGCCTCACTCAACCAGCTCTGCCCTCTATGCTGGTACACACTGATCACATGATACCCTGACAAATTTAAATTCTGTGTTTACACATCTGCCTCCCTCACCAGACTGAGGGCTCTTGAGCTTCAAAGTACATAAGAATCACCTGGGGTTCTCCTTGAAAATAGAGCCTCTGATTCTGTGTGGAGTCTGAGATTTCTCACAGCTTCTAGGAGACACTGATACTGTGTAGACTCTACCTGAGTAGCAAGCTTTGAAGAGCACATCTGAACTCTCAGGATTAATCTCTTCAAAAGATTATCATCTTTTGACACATCTGCCCAGCCACTCTACTGGAGGAATGTCAGGGCTGCTGATATAATGGAAGACAGAGGATGTGGGCTGGGAGGAGGTGGATTGGAAAGAGCAGATAACATCAGAAAGGAAACAGGACAAAGTTAGCAAAGAGACAGGAGGTAACAAAAAGAGGAAGAAAAAAGAATGCAAAAGACAAAGGGTAGTAAGGCAACGGTGCTCATGCCTGTAATCCTAACTACTTGGGAGGCAGGATCAGGAGGATCGCAGTTCCAGGACAGCATGGTTAACAAAGCTTGTGATAGCCCATTTCAATGGACAAAAACTGGGCAAGGTGGTGCATGCTTGTCACCTAGTGAGGGAGAGAAGTGTAAAATAGGAGGCTGGTGGTCTAGACCAGTAAAATGTGAGACCCTATCTCCAAAATAACCAGATCAAAAAGAGCTGGAGATGTGGTCCAAGTGGTAGAGCATCTGAGTTCAAACCTTAGTAGACAGATCAGGGAGGGAGAGGAAGGAAAGGAGAAGCGACAGGCATAGGATGAGAAATGGTCAGCTGACTTCTTCCTTTGGGTGGAACCTGACCTACATTATCTACTTTCCAGAGGAGGGGTTTACTTCCAGACTAAAGCTCTCCAAAATGGCTACTCCAAGTCATCCACACCACTGAAGAAGTGTGCACAGAGCTTCAATACTTCATTCTGACTCTTCCTTTCTGAGCGACTAGAGATGAGTTATTACTGTAACACCCATAACAATTCAGGGCCTACCACACAACTGTGGATGCATAGAATATATCAGCTAAGAAAATCTACAACAGTAAGAAGTCTTTTATCCCAAGAACTCAAACTGATTGCCCATCAAAATAACCCAAACAAAAGTTACCTGATATAGTTCAATCCGTTGTTCAGGCACTCTGGCTTTTGGGTTCTGCAAGCGAAAGACTCTGAACTCTGCTTTCACCAAATTGGAAGCATTCTTCTCCATTGCCGAGACGTCAAACCGGACGATTCTGAAGTAGGGTCTGTAGAAAGTGGGCGGGATGGCGTCTGCAAAAAGTTAGGGCAATCATTGAAAAGGACAAAATCCATTGTGTTCTCAAAAAAGACCTCAGCATGAGATTGTCCCAAGAAACCATAAGGGAAATATCTACAGAATGATTTAGTTTCCAATGGCCAATTTAATACCATTAACAATTTAACCAGAAAAATATGAAATAAAATAAACACGTGTGTTTGGTTACAGGAGTAGCAGATTAAGAGAGATTAACAAACCACTTGTAACTACATTTGAGGGTAAGCAGTTAACCCCATCCTTTGAAGGTTGACAGAGTGGTGGAAAATCCTAGATGTTATGAATTGGAACAAGTTCATGACAGTCGTGCCTAGAGAGAGCTGTCGGACTTGCATACACTTTAATCAAATGTGCCAAGAAAACAGCTCTAATGGCAAGTAGTTTGCAAATGTATTTTTTTCCTTGAAAGTTTGGCATGTAAATACGCTACTTTTATCTGAAGTCATGTACTGCATCTTTTTTGGCTTCAGTAGTTTGATTTTTCACACACATATGACCAAGTTAGAGTGAGGAAATCTGAAAACACAAACTGGCTATATCAGATTTAGTCATAAAATTCTTTATTCAGGATTATATCTGCTGGTGGAGGGTAATCCTAGCTGCTAGTAAAGAGAGCACAAATTCCTTCAGTTCTGAACCATGTAAAAGGCAGAGTTGCAGACAGGGCACAACAATTTCAAACTTATGGTTGCTTAGAGTTTTGCTGTTATTTTCTAGTAATCTAGAGTTGCCTTTGAATATGAAAGTGAAGCATATTAAAAGTCTACCCCACGGCCAAAGCAGGTCAGTGCTACCCCTCTGCTTCCATATCCAGCATCCATTTATTGAGCACTAACAGACAGACCTCTTGTTACAAGTATATTTCTACAATCTTCTTCCAAAATCTCCTGCAAATTTACCTTCCCCATTCCAGAGTGCTCCATCCAATCTGGTGGCTCCATTTCTCTCTAGCCTTTGCATGATTCTATAGCTTCATTACATCATAATCATTCACAGTTGTTTATGTTTCTCTACAAATATTTTTATTGCTTCTGTGTTATATTTGTTTATTTTATTTCACCCTGTGAAATTTTAAGAATCTTGAGGGCACAGGCTATATTTTCCAGGTCTTTCTTTTTTCCCACATATTCAGGACAGAGTTCTGCATACATGGAGTTCACCAAATAGCTACTGTTTGCATAGTTGGTCTTCAATGGGTGTCTTGAAAGACTCAGGCATCTGGTTATTGGCAATGCTAACTTCTCATTAAATAAACAAGCCATCTTGCTGATCTTAAAATAGAAATAAATACCTTTTGCAATTTCTTCGGAAATCCATGCCCTGACAATTACACTGAAAAAATAATTCTAGGAACATATGAATATTGCCTCATCTTAAGAGCCCTGCATTTTTGTCCCTTGTGAAAGCTTTTCTCCCTCCCTTTCCCTTATACTTCAGACTCTCCAAATTCAGGTTCTCGGAGAAGTGGTGAATTCCAAACCATGCTATGCTCAATGTGGGTTCATAAAACAACTGTGTGAATTGAAGTTTTGTAGCTGGTGAACCAGAAGTCTCAGAAACAAACAATCAAACATTTCCAGCACCACCACCAACCCAAAACATCCAAATTTTGGAGAATGGTATTCATGGAGACACAGAAATGACCCACTGCCATAGCACCACAGCAAAATAGTTGGTGGGCAGTTTTCAGGCAGGGGAACATTACCACCAGCAGAAAGGTTTTTTGGAGTCCCTTAGCATAGCAATTTGAAAAGGTAGCTGCTGAGAAGAAATATATCTTTTTTCTCCCTCTGGAATATGCCCATCCCAAATGCTTGGAAAGGCTGGTCCTATCCTAACCAGCACAGCTGAGAACAGGCCTGATGCCCAGACAGGGGAAGCAGGGCCGGGCTGGGGCCAAGCTCTTTGGTGTTGCACAGCCTCTTGGCCAGAAACTTCCACAGGCAAGTGGTGGCGTTTATCTTCCCTTGTCCTCCACATTAGACAGCAGAAGCTTCAAACATCCTTTGAAAGAGCATCCTGGAAGAGCAAGGCTAATTTAGTGTGTTTCCTGTCATTAGCAAGAGTAAACATCTCCTTCATTTTTCCCCCTTTTCTTTCAATGGCAGCCTAACAGGTGTTTTCTACTTTCAAATACCCATCTTTCACACCGCCTGCCTCAATCTTATCCTTCCATCAAGTTTGTAAATAAGTGCTCTTGAGATTTATTTTTATTCTCTTTTGTGTTTATTAAACTTGAACAAGTTTTTTTTTTTTTTCTTTTTTGGTCTTCTGCCCATACACACTCTTCCTTTTTACAGCTGCCTTAGACCATGAGGTCAATTGTGTTTCTTCTTCTTCTAAGCAAATCGTCCAGTGATCCTGTCCTAGGCTTTTGAGCTCTGAAGGGGTGACTACAAATATTTATAAGAGTAGCTTGATAGTTAAGTAGTCGTTCTGCTCTGCTCACTCTGAATGGGCAAACAGGGCTCTGTTTTGCTGGCTCTTAGGACCATTTAAGCGGTTTGTATTTCAACTGCCTGATAATACAAGTCTGCATTTGGGTTCTTGTTTGATAAATAGAAACAGCTAATGCACAAGGTGAAAGGATTGCTGAGCAGCCACCACTAGCAACTCTGCTGTGCTCTTTTACCCACAGTGAAGCAACCAGGCCTGGACAATGCCAGTACATAAGAACATGATAGAAACTGCTAATGGAAGATCTACACTTTCAATGGATAATCCCAGCTGTCCCCTGCTGTCATTTGTTATGGGTCAAAAGCCCCCTGCCTGGCTGAGGGACTTGAGCAACTTGCCAAATGTCTTCTCATTTGGAGGAAAAAAAAATTGTTGTAAGTTGCTCTGGCCTAGTCTGTGACCCTGCCCTAACTTCATAAGTGCTTTTGGACATATGGTACAGGGAACCAAAAGAGGCCCATCTACAGGCAGCCAGGACTCGGCGGGCTCCCTCTCTCAGCTCAGGGTGCCAGAGCAGCAGAGTAGGTGTTTAATGGCTTGCACAGCCCTGATCCACCCACTTAGTCTTGGAGGGACGGAGCTTTTTCCTCTGCTTCCTCCAAGAACTCATTTCCCCCTCTGGAATGAGAGTTCTCTCTAAAGTCTTCTGTAATTCCAATCCCAGTTCCTATTCCATTGCCAGGTGGTCAGGTACTTGTGTTTGACCTTGGCCAACTTACCCACACTTGCATCCTGGCCCTCTCCTTCTCTCCATTTCTGACCCACTTTTCAGTTCAATCAAATTGATTTTCCTCAACCCTTTGGATTTCACACCAGCAGGTCGACTCTGCTTCTCCCCGCAGGCTTTCCCATGTACCTTTCTCTCAGGAAAAAATATTACAGAGAACATTCCATGTGTCATCAAGTGAGAATTGTCCCCCTCACCTCAACCCTGGCCAATCCCCTCTTAAATCACTTGGGGAAATGGAGCAAGGGGGAAAAAAAGGAAATGTAAATAGTCATTAATTTCCAAAGGAACAGTACACAGAAGGTCTAAATAAAGCACCTAATCACATACTACTTTATAAACATTGTATTCACTTGAATCTGTTCCAAATAATTTATTAACTCATTGCATATTGTCCTCTCCCTGTATAAGCAACTCATAGTTCTTTGGTTCTCTGCAGCATAGGGCTGGCTTCATGGGCATGCGACCAGAGCAGGTCCACAGAGTCCTGTGCTCAGAAGGACCTTACGCTTCCATTTAATGCTGTAAGGCCACCATCTTGAAATCCTTTATAACTTTATCTCTGGATTCATATCTTGTGAGTGAAGATCTATAGGACATGAAGCATGGGCTGGAGAATGAAAACTCAGGCCTTATGCTGATCCACCTCCCAGGATTCTCTCCCTCCTACCACTTGCCCTCTGGTGCCCCTAGCCTCATCCAGCCTTTCCTGATGCACCTAGTGACCATTGCCATTTTTAACTCCTGGAAAGAATTTGGGTTGGGCACACACATCATCCCACTTCAGGGCAGGGCATGGTGGCAGTTGTTCCTACCACGAGCTGACAGTGCCATAGTGTGTTCAGTAGGAGCCTACTTCTCTCCCACTCTTAATCTGGAGTGGGATTGCAAACTCCTCCCACTGTGGAGTTTGCAATCCCATGGGTTGGAGCAGTATCTCCCTGAAGAGGGAGATATCCTGGTCTGGAGGTGTAGTTCAAGCAATAGAGCACCTGCTTTGTAAGTGCAAAGCCCTGAGTTCAAACCCCAGTCCCTCCCCCCAAAAAAAGGAGATACCTGATTCAATGAAGCACCAATCTGATAGTTGGTATCAGAGGACCCCAGCAGCTGGTGGGCTGCTCACTCCAAGTTGCAGGGGCCTGGGTACCCATGAGAGTCTTTCTTACTATGGAGTAGTCTCAGGCCCAAAAGAACAAGTATCAAAAAAAAAAGTGAAACACACACACACACACACATACCCTGGGGAGAGACCATGGAACAAAAAAAAAAGGTTGTATATTCTAGAATCATAAATCACACTTTTTTCTTGCTTTGTGAACAAGAGGCCCCACATTTTCACTTTGAAGAAAGGACCTGTAAATTTTATGTGTTGCCATAACACAGAGTTAGATCTCAATATAGCAAAGGATCTTTAAGGCCATCTCAGTTCTAATTCCAAATCAACCAGTGCTCAGCTGAGCAGCAAACAGGGGCATTATGTGGTTTGATTTTGTTTTATTTTGTTTTTCCTGAGCCCCTTCTTCACCTGTATAAGGAGGTAAATACATACTGAATTGTGCAGTCAGGACACTTTGAACAAGTAGAGGGAAAGTCAGAACCCTGGGCCTAGCACAAATTTTCACTCAGATCCCTCCCTGTCCCCCTTCCCATCCTGCAGCAAAGCTGCCAAGTGGCCACTGGGCCTTCATGAGTGCCCCAGGAGAAAAGCTCTCCTGCTGTCTGACAGACTTAATTAGAGAACCAGAAAATGAACAGAAGCAGCTGAGCATCCAGGGGAAGTTTATAAAAAGAACTCTGTACACTCTAATTCCTCTCTCCTGCATGGAAAGAAATTATTCCCGGAAGTAGTCACAGGCTCCCTACCACCTTCTACTTGTTTTACTGCAAGACCTGACCAACAGAAAGAGGGACTAGACAATTCCATCTTCCCACCAAATACCTCTATACAAAGCAGTTCTGCCTCTCTCTCTGCAATGCTCATCTTAGGACTACTTTTAAATGAAAAGTAAGAAAATAAAATTGAGCACACACCCATGTGTGCTCAGACAGAGAATGGAGATGTGGATGTCCAGAACTCAGCCCTCAGGCAGGGCAGGGCTCCAGTCATACAGCTACTATTTGTCTACTAGTAGGTTGGTTACAAAGCAAAACTGGCAGTAAAAAAAAAAAAAAAAAGTCTGAGACACATTGAAATGCTTGGGTCAAGGATCTCCAGGAATTTTTTATATTTGCTGAAATAGTCTCAAAACGAGGGTCTGGAACACAGCACCAGTCTCATCTGGGAAGCTGTGATAAATGCACACCATCCAGAACAAGGCACATCCTCACTGTGATACAAGACATTGGTTGACTCCTAGCTGGTGAAACCAGTGCTAGTTAACAATGGCAACCAGATCAGTAGAGTCCAGGAGACAAGAGACAGAGAGTAGTAACTGAGAACAGCTTTCTTGGAGTCAGCACTGATCAGAACCCCCAGGGGTCTCAGTCTACTTGGGGAGTTTCCAAGATAGGACAGAAAGGTCAGTAGGTCAAAGTGAACTGCAGAGATGTGGGTAGGCAAGGGACTTTTAGTGGCTTGGGGATTTGGTGTGTCCTGACGGAGATCAGGGACACGAACTGCAAATCCAACTTAGTCTCCCTCCTAGGGGAAAAGCTGCAAGGGGCTTACAATGCAGCTTAAGCTAACTAACTAACTAGAGTTGGAGATACAGATCCCACAGAGCAGCAGCATTTCTCAAAGAACAAGGATGGTGATCTGCAAATGCAAAATTCTTGAGAAATTCTATGTACCCTGAAATGTGAGAACTGCTGAAATACAGAACAAAAGAAAAGAAATTCACAAAGAAAAACAGAGGACAAAGGAGAATCTCAGCTTTTGATAAGGTGTTATACATATAAAAGAAATAAAAGGCAAGCCAGAGGAAAAAAAGGAAATTTCAGCAACAATTCAGAACTCTGAAAAACAGAATCCCTCCATGTTTGCATCCTTGACATCCTGGCTTGTCCCTGACCCTGACCTGGGAACTTTGACAATACTGATGTTCTTGGAGCCTGATTAATTGGACTGGGATGGACTTTTCCTAGGTTCCCAGGTGAGTCTAATGCACAGCCAGGATTGAGAAGCCCTCACTGAGAGAACAGGTAGTGGTTAGCCTGGAGAAGAGAGGTTTCAGACACATCAGATCCTTTGGGGGGTTTCAAACACTTCACAGGCTTGCATATGGAAAGGTCTTACTTTCCGCAGATCCAAGGAGTCATATTTAGGGTCAATATATAAAGAATTTTCTATTAATTTCAAAGAGCTTTTAGTTTTAAAAATAAACAAAGAGACTGGGGGTGAAGCTCAGTAGCAGAGTGCCTGCTTAGCATGCACAAGGCCCTGGGTTTAATCCCCAGTACTGCAAAATAAAATAAATAGATAAATAAATAGATTTAAAAATCACTATCTTCCAAGCTCACTGGAACAATTCACATCCTAGCAAGATGCACCCTACCCCCAAAATGCAGTGGGATTTCCTAACTCTGGTGGCAGTCTGAGCTGGGTGACCTTGCAACTTACTTCCTGTTTTGCCATTACACCATTCTCATTTTGATGCTCTCCAAAGTTTTTTCTCTTCTAAATCCCACTATTAGATAATGTTCACTTGACACGTACATCCAGTATCATCTGGAGAGTTCATTAATATCCTAGACTTACTCTTTTTCACACTCAAGTTTGAGAACTTCTCCCCTAGACTATGCTGGTCTGACTATAATGGAAAGGGCTTGTGGAGTGGCTCAAAGTATAGGCCCTAAGTACCACAAAAAAAAAAAAAAATGTTCTTCCCATTTTACAATAGCTTCATATCCTTCATCTCTGCAAAGAAGATCTTTTAAACCACAATGCAAAGGTAAAGAAAGTGAAGTATCGGGACAGTGAACTGAGGTTTGGCTAAGGTCAAGGTGACTTTAGCCTTTAAATCAAAAGCCTGTGATTTTTCATTACAATCTCCTGCCTTCTGTACAAAGGGGTCCCCTGAGTGGAAGGCATAAATACCACAAAAGTACTGGTGCGTGGTTGCAGACAGGACACAAGAAGCTGCTGCTCCTCCAGTAGATATCAGTTTGATCTTGCAACACAGCTTGAACAATTTTAATGCAAGGCCCAGTATTTTCACGCACATTCCCTGAGTTGGAGAGCAGGGGGCTCACACTGTGCGAATGTTCCCAATAACAGGTCTTTTGCTAAAACTAGTGTTGCCCAGGATCCTTTAGAACCCCATACATTTGTGCCTGGTGTCCTATCCCACTTTCTGCCCAAACCCTTCAAGTGGACAGAACAAACTCCCCACTTCCCTTTCCAGAAATCACTGTACTTTCCCTGCAGCTCAGCAGTGATTGGTGTGGACTTGTGACAGGCTTAGTGAATGTAGTGGCCTCTCATTCCTGACATCCCCAGCTTTGAGGGAAGTAATTTGGGGTTCATTAGACACCCCCCAGAGTGTGGCAAGACAAGCAACCCACCAAATGGTTGGAGGGCAATAAACGAGCTACTATTTGTGTTTGCACAGACAAAGCCAGTAAGAAACCAAGACAATTGTGTTTTGGGGTTTTCTGAAATTTGTCTTGGCACACTGAATATGGATTTTATTTCACTACCACATCCCAAACACTGCTGACATTCAAGTCACAGCAATTTAACACAAAGTGACTGAGAAATAAACAGCGCATCGGCCGTGGTTTCTGATTTTTCTCTCCGGCCATCCCACCTATTAAGTGTAACACAGCACCAGAGGATCTGCGATTTAAAATGGGAGTCTCCGAGAAAAGGACGGTGTCAGACTTGACATGCTGCTGGCAGTGGGGAGCCTAATTGTGTCAGCATCAGCTTATGTGACTTGGCCTTCATCAAGCTGCTATTTGAGACTGTGCGTACTGTCAGCAAGAGTGTTTGGGCCCCTTCTTACACGGTGCAAAAAAGGTAAAATAACAGTGGTACTGGCCCATGGTGTTTGGTTTTCTTAAACTGTGAGAGACATGGGGTTTCTAGTTTCTATTCCAAAGTTTCCATCACCCTCATAAACCCCACCTATTAGAGATACGTATTTCACTTACAATTCCTCCATATTTCTCATCAAGCCCAGAGCTGGGTGGACAGTTCTTGTAGGGTACACTGGGCCTGGCAGTAAAAGTTGTGGGTGTTGAAAGGCAGGCTGACTGTGGCTAGTGAGAGGTCAATGCCTAACTTAGAGAAGACTCAGAGACAATGACCATGAAAAAGCATGGCTGGTGGCCCACTTCTATGGACAGTGGACAGTAAATAGGACATATCTCTTCCCAGTGCCTCACAGAGGCAGGCTGTCCCCACAGTTGGAATAGGCTATTTTTTGTCTGTTTGTGGGTGTTTTAGGTAATCTTGGTTTTTGCTTTGTTTTCTTGAGACAGAGTCTCACTATGTAACCCAGGTTGGCCTCAAATTCTCCATCCTGCCTCACCTTAGTGCTGGGATTACAGGCATGCACCCAGCTTTGGAATAGGCCCTTGAAACAGTCTTTCTCTGCACAGTCTCATCCAATAAGGCACACAAATCTCTATTTTTCTCCTTTTTTTCTCTCCCTTCTTATCCTCTCTCCTTCCTTTGTTCCATTTTCTTTCTCTCCTCTTTTTCTTACTTTCCTTCAGCCTGTGCTTTTGTTCTCTGCTATGTAGAGAACAAAACAGTGACTTTTTTGGTTCACCAATAGCATTAAAAGAGGCCACAACCCTACAGATAGTTGTCCATATATTATAGAATTCAGTAACAGTTCCCAAAAAGCTCAATAAAAGGAAGCCAACATGTGCTGATTCCTTCAATGAATTTAACTTGGGACGAAGTGCAGGATATCTTCCTTAACCCCTTAAAAAGAACCACACTTTATTTTTCTTCCTTTTTACAGATTGCAGGATTACACTAAAACATTGGCAAAGCACGGATTAAAATACACAGCCCTTCACACTCTTGCTCAACCTTGGACAATCTTGCTCATCCCTACAAACATCCCAAACAAACAAAGTCTGGCATTCCCTTTTCCAGAAACGAATTCACTTTCCCTGCAGCTCTGCAATGATTGGTGTGGACTTTTGACATGTTTAATGGGTGTAGTGGCTCCTTATTAGCCTGAAAAAATTTTCCCTAATCTTTACAAAATTATAGCAGTGATGCATATCATCACAATGCTTGTCTTGTACTGGGAGCTTCTCTTTGTGTTTTCTGTAAGCTTCTCAATTGTGACCTAATTTTTTTTTTTGTAATAATTACTTTGAGGCACTGTACTGATTTGTTGCTCTGCCCTAAAGCTTAATTTAATAAGCTGCAGGGCACACCCTGCTAGGATTGCAAGCTGTTTACCAACTTAACCAAGTGGCATGGCTGATATTACTAACGTATTGAATTCATGGCTTGGAAGTGAGCAGATAGGAAGAGAAATAGATGGTCTGGATTATACAGTTTGGGAGAAGGAAAACAAATATGTTCAGTCTCTCTGCTACTCTTCATTGTAGTAGAAATGAGGGCACATAAAGGAATTCCTGGCACCTAATAGGGGCACTCTCAATGTCATTGGTATCTAACTTCTCTTACTGCAATTTTCTCTATAACAAGACAAGATATTCGCTCCCTTCCAAAAGTCTGACAGTGACAGAAAACTCAGAACTCAGAGAGGTAGCCCACTCTAGACTCTAATAACTCCATCTGCTATCTTGGGCTGAGAGTTGCTTATCTACAAGGGCTACATGATAGGTTTGGGTTATCCACACAGGATGATGTCTGTTCCACACGATCTTACCTAGACAGTTTGAACCTAGTTTTCATGTCTTCTCTTCCCCATCTCTTTGCTAAGCAAGCAACACTCTATTTCCATTTATTGTTTTTCATGAAAGTCAGTCACCTTTTCTGGTTGTTCTCATCTTTGTTCCAATCTTAAATTGAGACCCTTAAATCTGGAAAGCATTCTCAAGACAGAATAGACCTGTCACCTGCCATGTTGTGGAACCTAGGTTTATCAATCTCACTTACTCTCTCTTGTGTTTCTTTACTTTTTAACCTTTGCACTCACATCACATTTCCTATGCATGACAGATGCATAATACATTGCAAGTTTTGGGTTTCCATACAACCTATTTTGCAGACACCATCATCTTATCCTTATGTCCTAAGACTTTTTTGTCATGATTCACAATAAACTGCTATCAATATACTGGATTTGATTCCTTGTTGCAAATATGCTGATAAGAATTTGAAGTCTGGCACAAAACTATATATTCGCTTATTAAATGATTTTTCAGGGGACAGAGTTATAAAATCAGATGGATCTTATTTTCTATTTTATTTAACCTAAAACTCACAGATAAGGAACAATGATTCTACAATTTGGGTAGGTGGATACAAACTAAATCCACACTCCTTCTTCCTGAATGCTTTCACTCTACCAGGTCCTGCACACTGCACTGCTCAATTCTAGGTAGCCAACTGTGCAAGAAGGGGACTCCTGGAGCTGTGCAGTCATACCGTGTCACCAAGACGAGGTTTCTGGTTTGCCCACATCTTCAAGGTGGATCAGCAGGCCAGCTGTGTCCTACTGAAAATGGACTCTGAAACAGGACCATCCTCCATTAATCAATGCTCTGAGGTTAGTTTCCAAATATGCATTCTTCAAAGGCTGAATGGAAGGTCTGAATTTTTTTATGCTAAATGTTAGCTCTTTATATGGAATATACAGATGGTAGGGAGTAAGAATTTCTTGGAAGCAGCAGGATGTGGTGACTCAAGCCTGTAATCCTTGCAATTTAGGAGGCAGAGATTGGGCAGATTGTGGTTTGAGACCATCTGGGCCAAAAAATTCAGCAGACACCTTTCTCAACAAATAGCTGGGTTTGGTGGTCTGCACCCATCACCCCAGCTTCTTGGGGAACATAAATAGGAGGATCACAGTCCAGGCTCACTCATGCATAAAGTAGGACCCTATTTCAAAATTAATCAGAGCAAAAAGGGCTCACAGTGTAGTTTAAGTGACAGAGCATTTACCCAGCAAGCACAAGGTACTAGGTTCAACTCCCAGTATCACACACACACACACACACAACACACACACACACAGAAATCCTTGTAAAAAAACTTTTAGGTACCAGATATCCATATTAGCATTTCTGTTGACAGCCATTTGGTACCTTACAAAGAACATTAAAGATTTGATTGCTGGAGCTTTCTTAGGGTTGGTAGGGTATACACGCTTCCTTCATCCTGTTTGTACTGGCAACACAGCTATGGGCAATTAAGATATGGGAACATACAGGAATTGTAGGAATACAGATGAACTGTGGCATGAGCGAGTTTGGAATGGAGCCAGGGGTGTTATACGTGCTTTAAGAAACCTGTTCGTGTGGGTGCTAAGTAGTTTTCTGTTCTTCAGGGTGGGCCACCATTTGTGAGAGGAGGAAAAATAGCCTTAAATTAAGAATCTCCATTGCAGGACTTGGCTGTGCCAAAGTCCTATAAAATGTTTATGTGATATTTTCATTTAATTGAACTAACTGAGAGCAAGTCCTAGAGTTGAGCTTCAATCTCATTATTTTTGTGCATAGAGGCTATAAAATGTCCATATTTTAATCTTCACTGAGGGAGCAGGGAGAGACCCTCGGACAGGAAACTGACTGAAAATAGCACCCAGAGAGTCCAAAGACTTAATCCAACCTGTCCCAATTTATTTGAGACCTCAGCAAAGTTGGATGGCACTGTATTTTTGAGAATGGAAGGAGAATTCTGAAGAAAGAATGAGTGTTTTCTTGGGGGGAAGTTTAATGTCTATCATATAGCTCTCTCTATTTTCCTTAGGCACCTTGAAGAAAGCTTTGTGATAAGGGTCAAAACTCAGCAGGTTTCTGAGCCTTTTCCTGCCCTCTTTTCTCTCAGGCAGTTGGGTAGACACAACAACACAAATGCTTTTATTTATTTCCAAGTCAATGGTCTTCCTACATGTCTTCAAAACATTTACCAAGTCCTCTTTAAAGAAAAGTCCTTGCAATAGGGCCAGTGTTTTATCAATGTTAGGGTTTTATCAGTGTGTTAGGGTGAAAGCAGATAGAATCCCCAGAAGAGTAGAGTACATACGCATATACAGCCAAAATAAAATTAATAGCAAACACAGGTTTAGAGATGGAACACTCACACAAAGCCATCCTAGGGGCCATCTACATGTTCACATGAGCATGTTCACATGTTCCTGAAGTTGTGGAATAAGTTGTACTGAGGGTATGTGAGTGATGTCACCGAAGATGTCCTTTTCTTTTTTATGATTTTTTTTTTTGAGATGGGGGTCTCATGAACAATTTGCCCGGGTAGGCTTTGAACCTGTCTTCCTGATCTCTGCCTCCTGAGTAGCTAGAATTATAGGTGTGAGCCACTGGTACCTGGCAACACTAGTTTTTAAAGGCTAGGCAACAAGACTAAAAGATTTCCTTCTGTCAGAAAAATGAGAAAGTAGCCAAGTCTGTAATCTCATCTGAATCAATTAATTTACCATTATGTGCACGAGTGAATGAAAGGTTACCAATCAAGAATCTGTCTATATTCCTCATACAATTGATTTGCACTCATATATTCTGTACAACAGAGCTCTGTATAATACTGCCCTGAATACTTGTACTTGTCAGAGGAGTTTAGAACTCTGATGTCCATACTTGATAACGCCTCTCAGTTCTTGTCAGTACTTTTAACACCCTGGGAATTCTTTTTAACAGGAAGAGTTATGTGGCTGCCTTTCTATAGCACCGGTTTAGAGATCCCCAAGGGCCAGGATGAGGTCTGTACACCTCTGTTGTACTATACCCATGACTTCTCCTTTAGACATCCCAACCAGGATGCCCATGGGGCCAGTACCAGTAGCTTAAGCTCTGAATTAAGGGAGGAAGGCACTTTTGTAACTTTCATGAGCTTGGACACTGAATCCACCTTCTCCCAGTTCTGTGCCCTAGCTCCAGGACACCCCTTGGTATGCAGTAGGTGCTCAATAAATATCATGAAGTGAAAGGAAATTAACATTTTTTCAAACAGCTAAGTCATATGATGATGAACACTAATCACAATCCTTTAGGTCTTCATGGGACTTTATATTATACAAAGCATTTCTACATATATTATTCTACTTGAGTTTGGTAACTCTACAGGTAGCATTTATTATCTCCCTTCTAGTATTGAGGAAATCAAGATTTAGGGGCCAAATGACTTGATTTAAATGATTTCCTGAACTTCCTAGTACTAATCCAATGTTGGTCCTTGCACATCAAATTCAGGAATAGCGTCTCCATAAGACACAGAACACCAGTGGAACAACACAGTCCCTTACGGTGTGCATTCTAAGTGGAGTAGGTGAAGAAGGCCAATTTTGAAACCTTCATCATATTCCAACTTGAAGAGCTATAGCAGCATTCAAACGAACAAGCTGCTTTTCAAATGGTTCTGGTCCTATGCAAGAGTATTTTTCTCTTCATTGTTATTGTGAATAGTTATTTTTAGTGCCAAGTGCAGAAACATCTTCCTGAGGGTGACAGTGCCTGGAAGGGACCAAGATGGAGAAAGTAATTAATGTTCAGGTAGTCCCCTCCAGAATCAGTTATACAGCAGCTCACAACTTGCAGGTACCTTACTGTATGGTATTTGGGATGACCTAGAGGTGAGAATAGGGGTGGAGGGGTGGTGCAGGGAAAATACCAAGATCCCCACACATCAGCAGTGAATGAAGATGTCTAGTCTTTCTTTCATAGTGGAGGAGGGGAGGCTGGACCACAAGCAGCTGTGGCAATGGCATGATCACAGAAGTTCCATGTGATCATCAGCCTCAGTGACAAATTCACTTTTTGGTGTTCAAAGTAATCCATAATTGTCCAGTTTACTGTACTTTCTAAATTTCCCTTTGGATATGGAATTACAAGCTCTGTCCTCTCCTCCCTTTGAGATTTGTCTGCCTTGGACAGGCAATTGATACAGCCCAAACACACACAGGTATTTTTAAATCACTTGATTCTTTTGCTTCCTTTTTTTTTAAAACCAATTGACTGTACATTACTCTTTTTTATTGTAGGAAGGAAGCTGGAGAGCTTTAAGGTCAAACATGCCTTTCCATTGCTCTACCATAATTATACATTATGTCTAATTCCATGTGCATTTCTCCATGGTAGATGGGTCCTCTGACTATAGCTGTGTTCCTGCGGAGCACAGCAGCATGTGGTCTTGTTATCTGTGGACCTTCCAGGTTGTGTTCATTTCCACGCAGTGTAATACCAGAGGGAGAGAGTCACAGAGAAGGGAAAGGGAGACACAGATAGAGACATGAACTTCATTCACATTTGGCATTTTAAAATATCTCAGAGAAGAATCCTGGAATCCTAAAAGCATGTAAAGATAGTGAACAAGGTTGATACTATCTCCCCATCCTTCATGAGCCCACCTTTTCTGATGAGTCTAGTATGGCTAAAGGGAAGTAAAAGGGCCAAGTGGAAATGAGTTTTGTACAGTGGTCACTAACACTGGGCTGTGAAGTGATTTGGAGTACACAATATTAATAAAACTTTTTAGATGTGAAGACAAAGAGGATACAGTGGTCCAGTTTCTTTATAGATTCCACAATGGACATCATGACCCCCCCAATACACACACACAAACACACACACCCCTCAGTTCCCTCAATTCTAAAATGATGATGGGCTTTAACGAGACTCTTCCATCTATAGCTGGGAGAGACACTGCCTGGGCTTTAAGATTAGAAAGCACTACTTTGCTTAACCTTTTCTAGTGATATAGACACCAGGGCACTAAGCAAGCCCACTTCTATTCTTCACCATCCTTTCCTCTCTGTTAACTTCTAACAAGTGAAAAGTCTTGACAGACAACTTCATGACATGTCTATCTTTATACTCTGTGACCTCAAACTGTTTTTCTAGATGAGATGCATGAGTAGTCTGTCAGTCTCCAGACCTGCCAAGCATTGCTGACACCATCCTGTCCTAGTACTCCTTCACCTAGAACCCCTTCTACACTTAACAAGTTCCATTCACCCTTGAAGGTCCACCCTAGTGTTGCCTCTTCTGGGAAGTATTTTTAGCTCTTCTAGGGCAGATTCAATTTCTGCCACGTTTGTGTCCTGAGAGTACTCATCATACCGGTGTATTATAGTTACCTCTTTAGGTGTTGATGCTGATGGATGTGAGAAGCTAAAGAACAGGGATTCACACCCATTTCTATATCATTAAACTGTGATCCTACAGCTATTTGTCTCTAAGAATTGCTGCAAGTGTCGGTAGGGGCGTACACACCTGGATTTCCAGTACTCAAGAAGCTGAGAAAGGAGGATCAAGAGTTTGAGGCTAACTTGGTCTGCATAGTGATACTATCTCAAATAAAAAAGGAACAAAACTAAGCAAAAATAATTGCTGCAAAGATTGGATAATGAATATGAACACTGTAATCACTCAGTCAATGTAAACCCATACCATTTACAGAATGCTGGAAGCAAAGGCAAAGGGTTGCAGCTCTTGCAGAGTCTGATGTCAGTAAGACTTTCTTAAAGAAGGTCAGAAATCTTAAGAAAGCAGCAATATTGGAAACCTTGTGGATGGGTGCCATGCCTTTCTCTGACTCACAGGATCAAACAAATCAGGATGACTCCTCAGTTCATAACTGGTAGTAACAGGAGCTGTGGGCAGACATAAGCCTGGTTCAGTAGGACATATCTTAGAAAACTACTCTTGGTGTCAGGAGTTGTTGAACCACTAGATTACTTGATAAACCAGGTATACCATGAAACGTGCAGACATGTACCATTAGCAGTACCCACATTTGAAAAACAATTTACAAAGCGCTTTCTTAGACATCATCTCATTTTTCACCTTAATGACATCTGACTATCACATATAAATGGCCTTTTATTGATAGTGCCTACTGTGTGCTTGGTAATTTCCAATCCCCACTATTACCAATGTATGGAGAGATTGAGATTCCCAGCAGATAAGTCACTGTGCAACGACAGGCATATAAAACAGAAAAGTGGCTGGAAATTGTAAACTAAGTCTATCTGATCCCAAGCCCATACTCTTTTCACTGTTCTATCTCCCCCTCTTCCCCTGATAAAGGTTTGTTCTGTAGCACTTCACAGACCAGAGAACAGAAAATCCTAGAACAGCTCATGTTCGGTACTTAGTGAAGAACAGAACTTTTAATAGCGCTATTCACAGAAGGAGCCAGGGAGAAGGTCCCAGGGATCTGGGAGTAGTCAAAACTTTACATGACAAGATTCAAGGAGAAAAACTGATGACCTGTGACTCTGTACTGAGGCATATTAGCCAAGTCTAATTCTAACAATTCTGAATTTCAAATTTCTCTCCAAGAGAAAGGAGTGGGAAGGAGCCAGGCAGTACTCAGTGTTCAAAGACTGAGCTTATAAAAAGCTAACTGAGGTTTTCAAGGAGATCCCAATGAGGCCCATATGACTGCTCCTTCGTCAGCCCTCACCAGCCAAGGCCACACTGTGTGTGATTTTTCCCATTTCTGTCTGTTGCAGCCCAAGGAAGAAATGTTGGCTTTAGTTTTGACATGTGGTCATGTTAAATCCTTCAGTAAGACTCTCCAAATCTCAAGGTCAAGGAGATGAAGTGTTTCCACCACCAATTGCCACTTTTTCGTAAGAATTCCCATGTGCCCCAGAAGTTACCTTACTTTGGGGAAGACACATAACCTCCCTGTGTGTGTGACTGGGGGATCACTTTACAGGACTGTAACCAGACTCAAATGTGACAGTAAGTGCTTTTGCTAAACTCAAAAGGACAAGTTTAAGATGTCATTACTGCACTTAAACTCACTCATGGAATCAGAGTATGTCATCCACACATCCCCAGAGATCATTCAATGATAACAAGCGTTTGCTTACACGATCTCGACCAGTTCTATGCCCCATCCCAACTTCAACAAAATTCTTTTGCTAGGTCTCTCATATATTTTCCTCCAGAGACAATGGCAAATGAGAAAATAATACTGAGCATGTAAAGCTACAAAAAGAAAAAAGGAAAGAAAGAAAGAAAGAAAGAAAGCCACAGAGCATTTTGAATTACCTTATACTATTCAAATAAACTTTCTCTGCATCTCATTTTTACAGAACTCTTCCAACAGCCACAGAATCTTCATAAATGGCAAACTCTGTGGTGTTGAAAGGTAGGAAAGGAGAGAGGGACACAAAGCATTCTTGGGTCATTTCGCAATGACTCTGGGGATCCAGAATGTGTACTTTTTGTCAGTATGTGTTTACTCTCTACCTCTCTGGATGGGGAGATCCAAAGGCAATGTTCCTTATTTGAAAGTGCCTTTCATGGAAAGTTCTTCAGAGCCTATGGTTGATTTTGTTGCAATTTCTAACTCCTTAATCCCTGACTCATGGGACATGTCACCAAATCTTGTGAGTCCTCTGACATGTGGCTATGTTTAAATCCTCTAGCTAAAAAAAAAAAAAAAAAAAAAAACCCAAACATCATGGTTGAAGGGATTAAGGGATTTTGCAAGGACTGCCAGTTCTTGGTAAGAGTTCCTAATTGACTGTGAAGCCAATAGAGACCTGGGTGATATTGCCTGTGATACACACACACACACACACACACATACACACACACACACACACACACACAAACACACACACATGCTCTCTTTTGGCCACCTGTTTTGTCAGCAAAAAAAAAAAAAGAAAGAAAAGGAAACGTCTGAAAGGTTAAGCAGCAACCATGTTCTGCCTTTCAACATGTCCTACATTTCTTAATATAAATTCGTATTTGTAATACAAAATACATTAAAAATACATTAAAGCCACATGCTTCCCTGTCTTGCCTTTTGGGCCATCCTAAAGGTCACTTGCAAAACCCTATAGGATTATACATGATAGAACAGAGGTTTCAGATTTGGTCTAAATGTGAGCCCATTCATACTCAAAGTTTTCTGATTAACTCCCTAATTTCATCATAAATCTTGTCCCAGGGTTTTCCCACAATGTCCAAACACAGAATCCAAAATTTTAGATCTCTATTACATAGTATTCCTGTGCTTTTCTCTTTTTCATTTTATTCTCATTTTCCTTATTGTCTAGTGTTTAATTTAAAATGCTGATTATGTTCAAGAAGACTCCAAGAACAACTGACAGTAGGTTTGTGTCACATAACAGCCTCCTCACTCCCACAAACATCCATTTCCAAAAATTGAGAACAGTCGATCCTGGGGTGGTAGTGTATGCCAGTAATCCCAGCAATTGGGAGGCTTAAGCAAGAGCTCAAGGTCATCTTGGGCCTCATACTGAGTTCAAGGCTAGCCTAACCTACAAAGTGAGATGCTGTCTCACAAAAAGAAAACAAAAAAATTGATATGAGTAGACAAAAAGAGCAACAGCATCTCATACTTCCACACACTTGAAATGCATGAAGAAATGCCCAATGAAGATTACAGTGTATAAGGAAGCCAGCGGTGGCCTTTGAAGATGATCTGAGCATTGTGTTGGGTCAGGAATTGATGACTTTTCAGTTTCCAAAATCTAGCTCCAATTCCCACAATCTGGCTGGTTCATTATCAAGCAAGTTACTCCACCTCTCTTCTATTGTAAGATTTCAAATGATGGAAAAATCAACATTTGGGTTCAGTTCCTGTGCCCTAATATACAATGGGGCAGAGTGGAACTGTGAAGCCAGTAGAGAAAAACTGGATTTTCTACAGAGAAAAGAAAAAGAAGCCTGACTCCCTACTTTGCTGTAGAAGTACAAGTCATTGCTGAGAACCTGTCACTTTATCAGTGTCAAACTGTTGAGCACCTGGATGAATCTGGCCTTGTTGAGTCTGAAAGTGTGTCTTGGAGCACATCTCATCCGCACTGGGGGTGATGGTTCTTCCAAAGACCTTCACTCCTCACCTTTGCTTTTATAATTTTCCACCTTCAGCTAAAAATATTGCTTTTTGGGTGAGACTCAACTAAGGCATAATCCTCTAAGCAAAGGAACCAGTAGCTGAATAAGGGCTCTCACAAGGTGGTGAGGGCAAGAAGGCCCCTCTGTTTGTATTTCCAGCCTCCTTGGAAGACAGCCTTGGCTCTGTAGGGGGTGGAGGAGAGCGTGCGAGGGCTGCTTCCAGCACCAGGGTGTAATTAATTAATTAATTAATTTTTCCTATGAATTAAGGGTACTAATGGTGACCCCTCTCCGGTAAAGGCAGGAAAGGACTACAGCTTTGGCTCTCCCATTTTCTGCCAACCAGCAGGGATCTCTTCAAATTTTACTCATCAGATGAAGTCATAAGAAGTAAAACATGGGACTGTCAACTGATAATTTCTTCAACTTGAAGACAATTCATTCCTGCTATTGTCCACTAATACACAGGGCCCAGTATAGATGATCTGGACCTCTGCCTCAGGCCTGTTCTCTTATAGAAACATCATAGAGAGTTGAGCTTGTCCAGAGTTTTAGGGTTCTGTTTCATTTGTGGTCTTGTCACTGGTACCTAATGAAGATGTTTCCTATTAACACAAAGCCAATTTAAGGTTTGGGATGTAGGAGACCCAGATTCTACAACTGGTTTTGCTGCAACAGAGTATGCCTTTGGCAAATGCCTTAGCCTTTTAGGCTTCAGTTTCCTCAAATGTAAGATGTAAATAGCATCTAACTTATAGGACAGCTGGGCAGGTTAGAGAATGGAAACCTACAGAAGGAATAGTGGGTATCTCAGCTCATTTGAGTTCTGCTGGATGCATTATCATCCCATGATCTATATTAGTTTTATTAAAGCAAAAATAAGAAGTGACCTCAGAACAGAACAAAATTGATCCTGGGTAGACCACTAAACTCTGTTAGCTGCACTTTTCCTTGTAGAATAGTGAGGGTAAGATAGAATTGTGAAAGCAAAACATTTATCCCTCTGCCTGGAACAAAGGAAGCACCCCAAAGTATTAGCCTACTATTTCCTCTAGATACCAAGTTGCCAGCAAAGGGGCTGTTTCTGTCAAATCTATTTTACCTTCCCAACTACCTACTCATTCAAGGATTCCTCTTAACACTGAGCTCCCTTCACAGCAGCTGGAGTCACCCCCACTCTATTCGGCTCTGCTCTTCATCTCCAGATGAAGCAAAAGTCTGGTAAATATTACACTTACAAGGTAACAGGTCTGGAATGCCTGGCATCTCAGGCAGAGTGCAGTTGCTTCTTGGCACCCAGACACATATACTCTGCAGCCTGGGGCCAAACTACATTTGGCTGCGTTGTGCAATTCAAATAAAGATATTAAAAAATCTTCCAACTCTATAAACATTTGTACTATTTGCTAATCAAGAGGGTTAGCTTTTAAAAAAAAAAGTCATCTAAAGAGAATTTGGCATGTTGATTAATTACTCTTTCCAGTTTCAGAACCTAAGGAGTTCAGCATATGTGTGCACCGTGCAGGTTTTGAACTTGGTATGATGGTACGGTGGTTTGTATATTTTAGAACAGGTGGAATGTCTTTCCCTTAAGCGTTCAGACCTAGGCCATTTTCATCCCAGAATTTGTGCCCTTCACCATTACACCATACTGCTGCTTTGGGCCACATGGTTGATAACAGACTTGAGCTTCCTATTAATTTGAGTGAGTGATGGTGACAGCGGCAACTTTGGTGGGTACGTGCCATGGCTCTATCACTTAGTAGTGTGGACAATGTATTAGATGTCTTGTTGCTGTGACAGAATACCTGACATAAATGACTTTAAAAGAGGAAAGATTTCTTTTGCTCATGGTTTCAGAAGTTTCAATCCATCATGACAGGCAGGGCATGGCAGAAAAACTCACATCATTGTGGACAGGAATCAGAGTGGAGAAGTAACAGGAAGGGGGCAGGGCAAGATACAGCCTCCAAGGACCCACGCTCCGTGACCTCCTTCCTTCCACAAGGCCCCACTTTCCATAGTTCCACCACCTATTCAAATTTTGAATCCATCAATGGATTAAACCATTCATTAGATCAGAGTCCCCATGAGCTAGTCATCTCTGCAAACACCTGCACAGACGCACCCAGAGGTGTACTTTACTTAGTTCTTAGGTGTTTCTCAATCCAATCAAATTAACAATCAATTTTAGCCATCACAGGTAAGTTCTTTAAACTCTCTCTCTGCCTTGACTTCCTCATATGTGATCTGGAAAAAACAATAATCTTACTACTGCCAGGATCAAATACATCAAAGTCTCTGAAATACACAGAAGAGGACTTTCGAGTATAAGAGGTGCTACATAAATATTATTATTATTGTTATTGGCCAAATACCAAGAGTGGATAAAAGGAGCAGGACAGAGGTAATTTCAAAAGGTAACTGATTTCCTTAAGCAAAAGAACTCAAATGCAATTGGATATTTCTAGACCCATCTGTCTCCATCAACTACAGGCACATAAAGCCAACTGGTAAAATGAGATTAGAGCCCAGCTGGTGGACTTCTACTATGGTCCTCCCTGATTCAGATGCCAGAACTGACTGAACTTCTCTGAGACATGCAAACAGAAGACTTTGAGGAAGAATTAGGAAGACTGACTATGAACATTAGGAAGAAGGAAGAAAGAAGCAGCGTTCTCATGTGGTTAAAGAAAATACTCCACATTCCTCATCTTTTACAATGCAAGGTAACAGTGAAGCCAGCTGTCCTCTGTGGGTGGTGGAAGGTCATGCTTCAAGGACTGATGGGTGACAACAGGACTCCCCTGGCAGACACTGTTCTCAGCTTAGCTAGTTGGGAAGGTGCTGTGTAGGAGGGTGATAGTTACAGACACAAAGAAGAAGCAAGGAAGCTATCTTTCTGGCCTTTCCATGCCTCTTTCTGTTACCCTCCTTTCCTCTCCTTCCTCTCTGCCTTTCCCATTCCTTTCTGAGAACTCACAACTCATGCATGGCCTCAGGTTCCTTCCATGGAAGAAAAATAAAAACAAAAACACTACAACATACCCCATCTCAGCATTTCATTTTAAAGAGGATGTAGAAAGAGGCAGCCAGAGTTATATAAGTAAGAGAGAGGAGAATTTTTACTCAATATGGCCTTCTATCCTGCTTCCTCATGAAATTGGACATAGTTTCTTCCTAACCACAGACACCCAGGGTATTAAACAGGACTCAGCTTCCCAGGTGCCCAGGGTGGGGGAAGATGCACAGGAGAGGGTCAGAGACTGGCAGAAAAGTAGGACTTCTTTACTTGGAGAGGCCTAAGTACCTCCTGATGTAAAGTGTGTTAGGGGGAGGGGCACTCGGCCAAATGAATCACCATGCTAACTTGTGGGTGGGGTTGGAGGAGAGGGAGGTCCTTGTGGCTAACCACATTTTACTGGGAATTTTTATTGATTGTAGTTGTATTGAAAGAGACATGACTCAGACGTACCATACCCAGAGCCACGTAAAGCTCTGGGTCCTGATGGAATTTCAATGCATGAAAATGTCATGAACCACACTGTGAGATGTAAAAAATGTTTTATCAACATAGATATTCTTTGTTTCTTTCCTCCAGCGGCTGACAGACTGGCTTATTTTTCTATCTTCTTTTCACTTGAAGGCTGTGGATATAACCTGCTCAGGCCAACACATGGTTCTGTGGATGTTAGGGATGGTTTCTCTTACAAGTTGGTTTCGTTAGCCAACCACCCCTACCTGGGTATTCCTACTGCACTTTGCTCATAAATAGCATTCATCTTTTTTTTTATTTTGTTTTTCTGCTTTGTGTTGGGTAGTGTGTTTACAATTTTGTCTCCACAAATAGACTAGAAGCTATTCAAGGGTAGGGATAATAGAATAGTGATAAGCAAAGGGATAATAACAACAAAAACCGTATTACTAAATTACTGGGAGTCTTTCATCTATCAGGTACTCACCTGGCTTATCCCATTTAGGTAGGGAACAAAAAACTGTGGCTTAAAGAAGGAACCACTGTCACGTCACTAGAAATAGTGGTAGTTTATCCTAGGTTGCGTGATACTACTACCTTCCCACTATGGAAGTCTGTGTTCCTCTTGCAGAAGAATCCATCCCCTTTTATCTCACTTCTTATTCTCCTGTGTAATTCAGGCACCAACTCAAATGATAAGTATACATTTGGTGAATAGGAGCCAAACTAAATGAAAAAAAAAAAAAAAAACCAAAATGTTCCAGATCATGGTTTTCAGGGATAATTCAGGCAAGGCTTAAAGTGAAATGATAAGGAAGTGAGATATTTGATATACCATCTAGTTGTTGAAGAGCTATTAACACATACAGTCATTTTGGGCAAGTTCTGAGAGTTTCTATCCCTTCTAAGAAAGCAAAGAACATCGGTCTGCCTTATTCATTTCTTCAATTAGTTGAGGTGGTGGGGATAGGAGATGGCAAGAACACACAACACAATCTCTACTCTTTTAACAAAGTTTTAAGTGTGCAATGCATTATTTGGGACTTTAGGTATAACATATGATAGAGCGATACAGCTTATTCTTCTTGCTAAACTGAAATTTATACACATTGATTAGGCACTTCCCACCCTCCACCCCAACCCCTGTCAACCACCATTCCTCTCTTTTATTCTATGAATTTGACTATTTGTAGATAGCTCAGATTTTTAAATAATATCTCCAATATTATTTTCCTCTCAGAAACTGGCATTAGGTTTTTTTTTCTAGATTTTGAAAAAAATATCACTTGCTGTTCTCAATGTATACCTACTTGAGATTAAAAACATGGGCTAGAATTTCTAGTTTTTCAACAGGTTCTCAGAATAGGAAAGCAAGAGAATTAAAGGTTTCAATGACCTTGAAATGAATGACTGAACAAATGACAATTTATTCAGCCCCTACCATGTGTAAGACATTTTACGTGTTAGATGATTAAGAAATTAGAGGGTTTTAATCAATCTGTATTTTAGAGAAAAAAATGAAGTTCAGAAAGGGTAACAGACTTGCTGGATGTGGCACAGTCAGGATTTTGCTTAAGTATGCTAAACCTGTATTTTCTAATTGTCACACTCAAGAGTCATTTTTGGCTCATAGGTGAGTCACTTTCTTGGCTTATCAACAGCAGGATGGAATCAACAAACCAAAGGATAATATCTACACAAAGTTGAAAGGAAGGGACCACTGTCTGTTATAGAAAGCAAAAGAAACAGAAAGACCCATTATGAACTCGTCTGTCTAGACAGATGACTAAACAGGGGTCCCTCCAGGGTTAGACTTGAATTTCCTCTGTTCAGCCTTTTGGATATTTAGCAATAAAAAAAGAAGAAAGGGGAAAAAAGTCTGTGTGAAGGCTATAGTATTAATCCACCCCCCACACACACACACACTATACTACCCAGAGAGCAGTTTAAAAGTTTTTTTGTGCAGCCTGCATATGTTAAAGTTTCAAGCAGAAATTAGATTGAGACAAGAAGAACCCTAAAAATACTTGTGCTGTCTGGCTAAAGACCCAAAAACATGGTCCTAAATGTCCCTTTATAGCTCCAGTGACAGCAGTTTGAACTCACAGAGGGAGCAGGGTCTCCTCCAGGTGTCCCTCTAGCAGGGGATAAAAAGGCATTGAGGTTGTACTTCTCATCTTTCACATGAGCTGGCAAGTCACTTCTCTCCTGCTCCTTCTGTGCCCTGGGGATGCTGCACTTTTTCTAACTTATAATATGAAAAATACTACTTGAAGAGGGAAGAAAAAGTCAGTATCCTTTCATCAAGGCTGAAAGGTATAAATGAAGCTGCTGATGATAAAACCTTGTAAAAAGCCTATTAATGTTGCAATGTTTTAGGTACACAACATTTCTTCAAGGTGGGCAATTAGCAGTTGGCTAGCTGACCAAGGGGCCCATGGAGAAACAGGGAGCATAACAACTGACTTCCCAAGAAGTACTTAGCAAGGTGCAACATTCTGTGCCTATGATGGCCTATATTTCCAAAATTCGTTCTCTCCCTTATTTAACCAATATTTATTGGATGCCTAAATCTGCAACATTCTTTCCTAGGTACAGTATTGACAGAGGTTAGGAACTGGCTATGGAATTTCTAGGATCCTATTCTAATATTTTAATAGGCACTAGAAAATCAATGCACTTAGCTGGGTCCAGGTGGATCATGCCTACAATCTCAGTGCTTGGAAAGTGGAGGTAGGAGGATCATGAGTTCAAGACCAGCCTAGAACACATAGTGAGTTCAAGATCAGCCTGGGCTACATAGCAAGTTCCTGTCTCAAAAAACAAATGCAAACAAAAAAGAAAACCAATAGAATTGTTTAAGTAAGAAGTGGGTACTTAGATTTACCAGCCTGAAAACAAAACAAAAAAACAACCAAACAACAACAACAAACAGTTGTCCAATCCAGGAAACAATATAAAAAACACCAGGATTTTATACTGCATACTCTAATTATTACCCAACCTGGACAAGAGAAAAACTTAAGAATGCCTTCATCCTGTATATAAATTCATAGACGAGGAAACTATTTCCATTCTTCAAATGGGGAAAACAAAGAATGGTGCAGGAGCCACTGCCTAACTTCAATACCTGCATTTAAACTCATGAGTTCTGCTTTCATTGGTTTTTAGGAGAGAAATGCTATATTTTTAAAAACAGAAAAAGAAACATATCCAAGCATATCTTTTTCCTTTGTTAGAAAAGAAGGATTCTCCTTTTTTAACCTCTCATTCTTTCAAATAAATTTTCATTTAAAATTTTAATTTCCCATCATAGGGGTCTGATTACTAGGATGAACTTTGGTGTCAAACAGACCAAGTTCAAGTTCTGGTTCTGCCACTTATCCACTGTGTGATTATGGGGAAATTATACATGGTACATGTAAGCCTCCACATTCTTATCTGTAAAATTGACGATAATAATGTTTATGTATAATGCCAACATGGAGATTAGCCCAGGGCCTGATATAATATTCAGTAACTGATGGTTAGCATTATTTTCATATTGTTATTAAAGATAAAATCACTCTCCCTTTACTTTAACGCCCCCATCCAAATAGATTCCTTTCCTACATGCAAAAATACACTCAGAATACAACAAAGATAGCTAGACAAAGCCACACAGTTTTATCCAAGCTGTGGATACCCCCAAATTGAGGCTCTCAACTCTGGTAACAAATTAGAATCACCTGGGCAACTTTTTAAAACTAAAGATACCAGATCCCTTCCCAGACTACCTAAGTCAGAATTCCTGCAGGATGGACTCTAGTGTAAGTAACATAAGATTTCCCAGGTGATATTCATGCATAGCAGAGCATTACAAACAGCAATGCAGCCTTGACAGTGGGCAAAGTTCCCAACCCAGAGCCTGAGCACTTTGATATCTGAAGCCCAAGTTCAAGTGGGTCACTGTACCAGCATACCTGGTAGGTTAGCTGTTCTTGGTGATTCACCTGTTTAGTTTCTGAAAAACAATTTGCTCTCTTCCTAACAATAACACTGGAGTTAATCATCCCTGAAGTCACAGCAGCCACCATTCCACAGGGAGCTATTTTCCTAGCTTCCCGAATATGGACAATGAAAGAAGTTAAGTAGCAGTCTTGAGAAAACAAGCAACACAGACCAGGAAAATAGAGAAGCAACCCCTGCTGCTGATGTGAACACATACGCAGTCAGCTCCACTTCAGAGCAAAGATACAATCCAACTGAATATTAGAAAAATATGGTCTGACCATTTAGATTTCAGAAGGATCCAAAACTAATTTAGACTCCAGTTGGTGGACAAAGTTCACATTCAGCAAAACAGCTCCAGCAGTTGCATCATACACACAACAGAGCAATTCAGAAGTGCAGATGTCCAGCCATGTGCAAAACAATGCTTTCATTTTTGTCTTCTCTTTCCCACCACTGACCCTGAGAGCAGGCTGGAAAAGCTTAGCATCTGTTGCTACTAATAATAGGCTGTGGAGATGATTATTTATGAACTTGCAAGCATCAAGCTACCTTGCACGCTCAAAGGCTGTCAGAGCAGAGAGATGTCACTGCCTTGGGATCAAACAGCAGATGCCCCATGCCAGGCAGGGTACTTTCCAGTTTGTGCACTGGATACAAAAAGAAGAAGTATAATTCTAGACAGTCTACCTGGTGGGTCATTACTGTCAGGAGACCATGGTTCGGGTAAGACAAGACTTGTTCTAGGGAACATGGTACACCATGTTGAAGATGGCATGGGGCTCACACAGATAGATAAAAAGCAAGAACATCATGCTCCCTCTAGCTAACAGTCAGCAGTCACAGACCGATCCTCTCATGGAAACTTAGCCTGAATCCTTACTATGGACAACATCTGCCAGACACAGCTAGGCATGTCAGGACCAGGGTAGCAATCCAGGCCCCTGAGGCTAAGGGATGGCACTACATGTTGTGGAAGTAAGTCTGAGCTTCAGCACTTCCCTGACATACATAAACTTCACATGACACATCAGGACTTGCTTCAGAAAGCTGGTATATCCAACTGTGACTTTTACGCTACATAAACTTGTCTCTGTAAGAAGAGAAAGTAATTTATAAAGATGAAGGGAAATGACATTTATGTCTATCTTATAAAATCAACCTACTAAGTTTTCAGTCAATATCCACTAGAACGTTCCCCGTAATTCTACAAATAAATCAACAGAGTGGATAGAATCATGTCATACTCAAAATATTTAGGGCTTTTAGCATGGGTGAAATTCTTTCTTTCCTAACTTCTCCACCTACTCTGTAATAGACTCTATGATTTGCTCAAAGTGTTGACTCCTCCTCCCTCCTAGGCCAATCCCCAGCCAGCCTCTCCTTTGTGCCCTCTTCTCACCCTATCAAAATCATACTTGGCCATGTGACTTGCCTTAGACAATGAATGTGGGTCAGGGCTGTCACATCTCATGGTTCTCCCATGGGATCACCATGCCCAGGTTAGGGCCAGTTCCCTTGGCCTGGGTTCCAGAGTGGAAATCTCAGAGCAGAGCACAGCCAACCCACAAGGTCCACTAATATGAATGAGAGAAATATTTGTCATATGCTATAGAGATTGAGAGAAAAGCTCAGATAATAACTTTGAAATTATAAAACAATGCTGAATTTCATGGAGCTCCAATATACCACAGTGCACCAAGACATGGATGTTTATGTACAGCAGGTCAAGTCTGTCTTCCAAGTGTATCAACTCTGAATAATAAATACTTGATATAACCACATGGTCTTGTTCTCCAGCCCCAGTCTTTCAATGGGGTTCCCTTGTAGAAACACATCATTTTTTTTTCAAAGACCACACTAAACCTTTCTTGCTGTTTTTCATGATTCATCAAAATGGCAGTCATGCAAACTCACAGAGGAAGAAACATGAAAGTACAAATCTTCACCTTTCAGAAAACATAAAACGGCTTCCTATTGATGCTTGGTGATGCCAACTACAATCTCAAAGGTCATCTTTCAAGTGGTAAATATCATCTCCTCAAAGAAGATTTCCTTCACCTCTCTGGGACAAGTTAAGCAATTCTTTTAGCCTATTAGATCCTTACTTATAATCAACCACACAGTGTTGGCTTTTTGTTTTTATTTGACTGGTCTGGTCTGCCTTACTTTCTCTCTAACCAAAGCCTCTCTGAGCATGGGGTGTATGCTATATCCCGATTCCATCAGTCAGCATCCAGTACCCTCAATAGCTCTTGTACAGATAGATGAAGGAATAAAATCAACGTTCCAATGTAAAGTCCTGTTGTTCAAAACTTAAGAATTAGAAAGCAAACTCTGGCCCAACAGAAATCTATTTGACAGATAAGAGACATAGTTTCACAAATTCCCTGGCTTATGAGCTCATTTCAACATTTAGGCAAAAGTATTTCCATTTCTTGCACGAGGCACAGCTGGACAGATTCATAGACCCTTCCAAGTCTGATTTTTTTCAGAGAAAGGTCATCTGTCATTCTTGTAGGCTAAGGATTGGTCACCTGGTTTAGTGCTGTGTCCCTGGCCACTGAGTGGAAGAAGGTTATTACAAGGCAATACAGCAAGTACAAATGCCAACAGCCACCAGTCCACACTTGTCAGCATAAGATAAGAGACCATGGGGGGTTATTTTCATGCACAGAAGAACACACAGTTAACTTCTTCCCAGAAAGGAAGGAAGTGAGTTGCCAATAACTAAATTAAAGCAATCAAATAAGAAAATAATTGATATAAGGAACCTATCAAACTATTTGCTAAAGAAAGAACCCAGCACAAGGCAAGTCTGCTTGAGATTCTTGTTACACTGCAGTTTTACCTAGAAATGCAGTTGCAAAATTCCATTCTAATGCCTCACAAAGACTTCCTCAGTGACATTCCTGCTTCTACCTTGGCTAGTCTCAACTTAACAGCCACAGTACACTTTTGGTTAAATCACCCTTTTACCCATTATATTCAGAGGACAAACCACAGATCTCAGATGACTCACAAGGCTCCACATGAACTGTCCATTATTTTATTTACTATTATTATTATTATTTTGAGTTTCTTTTTTTTTTTTTTTGAGAAAGGTTCTCACTATGTAACCCAGGCTAGCCTCAAACTTGTGATCCCACCTGCCTCTGCCTCCAAGTACAAGGATTACCACCATACCTGTCCTCTCACTATCTTTCTAATCTCATCTCCTAGGATGCTTTTGATAATCCTGGAACACGCCAGGATTTCCCTTTGCCAGAAATGCTTTCCCTATAGCCACTCTGATCTCCTTTGAGACTCTGCTTCAACCCCATCTTCCTAAAGAACCCTTCCATGTCCTGCTTATTTAAAATCATAGCTCACCTCTCCTTCCCCTAAACTCATTCTATTTATCCTCCCTATAACATTTATCAAATTCTACCATCCTTATTTAATCTTTATTTTTAATTGTCTGTCTTCCTGTACCAGAAGGCAAAGATTTTTGCTGTTCTATTCACTGGTGGTATTACTTGGAACTAGACTGGTATCTGACACAAACAGACAATCAATAAATACCACAAAATAAACTAGCATACCATAAGGATGCCCTCTCTTTACCTTGGCCTTCCCAAGAGCTTTGTCCACATTGGACATTTATTTTAGATTCATATTTGTATTTGGAGTTAATGTAGAGATCTTTGTTAAAGCCTTGTTAGGAAGTAAAATTAACTCTATCGATCATTCTTCTTATACTTCAAGAGCCACATAGGCTATTTAGTGATGCAGACCATACAGGAGAACTAGATATTTCTCTAAACAGTAGGATGGCCCAACAAAAACTACAGTAGTTATAGAATATTCATACTGTAGATTGGATTCAAAACACTGGATGCTTCAAAAGATTACATCAGAATGCCAGGAGGCATAGAATTACATAAGTCAAATATGTCACTATCACTAACTTTCCTTTTTAATAGCTCCGTTAGATTCCCACCACTTTAATACCTCTGCTTAAGAAAAGTGCAGTTACCGGAAACTGAGCTTGGCTGAGATAGTAGAGTTTACATTCCATTGTTGGCTAGAGCCTCACCCCACGGAATGTGTCAGAACATGATTCAGGCCATAAAGAGGATGGTAATGCTTTGACCAAACATTACCCTGGGGAATTTTACATTAACACATTATATAATACATGTCACATCTACATTGAACACTAGCTTTAAAAATACCCTTCTCAGCTGGGCGTGGTGGCACACACACGTAATCCTAGCACTCAGGAGGCTGAGGCAGGAGGATTGTGAGTTCCAGGCCAACCTGAGCTGCAGAGCAAGACCCTGGGTCAAAAAAATAAGCAAGGAAACAAACAAAAAAGCCTTTGTACCTTACAGTTACCTGATGAAGGCACTGAGTGAAGGAATTCATCTCCTTGCATAATTCTAAGCTGGGCACTTGGGAAAATGGGAAGCACAGTGTGAAAACTTCACCTGGGCTGAGGATTCAGGATCCCAACTTGTAACACCAGCTGATCAAACACAGGCCCCACTGGATCCGCCTGAGTCAACAGACCTGTATAATCAGAGCAGCCACTGCCCGTGCCAGCTGCAAACTCCAGGGGAGTCAGAAGTACCTGCAGTGTCAGTCTAGATTGTGCTAACTCAATTCCCCTACCAGGCGAATCCACCTAGGCAGGCCTAAGAACAGGGCCAGGAACTGCCCCTGCCCCCAAATACAAATATAAGCTAGGCTCTGAATGCATCTTTAAATCTTAACAGAGCTACTTAACAGCCTCTTACTCAGTACATACTTAAAAACACTGTTAATCCACTCATTCATACAGGGACTGTCTTTGTTGTTTATCCTCTGTATCTATTTCTTTTTTTCTTTCTTTTTGCAGTATTGGGGGCTGAACTCAGGGTGCTGCACTTGCTAGGCAGGCACCCTACAACTTGAACTCTGTCACCAGCCTCCCTCTGGATTCATAGCTTGTTAGGAAATCTTTAACAGGCTAACCTTACCTTAACATTACCACTACTACTATTTACTATTATTATTATTGGGGATAATAAATTTAAAAAGAGAAAAATGATTCTGAAGCCACTGGTCTGTGAGGAGCATGAACAACTTTATCTCCCAGGGTATTTTAAAGCTGAGGGTGCATCAGAACAACCAGTCTCATCATCAGTGTCAGAACATGGAATTATCAACCAACGCTCAGGTTACAGTGTGAGGAAAGCAAGAGGCACCACAGGCCTCGAGCTGCCTCCAGCCACTCCCAGCATCTTCTTGGAAAGGACAGTGGTTCACGCAAGGTGACACGGATGGCCCTCGAGCTGCTTGGCACAGGCCGACTCCACTTAACGAGTGTTCAGAATCACACTCAGCATGGAGAAATTCACCCTGACCCTGGATGCTTGCCCCCTGGCAAACCCTCACTTACATTTTTACTCAATTACTATTTCTAAGAACAGAGAAAAAAAAAAAAAATCAGAGCCCCACCGCTCAGCAGTCTTGCATGAATGATCTGAGAAGGGTCAGCTGACTTTTCCCACAGGCCTGTCAGTTGGGGTAGGGGAGCCCTATGGAGCTTGCGCTCTATCTCCCTGTCTATACCCACAGACATGCTACTGATATTCCCAGAGTCAGGGTAGGTTTCCAATGCTGTGTTCATCAAAGAAAGAGGAACGCTTTCAGAAGTCAAGTGATGGAAAATAACCCCAAGCAAGAAGGAGGGTCTGAGAAGAAAATCCACTCAAAGAACCAGGGAAGGTCTCTCAACCTGTTTGCTACGGAAGGGAGGAATGAGAAGGAAATCGGCCCAAAATAGTAGGTGAGAGTCATAAAAATGAACAGGAGTGGATTCCACAAGGAAAGCAAAAGGAAGGAGAAGCAAGCTTGGAGTCTCCCAGGTAAGTGGAAAACACCCAAGTCAGACCTGAATTCAGATGTTGACCAAGGACAAGGTATTGACCAGTCCAAATGATAATTTCCTGAAAAATGGAGATTGCCATCTTGGCCTTCCCTGACCAACCAATGGGAATTGCCAATGGGAACTGGGAAGATTATGTGATGATACGTCTTAGGTACCAGGGACTTTGGGTATTCAACAAATTTTTACCTTCTCTCTTGCTCTTCCCTTTTTCTTTCCCAAAAGTCAGCCCATGAGAAGGGAGAAATTGGACAATTAACCCTTTAGTTTAGAGATGAAATAAAACAAATCTTCAGAGCTTGGAAACAAAATACAATCTGTCTCACAAAAGGGAGCTTTGAAAGCATGGATTGAGTCTTTCACTACTTTTATTCACATCGCAGCTTCCAGCCACTTTGAGACCTCTATACAAAAGTAAATATAGACTGTCAACAGAATTAGACTTTTTCTTTTTTGGGGAGATGGGGGAACCCAGTTCTGGTTACTATAAATAAACTATACTGATTCCTAAAAAGCAAGATTGGGCATGGCAAATTGCAGAATGGAATACCCAGGGAACCAGGTGTGTAGTGGGGCGATAAAAACATTTCCTTTGTCTCTATCCAGTACCTCTCCCACATTCGGAATCAACGCAAGCCAAGCCTTGCCAGGGCCTCAAACATATGCAGTGAGCTAATGCCAGGATTACATATGAGTCTGTTTTCCTTTCTTCCTGAGCATGGTTTGAGAACAACTTAACCATGGAATTCGTTGAGTATCAGGATCACTCAAGTCCTATTCTTTGCTGTGGACTCACTGCCCAATGTACAGTAGGCATTTAATAAATGCTAGTTGAAATTGATTAATATTCCAAATCAGAAATCAGTAGAGACTTCTGGCTTCAGTGCCCCTCAGTCGAACATGTGGCACTGTCTCTGAGGAACTTACACTTGGCTTGAGGGCCAGGGGAAAGTGGTTTGAGCAAGTAGCACTCTGCCAGGTCCAGTTAGCTGAGGACCTGACTCATTCATTTTATCATGCAACATAGACATGTTAATATGAAGGGCACAAAAACCAGTATCAGCATAACTCTCCCACAGGCCTCCCTCTAGAACCTCAAAGAGAGAAAAATCTCCTTTCACTTTTTTCAGTATAAGAAACATTAACTGAACAAATACTTTATGTCAGAAGTAGGAACACAGGCACAATAGATATTAAAAAGGGACCTTCCCTTGATATTCAAGTCAGCTCTCCAAAAAGTAGCCTCCGTAGGGGTCAGGAGATCAATTTTTAAAATCTCTCTGTGACTCCTGGAACATTATATCTTATTCACATACTGCAGTCAAGTCATGGCATTACTTCCAAGTTATTTATCAGTTTTTCTCATGAAACTCTATCTAAAAAACTTTCAGAACCTTTGTGATTGCTCATCTACAAGGCTGCATTTCAGAATCCTATCTTGCCTCTTACAAGTTCCCCAATGGAGATAGATACTACAGACGGACTTGATATCACCATGTCAAAGGAATAAAGTGGACAAGTGTACTCACCAAGGTACCCACAAAGCACCTGGGACTGTCTGGCGCACAAGCTGCCCACTGAGCCAGAGGGTGTTGTAACAACTGGGCAGACAGCTAGGAGTTTTAAAAAGCACAGTCATTAGCTATTTTACTGAAGAGATGCCTGACACAGAAGTATACAAAGATTCACAGTAGAAGAGAGACTCATGAATGTTTTTATCATCCCACCAAGAAACATAAAGTCCCTGGGTCATACCCAGGGCCAGGGGATTAGACACTGGGGGGCTATGGAGGGTTCTGGATTCTAGTTCCAGATCTCCTGGCTTGTCTTAACCAGCCTTCAGACTCCTGAATTCAGGAATTTTCCCTTTAATATGCTCTGGCATTAAAAAAAACAATGTATAATTTATATACTGAAATGAATTATATTAAAGATGAAAGACCCCCTTTGACAAAAGAGAGTCTACCTGTTAAGAATAAAACATGGGGTTTTATTTGGCTGGTCTAGATTTCAGTGTTCTTAAAACCGCCTGTTATTTTTTGTAGTTTGCATATGCAAATGCTTTCTCAAATGAGTCAAAAATGCAAGTGTCTGTTGGTTTGGAGCTGCTTAGCTAAAATTTCAAAAGCTAGAACTCTTTGAGATTGATTAAGCAAATCTTCTTGAAGAGCTAGGAACTTCACTTTCTTAAAGTAACAGCAATCAGAAATGGATAGTGCCCACCTTAATCTCAAACAAGAAAATACACCCCAAAATACCTCAAATGGAAGAGAAAAAAACTAATGCACATCAAAGGCTTTCCTATCTGTGATAGGATCTTTGCATGAGGAGATATGGAGTAAACCCCTGTTCGCTCTTTGATTTCCCAAGAATCTTTGGACAAACCCCTGAGTTTACCTGAGTCATGTGTCTACAACATGAGCTGTAATGCTACCCCTAAGAGTTTTTCTAAAATTGAGGTGCTCTATTTAAAAGAGACTGACAGATAAAAGTGACTGAGGAATGTAATCATATTAGTTACTTAACTTATGTGATAAAGAAGATCTGACTGCAAGGATGTGATTCTTTCCTTTCCCTCTTGAGCTCTTAGAATCCATGCACAACTTCTGTTTCCATAGAAGTAGCACACACACTTTTCACACCTGACTTGAACTTCCTTTTGACAAAAGACAAAGATCTCATGGATTCCTCTCAATTTTCTTCCACATTTATGCCTCCAAACACTCAATTTTAAAATGGATAATGACACCATGATAAGTCACACCCTGTAACTTATCATCTCCAACATTCAGTCCACTGCTAAGATCCCAGTGACAGATGTTCACACATGTGTGGATTGTACTTTCTAGCCAGAACATTCTTTAATTAAGATACGGGGCTGTACACGGCCAATGTAGCATGGAAGGGCTTCTCTGAGCACAGGTCACTGTCCCATTGCTGCCAAATGATGCTTCCTGCTGACAAGGGCTCCCACATCTTCCCACCAATAGGCAGCCATGTTGTTTATTTTTTAAGCTTTTCCCATAGCCTGATAAGGAGAATATTCCTTCAGATATTCAGTCAGCAAAGACAGGAAGCTACACTGGGTGTAAACTGTCACAAGATTAACAAGTCAAGCAAAGTCTTCTCCTACATATCTGACCTTTAAAAAAAGATGCTGAAATGTACCTGAAATAAGAATCTCAAAGAATACAATGGAAGAAAGGCAGCACATGCTTGGTTAGCAATAATTTTTCCCTCAACTATGGCCCTGTGCATTTCTTGAGGGGGATTTAAGTCCTTTTCCTGGGAAACAGCACCTTCTTCAGGCCAGTGTATGTCGTGGTACAGAAGAGGGACACTTGTGTCCGTGGAATTTAGATCCCTGACATGCCCAAGATCACCTAGGTCATAGGAGTCTGTATGGGAACATGATGAGGTAACTATTGTCACTGGCAGTCTCCAGCATGCAGTCCTCGAGTATGCACCTTTGGTTTGCTTTCACTATGCTATGAAGTGGCAGTGTTAAAATCCTTTCTTTTCTTGCTGTCGTTTGGATATTATTGTTTATTTTATGTGTTTTTGTTTTTAAGCAGGGCTGAAGGAGAAGGAGCTGTGGTGATGATCCAATAGCTTAGGAGTTAAGCTTATAAATTAGCTAGAACTATAAAGGTAGTAATAGTGACCACTCAGGACACAAAAACAGTCCTTAGTTTTTAAATAACCAATTTTCAATCATCTACATGATCAAAATAGCACTGAGATTATAGATACACTTTTTTCAGGTCAATGAGGTTCTGGATATATGTGAGATGCCTTATAAAATATGAAACACTATGAAAATCTGAGACACTTATCATCTTAGAGACAATACCTTCTAGAAGAATTTAGGTAGTCACTAATTAATAATGGGGGGCTATGGGTCATACAAATCATAAGACAAAATTAGTTCTAGAATTAAAATTTTGTATGGGTGATTTACAAAATAACTAAACAGCCATGATGTGAAAGATACAAGTGCTGGGGTTTATTTTTGCCTGTGATGACACAGCTAAGTAATAACACAAAACAAAGCTACAACTCAGGAGCAGGTAACATTTTCTTGAGCCTCCTGACTGGATTGTTTTCAGGTCAAATGAGGTTTTTTAAAAGGCTTTTCTAAGTTGTAAGTCATAAAGACCTGGACCATGCAAAACTTTACCATACAAAAGAATCACCTATGGTGCTTATTATAAATGCAGGGTCCCAAGCCTTTTGTCTCTACCCCCACCAGATTATTATTCATGGTTTCAAGATGGCACCAGAAACCTGTACCTTGACAAGAAGGCCAGATATTCTCTTGCAACTGGTTCAGAAATGCACTCTGTAAACACTGTATGAAGCTTATTGCATATAATTAAATGCCATTAAAAGTTCTCAATAAATTTGACCGGGCAAATTGGCTCAAACCTGTAATCCTTGTTACCAGAGAGGTGAACGTCTGGAGGATCATAGTTCAAGGCCAACCCAGGCAAAAAGCTTGGGAGACCTCATCTCAACCAGTGAAAGCTGGGCATGATTTTCCTGCCTGTCATCCCAGCTACATGGTCCAGTCTGGCCCAGGCGTAAATGCAAGACCTTATCCCAACAATAACTAAAGCAAAAAGGGCTGGTAACATGACTCAAGTGGTAGAACACCTACATACCAAGCACAAGGCCCTGAGTTAAAACCCAGTACCATCAAAAACAAATAAATAATTTCAGTAAATGTCAAATTAGCGCCAATCTACCCCACCCTCCACACAAACATATAATGCAGTTGTCTTGTGATTACAACAATTCTGTTCTATAAGTGACACTACCATTTTCTCCCAATAGGAAATGACAATGAATTTCTACTGTTCTTAGGGAATTCCCACAACTGCTATTCAGAAAGAGAAAATTGTTCCAAATATAAATTGGTCTAAATACATAATAATTCAGGAGGATCAACTTGCTTTAAGACCTCTTTCTAGAATCTGAGTGCTTGTAACAAAAAAATTAATAAAATTAGACATTGACTCTACACACACAGTTTCATTATTTATGGTAATATTTTATGACAGTGGAAGTCTTCTGAAATATGTCTCTCTCCAAGACAAACTAAACCCATCCCCTTAACTCATGGAGAAGAAAAGCACAAGTTTAGTAGGCAAAAAGAAGCAGTCAGGACAATAGTTTATAGATCCGACTTAACAATCCAAGTCTTAATACTATGAAAAGGTACAAATGAGTGACTAAATGACTACTCACATAATGGCAGTTTTTAAAAACTGCCTCAAGCTGTCTCAGATAGAAAACAGGTGGAGACAGATGCCAGCAACCCACACTGGTGGGCTTAACAGACTCCTCTGAAGATAGGACCTGTTGCCTCAGTACCTCAGGTGATGACTATAGTTGAGCTCTTGTTCTGCGTCCCTCTCCTTAAACTGCAGAGCCCAAAATGCCAAAGGGATGTGCTTACAGGTGGAAAGGCTTGCCAACAGAAAATCCCGAGCGACGTCTGAGGGGATAGCTCCTTCAGCAAATCCTCCTCCTCTGCAAAGAAATGTCCTCCAGCTGCGATGTGTTTATCAGAGTAGGTCATTTACCTTCTTTTTTAGGACTTTTCAAGTCCATAGATTAATGGCTAGAGATTTTTAGAAAGCATGCAAAAACAATTCCAGTGGTATTGTCCTAAAGATGTCAAAGCAGAAGTGAAAATGATGTTAAGTAAAGAATGGATATATAGAAGAGTATCCCCCAAGTGGAAGAAGTCTGGAATAGTTAGAACAATCTCTGATAAAGTCCATCTATGAAGCATTGAAATTACCAACACTGAAATGAATCCAAAACTTTAAAATTCAATTACAGTTCCCAGAATGTTCCCATTTATGTTTTTGGCAACCATAAATATTTTGGTGTTCTTAAAACCCACGGACACACACAAAAAAAATCCACAATAATCTTTTTTCAGGCAGAGAGACTTGCGAAGATCACTGGACTTATCATTTCAATGTCTTTCTCAGAGCTGAATTCTGCATTCCTATTCACAAGATGAAGTAACAAATAAGGATTCTTACAACAGCCTAAAGTTGTGAATGAATGGTTATCTGGGAACCAGCTTGTCAAAAGAGATGTGGTATTTGTCAGTGTGCTATGGCTAGGGAGGGAAAGCCACATGAACAGAGCCAAGATCTAAATCGCAGCCTTTTTGCTTTTTCTTTTATGAGACTGGAGAGATGCTACAGTGTTTTCCTGAAAGAAACAACAACTCCACAAGAGCACTCTTATTTTCAAAGATCTGCTCCCTGACTTTTCTTTTAGAAATAATGGGTCTCTTTCTCAGGAACAACCTGCTTTCCCTCCTAGTTACCAACCAGGAAGGGGCCAGGAAGGCCTGAGGTAACAGGGACATCCTCCCTGGGGACAGAGATGCATGGAACATGCTAGTGTGAAAGAAAACAGCTGCCTGTGGAAGGTTGGAAACGCCTTCAAACCATTTTCAAGGTTTGGACTTCAGAACATCCAAAAAAGCATTTTCCATCTGCCTTCAGTTTCTCAAGTCACTGTGGTTAAAGGAACATCTAAGCCAAACATTTCTAACTTATCAGGCATAACAAATCCAAGTGCTCATTTGAGAGAACGAAGGGACGGTCCCAGTTCACAGAGCATCGCTTTCTCAGCATGCTGAGCTTTCCCTCCTCAAAGACACTAAATCCAGTCAACTCAATTCCTCTCAGTCAGCCAAGTTTTCTGACACCAGTGAAGTGGATTTCCTGGGTTGCCCCAGGAAATCCCAGATGCTAATTCACTGAGAAAATGTTTTGCACTGCTAACAACAATCCAAGGCCTCAGAGTCTTCTCTCTGATATCACTACTTAGGCTTTCATTTCTCCTCCTCAAATCCTTTGGGGTGACTCATAAACAGTCCTGCCCCTTCCTCTCATCAGCTTCCTCTTTGAGACTCCTACTCCCTACTGTCTTTCCATAGCTGAAGACTCAACCTGACCCCTCAGAGACTGCTGCACCAGTGTGCTAAATGATGGAGGTGGAATGAGGTCTAACATGGCTGCCTGACTGCACTCAGCCTTGATCCAAATGTCCTGGCTTCCTTGTCAATAGAGACTCTCCCTGGGGGGGAGGATGAGAGAGAGGGAACCTGTGAGAAAGGTAGGAACTGGGCCCAGAAGTGCCAGAAGCAGCTACCAGGTGTTTCTTCACATGTCATCATCAATGCCCTAGCTAGAAACCAGCTCTGACTTTCTTCATCTTCACAAATGAAGAAACTGAGGCTCAGTCATGTGAAGAGGTCTTCACCCTGGCGACAAAGCTAATAGTGGTAGAGGTAAGATCTGATGTAATGAAACAGTTCTGATAACTTGCACTGAGAAAGCCAAGTTGCTAACCAAACCAGGACTACTTTTTAATAATTGCCAAAGAGCTAGAGTAGGACTTCTTGTCTTTTGATGCTACCACCTCCTTTTTGGCCTCTGAAATTCCTTTGGTGTCATTCCTTTTTATTTATTCTCTTTCCTTTCTTTATTGGGTCTATCCAGTTCCAAAGTCTTTGCTCATTGTATGACACTAGTCTGCCTTCCCAAATAACTCTCTGAAAAAGATGAAAGAAATGTCCTATCAATCTAATTTATTAAACATTTGTGAAAAAAAAAAAAACGGTTGCAGTAAAAGACCAAAACCAGACCTAAGTGTGGTCTGTGCATGCCTGTGATTCCAACTACTCTGGGTGCAGAAGCAAGGGGATGGTGAGTTCAAAGCTAACCTGGAGAAAGTTAAGGAGACACTATTTCAAAACTAAAATACAAACAAAAGGGGATGGTGGTGTGGCTCAAGTGTTAGAGTGCTTGCCTAGTGTGCAAGAGGCCCTGGGTTCAATCCCCAGTACAGAAAAAAAAAAAAAAAAAAAAAGTTGACCCAAACCAGGTGCTTAATAAATTACTTTCTATCAACCAAGTAACATGTTACAGGGAAAAAAGACCCAAGCTTTATACACAGCTTCAGACATATATTTGCTGCTTTTACATTTTACATTTGCAGAGTTTGTAAACTCCCTATAGGAGAGGACAGTCACCACTCTCTTACAGATGAACTGCATGGTTTTTTGAGGAGGTCAAGAAAAGTCATGTTATCCACTTCCTGTGTTCTGTATTAGGACCTTTATTCTCAGTGAGGACTGAAAGCCTTACCTCTATAAAACATCACTGATAGAAACAGCAACATCTAGGTCCTCAAATATCAAAGGGAAAATGGTAGCCCCAACCTCAGTGAGTTGTTTGTGAAGAGAAAATTAGTACATCCATGTAAAAGAATTTTTAAAAATGTGCTTAGCACATAGTGAGTATGTAATAAAGGTTATCTTTCATCATGTCATCAGCAGCATCATTCTTATCATTGTCTGAAAATTTAGCTCCAGGACATGACTTTCTTTTTTGTGATGCTGGGACTTGAACTCAGGGCCTACACCTTGAGCCACTCCACCAGCCCTTTTTGTATTAGGTATTTTCAAGATAGGGTCTCGCCAACTATTTGCCTAGGATGGCTACGAACCTCTATCCTCCTGATCTCTGCCTCCTGAGTAGCTAGGATTATAGGCGTGAGCCACCAGCGCCCAGCTCATTTTAATACTCCTAAAATCCAGATCCTCAATCAGTGGCATGTTAGAGTCAACTGCAGCAGTAGTTCTTCCTTGGTGCCACATAAAATAATGGTGCTTCTTAAAGTCAAAGGTGTTTGCAATTCAATGAATACTGGCCTCCATGCAAAGGCCTACTAAATGCCAGAACAGCTGCACTAGGGGCTTCTTCATACACATCATCAATCCTTTTTGACCTCAGCAAGTGACCCAGTGAAGAGTCCTGCCATCTCCCACAAACTCAGCATAGTATCAAATGGGGACTTGCATAAGCATTTATTTGCCCATCACATATATGGATGTTCCATCATGGTGAAAGGGAAGGAGGCAATTTAGATTGTGAAGAAGAGGTCAAGGGGAGTTTTATGCAGAGTCAAGGCCACCCAGCTCATCCATGAAGCAAGGTGGTGGAAGAGGCAAACACCCACTTTGAGCTATCAGAAGTTAGGAAAGAAACAAAACAAACAACCACCCAAAGCAGCTTGTGGTTACAGCAAGATGCAAATGTCTTCTAAACAAATGACAGAAGCAAACTTTTCAGTCTAAACAAACCCATTAAAGCATCCCCAACATGTTATTAGATTTAAAAAAAAAAAAAAAGATACCTGCAGAACACTAATTCCTAGGTTAAAAACTATTTTTGTTTAAAAATTTTTTTAAGCACACCATATATGCGTTCAACATGACAATGGAAACATTTGTTTATCTCAGCCAGAGACACATTTCATCAAGCTGCCTGGAATCTGCAAAGTGGAATACACCCTGAAGCAGAAAGACTGCCTAAGCAGAGCAAGCACATCTGGCAAATTCAAATCCTCTCTCCAGGATCCCGCCAGGACCGGAAATGCTACAAGACAGCAGAAAGGGCTCTCTTCAGAGCTGCTCCATGGTTTGCTCGCTGCTCACTCCACTCCTGAACCTAGAAAGGGAGGTGAGGAAGGCGGAATCTGACCACAGTCACACTCTAGGGATGGCCTGCACACCTCTCCCACAGCCATGCTCCTCCACTCTATTTTCCAGAACTTTCTAAAAATGCAGCCTGCAGTATGTCGTAATCTCTGGGTAAAGGCCTAGGAGTCGGTGACCTCCTCAGTTCTAACCCAGATTTGATGTGAGTTCAACAGTGAGTCACTAGCCCTTTTTTTTCAAATCTCCATTTCCTCTAGGAAAAATGATCTGTCATTCTTTCTTATCTTTATATGGAAGATGCTGCAAGGAGGTTACACCATCATCATCCTTTCACCAGCAAGAAGTCATCGCTCAAAAAGTGCAGCTCCTTGTGTGGACCACAGGGGTCACTGGAGAGACACAGATGGCTCCTAGTTTTCTCCCGGTCTCTCAAGTGGTCCCCACCTGCCCCTCAAGCTTCAGGAAGCCCAGCCACTCTCCAGTAGGATCTCCTCAGGAGAGGCATGAGACGTGTTGTCCTCACTTAGCAGCAAAAATTACCTAACTGTTTCAGTTTTAAACTATATTTTTCTTTAAGGTTTTTTTCCTAGTTAGAAATGTGAAAAAGAGGAAATCCCAAAGGAGAATGTGGCCTAACACAAATCGCAAATGTAACCACAACTAGGCACTAGAGTTAGCACAAGGTATGATGTAATAAAGAGGGAGAGAGATTAAAGTGTGGTGTGTTGTGTATTAATAACTCAACCATTCTGGAAGTCAAAGGGTCCAAGTCTCTCTCTCTCTCTCTCTCTCTCTCTCTCTCTCTCTCTGTTTTACACACTCACAGATAGACAGTCTTAAAACAAAACTACTACATAAAGTAAGACTGCTACTGTGTTCTAACATTTTCTCTGTTTGGGTAATTTGTCCAATAGACTGGCAATCCATACGTAGAAAGACATTCATGAATGGAATACTAAGTCACATTCCCAAAACCATGGTGTCACTGGTATTCATTCCACATTCCACAATTTCACTTGGAAAATTGCAGAGCAAACAGAAAAGGAGATTGCTTGGTATTAAGTGTTTAGCATTCATGTGAAACAATTCCAAAAGGAACATTGTGATTTTCCAGGCTGTATATTTTAGTTTATCTAATTTGATATGATAGAATAAACCAACGTGATTATTTGCTTTCTTCGGTTGCCTAGGTTGGAGATTCCACTCTTCATTAACACACACTGCTTATTTTTCTTGAAAGAAAATTCCTCACTTCTTGTCTGTGTGTGCTGACTAATGTTACACTGTTGCTAAGCGAAGCCGGAATGGACTAGACCAAGGCCATTACCAAAACTAAATGAATGGGAAGTTTTGATGTCTCTAATTGAGGTACTTTAACATCACAATAATAAAGAATAAAATCTATCCCTCACAAAAGGGTCCAATTCATATTCCATTTAATGAAGAAAACTTTCTGATTATCACCCTAATTCAGTGCTTTCATTTTAATATCCTTTGATCATAAAAATACTTAATTTTTGTAATTGCTCTTAAAATGGTATACTAATAGAATTCAGTAACCCAAGCTAAATCTCAGGGTACCAGGACTTCTTGCTATGGACATTACTGACATTTTTGGCTGGGTAATTCTTTGGTACATAGGGAAGGGCATGTCCTGTGCGTTATAGGATGAGTGGAAACAGCCCTGGCTTTTACTCAATAAAGGCCAATAGCCCCACTCCAGCCCTAGTCATGACAACCAAAAATGATTCCAGACTTGGCCAACTGTCCCACTGGAGGTAGTGAGGGGCCAGGGGAAGAATCATCAGAGTTAGAACCACAACATCTGCCGTGTTCACTGCAGTGAAAAAGGGAAAGGAGTACTAGGTGTGGTGGCACACACCTACAATCTCGGCACTCAGAGGTAGAGGCTGGAGGATCTCCAGTTCTAGGCCAGCCTGGGCTACATAGAGAAAGAAAAATGAAACTTCGTGACCTCCTGTTTTTAATGGCCCATCCCTCTACACATTTTCATGTCAATCAATGAAGTCACGTTTTCTGAATTTCTAATACCTTCCCGCAGTGTCTTTTGAGTAGATACCCTTGTACTTCAAATGGGTTGTCAAACTACTTGAAGTCCTCTAATTCCCACTGGGTGAACAATCAGTAACCCTTAGCATAACTCTGCTTTGAGCCTTAAACTAACAGCATGTGAAAAGATCAATATGAATAAATTCAAAACTAATCAGACCCCTTCTTTAAATGTTGACACAGTATTATTTATATCCCATAAATACATTCTTGACTAAAATTCATATTAGGACTTTGGCACTTGGCCAATTCTATTCATATTTACTGTATTTATATAGCACCCTTGGCCAAGGATAATATTAAGACAAAATATGCCTGAGGGCATATACAATATCTCTTATATTTTTACTTTTAAATCTCCACATTGCTAAAAATATTTAGTCTGAACTTTATAAACTGTCCCACAAAGGGCTATCAGTAATCTGTAAAGATATATAGCTCACTGAGTATAATTAGAGCATATTTGTAATACTTGAGCTGAAGTCACTCCCTGAACACTAATAAGTTGGTGATAAAAAAAAAAAATGAACCAGTGATCTTTCCCATGCCTTTATCCCTGGGGCTTATAACTCTCACTGGATTCACTGCACACTCCTTCCCAATAGTCACCACAGTGACAGCTGAGTTAAAGTTAGGCAGAAAAAGTCCTGAAGAAAACTGGTATATATAAACCAATTCTGTACTTTCAATTTGCTTTTCAAAAATATGGTGGGGTGTTATTTTTTTTCTTTTCTTCCTTTTTTTTTTTTTTTTTTGGAAGAGTCACTATATTCCAGTACAACTAGAAAGTGCTGGAAAATCAGTTAACCTACTTTGTATAAAATTATCCAGTCTTTGCACAGTAGCACTGAAGCTGCTGTGAATGTGGCTTTCTGCTCATAAGCTTCCATATGGAACACAGGCTTTGTAAAGTTTGTATTCTTTTATGAAAAACTGATAGAATATTTATTTAGCCTGGGTTTAAGAGAGATTTTCATTTACTTGGAGGTTGGAAGCAGAATGGAAAGGAGAACCCACACACTGATCATTCTTGCCATATTCTGAAATCCTACTAATAATTTGGGAATGTTTCTGATTTGTTGATGACTGTGATCCTGGGTAGATTGTCGCTGCCCATCTTCATCTCTCAGACTGAACTATGCTTGAGAGAACAAAGAATTAGTGCTCTCCCAAAACCTATACAGTGATGAGATCTGACCTCTTGTTTGTGTTGCAAAAGTCCTGGAAGTTTCTTTGAGCTTATGTGTGCAAACACTGAAGGATGTTATTCAGGTTCTACATAACATACCTGCCTATCTGTCTGCCAAATATCAGAAGAACCAGGACACGTGCCGGAGAAAGCAAACTGACTCAACTCCTTATTCGGTCTCAATGGTTTTGGACTAATTACAATGAACTTTCTTAAAATCTCCTTGGCTCAGTCCCAATAGAAAGCTTTACTTCCTGGGGTGGGGGCTGGGAGGACAACCAGGGTAGAGTGTATTTATCATCATTGTTGTGGATAGCGCCATAATTACAGTAATAAAATTATCCTGCTGGCCAGGATTCCCTGCATCTGTTATGCCACTGAACAAGGAGGCACCACAGCAAAGGAAAGGTGGCCAGAAAGACTAGGGTTAGACACATGGGCCGAGATTCCGGGCCCATTAAGTACAAGACATGGCAAGTCACATAGCTACGACTTGTCAAACTAAAAATAAATATTAAAAAAGAAAAGCACCACCCTGCAATTAAAACTTCCAGGATAAAATTACCAAGATGGCTGTATTATCTATTTAGGCAAGCACAGAGACTTCACAAAGACAGGCAGCAAGTATATAGGGCCTGGAAAGGGGAGGAGAAAAACAGGCAACCAATGAAAAGTTTACGAGTTGGGGCTTGGAATACACAAATGTTGAAACATTTTTTTATTTTTTTTTTCTTTTAGTTCTTCCTGGTATTTAACCCTCTCAGGTATCACTGGCTGCTGTTGCTTCTTTTTTGAAGAACTCTGAAAAAATTCTACACTGTCCTCTTCCCTTCCCCCACTCTCCTCCCAAAGAACTGCACAATAAATCATTTCACTCCCATTGCTACTGTATGCCAGCTGATTTTGAGCACACTGCTCTCTCGGGGAAGCCATAATAATAGTAGTAATTTTTAAAAGATCAGCTGTCAATTTTCTGTCTTGGATTTAGAGAATGCACCAAGGTCTCTGCAGAAAGCTAATGTATAGAGCTCAAGGTTGAAAAAGATCAACGATAAACTCTAAGGAAAAAAATGACCTACTACACCGGCGATTTTAAGAAGGCAGCTTTAAGTGCATTCTGAAAAAAAAAAAAATAGCATGAAGTAAAACCTTCGCAAGCACAGTCAGAAACGAGGTTGCCCTTTCTACCACTCCAGGTGAAGTCAAAGGGGCACTTGGCTATAAGATTTTTTTCTTGGGGGAATGTAAACACCTAGCGAAGGCAATAGATACATCCGGGATTTGGAGGGGTTTTCAAGGGGTCTCCAAATCGGGTTTTGCCTGGACGATGCTGACATTTTCAGGGTAGGGAGAGACAATAGGAAAGGCTGGGGAACCAGCTGATAGGTCGGCACGGAAAGGGGGCGCCTTCCGGAGAGGCTAGTTTGGGAGTTACTTTTTTTTTTTTTTTTAACCCTTGGTGCACCAGTTCTGCGCGCCCCACGCCGGTGGGGCAAGGAAAACAAGCCCACCTGCATTTTCCACTCTAACTCTACCTCTCCTTTGACAAGGGAAGGGCTGACTCCTAGATGATGGCAGGGTAAAGAATATCAGGGAAGAGCAAAAAAGCCTTAAAAAGGACCGGGGCGTTGGGGGAAGGGAGAGATGGTGAAAAATAAAGCAGAAAGTGACTGTTTTAAAGGCTGCGGGTCTGAAGCTCAAGACTGCCTGCAAAGGTGGATGGGGCTTAGGGCAGACCAGGGAAAGAGCAAACAGGGACCGGGAAGAGGGAAGGGCGATCCCCAGAGCCGCTGAGGCTCCGAGAGCTCCGGGCACGCGCTAGATAGACCTCAGGGACAGGAGTGACACACAGTACTTACTTTCGGAGGGAAAATAGGGTGGCATGTCTATTTTGTACACCTCCTTGGCGTAGTACTCCTCGTCGCTCCTCTCGCGTTCGCAGGCGGCCGCCCTCCGGCTCGCCTTCTCCTGGAGCAAGTCCCTGGTGCTGTTGTAGATGGAGATCACCTCCGGGGGGACCTCCTCGGGCTCGGGGTAGTCTTCTGGGGGGCTGGTGAGCTTCAGCTTGCTCAGGATCTGCCCGCGGATTGCCTCGATCCTCTTGCGCATGAACTGGTCCATATCGAGCGTGCTGCAGGTAGAAAGGCTGAACGCTACCGTCACCAGATGCAGGAGCAGAAAAGCGCTCAGCACACAGTAGTGCATGGTTTGTTTTTTAAGTTTTGTTTTTGTGGGGTTTTTTAAGAAAAAGAGAAAGAAACCAATAACTCAAAGTATTGGTCAGGTAGTTTGTTTTTAATACGAGACTTTTGCAAACAATCAAGAGTCAATGTCCAATAGGAAAAAAAATGTATCTTGCTTGAATTCCTTTAAAAAACAAAATGCGAGTCGTTCCAAAAGTGAAAATATTAATATGGGATGGGCAGGGGGAAGCCTGACTTTAAGGAGTAAGAAAAAAATTGCTTGGAGCGATGGGATGGAGAGAGGAAAAAAGAGAGACGAGTGGCTATTTAACAAAAATAGATTTAAAAGAAGGAAATGGAGTTCAGCGTGTCAGTCCTCGGGTGCGGAGTGGCGGATCTGAACTCGGCTCCTCCGGCCAAAAGGGAAGAGATGAAAAGGTCCCGGGGCTGGCAGCAGGCGAAATGACAGGAGGGGCTCCCGGAGTGCTGTAAGAGGGGGCGCCGATGCTGAACCCGGGCTGCAATTTATGTATTTTAAAAAGGAGCGGTTCGGCCCTGCCTTCCCCTGCGGCGCTGAGAGCAGGAGCAGCAGCAGCTCCGGAGCAGAGGAGCGCACACGTGTATGAGTGTGTGTGTGGTGCGCGCGTGTGCGCGCGCTGGGGGCGAGCCCGGCGCGCCGCAGGGAGGCAGATGCGCTCGGCACGGCGTAGGGGACCGGGTGTCTTGCTGCAGAGTCGGTGGAAGCGGCGAGAATCCTGCTCCCCGAGCTGCGCGCTGGGGCCTACACCCCGGCCGCCGCGCGCCCGCCCGCTCGGTTACTCCACGTTGCTGCTGCTGCTGCCGCCGCCGACGCCGCCTGGAAACGCGTCCAGCCTCCTCCAGCTCTCTCCTGCTCCTCCTTCTCCTCTCGCTGCGAAGGGCTACCCGGCAGCAGATGATCGGCGGCCGCCCCCGTGGTTCTCACTCCACGGTGGACCGCAGGAGCAGCCCCTGGGACGCGCGGGCTACGGATCTCTATGCCTAAGGGATTGCGGAGGGCGCCCTTGGACTCCCACCCTTTCCCAGCCTCTCCTGGCGTCTATCCCACTTGGACTTTCTCGCTTAGGGTAGGTAGGCACTTGCCACCCTAAAATAGACCCGCTGTTTCTTCTCCTTTCTGCAGCCGGGCGGCCCCTCGGTTTGCTCCAGACCGGCTATCCAGACCGTTATACGAATGTTCTCCACCCCTCTCCCCTGCCGCTCACTTGAGCCCTTGCTCTGCTCTCTCGCTCGCACTCTCACCCTCTATCTCTAACTCGCTCTCGCTCTAGCTCTCTCTCTCTCCCTTCGGCAGCTTCTGGAGCTCCTCTCAGAGCGAACCTTCTGCTGCCAGCAGATAACATCAGGATCTTGCCGGGAGGAGAGATTTATAAGTTCTCTCTGAACCACGTGTTTGCCTTCAACAAAGTGACGTGCTAGGATTACAGTCAGAAGTCCTCTCGTTACTTAGACCACGAGTCTCCCCGAACGGTGGAGGGGGGTATGGAAATGAGGACATCTGTGGGGGAGGAAGGGGAAGAGGGGTGGAGTGTGCGCCTCGACAACAGTGCCTTAAGGTATCTACTTTCTATAGGCATTTTTGATAGGTCTGTTGAAGGACAAGCTGTCAAGCATCCCGTTTTTACTTAGTGTGGCTAGCTCACAACCTTCCAAATTAAATTGCTGGCTCTAGAACACGAGCGACACACACACACTCTCTCTTTAAAGGGGCACCAGTCTTCTCAGGGTCAGGCCAACGCCGAAGTCACGCCTTCCAATCCAAGATTCCTGACCTACCTTTTTAAATTACCTGGGATTCCATAACGGACTGCTACCGTGAACCGTATTTTATTAGCTTGTCGTTTACAATCTAGCCCTCAGTTTGACTGTAAACTGGAGGAAAACAGATCGATCCTTTTATGTTTGTCTTTTCTGAATGAATGGTCATCTTCATCTGCTGCCTATGCCACTTTTAGCATGGCTTTCTCTTCACCTTCTCCTACACTAGATATTATCAACCACCTTCATTCTTTCCACAGCATACATCCAGAAAACTGGAATTTTAAGTGTTTGATGTCTACTGTTACACACTACTCATAACTTGACATTTTCTACTTCAACTTAGTCCAAATTAGAGGAATACAAGAATAATTCTTGCCACTGTTCAATTTTCCCTTTTTCTTTTATTTTACCTCTAGTTAGTCAGAGTCAACATTTTAATTTTAGCATGACACTGTGGCCATACTGACTAGACAGATGATTTAAACTGGAAACTGTGGAGTTTTTCCCCAAATTCAAGACCTCTATATTATTCCCTAGCTCAGATATTTCCTGGTGTAAAAAGTTCCACTTAAAAAAATGAAGGACAGAAATGTAAAACATGTCACATTGTGGGGTGGGTTCTGGCAGGAAGGGCAAGGTAAAAGGAGCAGGTAAAGCACACAGCACTATAAAAGAAATTTATATACATATAAAAGGGAGGAGGGAGGAGGAGGACAAATATGGTCAATGTGCTTTATTTACTTGAATGAAGACAAAACAATGACAACTACTGAAATTGTTTTAAGAGAGAGAGAGAAGACTGATGGAAGGAGTGAATCTAACCAAAGTACATTGGAAATCTCACAATGAAACCTGTGAACAACTAATATGTGCTAATAAAAATGTTTCTTAAAAAAGTTCCTGTGACAGTCAAACTTTTGGAATTTATACTTTAGATATGTATGAGGCCTATGTCACTAGTAAATAAATAACTAGCATACACTACACTTAGCAATGTGAGATAGATTATTATTACTGTCATCCATATTTTACACACAAAGAAATCAAGTATATTGCTTAAGAATAAATGATAGACCTAGATTTTGGACTCAGGATCCATTGTCTATGTTCTCACCATGTATTTCTAAGAAACAGTGGTCCCAGAATATGTCCTGACAGCAGGGATTCTGAGGTCAAATAAGTCTGGGAGACATGAGATACTCTACTGTTATCTTACACAATCATGAGTCCCACTGTCACATTAAAGGCTCTGAGACTCCTGCAGAAAACTTAACTCAATTTTCTGAACTTACCTGAACATGGAATTTTTCTCATTAACTCACATTGTAAAACTCTGTAATAAACGAATTGTTTCAACCTGCTTCTGAGTGAATCTGGAAATGATATATACATCAGCAGCAGCAGCCTGTTTTCCTTGAGGCCAGCTTCAAATTGAAGCAACTCACAAGGTAGCAATCAGCTAACATCCCAATAGCCAAAGGAAAATACAATCAAGAGCTACTGCTGGGCTAGTCATTTCAAGTTGAGCCATCCCTTGCGAACTGCATTAATCCAGCAAATATAGAGAGAAAAAGAAGGGGGAAATTCCAGTTACAGAACATGGAGCAGGAGCTACAAACTACAGCTACTGTATGCTGAAATGGCTTTAGACTATGGCTAGCTTCCTGAGTGAGCTGTCAGCATGTAGGTGCAGCTTCCCTTCAAGTCACTGAGCGTCTCACTCTATTTTGAGTGTTGTGGCGGTATAGACACAGGTGCATTTAGGTCACGTGGGTTCAGACAGAACAGCAAAAGTCCACCTGTATTACATCTAGGAAAACACCTTAAGCCATAAATGTCAATGAATGCCCCCTTCCAATACAGACATCCACATTTTTGTTCACAAGTTTAGTGAACACTTATTGCAGACTTAAGATCCCTTAGCTAGGAGGCCCTTGACCTATTCATAAGCCCAAGAGGATAAGACAGGGAAGGGGCTGATACAGTGACCTGAGTTCAGCAGTTCCCAAATGAGTAATCTTTTTAGGATATAACAGGTGAGACTGCAAGAGCTGTTTCCCTAGCTGTCCTAGGTGAATCCTGAGTTCTCTTCAATAACTCCTGCAAGGCCTTTTCATCTCTATAGTGAAAGAAGCAAAATCTTCATTAACTTTATCAAGATCATATGTGCTAGGAACTCGCTACAATCTGTGTGCTAACAGGGCAAACCACATGCATCACCTTGATTGCCTCAAGGAGCAGGAAGGTACAGTAACCATAGGGCAGGCTCCAGAGGCAAGATTTCTTGGGCTCAAATTCCTGTTGTTTTCTGGCTTTGTGAGCCTAACCAAGTGACTTAGGCCCTGGTAGTTTATCTGTGCAATGGGTGTGTTTACATAGTACCAACTACATAAGATTACTGCCAGGATTAAATTACATAAAGTACAGAAATGAAACCTGGCACCTGAGTATGTGCTCAATAAATGTTACCTGCCATTATCTTATCTTATCCCTTCATTCTTGTCAGGGAATTTATAATAAAACATATCTTACCTCCACTACTTATCAAATATTAATAGAATGAAAAGCCAAAAAAAAAAAAAAAAGCAGGCAGTAAGAATTTACTTTGTGGGAACCAGGTATGGTGGTGCATCCCTGTAATCCCAGAACTCATGAATTCAGCTGAGGCAGGATGATCACAAACAAATTGGAGACCAGTCTGGGCAACACAGTTGAGACCCCTGTCTCAAAAATAGGTAGGTAGGAAGGTAGGTAGATAGCTAGATCAGACAGATAGATAAAAACTTTTTAAAAAGAATTTGCTTCATGGTTATGCCTCCTGGCAGTTTTTATGAACACATTCATTATATTTTTGCCCCCAATAATTGTAGGATAAACTGTACAAGAAAACACACTTTTTGAATAAAACACTAAATAACTATCAGCGTTTAGTTAAGCCAACATTAAAGTCTCTTATTTAACCCCCGAAACTGAATTCTTGGTTTCCAGATTAGAGGGTGATTGACTCATTGATGGGTCTGTTCACTTTAGTAATGTGGAATTCTAACAAGAGGTTGAACAAAACCATTCATCCCTGTTCTGGAGTTTTATCCCTACAGGACCTGCAGCAGCTGATCTAGTATTTCCTTCCTCTCATCAAAAAATAACTTCATTTGCAATAATTCTGAGAAAGCTTTCCTCAATGGTTTCCAACAATAAAACCTGGGAGTTGGGGTAAAGAAATACATGAAACTACTGTAATGGATATTTTTCATCAAATAGTGACATCTGATGATGGCAAAATAATCCTCTGCTACAGAAAATACACCAAAAGCCTTTACCATTCTTATTTGTAACCTTATCTTTGATTCCACAATTCAAAAACAATGTTTGCAGATTGGTGGTGTAGCTTGGTGACAGAGCACATACTAGCAGGCACAAAGGCCCTGGATTTGATTCCCAGCACTGCCAAAAAATTTTTATTTTGGTCTAGATCAATTTTTTTTCTCATGTCTTGTATACAAGTTTACATATGGAACAAGTAATAACTATAGAAGAGTAAATAATAACAGAATAATCTTAGAATAATGAAATGGAAAGGTTAGTGGTTACCTCATAAAAATTAATCCGATTACTACTTCCATTTTGTATCTACAGGTTAATCTAAGAAGTGATAAGGAAACAGGAGAGAACAATAGATAGAGAAGAAAACGGAAAGGTGGTCTGAAAGAGTTCAGAGGTGGTAAAAGATGAAGTGATGAATTCAAGGGACAGGGACGAGAAAATACAGAGCATATCAGTGACTATGAGGCTTTAAAGATAAGCTCACCATACTGTAGATACAGCGTGGAACCATTCTCTCCCCTTCGGAATCATGATTGGTTGGTTGCTTTCTTCTTTTGGGCCATTCAGATTTCTATATTTTTTAGCTCTAAGTTCCAACAAGAGGAAAGCCTTTCTTTAAGAGGCAGATTTTCAGGACTGTGTCATCCATAGGACCTTCTGAAATTAGTGGCAACCTCTGATTTCTTGCCCCTGGTGAAATTCACCCACTAAAAGAGCATTTGGTGACTAATATACATAAAACAATAGTGTCATACAGTATAACAACATAGATGTAGGCTTAACAAAAATGCTAATGCTGGGCTGCAAGTATGGCTCAAGTGGTAGAGCACCTGCCTTGCAAGCACAATACCCTGAGTTCAAACCCCAGTCCCACCAAAAAGAAAGAAAAAATTGCTAACACTGACACAAGGAAGCCAGCAGCAGAATTGTCCTTCCTGTTTGGGACAGTGTTTGACACCTGCCTTCACACAATCTCTATTCCTGCTTCACTTACCAACCTCTGTGGTCAGTTACTTCACAAAGATGCCAAAATGAGGTTCTAGGGAGGAAGAAGCAAGAAGAGAAATACTTTGTCCAAGTAAAAGACAAGGAAGGAAAAGAGAAGGCAAATGACAGAGCAAATATGATTATGTTCTCATAATTAAGTACGACAAAATAAATGGAAGTATTTTTAAGATACATATCTTTAGATAAATTTATCTACCACCACACCACCACCTCAGTGGGCTTCACAGAATGGGTAAAATTCCAAATGTGTAACTTCCCACTAGCAAAGTTACCAACCCTTGTTTCAAGAAACTGCCCTCCTGCTGCCTCAATTAGTCTGCAATTAAAAAATGAAAATCAAACAAAAACAAGGGGAAACAATAACGTTAGAAAAAACTCAATGTGGTTTTTGTAACAGATGGAAAAACTAGTAAATAAGTATTTTAAGAAGCAAAAGTATATGTTAACAAGTAGTTTTTTAAAAGCACAGCTATATAGATGGTTTTAATTCATAAAAGTTGAGACTCTTGACCACAAGTCTCTCTGATAATTATTTCAAGTCTTAGAAAACAAAATTCTTATGACTACAGTAACCATGTAATTTCTCACACAGATCCAAACACTTTGGGGGAATGAAGAGGATGCCAGTTATAAATGCATGAAGACAACAGGACAAAGCAATACTGTCCAAGATAATCACTCTTCAAGAGAAGCCACTTGAAAACCTGAATCTATAAGAACATTAGTTAAGACTTTCACCTCCTTTATATTACAATGGTGATGCTGTATTTTATGCATTAATGCATTCTCATGCCTTTTTCTTTGCTTATGCAGATTCTAAAAATCCTATCACAGCTATATTTGGAAAATGCCTGTGCATGCAATTTTATCACTGATGTAAACCTGCACCACCACAAAAATGAAGCCTTGAAGAGGTGTTTGGTTGAGACCCCATGAGAGTCAATCCTCCACACAGAAAGAGGATAAATACTATAATTGAAGATCAACAAGCGTTTCATATATTCTATATAGAGCTCAAGAAATTAATTTTTAAATTTTGGAAAATGAACAGATAAGGAATCTCAAAAATAAAAAGGAATTCTGTCTTCTTCCCATTTTAGTGCCAGTATAGAAAACAAGAAGTATGTGCTGACATGCCACACAGTACTGACTTTTTAACATGCTGACCTTTCCTGTTTAATAAACAGCCACTGCTTCACAAAATCAGGGGCCCCTGGAAAAGTCACATAATTGGAAGGGTTGTTTCCTGTTAATGTGAAAATTTTTTGTGATCAAGATTACCTACAACCTGTGGTTTCTCTTTCGATTATTTCAGTTAGATCTATTTAGGTCCTTTTGAGTACAAAGACATCTTTACAGTTCCTAGCAAGTGGAAAGCTACTTACCATAAACTAAAGGAATACACAAAAAATGTATGTGTCACTGTGACTTTTACATTCAGCACTGCTGAATGTTAGCTGCTAGTTATTACAGACAACACTTTTGTTACCTCTTTCTTTAAGGGGCCTTTGTCTTACAATTTTAAGTTAATTAAGGTCATTCATTCGAGAATGTTATCAGGTCAACTGGTTCTCTGACCAATTATAACAATTTAATCAATGCCACAGTTTTAATGACTATTTAGAAACTAGCTACTTATCTGTGGTCGAAAAAAAATAGCACCAACTGTGATTCGATGGCAGCCTACATCCCGCCATCTAGAGGAGAGTAACAGCATATCCTACTTCATATTCTGAGAATGCCAACATGCTCTATTTACTGAGTCTCATCACAGCTTATTAAAAAATCCCATTACTTATTTACTATAAAGTCTTTTTTTTAAAAACTATAGTATACCTAACACTTCTACCTCAATGTTTTCCACTGACTTGTTAGTACATATAAAATAAAAATTACAATTTCACATATTGTAAATTTTGCAATTTTAGAAAATATCCTAGATCAATGGGACATCCTTAATTATAAAGTTTCAGCTACCTGCTATCTCCTATTTAGGTATTAACATTCTAAGCCAAACTCTAGCCTTCATTTATAAAGCATAATTTGAATGTCTAAATTTCTAAAAGAAAAATATCAGCCAGTCACACCTTTATGAGTGATCTGAAGTCATTAAGTAACAAAAAGTAGTATTTGTATTATTCTTAGTACTAAAAAGAGCAACAGCAAAATAAATTTCCAATAGACAAAACTGTCAGACACTATTCCAGTACTAGCAATAGCTCCATTTTTACAGCATGCAGATAATTAAAATGTAAAGTTTTAATCACCAGACATGCTCAGGCAAGACCTATAATGAATTCTCTAGCAGCACGTTATGTAATAACTGACAGCACCAATCAAAGTGAACCCTAGGGTAATGTAACTCTTAAACTGCCACTGCTAGGAAATTCTCACCTTTTGTTACATGATGGCCACTTCTATACTCTGCTGGCCACAGGTTCATGTCACTTAAATAGGACTGCAAAAGTGAATATGCTCTTTATCAACTGTAGTTCAATTTCTACACTCATCTGCTGTGAGACACTAATGCCACCTAAAATGTGAGGAATCACTGTGTATTGCAGTTCTGTAAACCCAAGCCTAGATTTGATGACCCTGGCTGTGTTATTTAACCTATTGCCAGCAAGTTATTTAACCTACTGCCTATTTCCTCATCTGTATAATGGAGACAACATTAGCCTACCTGATCAGGTTATGAAGAAGACTGAGTTTAGGGCATTATAAAACCCTGAATTATCTGGCATACAATAAACGTAATAAATGTTTACTGTTACTATCACTTGTTCTGTTCTTTTCCTTGAATGATTATTGCAAAATTAGATAGATAAGAATAGTATTTCACAAATATACTAGTCTTCCCTCCCCTATAGGGGATATTTTAAGGCCCCACTGTGGATGTCTGAAACTGTGGACAGTACCAAACCCTGAATTATACTACCTTTACTCATTCCTGTACATATATACCTATGATAAAGTTTAATTTGTAAATGAGGTACAGAACAAAATAATAATAAAAACAGAATATACTCTAATAAAAGTTATGTGAGTGTGGTCTCTCTAAAGATATTTTACTGCACTCTAAATCTTAGCAACCTCAATAGACATTTTTTTTTCTTTCCTTATTAAGTCAAAAATTTTCACCTTTATACTTAAAGGAAGCACTTTATGGCTTCTCTTTGGCACACTGGAACTGCCAGCATCGCTACTCTTGTATGTTGAGGCCATTATTAAAACAATAAAAATAGTTATTTGAACATAAGCACTGCATTAGCACAATAATTGATCTCATTACTGAGACAGCTACTAATGGTGGGTAGTGTACAAAGTGTGGATATAGTAGATGAAAGGATGATTCGTGTCCTAAGCAGGACAGTACAAAATTTTATCATGCTATTCAGAACAGCATGAAACTTTAAACACATGAATTATTTCTGAAAATTTCCATTTAATAGTTTCAAACCATGGTTGACTATGGGTAACCAAAATTGCAAAAGGCAAAACTGCAGATAAAGATGGACTATCATAAGTCAACAAAACAAATGTTCCCATTTAAGGCACAGGAAAACAGATGAAGATGAGAAGGGAAAATGTCAAGCTTTTTATGTTCAATGTTCATTGCGGGATATTTAGTAAATTTTAAAAATAAAATAGGATTCTAGTGAACAGGATTCTTTATGGAGTCATCTAGTGCATCTCTCTCTTTAAACCCTTAGGATGTTTAGCAAATATTATTTAGTTTGAGCTCAAGAACAAAGTAGGCAAAAAGTATTTTTCAATATCTCATTCAATGTCAGGATTATTTCTCAATGTGAAATTTGTTTTTGAAGACTATTAAATTTATATTCTTAAAAAATAATATATTGTTATATCCACCTAATGCCTTTTTGGTATCTAAATTCATTTACACTATCCATAATATTTACATTTTTAGTTCACATATCACTGACATGTTTGCATCAGTCTTCTCAGTGACCAATCTAAATGGCAGCAGAAAGTTCCATAACTGACATCAATGTCCTCATACCACTGAACTTGTAGGTTGCGCAAAACATCTATTAAAAACAATGCTGTAACACTGCTCACAAAGCATTTTTTGTAACTGGAATCCTGTGCTGAACAGATTTTCCAGAAGTAGAATTACTAGACCTCAGTAAGTAGCTACTTACTGTCAGACTCAATTTTTGTGGAAGGAACACTTATATCTACGCAAGAAACATTTACAATTAGGTAGAAAAGATATGAATGGCAAATCTACAGGCATAGCAGCTAATACTCCAAATGCATGATAGAGAACATCTCTTAAGGCCCTACAGTCAGGCACACTGTACATACATTATTCTACTCCTCAACAGGAACCATATATAGTGATGCCTGATTTACATGCTGTGCGGCAGGACACATAGCTAATAAGCATCCAAACTGGCCTCTGAACTCAGTTGTGACTCCAAAATTATGCTGTCTCTCATCAAACAACAAACACTGGATTCTCTTAAAATGTCCAATCTAAAGAGAATTTCACTTATTGTTAAGGAGTATATTTGAGAGTCCCACTAAGGACCAAAACATGGCAGTCATGTCTCATGCAATCTAATTATTCCTAACATTGCTGTCACGTGTAGAGAAGGATAATAGCACGTTGAACTTTCTGGACTTTGAGCTTTTATGTTCATAATATACTTAAGAGAACCTTGTGTTACTGTACAAAGGCAAATATTATTATTGTGTAGAAACAGTTCTGATGTTATGCTTGGTACAACTAAGTATTTCAGGGTAACTGCTGTGTCTGGCTGCCTCCATGATGTTTTTAGAGCTGATGTCAAACCATTGTTTATGTCCTTTCCATGGGAGGGAATACATTTTTACCTAAGACTAAAGTCTGGTTCTGCAAGCACAGAGGCAACTGTCTAGTAGCCTGAGGGTGATCAACAGCTGCAAGGCCACCCACGCACATGGACACAGCTCTCAGCTGTCTCTCCATTCAGAGTCCCAGTTGGTCCTGACCCCATACAAATTTGGTGTTCTTGCTTTGATGTTTATAAACTGATTGCATTAAAAATGCAGCATAATGATTCTGGGGTTAGAGAAACTGTTATTTATACAAATGTGGTTAACACCTCATCATTTTAAGTTGGCTGTGCTAATAACATTCATTGTGCTCTTTGTTTTCTGCTTCCCCCCCAAATCTGAAACCTGCATTTGCTCTGGCAGTATGTTGAGTGTGTACTGGAATGAATGGAACTTGGACCACTATAGAGTCCTGCAAATAAAGGCACATCCTCAGGAAACCTCCTAAATAAGGAGGCACCCAGGTATAAGTCTAAAATATGGGAACTCACTACTTGAATATGTCTGGTGTCTGTGGCTCCGGCATTGTTTAACATGTCTTTTGTGGTGCATTATAAAACTATTCTTTCAGAATACAACAGTAAGATTTTAAAGTTTGGTACACTCATCCTAAAAATTTCAGATGATAATGCTAAAACTCAAATACTACCTGCTATTAACAGCATATACTAAAATACTGTTAAACCTAATAAATTAAATCTATAAAAGCTTATAGAAAAAGCTCAAGATAGATTTTATAATTCCAAAATTGTTGTTTTTTTTATCAGACTAAATACATGCTCTCTAACTTTATTCTCTTCATAGTTGGGGCAGACACAGTAGCCACATGTTGCTTTTAATTTTAAAATAAACTTAAGAGATTCGGTTCCTCTGCATCACTAGCCACATATGAAATGACCAACAGCCACTTGTGATAGTGGATACCATATTCACAATGTAGACATACAATATTTTCATTACCACAGGGTCCTATACCACAGCACTGATTTAGAGACTGGAACTGTAAGAAACTACCCTCGCCTACCTTACTCAGTTGAAGCCAGAGAGCATTTCAATGTATAATCCTGCTATTTAGGGGATTAGAGAAGTGAGTGATGTTGGACCTGATAGTCTTAACAAAACAAGTAAAACAGAAAAGGTTTACCACACATCTAGATAAAAAGTCATAAAACCTAACTCCCTAAATTATGTTCAGTAGGCTAGATGAAAAATATTAATGTGGCCTTCTAATCTAGAAAAATAATCTAAAATATTTAGAACTCAACATTTTGTTAAATATGCATCACAATTCTAAATGTTCTATCACTCATCACAAAATACTCTCCTTCTTAATCTGTTCATAGGTCCCCTTGATTAATATAGTTAATTAAATTTCAGAAAAGCCTGCCTAGTGACAAATTTACCAGGCCTACCTCTGCTGCAGTTGTCAGTAAGAAACATCTACCATGCTGGCCAAAATTCAGACTCCTGTTTGCTTCAGGAAGGAATGAGAGAGCTTTTTGTAGGCACAGAGTAGTTCTCTCTCCTGTTTCCAAAATTTGTTATTACTGCCAATTCACCTCAAATAGTCTTCGTACACATATCGGCATGGCTTAACAGCCTCTATACTTATCACTGACAAAGAGAATGGAGATCATTATCAATTATATTGATCCTAAGAGACAATCTGAGAAAAGAACAAAGGAAAAGCAAAAGCAAAGCTAACATATAGAGCACTGATAAATTATAAAAGTTATAGCTCTTGACAAGCTTCATTATTCTAGGTCCCTAATTAATAAACAACCTAGATTCCACTATAATTTAAAAGGTTACCCTTAAAACAAATTCCTTTTTGTGGGACTGGGGTTTGAACTCAGGACTTCCTATTTGCAAAGCAGGGGCTCTACCACTTGAGCCACACCTCCAGTCCAACAAATAATTTTTAAGTAGAAACCTGATTTATTTCAAGTTATCACTTATTAACTGAATTGCCACGACACTCAAATCATACAGTGAGAACTTACCATAAACATTTAACTTTAATAGGGAAGAAGAGCCTCAACGTTTTGGTCTGTAGAGAAGTAAAATGCCCCTTATTTTAACATAAACAAAATACTTAAAATAATTCTAGAACAGATGCTTAATCACTGTTATCTGTTTGAATTAACTTTTGAATTCCATAAAGAAATAATGATAAAGTTATCACATCCAAGTTAAAAATGGATGATTTGCTACTTTTAACTACACACAAATATATTTCCTTAAGAAATTATAAATGTTGCCAGCTGTGGTAGTGTGAGCCTATATTCCCAGCTTCTCAGGACATTGAAACAGGAGGATCACTTGAGCCCAGGAGTTTGAGGTCAGCCTGGGCAACATAGTAAGATTCTATTTCTTAAAAAAAATTTTTTTTTAAATTACAAATGTTAAAATGTACAGTGAATTTTTTCTTTGTCTTCGCTTTTTTGGCACTGGGGATGGAACCCAGGGTCTTGAGCATGCTAAGGAAGCACTCTACCCCTGAGCTACATCCCAGCCCTACAATGAATTTTTAAATGCTTGTTTTAAAAGTAAAATTCATGTGGCACAAATATATCAGTAAGCACAGTAATGGTATTATCTGGTCTTTAAAAAGAGTCTGAAAAAATAAAACCTCTTTACCATTTTAACTAATGACCTCTTTCAAGACATGTATTAATAAAAATCTATAATAAAAATAACCAAAAATGTATATATACAAGGATACATAGCCAAAGGATGCAAAATTACCAGCTTATTTGTGTTTTGCATAAAAAATGTTTATGCTCCTTGGGAGATACTACTTTAGGCACTTTCTTAGACCTAACTTTGGCAACACAGTTTGTTTTCAGTTTGTCCATATTTCTATTCACACTTCAACCTTGTGCTTTCTCTGCTACAGTTTTACTAGGACATCTTGGGCATCTATAAACTGTCACCCAATGGCTTTACAATGAAGTACTGTACCCATATGCCTGAGGATCCATACAGGTAGCAAGGTAAGTTTAGATGGTAACTGTTGACATTAAGCACATCCGTATGTACAGAATTCATTTATTAAAAGCCCTAAAAGGCTTCTCAAAATTTAAACATCCCGTTGTTCACCCATCTGTTTTAAAAGACATGAAATATTTTAAGGAACTTGGGTTTGCCCTCAAATAAGCCTTGCAGAACATCACAATGAGTTTTTTTAGGCTCCAAGTACTGGAGGTATAAACCTCTGAGCTATTCCATCCAAAGGGTTGTGAAGGTGTATTTTGGAACCAGCTAAATAACTCTCAAGCAATGAAGAGTCCCACGTACTCTGAAAAAAAAAGTCAGCACTCCAATTCCATGCTAAACTACTATAATGGTTCTTAAGTTACATTCAGTCCTAAATAGGTATTACCTTTGACTCAATTTCAATGCTTTAAAACAATAACCTATGTTAAGCTGTGCTAAATACTGAGAACATTCACCACAGCCAATCAAAAATCTAGACACGGAAATAAGATAACACCCTCAAATTGCTTGCTACTATTTTTCACAGTTCTTTCTAAATAAAGAAAAGTAATTTCTTTACTACAAAATCACTCTAGCTACCAAAAATAAATCCTAATGTAGTTCAGATAAATAAAGGGGGAGGAAAAATGGTATTGTAGTTTTTTTTCTCTTCCTTATAGAATTCAAATACAATGTGAAAGAAAGAATAGACACAATTCATTGTCTGATGTCAGAAAAATTTAAATACTATATATAAAATACTGAGGGTAGGAGAGACAGAGTTAAACATCTAAAACATTCATCTAAAAACATAAGCAGTCAGGAATAGTAGTGCATACCTATAGAATCCCAGCTCTCGAGAAACTGAGGCAGAAGGATTGTGCCTTCGAGAACAGCCTGAGCAACAGAAAACTCCTGTATTTAAAAAAAAAAGATACATACTTAGCTTCTAAGCTAGTATGTTCTTCCTTAGATTCTTATTTATACATACTGGTTTCTGCTTAAACATTTCATAGCTAAGATGAGGAAACACTAATATACAGAAGACATTTTATCTATATGACAAAACTATATAATAGCCTTCTAAGAAAAGTAGTATTTGTTGTTATAGTGCCAAAGCGGAAACTCAGTTTTATTTTGGAACAAGATCATTTCTGAAAGAAGAAAATCTACGAATATTCTCTTCCTTACTTTCAATTTGAATGAGAACATTTTTTCAACTTTCCTAAATGAAATGAAGTAGTATAAAATACAAGGATATGCTTCAAGACAACTTTTTAGTCAACAAGAAGTTACTTATCCATTTTTATCACCTGAATGTACTATTCAGAAACAATTTTGCAAATCTTTAGTATAGCCCAAAAACAGTTTAATAGAAGAAAATACAATATAATCTTGAGTTCTGCAGAGACAAAAGTTTTTAGGTGCCACATGTGTGTTTTAAAAATTATGTACGTTATCTTGAAATCTTTGTCAGGATATTTAGCATTCTTATATTATCAATGAGGAATATTTATTTATATTCATTTTTTTTAAATGACAAAATAGCAATTCTAAAATTTAATAAGACACTAAAGTTCAAAAGCTGGGATAAATACAAAATACATTTTGAGCTTTGCTATTTTAACCACTGATTCCTTGGGTGTATACTTTCCTTTATGGTAACAAATACCAGGCCAGGGACTAATTTAACACTTGTCATATAATACATGTAACACTCAAATGGGTTTAAAAATATAAACATCTCTGCTGTAGCACATCGTTTTAGGGGGAGGATTATCATTCAATATGTAACAGATGCAAGTATGTACAACTGGGTGGTAGAGGGATTTTTACTACTGAAAGATAGGGAAAGAGATTGATCCTTTTCAAAAAAAAAGGAACAGATTACATTTATTAAATAATTCCCTTATAAACCTTAGAGCCTGGGCCAAGTTTCACAGAAATTTTGCACTGACATTAAAAAGTCTTAGTTTTTCTTCTCTTTTTAACAACTGTATCCTAAAGGTCATCCAATTTAATACCTTTAAGGCAACAATATGGAAGCAAGTCTCAAATCAGATGTAATAAGTGATATAGATTACTTGTTTTCTGACTCCATCACTTCACTATTTGATATCCACAAAAGAGAAGTTAACTTAATTATGCGAGGACAGAAGAAGGAAAGGGGTGGGGAGGGAGAGAGGGAGGGAGAGGGGAAGTCAAGAGAGAGAAAAAGAAATTATGTCTCATTACATAAGTTAAACATTAGAATTTCTACCTTAGTAACTCTCTTGTGCAAAAACAACCTAACACATCAAACTCATTATTTGTATTATTTAATGTAAAAGCAGAGATCTGATATTTCTTAAATCATATTTGCCAGCTTATCTAAAATTAAAATCAACATCCAAATCAAAAATACTGTAATTTAAAATTTACTACATAGGTTTTCTCAACAGCTGACCAAAGCAAAAATGGCCCAATTATTCCCCAAAGTACAGACACACAGACCTATGACCTATGAGCTGGATGGCAAAGAAATAAAGTCATTTCAATTATGAACTGGCACTGCATCAGAGAGCACACCAACAACACAATCAGTATGCATAAACTTGTCGTGAACTAGCAAGATGATCATCTTGCTGGTGAAGCAGAAATATTTCTTGGTACAATGTTTTGAGGAAATATGCTTAAAATTACACACCACTTGAAAATATAATTTTGACAAAGTATACAAGAGCGAACAACAAAGCTGGTAAAATTCTTCTGACTTTTTTGTAAACAAATGGTGTATATATATATATATATATATATGTATCTCTCCACAAAATTCACTAACTGCCAGAGGATGAAGTATTTTTCTAAGAAAAATAAAACAAGTTTGTCCTCTATTTTGCTCTATGCATCAGAGTCACTTGTAGATCCTGGTCTGCTGCTATCTGGTCCGTCACTTTCCTTGTCCCAGTCTTTCATAGATGCTCCCATCATGAAATCATCACGTAGAATCGTCCAACCTGGGCCCTCTTCTGACTTCACTTTAGTCTGAGAAAAGTTATATAATCAAAATATTCAGAAATCAATTTAACCATCAGGAAATTAAAAAGTTCAAGCTACAAAACAAACTTTTCAATGCTTAATTTTTTTACAACAGAGATAAAACCAAGATAATGAAGATAAAAATTGACTTCATACACTATGATTATATATGTAGACGTGTATAATAAGAAACTATAAATAAAATATTTTCACACTTCCATAAAAAATGAAAGCAAAATAAAAAATTTTGGAGTGGAGAAAAAATATAGTAAAATCTAGGCTTTGCTTCAGTTTTTAAAATCTTCTATAAACTAAACCAAGCTTACAATATTACTTAACCTCCAGTGATAATGTTTTTTGAAAATTTTGGGCAAATTATTTCAATATAAATAGAAATTTAACAAATGCTTTTAACCCAAAACAAATTAAAGGAGACAAAAACAAACTAACCTTGGTACTCTGGTAGACTTTTATAGATGTTATCTCATTCAGCATTTCATAAAAATTTGAACCAAATGTTCTTCATTTAGATTATGATCTCACTATCTGACCCAATCATGTAAAAGACTAATCCCATGCTAAAATTATAAACAACTGAAACAGGCAGTAAACATAATAGGTAGTCAATTCATTTCATCCAGTCATAGGATTTATGTAATACATAAGAGCCAAAGAATTACAGGTTCACATTTCATGGAACAACAGTACCACCTTGTGGTATTAAATAATACTTATGCAGAACTCCAAGCTGTAAGATTTTTCACAAATTCCACAAGTATTTATTGCAAACTGTGTCTTGAGCACAGCTCTTAGTGTTGGGAATAGAGTGATAAACAAAACAAAGCCTTTGTCTTCACAGAGACAACAGTTTATGCATGTCTATTTATTCCATATGGGGGTTATAAACCATGTAAAAAGCAACTTTTAAGAAAAAAGACATTAAAAACTTACTAAATTACAAGAGATTATCTAATTCTGCTAAAGCTTCCCTTTATTTTTTTTAAGCCTTGAAACACTCAATTTATGAAAAAAAAAAAAGATACTATTACAAACACGGTTCAAAAGGCAAGAATTTGTGCCTAAATATAACCTGAAGTCTAGATCGCATATATATATTCGAGTAAAGACATCAGAATTGAATGTCATCTATTAGCATAATATATAATTTAACCAAGATAAAGAAACAGAAAATACCTATGGTATTTAAAGCCAAGATAAAGCAGTTCTAATGTTCTCATCTCACACTAGGAATGATAAGGTATAAAAGGTATGGCTCCCCTCATGAGCATGCTAACATCTCTCCATTCCTTATTTATGCAGTATAAAATCTGCCCTCCTCAAACCGCAATTCTGCTTCTATTCAATTAAGCTACTTCACTGGATAAGAGACCATTTCCTCTTATATAGCTCAAGATTTCTTTGCCAATTTCCTCACCTTAAATAAGAGAAAAGAGCTGTTTCTAATTAACATGGATCCATTTAAAACCAACTGGAACACAACTCTCCTGTCAAATAAGCAATTCCAAGCTTTCAATTCAGTTCTAAAGAGTGTATACCTATATCCAAATTACTGAGTGGTATTTGTGTTTACACATGAACATGCACAATCTCAACGTTAAGACTCCAAATTTACAAAAACTACAACATGCAATCAATATATTATCAACTAAGAGCAGGCAATCTCGCATGCCTGACCTCAATGCAATGATTCTGCATGAGAGCTTCTCCTGACAGCCAGCCTCTGCTTGCCTGAGTTACTCCTCTACTTGGTAGCAGCAAAAAAAGAGAAGAAAACTATAGACAACAGAAGAATCAATTCTCAAGAAAGGGAAGAGGAGGGAAGAATATGGCCAGAACTTTAAAACAAAATTCAGGAAGAAACAACTGCAGACCAAAGGAAAGGATTAATTAAAATGGCAAAACAAGTCGGAAGCTGGTGGCTCACATCTGCAATCCTAGCTACTTTGGGAGGCTGACATGGGGAGGATTCCAGTTCAAGACTAGCCCGGGAAAATAGTTTGAGATCCCCATTTCCAAAATAATCAGAGAAAAATGGACTGGAGATGTGGCTCAAGTGGCAGAGTGCCCAGTTTGTAAGCATGAAGTTCTGAGTTCAAACCCTAGTCGTACCAAAAACAACAAAAAATTAATGTTAAAGGAAAAAATAAGACAGTAAAATCAAAAGGAAAAAATATATACTTGTCATTTCTACAATGTCAAGTTTCCCAAGCTTCCTTTAAGGTCTTCCTGACAAATTTCTTCCAGGAAACCCTTCTGGAATTACTTTTAACTATAATGATTCAAATACTGAATGAAAAAAAAAAAAGTCACAACCGTGAATTTTACTACAAAGTCATTATGTGCCAGTTTACATAATACTGTCTTTTTCAAATTTTCTTAAGAGTCCTAGCAAGATAGCAATTGTAGTTCACATCTCATATAAAGAACTCAAGACTCAATTATTCAGGTACAGAGTTAATAGACAACTGAGTTAATACTGAAACCTACCCAATTCCCAAGCCCATGTTCTTTTCACAATGCTACACTGCTCTAAAACTTAATTAATGATAAGAAAACAGCACAGTTTATCACCTGTTATAACCTATTAACTACACAGAACTAGCACTAAAATACCTAGAAAATGTCTAAATGTTTTAAGATAATTTCTATAGAAGTCATAATTTGAGTAAACTATATTACACATTGCATTTCTTAATTTCAATTTACCATATCATTTCCATAAACATGACCTACCATTCAGTTTATATTACTTGGAGCACCCATGATGAAAAGGTGGATGAGATATTAATTTAAGAATAGGAAAAAGCCTTAGGCAAATTCCAAATATGCCTTTCATTGGAAAAAATTGCTTGGAGTGACCCCTGAATAGATTTAAATGTTAAGACATCATGAGAATGAAGAGGTTTTGGTTTTCTCTGAGACAAAAAAATGCCAGCAATTTGATGTATTATTTTTCCAACAGGAATAAAAATTAAGAGAGAGCTGAGGACATGGCTCAGGTGGTAGAGAGTCTGCCTAGAAAGTGCGAAGCTCTGAGTTCAACCCTAGTATCACCACAAAAAAAAAAAAAAAAAGAGAGAGAGAGAGTGAGTTTTTGGTCTGAATTTCAGTTAATCCACTGATTCTAATACAGCAAATCAGAAAATTCTGGAGATCTAGAAGTAAAAGAAATGAAAAATTTCTTAACTTGGGAATAAATATAGTTAGTCGTAGTATATAGATTAGGCACAGCTATTTACTACCTTTAGACAGAAGAAAGGTGTATTAGGAAGCTTTGTGTTACTGTGACAAAAGACCAGAGAAAAACAATGTATAAGGAGAGGTTTGTTTGGGCTCAGTTGTCAGAGGTTTCAGCCTGCGATCAGTTGACTCCGTTGCTTTTTGGGCTCATGGTGAGGCACAACATCATGATGGAACCATGTGATGGAGGAAACTGCTCATCTCATGGCAGCTGGGAAGCAAAGAGAAAAAGAGGAAGGGGCCAGAGTCCCAATATACCCTCTTCAAGAACATATCACCAAAGACCTAATTTCCTCGAACTAAATACTATTTACTTATTTATTTATTATTTATTCATTTACTTATTTTGTGATGGGGATCAGATACAAGGCTTTGCGCATGCTAGGCAAGAACTCTAACACTGAGCTATACTCCCAAATAAAAATCCCATCTCTTAAAGGTCCCATCACTTCCCAGCAGTTCCACAAGCTGGGGACCAATCCGTTAACATGTGGGCTTTTGGGGGACATTTCAGGTTCAAATTACAGCACTGTGTTAACATTTAAGCAGAGAATATAATAATCAAACTGAAGAACTTATGCATCCTTTAGTGTTGCTGCAAGGCAAACTCTTCCTGCTTACATCACTGAAAAGTAAAACTGATTGAATGTGAAAACTAAGAACATAATGAAAACCACATGACACAAGGAAACGATACAGCCCTCACAGCCCCTGCTGGCCTGGTTTTATACAAATATTTAATCAAGATTATACAGAAGCAGTCTATGTCAATTTCAAGATGAAGACAACCCTTAAAAATGTTAATCAGCTTTCATTTCAAAGTTTAAACATACATTGGCAGCTATTGAAAAGAACACTGAAAAAGGAGGTTTGAAATTATTCCTTAGTCTAATGCCAAATAATGAGCTTAACTTTATTTCATTTAAGGGAGAAAATTAAAGTCAAACCCTAAAAAGATAAATAGAATAGTCACATCTATATTTAGGAATCAGCAATAGTTGATTTCATTGCTTCCTCTAATAAGAATGTTTACTTTTCTTTTTAATTTAGCTTCATCTAAATTAAAAAAGAGTGTTAGCACTGGCTAAATTCATCTGAATATTTTTGTTGTTGATTTTTTAAGCTATTTATGACTTTATAGTAGTCTGTCTATAACTGATTAAAGCCTACTTGAAAATTCTTCCTGTGAAATAAAGGGTATATAGGAAATCTCTTTACATTTTAAAAAAAATGTATTCTGGAAGAGCCCAACATAGGTGAACTGTAGCACTACATCTTTAGAAGTTGAATAAGAACACCAATGAGGACTGGAGATATGGTTCAAGTGGTAGAGCACCAGCTTTACAAATGTGAAGCCCTGAGTTCAAACCCCAATCTTACCAAAACAAAAGACTAAAATAACATTGTATTTAAAAAAAAAAAAAAGAATATCAAAGATTTTTTAACCATGGAAGATATTCTAACATCTCAATGGTCACAAAGGGTTGAAAATTTTCCCTCTGGAATATACAAGAATTCCAATGAAGAACCTACAGACCAAGAGTATAGTAAAAACCTGATAGCAACACAAACTCAATTTTTCTCTGCTTCTCAAAGAATTCTTAATAAGCAATTCTTAACTGTCTTGATCAGTTTTTGCCTTTCCCATTCCTTCATAATCTCATTTGAATTAGTTTTAACTGCTTTTCTAGGATAATACTCCAGGAAATAAGTTTACTTCGGCTTCATTTTTGTTACTTGTACAGTTTCCAAATGTTATGGATGGAGTATGATATATTCCCCCCTCCAAGATTCATGTGTTCAACAGCTGATCCCCAGCTGGTGGAGTTATTTTGAGAGGTTCTGTAAACTTTAAAAGGTGGGGCTTAGTTGGAAGAAGTAGGTCACTGATGACTACCTGGTCCCCAGGCCCCTTCCTCAATCTCTGCTTCCTGCTCACCATGAAGTGAAAAGCGTCCTCTGCCATGGGCTCCTGCTGCACATGGTCTGACCAAGCACACAGGGCTAAGCAACCATGAATTGAACCCTCTGAAATCATAAGCCAAAATAAATCTTTCCTCCTTTTAAGTTGTTTATATTGGGCATTCTGTCACAGCCACGAGAAAGTTAACCAACACACCAAAATTTTGTATACTTTCCAGATTCAGATGGATAATTTATAAGATCCAGGTAAACTAGAAAAGCATGTGGAAGCATATCCTAGAGAATAAAAATATATCAAGAGGCTGAAACTATGCCACTTTAATTATAGTCCAAGCATATGTTCAACATACAGAGCTCTGTAAGAACTTCTAATCCTATTTTTCCAAGAACTCAAATCTACCACTCCTGAAAAACAAGCTGTGTTGATCAACACAATTATTTCTATAGTAACTTCATTTTCTGGCCTTGGTTTTATTATGTATTCAACAGATAGATCCTTCCTCAAAATGGCTGATGGGTTCTATTCTAACTCGCTATTCATTCATCTATTTTCAAAAAACTAAATTTTAAGAAACATTCACTCAACACTGATTTTTCTCTTTGCTTATATTCTCTTCAAAATTGCAAATAGGGCTGGGTACCAGTGGCTCACACCTGTAATCCTAGCTACTCAGGAGGCAGAGATCAATGGGATTGCTGTACAAAGCCAGTCCTGGGAAATAGTTCACAAGATCCTATCTCAAAAAAACCCATCAGAAGAAAGGGCTGGTGGAGTGGCTCAAAGTACAGTACCACCTAAATAAATAAAAGTAAATAAAGTAAGTGAAAGTTCACTACACTGCCCCAAAAAGCCAAATGTAACTTCTCAAGGAGATTTAACATAAGTGCGCTCTATACAATTTCATACTAAATTAGGAGCTTAAAATTTTTAGAATACATTCTGCCAGTTAATCTCTTAAATATATCGTTTTGTTATTTATATACTATATCACTTATCAGTATATAAATGAAAGTCCAGATTTATAAAGAAACAAATTAGCAGAGTTGTGAAGTTCCTCTGGAAAATAGGTATCAATGTATTAACATCATAAATTTGTTGAAAAACTTAAATGAAAAAACATGTAAAAGTACTCAAAGCCATGAAATGTTTGCAAAAAAACTAAGCTATATCTAAATAAAGAATATGCTTACTATCAATCTACTGAATTCAACAAGATTTTAAAATAAATGGATTGCTCCCATCACACCTCCTTGGAGAAAGGGTTGATTTTAGGTCGAAGACATAGAAAGCCCAAGTCTGAGGCTGGACATCTTGCCCCATGATGGTCAATCTTGAATGTCAACTTGACTAGACTAAGAATCACCTAGGAGTAGGTAAAGCACACCTGAGTGTGTTAGTGAGAACATTTTCAGACAGGATTAACTAAAGGTGAAAAACTCACCTTATACATGAATGATACCATCCCACAGGCTGGAGGCCAAGATGGAACACAAAGGGAAAAGGACGGGCTAATGGAATTACTCAAGAGATTAAATGCCTGCCTAGCTAGCTACCGTGAGGCCCTAAATTCAAACCCCAGTACTGCCAAAAACGTTTTTTTCTTTAAATAGTACTACCAAAATATCTTAGTGCGGCATTCTCTCCATGAGGTAAACAGCCTCCGCCACATGTTCTCACTGCCCTGATGCTCTGCCTCACTACCATCCCAGAAACACAGAGCCAAAGTGATTACAAGCAGAAACCTCTGAAATCATGTGGAGAAAGCTTTCTCAAGCTCCCAGTTCTACTGAATCTAACTGGGGGCGACAGGAGATGCAGAAAGGACAAAAAGATAGACAAACATGCATAAAGCTGGGGTCAGGTGTGCTGGGGACTCAGAGGAAGACAACAGCCTCGTTGCTTCTTTTCTCTAATAACTCTTCTTTTACTTCTCTATTCTTTTAAGGCCTTACTTCTAAAGTCTTTAAAACCTTGCTTCTTTTCTACTCTTTAAAGTCTCTTTCCTTAGACTCACTCTATCCCATGTTCTCTCTTAGCTTTTCTTTAGCATAATCTCTCTGAAAGTCTTGGCCCTCAGACTTGCACTGTCCCTTGTTCCCTTTAAAGTCTCAGTGCTCAGACTTCCAGACAAACAACAGCAGCCTCGTCTAAAAACTGCATTAGCATAACTCTTTAAGTCTTGGTCCTGAGACTTGAACTGTCCCATGTTCTCTTTAGCTTGTCTTTAGCTTAGCTTTTCTAAAGCCTCTGTATAAAGTTCCTAGTGCAGAAAGCCACTCTGGTGGAGACCCAACAGCCAGGCAGCAGCCTAAGCAACAGCCAACCAAAATCCCCCATCAAAAAACAACAACCTTGCGTCCTCCTTCAGCACATCTTTTACATCCAGTGGTAAACAAGGAGGTGGAGCAACAGTTCTCAGGGAGGGGTGTGACACTGTAACAAGAGAAACTTGAATTCCTACTTCTTTCTCTGAACCTAAATAACTTAGGAAAACAGCTAGATGTGCTGCATTTTGGCTTTGCTCTCATCTGCAGCTAGGGCCATGCCAAACACAGCCTGTAGATCACTGAGCACAACTGTGCTTATGTCACTTCTCGTAGGCTTCTCATAATCCGCTCCCAGTAGGGGGGAAAAAAACAAAAGCAAAAGAAATTCTCTTTTCTTAAATTGCTTCTGTCAGGTATTTTGTCACAGCATAGAAAGTCCTACTACCATAACCAAGAACACAAGGAACTCCTCAAATAAATGGGGCATGCCACAAGAACACAAGGGCCAATTTTACATGTGTCTCCATAATCACATTTGAGAATTTAAGGATCAAAGAGTATAATAATTATAATTTATGGTAAACATTAAATGAATAAAAATCCCAATATCCAGGATATTTTAATGACAACAAAAGGAAGGAAGACCTTGCTTGCCACCACTGGCAGTGACTGTAAAACCAACTCCTTTCTCTGGAAAGCAGTGATTGACGGGAAAGAAACATCAATTCCCATCTTTAGGAATTTCATTTCACCCTCCAAAAATGTCAGCTAATACATTAGGAAGAAAATGAGGAAGTTACTGTTATTTTCTTCCGATGACATAAATGTTTTAGATAAGGATCACTAACTGATGCTTTTAGACAAAAGAGGTATGGTGAAGGGTAGACTTGCTCCTGCCAAAGTATGCATCCCAAAAATTACTTTCTAAAGATTGGGGGTAGGGAACGCACCTTTAATAAGAGAGAATTTGTGTATTATCATTTTAACCAATGGAAAACCAGCAAAACAAATGTAGAACATTCTCATAATGAATCTACTGATATGTTGCAATACTAAGAATAGCACCAAGTACTTCAGGTATGAAATAACTGTGCCAAAAAGTGTGACATAAATTTCTGCCTTCAGTCCTAATTTCCAGCTTACAGCCATTAAGAACAACTTAACAGACACCATGATGAAAGAAATACACAAATTTAAACCATGCATTTATTATTAAATCTTCAAGACAATTATCTCAAGAATTAAAAGGGATTTGTCTAAAATAAAGAGAAGATATAACCAAAAAAATACAACTTGACTAGATTACGGTTCTCTAAGTTACAAAAGAATCTTTGAATTGCATGATATGTGAATTATGCCAATAAACTTGTTCTGTAAAGAAAGACTCTTTTAGGTACTGCCTTCAAATAATCAGCCTAAAGAAAATATAAATCGGTAGACAGCTGTATAAAACAAAAACAAACAGGTTAACAATTTGAGAACCTAGGTAAAGAAACACAGGTATGCTCCCATACTACCATTCTTTCAAATTTTCTTCCTGTTTGAAAGTTATATAAAAGAATTGAATAAAAAGAGAATTCTAAAATTTGCAATCAGGCACACAATGATTAAATACAAGACACATTCGATTGCTAGGAAATTTTAATTCCCTGATAAATTATTAGAAAACCAATTCTAGGGCTGGAAGTGTGGCTCAGGCAGTAGAGCACCCATCCAGCAAGTGTAAATCTCTGGGGAGCTCAAACCCCGATACTGCCAAAAACAAAAAAAGAAAAGCTAATTCTAACAAGGGAATTTATAAACAATTCTCTAAATTAGGTCCATGAGTTTCTTAATTCTGAACTGTCATAGTATAATATGTAACAATTTTGAGAAACTGGTGTCTTAAAATGTACCAGTCTCCATTGAGGGACTTAAGGGGGAAAACAAAACAGAATGCTGCCCCCTAACCACGCTCTCATCTCAGCAGGTTATACTAAGGCTCATTAGCCAGGCTCAGTTCTTATAGTTCGTCTGGGTGGGAGGAGGAAGAAAACTCTGTGATAGCACCTCAGATCTCCTAAGGAGCAGGCACTATAGTGGCTGCAACAGGGATTTGGAGACATACACTCAGCATCTGAATCTAGATTCCAACAAATCCTGTCAATGTGACCTGGGATAAGTGACCTAATCCTTCTGACTCTGGGTTTCTCAACTCTAAAATGGTAGTTTGGGTACTTCTAAAAAAAAAAAAAAAAAGAAGTATGATAAAAGGCCTTTGATAGTATCTAGCTCAAAACAAACATGAATAAAGATGAGAATATGATTCGAGGATGACAGAATCTACTTTAAAAATGTGCTTTCTTGAGTAAGTAAAATCTTCTAAGTAATGTAGTTAAACTAAAGCCTGAAACAGGGAATAACAAAAAAGTGGACAAATTTCTAGTTCCTTGAAATCTAGTTTTATTATTTTGTAAAATTACACACTACTAGATCCAACACATCTGAAATGAGTGAGAATTTTCCAAACCAAAACATATTTTTATTATTTTAGATATCTTTTGAGTTATCCAATATAATCCAGCTAAGTAGGACAGTTTCCTTTAAAACTGGTTTCCAACTTTAGAATTCATCATTGACCACTATTAGGAATAAAAATAAGCACTAAGTATAAGGAACTCCTTCTACAAACATTTACAGAACTTACTGAGTACCAAGCATCTTTCTACCCACTTGATGTACATTAACTCACTTGACTCTCCCAACATTTCTTCCTGATAGAGGTTGTTACTAATAGATATGTTGAATCTGAGCAGTGTGGTTCTACAATCTGAAGTCACAGTCACTACACATGGTACATGCTTTAAGTGCTCTCAACTGACTAATGCTCGAAACAATAAAATATTCTTTTGATTTTGTAAATGCACTATAGGTGCAAGCAGAGACTACAAGACTCAACTGTGGGGGCTGGGGATATATATAGCTCAGTGGTTTAATGTTTGCCTAGCATGTATGAGGCTCTGAGTTGGATCCCAGTACCAAAAAAATAAAACTTTACTTGTGCAATTTCAAAAATAAAAATAAAAGGTTCAATCTCACAAATGAAAATCCAACACAGGCAGCAACTTTGAATAATGAGAGCATGTTTTCATATAGGACCATTAATTTTAATTCTAATTTTAATTTAACATTAACTAAAGATTTCTACAAAGCTCCATAATAACTGGTTCTTTTTTTTTTTAATAACTAGTTCTCATTCTTCTCTTATACCATATTTCCATGTCAAAATACTGCATGTACCACATTGCCAAATATAAATTCATTCTGGTTACAACTGCCATTCTTATCAGAAACTACCCCACATTAAAACTAAACAGCCTATTTTAAAGAAGTAAATACAATGAGGAAGTAGCTTTAAATTATTCCCATCAACAATTGTGTACAATCCTGTACATTCTCATTTCAAGCTTAGAGTCTCGTTTTTGTCTAAAGTCTAATCTATTTAGGCATTTTCAGTAAACAAACATCAAGCTGAATTATTTACAAAGTTAGGATTCCACACATTCCAGTTAAAGCAGCTTTTATGTGAGAGTAAAACACTGTTGCCCTGCATTGCAGAGGCAATTTAAGGACAGTATCTTTCTCCACCCCCTTGCAGGACTTCCGCACCTCCAATTCCACTTGAAAACTAAGTCCTGAAACACCTAATGACCTGTGTGAGGAAATCCTTCCATTCCTAGGCTTCCTTTTTAAGGAGCAAGAACTCAGTAAGTATACAAACCAGAGGAATGCACTTTTAAAAATGCATAGTAATTCAGAGTCTGGGTTATAAAATATAAGATACCAAAGACCAGGTATTTCAAAGGCATTCCCAAAACTGAAGAAATTACAAAGTTGCCATGTAAGAGAAATGTATGAGAAACAGGGCACCCTAACCTACCTCTCTGACATTTAAAGAGCTCATATCACAAAATTGGACAAAATAAGCAAACAGCAAGCCCCTTCTAAAGTAACTTTTTTTCCTAGGGTGTTTTATTGAAATTTGTTGTCCAGGAATCACTAAGGAAATTACTTTCTTAATGAAACTAACCAGCATTTTTCCCTCACTACAAAATTATTATTATAGTTTAATTGTAACAAAACCAAACCTGAAAATGATACATTGCAATTTCAGTAAATGAAACAGCATATAGCCAACGCTTTCCTAATAATAGCCAACATATTTTCCTTTAAGACTCAAAGACTTAAAATGTGTCACATTTGCTTCTGTTCTGCCTTCAGACAGAGAATTAAATTCCATGAAATATGACAGTTTAGTTAGCTTTTAGAGAAAAGAGCAAAAGGAATAATTATAACTTTCAAGGCTAAGGGGGAAAAAAAACCTACTAATGCCTCTTCATTAAGAAAATCCTGATTATTCTAATACACTGAGAAAACAAATCCCTCTGCATAGGTACATGATTAAATAGTAGAAGAAATATATTACTCACTTAGGAGTTAAGGCTTAATTTCTTTTTAATAAAAAAAACCTTTCTTTAAACAGTGCCCTAACTACAATGTGTCTTGTCACATTTTGATACATACCTGGTACAGTGTTTCATTTATTTGGTCCAAGGAACAGACAATGATTCTAACTATGGAGTTTCTTCTAATTTACTGAAAGTTAATTCTCTACACCTAAAAACTTTTAAATTTAGTCATTAGAAAACCTCTCTAAAATACACTATTTACCTTTCCTGACTTAGTAAACAGATTAACTATTCTTAAAGATTTGGGGACCCTGCTGAGACACACAGAACTCAGCAGTCCTGACACAAGTGGCCTCATAATCCTCTGCCTCCTCCTTGGCAGCCATGCTGTAATTCCTGCACTAACCAAGTGTTTTTCCTATAGTCTGCTTTTACCCTATCTTTACTGCCATTCTCATTTCTGAGTACAACCTGAACCAGACACTGCCTTCTAAAGTCTCTACCTCTCAGACATATTTCACTTCTCACATTCTCAATTTTGATAAAAGCTATCCCATTCTGAGTCTCCCAAAGTGTGAACCTCAGTTATTTACAATTCCTCCCTTTTATTTAATTCCTCCATATCACACTAGTACCAAATCAAGTAAATCTAGACCTCCAAACTGTGTCTCCAACCATTTTTTCTGTTTACCACAACCCCCCCATCCCCCACACAATTACTTTGTTTTTGGAGACAAGGTTTCCCTGTGTTGCCCTCAAACTCCATTCTCCAGCCTCAGCCTCCCAAATGCTGGGATTACCACATCTGGCCCTATGTAATCTTCATTCTGGTTCTCCTTGCCTTGCTTTGGTTATGGCAGTAGCCTCCTGCTAGTTGGTCTTGTTACTTCATCTTTTCATTCTTCAGTCCTTTCTTTTCCTTTAAAAAACAATCAAATCTATTGTTTTATTATACCTAGGTAATAATGGAAGGTATGAGATTTAAAATCTGATCCCCAACCTACATCCTCAGAATCCTTTTTACCAACCCCACCCATCAACACACCCCCTATATTCCAATCTCCACAGAAGAAAATAGAAAAGAAAGAAACTAGTTGGCCCACTATATCTGTGGGTTCCACCAATCATGGATCAATAAAAACAGGAAGAAAAAGAAAGCCTGTGTCTGTACCTAATATGTATGAACTTTTTTTGTCATTATTCCCTAAACAATTTAATACTATACAGCATTTACCTTATATTATATACAACTAAGGGGTTAAAGCATGCAGGAAGACATAGGCAGGTTATGTTATATGTTACACTCTGTTATTTTTCATAGGAGACTTGAGCAACCCTATTTTTTGGTGTCCACAGAGGTCCTAGAGCTAATCCTCTAGATAGCAAAAGACAACTATACAAAGAATATGAAAAAATTAGAACACTGGCAGCATTTTCCCCTTTTATCCTGTCCACGTCAAGACATTTTAAAAACAAAGCTAAGTTTCTTACATTCTTCTGAAGCACATCCTTCTTGAGTCACATTTCTTATGAACATCTCATATTACAATTTTTCTATAAGACTTCCCTTCAAGTTTCATGTGCAATATACATATGGCTTGGAACACTTAATTACAATTTTGCAAAGGGGTTCTCTTGTTTCTAAATGAACTACTTGGTGAACTGACTTATTCTGTAGAATCAAACCTCCACCAAAGTTGAAAATTTTATTCAAGGACTAGGAATTCTTTTCTTAGGCCTTCTCACTTCAACTAACAGCATTCCTTTCCATATTTAATAAATTTTCTCACAAAAATTAAATGAAATAGATTAAGTCCCTAGTATTAATTTAGCAAGCTTTATTATGACATGATATGTAAAGAAAACCAGTTAGATTGAGAAGCAGATACTGTATGAATCCATTAATTAATGACTTACTCCTACACATACACATGGAAATATAAGAAATTTTTAAAAAGGAAAAGCATAATTAATAAATTTGTGGCTGCCAACAGTGCAATGTGTTTACATTTAGTAAAGTCTTGTCCACCCTCTGTACAAATGACCTGATCCAACATGATAAAAGTAGCACATCTACAATTATTACTCCAAAAAAGATTAAACCCAAAATATGTAACTGATGAAACAGTTCACTTTTATAGAGAACAAATTATTTTAAATAATAGTGCCCTAAACTCTAGTTGAAAGCTTTCTGATTTATAAATATTAACTGTTATCGCTTCTAAAGTGAGCCCATCAAGTACCTTTTTATTTTCGTTTGCAGTATCCAGGCTCAGTTCCAACAATAAAGTATAATTAGTGACTCAAATATCATTTATCACTTTGACATCTTTTAAAATACTTACACGTTCTAAAGATCTCTTTCCCTAAAAAAAAAAAAAAAAAAAAATGATAGCTACCGACTATTTTTCCTTAGGAAAGCTTTCTAAGATGTGACTTTCCAAGTGCTTCATTCCATAAATAACCACTTTCTATAATAAAATTAGGAAATAGATCAAAAGAAACTATATTATTCAAGTCAGAAGGATCAGATTAAAAATACCTTCATAAAAGCAATCCTAATCAAAACAACTATAAAAAGTATAAAATATCTAGGCATAAATTCAACCACGGAGGTAAAGTAATTCTATGAAGAAAACTATAAAACATCAATAAAAGAAACTGAAGAGAAGAAAAAACTAGAAAGATACCTCACATGCATAGATTGGAAGAATATTGTTAAAATAACCATACTGCCCAAAGCAACTTACAGTATCAACATAATCTCTACCAAAATACCCATAGCATTCTTCACAGAAATAAAAGGCACTCTTAAAAACCTGTATGTAACCAAGAAAGACTCCAAAGAGTCAAAGCAATCCTGAGTAAAAAAGAAACAAAGCTGGAGGCATCACATCTAAACTCAAACATATTTCAAAGCTATAGCAATCAAATAGCATAATTCTGGCATAAAACAGGTCATATTCCTGCTCTGCTTCTCTCTCAGATTCCCACTGTGTCTCTAAGGACACTCATTACTAGATTCAAGGCCCACTGAATAACTAAAGATGATCTTTTCATCTCAAGATACTTAATCACATCAGCAAAAACCCTTTTTCAAAATAAGCTACATTCACAGGTCCCAGGAATTAGGCTGTGTATTGTGAGCATTTTTAGTAACCATACATTAGGCCAACAAAGGAATTTCCCAGGACACGGTTAAAGCGTTTGTGCAAGAATAAAGTGCAGAGCAAGTAAACTCAGTCTAGATTATAGCAGGACGCCCGTAAGAAAAAAAAATAATAAAGACTGAGAAGGGCTTATCAGTTCTGAAAAGCATAGACTTTGGTGCACATGACTGGTAAATGAAATAAGAGGCAAACACTCCAGGAAAACAAACAAAAAAGTAAGGAAATAAGTTGAAGGAAATTATTCCTGCACGCAGTCTTGCTCAAATAGTGAATAATATTTATATACTGAATATTGATTTAACTAAACATATTATTATCCTATGTTAGGACAGAATGTGGGCAGTGTCAGAGTAAAGGGAAGTTAAGAACACTCATTCTTTATCTTTCAGAAAAGATAACATCTAGTGTTGATAAGAAAATAGTGTAAATGTTATTAATTACATAAGGGTAAATACTAGAAGATCGATCTAACTGTTGCACAAGGAGTGCAGAAGAATGGGTATGGGCACTGGTTATCACATTTAATTACAAGGTTCTTTTGTTTTTTTTAATTAAGACTTGGGGATCAATTTCAGAATCTCACATATTACTAAGCTCCCACTCTACCACTGAGCTACGTCCCCAGTCTATAAGCTTACTATTGATATTATGCTCCTATTGCTTTTAATAATAAAATTTTTAAATTGTATTGCAGAAAAAAGATTATGAGAAAAAATGAGCTGCCCTGACTACTAACACATTTGTTACATGGTCTCACAGTTTCTTCTTCCTTGAAGCCTTGAAGGAAACACAAAGATTCCTGAGAAGGGGTTCTTCAAAATAAACTCTCAATACATTGTGTGTGGGGGGGGGGAACCCTCCAACAAGCCAACATCCAAATCACTCTTTAAATTATGCTGACTACAATGAACACAATCTCTGTAGCCTCATGTAATTATAAGTCTATCCAACTTCACTTTTAATATAAAACATGGATTTTTTCCCCCAAACCTAAGGCATTACTATCACAACTGTGAATAAGCATGTGTAACTGGGAAACAAGCAGAAATCGTTATAATGAAGGTGTCTCTAAATTCATACCCTGCTGAAAAGGTGCAAGTGAGTCTAGTTTACATGTGGGTTGACTGATTTTAGAGACTTTGCAGTATCGGGAGCACCATAAGAAGCCTGTCCTCTAAATACCTTACAGCCCAGTGAAGAGACAAGAAACTTATGGAAGAGTCCTTTTGTCAAATTGTGTTAAAGAGAACACTTATTAGGAAAGGGTACAACAGCTGTAATGCCAAAATAATGTAAAAGATGAGGGGGGGAAAAGGAGAATGTTCTCTACTTACTTAATATCTGCCTTTATCCAGTTCATTAATCTAGGACTCATTTCTAGAATCTACACCCACCTCTGCCTCTTCTTCTTCCCTTCAACTGGCTTAAAAGTCCACCTATCACCAGGCACTGGTGACTCACACCTATAATCCTAGCTACTTGCTTGGAAGGCTGAGATCAGGAGGCAAGACTAGGCAAATAATTTGACAGACCCCATCTCCAAAATAAGCCAGAGCAAAATAGACTGGAGGTGTGGCTCAAGTGATAGAGCACCTGCTTTTTAGAGGGTCTGTAACATGCATAAACTTACTAATCTATGTCCTAAAGGACTATTATCAATTACTTCAAAATTCCCCCCACAAAGAGATAGTCACTTAATTTATATTTTATTACACACGGTATAACTAACAATGATATGTACTCTAGATATACTAATCTAGAATTTGTATGATGTCAAGGTAATCTTGCTTACTGTTTTTACCTAGTCATTTATCCATCTTGTTTTATAAGACAAGACAGCACCTATTGTAAGTAGACATTTACAAATATTTTTGTATCAACAAGTGATCCTACTATAAACAGTCCTTTTAGTTTTTCAGACGCAAACTCAAATATAATTTTCAAAACAAAGGAGCTTGTTTTTCTGTAAGCAAGAAATGAAAATAATAAAAAAAAATACTTCATAAGAAAGAAATGTACTGGGGTATTGGTAACATGGGGGAGGTAGATCAGGAAACAAATTAACTTTTAGAGCAAAGCCACTTTGGCTTGAATCTCAAGCAACTGTTTATCTTGCCCCAGATTAATACTATGCCTGTGGTATCTAAAGTAGAAAAAAAGTCCAGAGCAAGTACAAATGACAACAAAGAAAATGCTATAATGCCATTGCAGATGGCCCTTTATTTATTTTCATAACTCATGAAAGAAATAATCCCAAAGCAAAGTTGATTCTGGAAAAGGTTATTTTGAAGCCAACAGGAAAAAGAAAATAAAAAGCAAAAAGGAAATAAAAAGTAAGTCTTTACTTTCTACTAGTTCTTTCCCATCCAATGCTTCTAAATCTCTCAAATTCTTACCATGTTACCAGTAAGAATACCACCTGAGACACTGTAACTATAAAGCATAATCCCCAAATACAGTGTTCATACGTTTATAATTAATTCTGATAGATATTTTAAAATAGTAGAACTATGAGAGCCATTTAATATAAGTATGCAATTCAGGTCCTTTGATATTTGAAAGAGACAAAAGTAGATTAGAAAACTGTCATCAAAATTAGGTTAAATGAGAAAGCCCCATACGGTTTTCCATAATGGCTGTACTAATTTACTTTCCTACTGACAGTGTGTAAGAGCTCCTCTTTCTTCACATTATCACCAGCATTTGTTATCTTTTTGATAATAGTCATTCTAACACTATGGAGGTTCTTCAAAAACTAACACACAATTCAGCAATCCTCTTACTGAATATATACTCAAAGGAAACGAAATCAGTATGTCAAAGACATACCTGCAATCTCATGTTTATTGAAACATTATTCATAATACCAGGATATGGAATAGTTCTAAATGTCCATCAACAGATGAATGGATAAAGAAAAAGCACAATGTGTATGCATGCATGTATACATATATGCAAATACACACACACATATACAGCAGAATATTATACATATTATAATGGAATATATGAAATATATAATAGAATCTTATTCAGCCATAAATGGATGAAACCCTGTCATTTATGATAATATGTGTGGACCTGAAGGACACAGAAATAAGCCAAGCACAGAAAAAAATACATGAGCTCACTCATATGTGGAATCTAAAAACTAAAAACTGATCTAAAAACTGATTTAATAAAAGTTAAGAACAGCAATTACCAGAGTCGGGAAGAATGTTGGGGAGGGGCAGGGAGAGGAGGAAGGAAGTTAGTCAATGTTACAGTTAGACAGGATCACTAAGTTCTAGTGCTCTATGGCACAATAATGTACTACAAGTCCCAAAACAAATAGAAGGGAAGATGACGGCTATGCTAATTACCCTGACTTGATCATTACTCAATGTATATGTGAATAAAAAAAAACACTGTACCTCATAAATATGTGCAATAATTACATAACAATCAAAAAAATAAAACTACAAATTAAACAAAATGGCAAATTTATCAAGGAACTTGAAAAATACTTCAAGCCTAAGCTGACATGAAATTCTTAAATGTTCCTCTTTCCAAGGTTTTCAAAACACATACAAAAATTCGTGACAGAAACTCTTGTCTCCTGACTTACCAAAGTACTTACTGTTGGCAAGAGAAATCAAGCCATCAAATATACCTAAGTACTTTGTTTAAATTCTTTTAAAACCAACTCTTATGCTGTGCATTTCAGAACCTTTCATGTAGGGCATTAACACAGAAATTATTGAAGTACACAGGGCAAACTGGCTGAAGAAGCAAAGTTATTATGCTGAAGACCATGGAAAGTAATTATAAACTCAAACTCCCCAATATCACCAAAGCTGTCTCAACATACAGATGACTTTCCACCATGACTTCCTGAAGCTCTCACTCTTCACATTTAGAAGGTAAAAACTATCACAGTTACCTCTGTGGGCAAAAGTCTCAACTGATGCTGCGGTGCTCACGCCTCTACTCACCAAGATGCACACATGCTAGGATTTCAGATGGAAATATGCAAGCCCCATACTATTTGGCTTCTGAGTACTAACAGCAAGGGTACATTAACTTCCAAAGTGAGTAAGTCATCATGAAACTGAAGAATCCAAACTTTTTAATTTGGTTGTAGGCATAAACGAATTTTAATGAAATTGTAATTCTATAGTATGTGGCTTTTTTTTTCCTTTATCCATTTGTTCATATGTGCATACACTGTTTGTGCCATTTCTCCCCCGTCCCCTCACTCTCCCCCCTTTTTTTGCATCTCAAAACTCTTCAGTTGTAGAGCAAGAATCTGATGCACTAATACTATATAAAGTCTTACCTGTTTGTCTATTGGGGTCTTCCCAGTTGAACTTTTCTGATTTGTATTTCCATCCATTCCTCTCAGGACACTGATGAAGTCTTTCTTGGAAACAGTTGATATCAATTTAGCACGCTTTCTCATAGAGCCTCCTGCTTCTTTAACCTTTTCATCAACATTCTTTTGATGCTTCTGAACAGCATTAAATAATTGCACCACACCTCTAAAGAATATAAAGTAACCAGAACAATGTGGTTAAATAACTATCATGCTAGAATACAAACTCTATAAGGATGGCAAGTGTTTTTTCTTACTCCCTAGAAAAAAGAAAAGTACTTTTGAGGCACTCAAATGAAAGACCTGAATGAATGGGTAAAATACATTTGGAAAATGAATATACATTTCACTGAAAAAATATAAATTTCAGAATAGAGAATGAATATATGGGTTTTTATGGTCATTCAAAATCAACTTTTGTTCAATTAGAACTGAAAACTACTTTTGATATAAAAGTCTGTCTGTCATAATACATGCAATCAGTTAAGGCACTGAGACAGATGGAAGAATCCAGGACTCACAGTTAGTTATGTAATTATCTAACTCTAAGAAAATCTGCTGGATCTTAATTCCATCTGTAAATTGGAAAACTGAGTAGCTTAAAAAGTATTCAGATATATTATCTGCAACTATGTGTTATGAAACTTAACTTTAAAATCCTATTTTAGTGGTAGAACAGTTTTCTAACATGTGAATTCCTGTGTTTGATTCCCAGTACCACTCCCCCAAAAACTCCTACTCTTAAAGATAATTATTTTTAAAACTTTGCCCTGTGTAAGTTCATTCTTACACAGATGAATTCTGAAGGTTAAGGGCCCTTCCCAAGTAGTAATCCCAGCTACTCGGGAAGTGGAGATTGGGAGGATCACAGTTCAAGGTCAGCTCAGGCAAAAATTGTTAGCAAGACCCCATTTCAATCAATATACTGGGTGTATTGGTGTGCGCCTGTGATTCCAGTCACATGGGCTGGTCCTGGGCAAAAAACATGAGACCCGACCTGAAAAACAACTAAAGAAGCAAAAAAGGGCTGAGAGGTGGGCTCATGTGGTAGAGCTCCTATGAGGTCCTAAGTTCAAACCCCAGTACTACTTAGGGAAAAAAAAATTTTTCAAATTTTTAAATTTCATCAATAACTACTTTATACCAATTGCATGTTGAAATATTCTGATTAGGTAATAAATTATTGAAATTAATTTCATGTCATTCATTTTACTTTTTCTCTATGAAACCCTGAGAAAATTTTAAATTAGATATGTGCCTCACATTTTTATTTCTACTGGGCAGCACTGATTTAGACCATTAAGATCCATTCCAGCTCTAAAATTCTATCTGTGAATTCTTTCTCTAATAATTCTCAAAAGAGGCAATCTGCCATAGCCCAGAGCAACCCTGCACATTCTTGCTGAGTTTTTCAAAAACAAAAGGCCTGACTGCTCTTTACCCAGCCATTTCTCAGTGTTGGATTTGCAGTAAGTGACTTGATAGATAAGGTAACATCTCCCCTCAAAGAACAGCTTGTTATTAACATTATAAAAGTAACAGATCCCCTAGCACAGTGTGCCTCTCCTATACCACAACTCACTGCCCATGCTGGTATCCATCCAGTGAACCTGCACTGCCCCTGTGGGACAATGGGGACCAGTAAGAATATGAAACTCTGGTTACAGCTTTTGCCACGCATAATAAAGTCCTTCTCTTCTCTGCTACCCTCATCTAAAAAACAGCCTGACTTGTTAGCTAACAAAAAGTAAAGGCCAGGCCTTTCAGAAGGGCCATGACCAGAGGGAACCAAGTGAGGTTGCCTAGGGCATAAATTTAAAGAGGCACTTATTCTCATGTGCTGACTCTATCTATACTTCTTTAAATTCTTTTTATTATTAACTTACTTAACTCTCAGAGAAACCTTTAAGGCTAGGTATATTATCTTCTTTTAACTGATAAACTGAGACAGAGAGAAACTAAGTAGTATATCCAAAGACACACAGCAAATAAGAGTCAGTACTAGAATTTGAATTTAGCAATCTGACCCTATCCCCCATGCCCTAAATCACCACACCATCTCACTATGTAACATCTAGATGGATTAGAAGATAACCAAAATAATTTTGGCAACTAAGAATTAAAAGTAATTTCAGTAAAAACAATTGCTATATTCTTAAAGTAGCAGCTTTAATGCCATCTCCTCTGTGAAGCCTTCCCAACCCCCACCCCTTATCTCCTGCTATATGCTCCCAATATACAGAACATACCTCTATTCTCAAAGAAACTGTAATTCCTACCAATGAGAGAGCAAGGACCACCCAGCAGCCACTATATCCTACTTATCTTTGGACACAGAAGGCATCAAATAAAATGTCTGCTGCCAGTGATTTAAAAAAAAGCAGAGTAAAGAATAGCATGAACCTGCCACAATGTGTAATGTATTATCCCATAAATACAATGCTAGATAACAAAAATAATCTAGTGCCATAAATTTAGACAGCTATCATAAGAGAAATGCAGTAAGAGGTCTGATTACACTGTTCTTGTGACTATAAAGACAAGATGATCTGAAATAGGTTCATACCAAATATACAGTTAGCACAATATACTCCTGCCTCAAGAGACCTCCAAAATCTTTGGTTGAATTCAGTGTTCAACAGCAGGCTTAGATATGTATCATTTGGCTCTGAGAAGGCAGAGTTTTAAGAGTCAAACCTGATAAAAAAAAATAGATCACTATCAAAACTTTAGTATATTTATTTTTTAGAGGGCAAAAGGAGTCTTACCTCGTTGCAATTCTCTGGAGATTTCTCTCTGTTTCTTTGTCTTTGACAACATCTGGCTTTACTCTGCACATCATTTCCCACTCCCGCTTCTTATCAAGCTGTGTTATAAATAATGTTATGTGAAAGAATATTAGGCATTTTTGAAAGTGCAGCAAACTTTGATAGATACTCTGTGAAAGGACAAAGGTAATAAATCATTCTGGCTTAAGCTGTCATACAGACTTTTAGAAAACCATAGTTTTGGGGGTTCAACTCAGAGAGCCTGTGGCTAGCACTCAGCGTGTCATGTGAGAGGCACCAAGTGAGTATCAGTTAGGTTCTCTGACAGCAGGGGTCTGGAGAGTGGCCAGTACATGGCAGTATGAGGTAGGGTGTCAGACAGCCACACGCCTGACCTGCCATCCAGATCATCAGAGGGAATAAGAAAGACTCCAAGCTACTCTCTTTGGTAACTACAAGTTTAAGCACTGTTTCTCTTTCTTTTCAGAAAGTGATTTCTTCAACAGTCATAATTAAGAATGTGTCACCTTTTAAAAGAACCATATCATATCTAAATATTAATGTAGTAACTTTTTCTCCACACAAAATCATCTAAATTCTTTTCTCCTCTCACAGCACATCTAACCAATATTCTTGCTCTATACATTATCAGTCACAAATTCTAGCAAATTAATTTTTTTGCCTCTGTGTAAAAACAGAAAGGGAACTGGGAAATAAGAAAAACCCACAGAAAAGAGAAGAGTTTTCCAATTAAAAATGGTCTTCAAGTAGGATCCTGGGTGCAGGCACCTGACCTGACACACTGTTCACATCTGTTTCTCAAGCCAACATGTATCCAACTATCAAGCACACTGATATGATGAACTAATCACCTGAAGTTAGTCAGCATCAGAAGTATCCATACCAAGACCAATAGAAAAAATGTCTCCTTTGATCTCTTCTTTCTGCTACTCATCTAGCTCTCACTTTGTACTGATGAAAATGTCTAACAGTAAAACCATATTCCTGCTCTCACTATAAAGATTAGACTGATTTCTTTCTAAAGAAATATAAATTCTTCTCCAAATCAGATAGGGCATTTACATAGGCCCTACTGCAGAACTGCTGTATAAAGAGTATATGTCACTGCTACTTTGTGCTTCTGGTAACAACAAGCATTCTTTCTACTACTCAGTGTTTTGACCTAGAGTTGAGTCAGAGACTCACTCTTGGCTTCAAAATGTTCTTGCCCTGACTGCAACTTTGAGAGTAGAGGTAATTAAAGATTCTGATGTTTTTAAAGCCTTTTCTAGCTTTTGCTAGTTAATAAACAAGGATTCAAATTTGCAGTTGAAAAGCTATCTGTAAGATTTAGTACGAGAATATTGAATTAATAAAAGTGCACATTGTGTATTATGTTGATAAGAGCAAAGCTTGAAAAGTTCCACCTTTATGTAGCCTTTCACACAAAGCAACCAGTAATAAGAACAAAGAAATGGTTCATCTTGAAACAAGGTAAGAGTAAACATAAAAAAGAAATTTATGTCAATTCAAATCTATTTTTCTATCATTGCTACCTTTAAAGTTCTTCTTGGAAATTAGTATTCTGCATTGCCAGTACAATTACACAAAGTTATTTTTTCATTAATAAATACTCATTTTAGTATTCAAATAGTTTAGACACAGGTACTTTATCAAGTAAAGGAATATAAAAACCTTATCATAGTTTCTTTATTTTTAAACTACACAAACAACTTTTGGTCTTTAACTAAGAATACACTAGTCTAACTTCAATCATCAGTGGATTAACCAAAGCGATAATGAATTCATGTTTATCCAACAGAAAAATAATCAGTTTTTACAACCTGACTGTGACATCATCACACAGATTGACATTATAAAAAAAAGTTTTTAGCAAAAAACTAGCTAATATACTTCTAATGAGTTCAAACCTAACGATGCCAGAACATGGACAACTAAAATAAAATATTTAGACCCAGGAGTCACTGCCACATGTATAATTATTTTAGAAAGATAAATTTCCTCAGTTTACATTTCTATTGTTTTGCTTAAAGGACTAAACACTGAACATGTACAATAAGGTAATTCAGACTGTTTCTGAATGTAACCTTCCACTCCCCACCCCAACACACATAAAAAGCAAGTTAAAAACTAGAATGTTAAGCAGACAAACCCAGCAAGGAACAATATGGAACAGATAAGAACTAGATTACAAACAACATCATCTATAAGACAACCAACAGGACACACCTGTTTTCTTTTCTCTAGTCTTTCTTGCTTTAACTTTTCTTTCTCCTTTTCTAACTCTTTATTTTTGATGAGGATGGTGGGTTTACTTTTAGGAGTTTTCTTGTTAAGGATTTTAGCCATAGCATCTGCCCAGCCAGTATTAGCACCAGCACTTGATTCTGCAGCATTTTCTTTATCACAAGGTTCAACATTATCCTCGTTGTCAGCTTCTATTGCTTCATCATCAGACAACTGATCCATTTCTGATTCACAGCTTCCTATAGAACCTGAGAGTAAAATCAAATATAATTTTAGTTTCATAGGCAGAGATTACCAAGGCTATGAACAAACTGCCAAGACCCTTCATCAAGTTCCACCTGTCTGTACTCTTATAAGAAAGGACTCTTTGAGTCCCATAGCTACAGTAATGGTGGGGCACAGCAGGAGCATCAATACCATTGCTATCAGTCCCAAAGACCTAGCCACATTGACAGGAATGTCTCAGTGGCTTCAAGACCCAGGACCTGCACAGCAGAAGTAAGTCCAACAGTTTCCACCACTTCACTGCTGTCAGAATGGTAAGAGATGCTTGTCATGGGGCCAGTATAGGATGTATTGAAGCACGTGGACCTTAACAGTGTCATTAAAATACTTAAAGAGATAACTATGTTAAAAACAATTTAAAGAAAAAACTTTATCATATCAAGAAAATGATAGTGTCTGGGTAACGTCTCTCATGAATTTGGTCCATGTATTTAAAACTCTGAATCTGTGTGCAGAAAAACACTAAAAAAAAAAAACCCTCATTTTAAAGAATTCAGATATAGTACTATAAACTTCATTTAGCTGTTTTAACATTGGGGGGTGGGGAGAAGCTATCTAATGATGTGCCAAAGATACCAAAGATTCAATCGCATTGCTAGGTGACTAAATATGAACTTCTGAGCTGAAAATACCAATTTATAAATGTACTGTTGAATTTTATCATGCAGAACTACCAAAGGTTACAAGCAAGCTAGGTCATGATTTAGGACTCCAATGTCTGGATTAGGAACAACAGTGTAGTCAGTCAGTAGCTTTGCTGGGAAACAAACTTACTGAGAAGCTAGCTCTGGGTACCCTAAGCTTAGCAGCCAGCCTTTTTCCACTTCTGAAATAAATTGTGCTTTAACAATAAGCACATGCAGCTGGCACAGTGATCCAGGGCCCTCTGGAGAGATTCTATTTCATTTTTCATTCTTCAGAAACCAATCACACTTACTAGGAAATACTTCAAAGGAGAAAATCATCCAACAGCTAAGTCACTTGTAATGTTTTTTGTTTCAACAAGAAGAGCTAATAAAGGTAGCTAGGACATTAATAAAAAGGAAAGCAGGGTTACACAAATAGATGCCACTTAGTAGTTAACTCTCCAGGTAACAAATGTACTTTCTTTGATTAACCCCAGATTAGATGAATCTCAAAGTTAAATACAAAAAAATGCCAGTTCTTGAAACTTACTATTCTGTTAGCTCTACTACATAACAATATTAGTAATCAACAGTACTGATAATCTTTTAAATACTGACTCATTTGCTTTAAGATAACATGAAGAAAAAAGCATAGGCATAAGCAGTTTTCTGCTGCTCCCTCCCTACTTTATCCAATTCTGATGTCCCCCCCGACCCAAATCAGAACTTTCACTTAAATGCAGTGGGCTGAAAAGGAAACATAGCCCCAAAGTACTACCTCTCGGTGAGCCTGTGCTGCTCCCAGTACCATTACCAGAGCCAAGCATCATAGCCAGAACCTCTCTTCTACCTTCTAAGAAGTCTACTGATTGAATGTTCTTACAAAAAAATTGACTGTTCTTCAACTACAAGCCCTCAGTTTCTCCTTTAAATAAGTTCAGCAGAATGTGCACACTCTACATTTTGCTTATTGCTACAACCAAAGTGAGAAGAGAATGTACACTAGATTATTAACTTTGGAGTAATCATTATTAATTTCCTGACTTCAAGCCATGAATTAGACCATTGCTGTTTAGACTTGATTTTCAACTGGTGATTTTAATACTTGCAACTTAGGTACTACTTTTGCATAACACTGGCTGAATGTTTCTAATCTGAAAATTAAAATTCAAAAAAAATTAAGAATCGTGTTGGCCAAAAGATTTTGGAGTTTGAGCATCCTGAGTTTGGGGACATTTTGGATTTCAGATTTTCAGATTAGGGATGCTCAATCAGTAGTCCATTCAAATATTCCAAAATTTGATAACTATGAAATCTGAAAAACCTCTGGTCCCAGTAAGAGATACTCAAACTATACCTTTTTTTAAGTGCTGAGAATTCATGAAACAAAAAGGGCATGAAACTAAATATTAATGCATTTCAAATACAAATTTGTAGCCTTAGAACAGCAAATAGAAACATACATATCCAAAAATGAACCGAGAATAACATTGAAATATCTCCAAAAACTCACTGAGCATTATTGAGAAAAGAAAAATAATATATTCTTTAAATGCATGATCTTAAATTATCAATGGTATGAAAAAGTATTAAAACATTTGTTAAAAGCAGAAAATCATTTATAATTCTATGACTCTGATGAAGCTGCATATTTCTTAAAGAAATAGTTCCTTAAAATAGAAATTTATTTAGCACTAATTTAATCTCAAGGCTCTTCTATATCCTGTATGCTGGGTTAATTTCAAAAATCTAAAAACATGTGACCCTACACTTTGACATACAAGTATATTTGTAGGCAACTATATTATTCCCACAATATTTTTTAAAAAGGTATCTAAATTTTTTTCAAACAAAGCTGTTAGTACTTTAATCAACTCAATAAAAATTGATTCCAGGGCCCACACAACTTTTTCCCAAGAAGCATCTCCTAGGACTTTGAGAAACAAAGTTTAGAGAACACAGTTAGTTGAAAAATAAATACTTAATGGGTACTTAGAAACTGCTTCCCCTAAACAGCACTGGCTCCTCACTTGAGCCCACAAGTTAACTAAAAGCAGGACAAAAGCCTGGCATGTCTTACTACTTCACATCTGTCTCCTCTGCTATAAGCCATTCTCTCCCAGTCACCTTGGATTCTCCTGGGGCACATCTGATAAACAGCTTTATGGTAAGAGACTGAAGGTACCCCTAAGAAACAGGGAGCCATGCAAGGCACAGCACACACACACACACACACACACACACACACACAATGAGGGTAATTATCTATGATGAAGAACTGCACTCTAGAGCGAGAACTATCACCCCATAGAAACCTGACTGTTGGTTCAAGCAATGATGTCTTCTTCAAACCACCTTGCAGAACCAGAACTGAGATAGTGATCAACCAGACCACAGTGACCAGAGACCGTTAACTATGCATATCTCTTGTCCCCTGGCCCAATTCTTTGTCCATTTAAACCTAAAGTACCCTGAAGAGGACTTGGAGTCACTGAACCCCTCTGTTTTTCCCAGGTGGCCACGTGGATTAAATCTCATCTCTGCCTTTCATCACTATTTACTCTTTAACTGGCATAGAGACAGGTGGCTAAATATAGTCTGTTGGGACTCCAAACTGCAACTTTTGCCCAAAAATTCTGGTAACAAATATGCTATACTCCTCAAAGTCAGCAGCACTATCCAGATGCTAATTATAAAATAAACAATTCTTAGAAAAACTACTTTGTCTAGTAAGTACTTATCTAAATGTAAAGAGGCATAATAGCTTAAAAGTTCATGTGAATGGAAACTATCTGGGTAATTAAAAGCAGAAAAATCTTTACCAGCTCCTGGTAATATGTAAGAACTACAACACTGACATCTAGTGTTTCATCCTTACAAATTGAAGCAAATTTCACGTTTTCCAACTGCAGTGTAAAATCAGCCAAAATGCTTTATGATTACGTAAGCCACTTCAATTCACCTCTCTGAAACCTTGTCTATTTTTCTTCAGTGCACGTTTTACCTAGTTTGACTACAACATAAGTATTATACACAGTTATTCAACCTATACTCTCCTTACCAATAAAAAAAAAATCACCTAGACAAATTTGTAAAAGTCAGGCTTTTTACTGTTTTTAAAGATGCTCTAGCTCAGAAGTTTCTAGTCTAGCATTTACTGCCAATGGCAATGATGACATTTTAGATGAATAAATTAAAAATGCCAATGTAATGAAATCTCCCAGTATACTTTTTTAAAAATGGATTTACTTCTAGGATATAAAAAATTACCACTATGTGAATTAAAAAGAACTGGTTCTTGAATTTTCACTATATCCTACTGGCATGAGTGTTTTTGTAATGTTCCACTGTTCAATCTCTAATAGCACAAGTATGTATTTCTAGGCATCTAGGCAGAGATGACAATCAGCAGACAAAACTCCTGGGAAGTCCTGTGCTACCTCGAACATTATTTCTGCACTTTTTAAGTGTGAATATCAACAAAAGTGCACAAAGGAAGGATGTTTATTAGAAATAATGACAAAAAGCTCCAATCATGGCAATGTTGTACATCAGAGCTACCCAGGAGCCACCAGTCACAAGAGGCTCCAAGTGCTTCAAAGATGTCTGGCACAACTGAGGAACTGAATTTTTTCTTTAATTTTAATTACTTTAAATTTAAGTTGCCACATATCGTTAGCTATTGGCTACTATTGGGCAGAGCAAGGTTACACCTCTGAGGTGCTGAGGTAGACATAAAGCATTTCTCGCCACTTGCTGTCTTCCCCCCAATCCTCTAGCTCCTTTTCAAATTTGCCATCTGTCCCTGATCCCCAATAAGGTTAGCTGCTGGCAGGAAAGTGAGCCATTTTCCTTAGATTTTAGAACTGTGACAAAGCTTTAACAAGATGCACAGTTCCCTACCATTTATATATTAATAAACAAGAAAGAAATGAAAAGCTTACGTCTAGGTTTCTCTCCCTAAAGAATTCAAGAGTTTAGGAGGATAGAGTTAAAAAAAATTGCAATAAAAACTGCAAATGTTCTCAAAGAAAAGCAATGAAAAAAGGGTGATGGAGGTAGGGGAGAATGTTTTAAGAAAAGTTTTACAAAGATAATATTCAAGTTGTTTCTTAAAAGGCAAAAGCAAGCATATGAGTAATGAGAAGGGAGAAGGTCAAATTAAGATTCTACACTCTAACCTAACTGATCAGAGCACAGAAGTCACTGAGCCTAGAACCAAAAACATCCTAGATCTGAATCAATACTCTGTCTGAAAATAAAAATTATTATTGTAATTCCAGGCAAATGAAATCAGCATGTTCAAAAGCACTGAAAAGGCTAGAGATGATGAAATTCTTATAAAATGACAAGAAGTTTGGAGTAGCTGAACAGGAAGAGTTGAGGAATGGATGGTAAGATCAGAGTATAGGAAAACAAGTTGGGAATCTCATAAAAATGTGATTTACGATCCAAGAAATAAAGTATGTATTAACCCCAAAAATAAAACCAAGAAGCTTGAATGTTCCACATTCTATCTGCTTGCTTCCAGTTAGAGATCAAACTGCTAGTGTTTTTTTTTTTTTTTTTTCCCTCCTAGCACTTACTTTTAAAGTTTCTCCACTGGATTAAGGTTTTTCTCTTAAAATGCAAATACCACTTGGGAGCATTAAGCTTATTGGATAACACTTACCTTACTTCACACGTTTGGAATTTACCCTAAATCAAAAATGATCCATCATAAAACTTGACTGAGACCAGCAAGAAGGTGGTTAAGAGTAAGAACACTTAAGTCAGACTGCCTGAGTTCAATCTCAACTCCAGGCACTAAGCTAAGTGACTTCTTTTAAGTTTGTTGTTTTCTGCCTTAGTTTCTATAAGAATGAAGATAAAATAGTACCTACTTAATTGGTCATGATGATTAAATGAGTTAAATAAATATAAAGAATGCCTAACCCATGGTGAGCACCATTTAAGTGTGGATTACATAACACACACACACACACACACACACACACACACACATACACACACCCCTACACACGGATAATTTTTTTTTTCCACATGGAGCATTTTTATGTAGCAGAGGTAGAGAAGGAAAAAGGAAGAATACTTCTGATATCTGGGACCTCTGCAATACATGCTGAGTTGCTGAAAAAGAAGCTTTACATAATCAAACAGTTACCACATAGGGTTGAACTCAGATAACAGAATTACACAGACTTGGCATTATGTCCTGATTCCATTATTTTGTGACAGCATAATTTTGGGCAAGTTACCTAACCCCTCTGTGTCTCAGTTTATTACTGAAATGGGGATAAAAATTGTACCTACCTCACTGGATTGTTAGTATCAATAAGATACACATAAAAGGCACTTAGCATAGACCTGGCACATTTATTGAGTATACACTAAACATATGATAGCTAATGATCAGAGGACAGATAAAGATGGAGGAATCACAAAAGCTTTAAAAAGATGCTAAAAAATTAATTAATTATAATAGCATAATCCTGCCTAAGATCCTGGTTTTAGTCCATACCAGTAATCACGTGCAAACTACTCTTTATTTCACATGTGATCAGTGCCTTTGCTCCACAGTTTTTTGAAGTATTATAGTAATGGTACTACAAACTAGCTGTGTTTAGAGCCGACTACTATTTAAAGCACTTTTTATGCATTGTCATCTCACAACACTTCTGAGTTGCTTTTATTATTCTACTTACATAGACGATGATTCTAAAGCTTGGAACAATTAAAAACATGCCCAAAGCCGCCAACCCAATGGGGTAGAGTGATGGAGCTGTTAAGACTACTGAGACCACTCCAAGACTTTGAATCAAATTTTCAATTTAGACTGATGTGTACAAACTAATGTAGGAGATATTCATTAACTAGACTAAAGCATAAATTAATAGCGTTTGAAATAAAAAGAAATTTCTATGTAAACCCCACTCCATTCCCCATCCACACGCAAATTTTAACCTAACTGTACACACCCCTCTGGTTCTCAAAAGCTTGGTGAAACTGCTGCTCCCCATGTTGTTGTATATCATCAGTTCTGCTCAAGCTACATTGTCTTTCTTGCCTAAATTTAGAATATTAAAAACTGATGCTTTAAAACTTTTTAAAAAGCACTAATCTTTGAAAAAAAATGAAATCATCTTAAGTTTCCATAAAATAAAAGTACTACCATGGGACAATACTGTCAGATGTGATTACAGGAGCTATCTGGGCAAGCCAAAGCAGATGTAGCCTGGAAGTCATCTGTCTCCTGAGTCTATCCTGTAAATTGCTAACCCAGTAAGTAGGGCTATGATATACTTTATTTCTTAGGCATGTCCCCTTGCTATTTTAAGTAACTTAAATGATGAAGAAGGCTATAAACTACAGAGTGAAGAAAAGCACATTTATCTGCTGTGTTATTGTATCTTAAAATAACAGCTTTGTAGTTTATCAAAAGTGAAGAGATATCCCCAAGGACCTTCTAAACTGGATTGTTATCAAGTCCTGGGTTAGAAGTAGATCACCATTTTTCATACATATAACCAGAACAATTCAGGTTTCTTCACTGTCCAAAAAATTACCATCCACTTCACTATTTTATAGTCATCTGGGCACATTTTATGAGGGAGGTGCCAATGAACACACAGGCACCCAGTAACAAACAAGGCTTTTTTCACCTGCATTGATTTACTGGCTATCGCAGCTTTGCCCCCTCAATTATATAAGCATAAGAGTCTGCTTAGCATTGCATATACACCTCCTACAATGTATCAATTCATTGTGAGAAGTTCAAGTATAACTCCTCTTCATAACCCCTAGTATTATCAGTCAGTTTTTCCACATGAGGTGACTTACTACTAGGGAAGCTGTTGAAGTGTTTTCTTTGTCTTTTAAGCATTCTCCCCTTTATCCTCCCTCTCAGCAGTACTGGGGTCTTAACCCAGTGATAGAGCACCTGCCTAGAAGCAAGAAATCCTGAGTTTGAACCCCAGTACTGACCAAAAAAAATGCAGACTGCAACATTTTACCTTCTAACATATCTTTGGCTCATGACTACCTGCAGGTTTACTATGATCACATTAGAAATCTTACTGAAAAGCATTACAATCTACCAAAAATTCAATCTGAGTCATTCTGTCACCATTCAAGTTCACATTACACACACCTTTAGTTGATTTTATCCTCAGTGATAATCCGATTTGTAAGAATGTTTAAAAAATTTTATTAAGAGAAGTTCCCAAATGATTCAATGAGTATTAAGTACCACATCATACATCCAGCTCTACCAAAGCTGACAAGACCTATATCCTCATAAAACTCAGGAAACTTCTGCAACACACAATATTTAGAGTTTCACACTCATAAACGCAAAATTTTCTTTCTTATACAATGTCAGAAGAAATTAAAGCCAGAAGGTGAAAAATAAAGGTCAGAACGCAACTCATAGCTTTTGTGTTCTATGTGACATGTTTGTTAAGTAGAATCTTGATAAAGGAAGTTGTTTCAAATGTCAATATATGGCACATCCCTAGCTGCTTTATGATCCAGTTAAAAATCTGATGCCATTTTCTATAAAATGTGCCAGGACAGTTTAATAACATGCCTGTAACTCGTGAACTGATTCGCATTCCTCGTGTGCCTGAGGCCTCGGCCTGTAGCTTTTCAGCACCGTCATGTGAAAACTTGCAATACCAAGTCTCCCAAGACCATATGTACATAACTATCTGAACTAAACCAGCCATTTCTACAGGTCATCCTTCCAGAAATACACGATTGCACAAGAAGAAAACAGCAACTTCTTATACTAAATAATAAATTCTGAGGAGTAGAAGTATGGCTTAAGTGGTAGAGTGCCTGCCTAGCAAGCACAAAGCCCTGAGTTCAAACCCCAGTAGCACCAAAAACCAAATATGATAAATTCTGAGTTAAGCCAAAGAAGAATGTACATCATCAACCAACAGATCTAATTACTAAGTTGATTAAATAAATGAACCTTTATTAGTACTCATCACAATCTAAATTCTGAAAGGAAAACTGGATGGAGACAGCTAAACTGAAACCTAAAGGATATAGAAGAGATGGTTAAGAGAAAGTAATTTGAAGGAGCAGGCAGGTGGCACAGGATAAGCAGGGCTGGGAGAGGGGAGAACACTCGGGGTTGAAGAAAGCAAGAGCTCAGAATGCTGTGACACTAGTAACCTAGGCAAGCCAAAACCTGAGCCTGAGAAGGTATGTGGTCAGATCATGCAGACTGGGTATGTAAACTGTTGCCAGTTCACAAGAAGACAGAATCAATATTTGTTATTCATGGATTCTATATTTGGAAAACCATCAATTTGGAAACCCAAAACTCAATCCATAGCTTTGGTCATCCACAGACATGCACAAGAGTGGTGAAACCCTTGACTCTTCCTGTGTCTACTCAGGCAGCTGAGGTAACATTTTGCCTTCTTGTTTCAGCTTCATACTGTGCATGGGTATCCTTCCCAGGCCACATTTTTGTGCTTTCTTTTAGTGATTTCACTATATAAAATGGCCCCCAAGTGCACTAGACAGTAAAGTGCTGTCTAGTGTACCAAGGCTTTGGTGTGCCTTACCAAGAAAATACCTTTGATAGCTAAGCTTTGTTTAAGCACAAGTTACACTTATTCATTAACACTGAATTCAGTGTTGATGAATCAACATCCTGTTATCTTTAGAGACACACATAAAGCATGATTATGTAATGATTCGCTAACAAAAAGAGTCTTACCAGGGGCTCAGAGTCTAACCAGGTATGTCTCCTAAAGGAAATGTCCAGTATTCATTAATTCAGTGTTTGCTATGACTTAGCAAATACTTACATAACAATGCAAGGAATGGAACCACAGACAGGGAGCAAAGAAAGGACCCCTTAGTACCAAGATAAGCAAAAGAGAAGTAGGCAAGAACAAAGGTGGTAGCAAGAGAAGAAACGCATGAATTAAACTAAACAGATGTGGAAGCAAAGGTAAGAATAAAGGATGACATTGTTTCCAGTGGACAACAGGCAGATGGCAGTGTCATTCTTAGAGAGGCAGCCTTGGGAAAAAGAAATCATGATTTCAGTTTTACAAATAACAAGTTTAAGATGTCTATAGAACAACTAAGCAGACATAATCAAGAGCTGTCAAAATCATTACCATTAATCCTGATATTTACCACAAAGATATAATCAGATGGTTAAATTACTAAGTACAGAAGGAGGAGAAACAGGTAACATCTTATATCCACAGATGTGATAGCTTTGTACTGGAAGGCATTATGGTATAATGGAAATATTATTTCCCAGTTTGTTTTCTCAACTATAAACAGAAATGCATAGTCTTCCTTACAGGGTTACTAGAAGACAGAGCTTATTTGGCAACAAAGAGATGACGCTAACAGTTTTGTTGGAACAGGAGGGAAATCTTCATCATTAATACTAATATTTATGAGTGAGTACAAGTGTGCCAAACATTAGATGCTGTATGACCTCATTTAATCTTCACATTGAGCAGAGCACTGATTGCTCCCGCCTGTAATCCTAACTACTTGGGAGGCTGAAATTGAGAGAATCGCAGTTCAAAGCTAGCCCAGGCAAACAGCTTTGTGAGACCCACCCCCCATCTCCAAAATAACCAGAAAAAAACAGATTGGAGGTGTGGTTCAAGCGGTACAGCACCTGAGTTTAAGAAAAAAACAACTTCACAACAATCCTACACAGCACTATTACAAAGGATAAGTATCAAATTTTATATTTATTCAAATTTTATACTTTGTTTTTCCGTGTACTTGTGTTTTGATAGTGACCTATCATAAGAGTCAACTGTGGAATTCTCCACTTGTGACAGTCAAAAAATTTCAGATTTTGAAGTATTTTGCATTACATATTCTTACATTAGGAATGCTCCAACTTTCAGCTACTCAGAAGCTGAGATGGAAGGAAGATGGGAGGATCACTTGAGTTATGAGTTCAAAACTAACCCAGGGAATGTAGGGAGATCCCATCTCAAAAAAATAGTGCAAAGTCACTCCAAGAGGTAGTAAAAACACAGGTGCCTGTTGCACAATTGAACAAACATGGGAATTTGTTTCCACAAATATGGACTTGGTGGCAGGAGGAGAGAGAGGGACAGCCTTGGAGGGCTGGGGGGTAAGGTTATAAACACTGGAAGGAGTGCTACAGAAATATGACTGTAAAAACATCCCTTAGTGATAGAACATCCCTGAGTGGGAGAAAAGCTTCTTTCAATATCAAGGACTCCTTCTTCCTAATCTTTTCTTTTTTTTACATTCTAAGGCCCTACCCTTTCACTTTTTGGATAGTTTTTTGTTGTTGCTGTTTGTTTTTTGATGATCTATGCATTCCTGGTTCTTCAGGGTAGTTGTCAATAGTGCGGGCTTAGCAATATGATATATACATACAAATATATACAGAACATGTACCCAAAAAGTGGGACTGGTAGAGGAGAACAAGGGAGGAGGAAAAGAAGGAAAGAACGACAGTGAATAATGAAGTACATTACATCTGTGTAGAAACAAGACACAAGAAACACACTGAAAACTGATGAACAACACAGGATGGGGGAAAAGAATGAAGAAGTACAGCGATGGGGGTTACATTGACTTAAGCACAACGCATATACAGGTATAATACTAAGGTGAAAATCCCGCTCAACAATGAACAGATTCCTAAACAATGAGGGACAAGAGTGAAAAACAGGTCACACTAAGGGGAAGGCACCGACAGAAGGGAGAGGGTAAAAGAAGTGATGAAGATGAATATGGTTGATGTACTTTCTATATAAGAATGAATACTGAATATTTAAACCTGTTGAAATCACCATTAAGAAGGGGACCAAGGCAGAAAGGAAAAAAAATGGAGGGAATAAACCAATTTGGGATATAATACATATATACATGGAAATGTCATAATGAAACTCCCTGTATAGCAATTTTAAACAAACAAAAATGTCTTTTTTTTTTTTTTAAATGAAGGACAGGAAGGTAAAACAGATCTGGGGGCTGATACCAGTGGGAGGAGGGAGGATGTAAAGAAAGGGTGAAGGAGGGTGAATAGGGTAGAAATATTATGTACTCATGTATGAAAATGGAGAAATGAGACTTGATGAAACTGTTCTAAAGATGGGCGGAAGGGGATAAAGGAGAATGATGGAGGGGTGAATTTAAGTAAGATATAGTGTAAACACTTTTGTAAATATCACTATGTACCTCCAGTACAACGTAATAAAATTTTAAAAATAAATAAATAAGTGTTGGAAATACAAAAAAATGAATAGATAAAAACAACAAAAATGATTAAAAAAAAAAAAGAATGCAGGCTTAGAACCAAGCTTCAATAGGGGTTGTGTTATTTAACAACTTGCTTATCAGCCTATGCAGCAAAGTGGGCAAGATATAAACTATGTCTCAATTTCTTCTACTATAAAATGAAGATGAAATTGAACATTATCCAGGGCTCTTGTCAAAACTAAAGTGATACACATAAGGAACTTACAGCAGTACCTAGCAAAATGTAAAGCTCAAAGAAACTACAATCATTATTATTATTATATCTAATTCTTCTAAGAGTATAACATGCTCAATGTTTATGGTGTTACAAGCTTATGTTGAGGTTAGCTGATCAGAAAATTGAGTACTTTTCTGTCTGAAAAACATTCCAAATGGAGCTCTTCTCTGTCTTCACTATCCTGCCCTAGTCAGGCCCCAACATAGAGTTTCACAATTGCCTAACTGTTTGAGCATTCTATGGTGGTCACAATACAGCCAGTAGTAATATTTATAAAAGTTTGACACTCTGTGGCTTAAAAGTTCTCAATAGCTTTCTGCTACTTACAAATAGAGAATTTGATTTCCCCCATACAGCACATAGCCCTTTATAGTCTGGCTTTAACCTTTATTCTCAGTTTCACTTCTGGTCACTTCTCTGAAGAGTTAGAGCCACAGCAGATGATTCACTCTGTCCAATACAGGACAATGAATTTAAGGAACTGCATGTCACTGTATGTGCTTTTCCCAGTCTGAGAAAATTATCCTCTTCACCTCCCTAGAAAACAATTCACCCTTCTAAGGTCTAGATGCAATGCCACTTAGGGAAAACCCTACAAAAATAAAGATAAACACAGTCCAGCATTTGAGAAATGTTCATCTGTTAAGGATAGAGACAAGTTAAACCACAATAATAATATAAAATGAATAACACATGTGAAGTAAAATAAAGCAATACCTAAACTGGATGCCACAGGACATGGATTTACCATTTCCAAATTAGACTGTGAGCTTGATAACTACTTTTTAATAATATACAATACACTGTCTTAACATCCTATGTTTAATGTCTGATTTCCCCTGAAACGGTACTTTTAAGGCAGGAATTTATGATCCCTTACATCCTCAACACCTAGAGGATTACTGCAACATAACAGAACACAACTGTTCTTTGAATTGAATTGGACAGGTAGATTTCCATATTACTCAGAAGACTTCTTAATCATGATATAGCTGATCTATAATAGCAAAAGGACTTTAGAACCTAAACAGTATTTGTGATATGTGTTGAAAAATAACATTTCCCACTTGGAATTATCCAGTACTTGAACAGAGAAATCCAATTTCCACCCCAATTTGTAAGCAGTGGTGATACTTTGCTCCAAATCTAATAGTGCTTCTTCCTTGGACAACACTGCTTGAACCAATCTACTTCCTGCTCAACAAATAAAGGTGACTTCCTTAACTGCTTTGGCAGGGGATAAGGGCACTAATTGTCTAGGGCCTACAACAGCATCAAGAAGCGGGTCTTCTTGGTCCCAAGTCCAGGTTCCTTCATTCATTTACTTAAATACCTGTGAAAGACCCGCTCTACTATAGGCATTGGGGATACAGCAGTCTGTATTTTAACGCAACTTCCATTCCATAAAATTCGCTGAAAGACACACAGCAAATGTATGTCAGATGGTCTGAGAAGTGTTGAGGAGGGAAAAAAAAAAGTAGGGTAATAAATCAAACAGTGAAGAAAAGGCAGCAAGCACAGAGACCCAAGTACCCAGAGGACGTCTGATATGTTGTTAAACCAAGGATTCTAATACGGCTAAAAACAAAGAGTAATTAGTTAGGGGCAGTATATCAAACGGTAAGAGACAACCTAAGTCAAATCATGCAGACTAAGAACTGTGTATGTCATTCTGAGATGAGAGGCCACTAGATCATCTGGAGAAAATGACTGGCATACATTATGAAAGAACAGCTACATCAGGTTTGTGGATATAGCTAGTAAAAAGGAGCAGGAACTTGTCAGTAGGAAGTAAGAGATGGTCTGCAATTCCTTGTAATCAAAAAACCTGGTGCTGTAACGATGGCAACTAAAGACAAACAGGAGAAACATATCGAGACTGGATTTCCCCAAAAATACCTTTCTTTCTTTCATTATCAAGCATCTCTGAGAAATTTCTAAGTAATATTATTTTTTTATCCCACCTTTCCCATTACTCTTTCAGTACTATCTGATCCCTGACTCCCAAACGCTCTCATTCATTCAATGCACACGAACCGTCAACCCTTCACCGTGCGCTCCACGCTCTCAGACCTATTTTACGCCTACCATTTCAACCACCTCACTTCCCCCCTTGCTACTGTTTCGCCACAACAGTTTCTCCCGTTTTAATTAATAACGGCGACCCTGACAATACCTAGTACAACAACGTGAAACTCAAAACTACACACGTCTGCGACCCTTCTCTAAACACCACTTTCACAAGCCTCCTCACAGGGACAAAGTCGCCCTCCCGACCGCAGGCTGAGATAAAACGCCGGCAGCCCCAGCGTTTCGGGAACTCAGCCAGGGCTTTCTACTCAAGCCGCCAAAGTTCGGTTCCCATACATTACCTTCGCTGTCGGAAGCGGTTTTGACCTCCTCCTCCAGCTCTGACGCGACAGTCCTGGCTACCATCCTCATCTTCTTTTTCTTCTTCAGGAAACGTTTCATCTTTTTCCCAGCGTTCACACGTGAGTGCTGAACGGCCGCAGCCATTTTTTTTCCCCCGCCGGAAGCGTCACCTCAGAGTTGCGCCGGGTGGCAACGAAAGGAACTTCCGCCTCTAGTTCCGGCGATGCAAGGTCCTGGGACACTATGGTGCTGCCTGAAGTTTCGGGGTAGGAGCCTAAGAATGTAGATGGAGAGACCTCTGAATCCTCAGTTGTCTTCATATGAAGTAGGCTATGGATGGTCTCAGCCGATTCCTCTGCCAGCTCGCCCTTGTCCTGGTTCGCCGTCCCCATCGATCCCAGCCGGGCCCATTCACATTCTTTGCTTCCTAAGGCCGCTTTCCTCTGCTGCCTTAGTTCTTGGGGTGGGGTTGGAGTCTTTCTCGCTGGTTTCTTAAGTGCCCTCTGAACTGAATGCGCCTGCAGCTGAGAAGAGGGGTAAATGAGCTCGAGATGGAAAATTAGATAGAATGCCATCCTACCTTCTTCCAGTCATTAAGATTTTTTTTTTTTTTTTTGGTGGTGGTACTGAGTTTGAACTCAGGGCCTTGCGCTTGCAAAGCAGGCGCTCTACCGCTTGAACGGCACCTCCAGTACATTTTGGTCTGGATATTTTGGAGATGGGGGGGGTCTCTGGAACTACTTGCCCGGGTTGGTGCCAAACCACAATCCTCCTCATCTCAGCCTTCCAAGTAGCTAGGATTATAGGCGTGACCCACCAGCGCCAGCTAAAAATGATCCTTTTGAAATCTGATCAGATTGTCTCCCTCTGGTTAACTACTTTCAAGTGATTTCCCATTGCAAATTGAATAGAGTCTCAACTTCCTAACGCTGGATCCCAAGTATCCAACAACACCACCCACCAGGCAGGGCCTGGCCTACGGTGCAGCAGGGTGCAGCCTCCGTCACCACCAGCCTCCATCAGAGGCCAGCCTCCATCGCCTTTATGGCCTCACCTTCCTTCCAAGCAGCCACCACAGTCTGCCTCTATTTACCCCTCAAATGTTGGTTCCTCGTTGGTAGGGACCATATCTCATTTACCACTGTATCTGCAATGGGACTTGCCCTAACATAGGACCTCAAAAAAACATTTTTGGAATAGACGAATGAATGGCAGAATACAACTACTGACACAGTTAACGACTCAATCCAAAAATAAGGCATACTTTTACCTTGTGTTTTATAGGTCAAGCATGTTCTAACGGCTTTCCTAAACTTAGTGTTTTCTGAGTAGAAATTCTTGGTTTTTAACACCCAAAACTACATATATATGGGAAATAAAGATATTTTACCTCTTAAAAACTCAATACTTTTTCAAAACAAAACAGTGCAGGAAAAAGGACATTCAAAATACCATTGATAAAAGATCAGATTCCAGCACAATGGTTTTTTGTTTTGTTTTTTGATAGGACTGGGGTTTGAACTCAGGATATCATACTTACAAAGCAGGTACTCTACTGCTTGAGTCACATCTCCAGTCCATTATTATTGCTGTGATTATTTTGAAGTTAGGGGGTCTCACAAACTGTTTTCCATGATTGGCCTTGAACCATGATCCTCCCAATCTCTGCCTCCTAAATTGATGGGATTAGAGGCATGAGTCACTGGCAAATGGCCAGCACAATAGTTTGAAAAGTGTAACTATTGTCAAAAAAATAAAAAGGGGGTGCATCCACTTAGGATAGTGCTGATACCCAGAAGCTGTCACCATGCTGCTCTGTCATGTTGTCAGTAGTCCTGGCATTGGCCCTGTGCCTGACTCCTGATGTCTTTTATGTTTAGCCCCCTTTTTAACCTAGTATAGTACAAGGGATCCCAAACAAAGTTGGGAAAGCCTTAAAGTAAATTGTAGAGAAGGAAGCAAAGCAAGTGAGAAAAACAATTCCAATGGTTCCATGGAAAAGATATCCTGCATATGAAATATGACGGTTCTGCAGTAACATGCTAATACTATTTAGTGATCAGGAAATGACATTTTGAGCATTTTACATCATAATATAACAGTTTATATGTAAGAATTATTGCAATTTAAGAAATTGATTAGGGGAGATGATCACACATTCAGATTTTTCTTCTTTAAAATGATATAAAACGGCTAGAGGTGATGGCACACATCCGTGATCCCACTACTCAGGAGACTCAGGCAAAAAGCCCAAGAGTCTGAGGCCAGATTTGGCTATATAACAAGACCCTGTCACTAAATAAATAACATAATTAACATAATATAAATGATATGAGTCCAGGTTTTTAATCCAGAAATCTGATTTTCAGAAATAAACATCTGAGAGATACTTGTATTTATTTAATCTTCATAATAAGCCAATATAAAATAGCCAGGCATGGTGGCATCACCTATACTATTGTTCTTCCCATTTTATAGTTGAGAAAACTGAGGCTGAGAAAAAGGAATAACTGCTCAAGGTGACAAAGCCAATAAGTGGCAGAATCATATTAAAAACTAAGTTGTCTGCCTCAGAGTCTGCTCAACCACTGAGCTACACTACCTACTTAGATTGTTGTATTTTAACACTTAGAAAACATATAGTAAAAATAGGCAACGGAATCTTCTGGTAAGCACTAGGATTCATAAGTTAGAAAACAAATCTCTGTCCTTGCAATGATCCAGAGTAACTGACAAGATTCAAATAAAATATCCACTGTATAATGAAAATCACTGATATCACATATATACTCATATGAGTATTTTATAAACAAAACCTGATGCAAGTTATCAGCTTATTGCCTTTCAGCCCTAAAATCACCCTTTTTTGGCTGCTCCGTGAAAACATAACTGAGTTCTTTAAATATTTTTGTCTACCAGTCAAATGTTAAGCCTATCAATGAGGGCACTAGAGTGACACAGAAAAAGAAAGGGCCTTCTTTCTAGTTTCAGTGTGCTTCTACCTTCAGGCTCCAGTAGAAACTTCTTAACATCAAACTCCTAAAGTGGACATAACTGTCAGGCACTAGACTCCTGTAGCACAGATGGCTTCCTCAGCATCTGTTTGGTAGGACAAAAATACTACAGACTGGGTGGCTTAAGCAACAGAAGTTCATTGTCTCAGAGTTTTGGATACTCAAAGTCCAAGATGCAACATCCCAGGATGCACAGAGGTCAGCAATACCCAGCAGCTTCACCCACAGCCTCCTTGTGTAGTTCCATGGCAGACAGACTACTGCTAGTGGGACCCCTGCCCATCAAAGCTTCTCCAGCCCCTTAAAGAGCATTGATCTCCAGAAAGTTTCTAGAAGGAGGATTTTCAACAAGTTCTGATAGGGCAGCACTATAGCAACTCCTCTGCCATCCAGTGACCTACAAGAGCTGGATCTCAGCTGTGGGTGAGGCAATAGTTCTCTTTCTTGGCATTATATTTCATCCCTAGGTGTAGTCAGTGCTCCTTTATCTTTGGATAGAAGATGGATAGATAGATAGATAGATAGATAGATAGATAGATAGATAGATAGATGATAGAATAGCGTAAAATATTTTTCTCCTGGATAACTTGTTGCAGCTGAGGTGAATGCATTGAGGATGTCTAAGCTAGTAAACATGGAACGATAAGATGGAGGGGTAAATGCACAGTTTCTGGAGTAAGGGGTACTACTCTGGAAAAATCTAAATATAAGACTGATTGGGCAGAGACTCTAAAAAGTGAGTCTGCCTTAGCAGACAATGAGAAGGCAACCATCTGCAAGTCAAGAAGAGTCCTGAGGAGAATCCAACCCTGCTGGACCTTCATCTTAGACTTTGAGTTTCCAGAACTCTGAGACAATAAATTTCTGTTGTTTAAGCCACCCACTCACAGACTAACTCACTCTGTATCTGTCCTTCTTATTGGTAAGATAAATTGAATTGCCATTTAGATCACTTTGCAACAAAGCAGGTTTTCTGTTACTTGCATCCAAAAATGGTTGTACTATATACACAATGTGACCTTGCTTTAGTTTTTAAAAAGTAAAGGTGTTGCAGTGTCCTTGTGTTTAGAAATGAGAAGTCCGAGCTAAATTAGCTAACATGTAGCTTACACTTCCATGCTATCAATGAATAAATTTCCAAATAGGCTTTGGTTTCCCAAACCATTGTCCCTCCATCCAAAAATTTATATTTCAATGCTAAAATTCAAGCCTCTCCAAAGATAGTTAACAACATTAATCCAAAATTGATAATAACAATAATAATACAGTGTTTGCCTTGTCCTGAACTCTATAATTATTTTAAGGGGTGATAGAGTAGAGAGAATATCAAAATGAATATAAATTCCTTTTGGAGATGGAGCATGGCTCAAGTGGTAGAGCACCTGCTTCGCAAGCATGAGACCCTGAATTCAAACCCTAGTACCACCAAAAAAAAAAATGTTCTTCTATGTAAAATGGCTCTGAACATAGCCAAGTGATTGCCTTCCTTTGTGGAAAATGAAGAATTCCAAATTCAGACACCTATGAGACATGGCATCCACATCTCCTTTGAATATTGACACTTAAGACTTAAGAAATTACTAGTAATATTCTTCCATGTACGTCACCTTCAGGTTTTGAGATCTGTTAAGGAATAAGTCACTAGGCCTCCATTTTCATAGGCCAGGTAATTTTGTGTCTTCAAAGGAAAAGTGAAGCTACTTCAGATGTCCACGCCTTTCAGTCTCCCATTCATGTGGTTCCTCCTGAGTCCAGTAGTGTCTTTCTTAAAGATGCATGTTTCCAAATCCTTTGAAATATTTTTTTAAAAAGGGATATATTCCTCATTGTCATAACACTTCTCTAGCTTGTGCTATAATTAAAACTCAGCCAGTAGCCTCATTCTTCCTAACCCATCTGAACCGTTAGTGCTATGTTTGAAAAACATCCACTTACACAAGAAAGGGATAGATTACATCATCTGGCTGGTGTTAAACAACAGATCAGAAGAATACTGGCAAGACTAATAAACAGGCTTCATTTCATTTGAAAAATTACTCTTAGAGGCCTGGTCTCAGTGCCTGCATTAGTCAAACAGGTACTATCATGCATCAGCGAGACATATTCCTTCTTGCATAAAACCTGTCCACTAGAAACTCACTTTGCTATGGGAGCTGACAGTTTCTTAGGCAGTATTCATCAGCCATGACAACATTTGCCCAGCATTTCTGGATGATCAAGCAAATAAAAGAGTGCAGTGGGCTACTGGATCCTGCCAGACTCTCAGACTTTCATTTCAGCTGGTAGAATGTACATCAGGAATTGTATAAAGGAAATGCTACTTCCTTCCTATCATGACAGTTGAACCTGGCCTTTGTGTCCCCTGTAGACCAGAGACACAGTTGAAAGAAGCCCCTAGAGCTTAGCCTTCTTATTTTAGCCTTCTGAAATTGAATGGCGACATCATTCAAGAGAGGTGATTATTGGTCCAATGGTAAGATTCCAGGTCCAGCCTTCCTAGACACGTTATTCAAATATTCACTCAACCAACAATTATTCAATGAGCCCTTTGAATATGCTGGTTTCTGTTTTAGACATGGAGGATTCCTAGCAAATCAGATAAGGTACTTATTCTTATGGTGCTTACATTCTATGTGAGTGAGAAAACAATAAATAAGTACATTTTAAACATAAATAGTTGTAGATAGCAGTCTCAGGAAGAGAGTTAAACAGAGTAATAGAATAGAGAATGGTTTTATTGGGGTTAGGCAGGGAGCTAGGAAATCTGATGATGGAGGATAATGGATTGGATGATGATTTAAAAAAAAAAAATCACATCCTGGCTGATTGTTAATAGATTGACTTGTGACATACAACAGGGTCTTCCTGATCATGCAGCCCATGGAAAATGAAAAGCTGTTATCTGGTCAGCCAAGGCCAAAAACTCCACCTGTCCTATGTGTTAGAGGAGTTAAAGGCTTATAACCCAATTTCCAGGAGTTGATGATGCACAATCCAGTTTCTGGGGAAATCACTGCCTTTTCCAGAAGCGACCATTCCTATGACCACAGACCCCAATAAAAACTTGGGTCAGCCCTCATTCTTAAACCCGCCCTCTCTCCCCCCTCCTTATGAGTCTACTTTCCCATTACTTTTGCTTTGCTTTACATTAATAAACCAGCTCCTGCTTAAGTCTCTGTGTCCGTCCCTCTCTAATGAACCTTCTGCCCCACTCTGCCTCAGTAATGGGTCCAATAATGGTTTGGGACATAGTGGTGGCTGGAGTGTTACACTATAGGTGGAGGTCAGAGATGCTCTAAGAAGGTGACATTTGAGCTGGGATATGAATGGTGTGAGGGAGATGACCTTGAGAGAGTCTGGGGAAATATTTTTCAGGAGAAGGCAACAGGCCTCTTTAAGGAGCCAAAGCCAGCAAGAGAAAAGGATGAACCTGGGAGGCAGACTATACTGAGGTGAAAGGGACCAGGAGGGGCCAGGTCATGGGCCATGGCAAGAATATTCAGTTTTACCCCAAAAGAAATGAGGGGGGGTCATAGGAGTATTTTAAACAGGGTAATAACAGGATCCAAACCCATCAGTTCTGCTGCAGAATGTGGAGATTATAAACACGCAGGCCATTTAGGAGGGAAGTCTCCTGTGAGAGGATCATGGTGGCTCACAGAAACAAAAAAATGGACACATTTTGGGATGTATTTTAGATGTGAAAATAAATAGTTGTTGATGCATTGGCTATGGTAAATGTGAAGAAAAGAAAAAATATATACCCAGATTGTTCACTTACCAGACAAGCAGATGGTGGTGCTATTTGCTGGTATGGAAGAGGTTGGGGAAGAATAGATTTTAGGAAAAAATCAGAAGTTTCCTTTTGGACTTGTTAGTTGTAAGATCTTCACATCTTTCTTAGTCTGTTAAGGCTGCTACAGCAGAATACTACCAACGAGTGACTTATAAGCCGCAGAAATGTGTTTCTAACCATTCTAGAGGCTGGAAAATCCAAGATCAAGTCACCGGCGATCAGTGTCTGATGAGGACCCACTTCCTGGTTCATAAGCTACCTCTTCTTCCTGTCCTTGAGGCAGGGTAGTGACAGAGAAAGTAACCTGCCAGAGAATTTCACCTACTTCAGCAAAAGATCACCCACACTGAGTTCCTCCTCCCTATCCAGTATCACCCTTGAACATCTCCTCAGGTATAAACATCTTTTTTATTTCTTGGTGGGACTGGGATTTAAACTTAAAGAGCCATGCCTCCAGTTTATTTTGCTCTGGTTATTTTTGGAGATGGGTGTCTTGTGAACTATTTGCCAGGGCTGCCCTAGAACCACGATCCTCTCATCTCAGTCTCCCAGGTAGCTAGGATTATAGGTGTGAGACACTGGGCAGCCATTTGTAAATTCCTTTTCAATTGTAAATCTTTTTGCAGGTATCAGTTCCTCAAAAGACAAGGGAGTTTCTTCCCAGTTCAGACCCGAAAATGGCACATACCCAGTAAAGGGGTATCTTCAATTTGACCTTTCAGGTAAAGCCCTCTATTTAAGACCTTACGAATATAGGTCAAATCTCATACATACAATTAAAAGACATGGGAATCAGCTTAAGTGTATATGCAGAAAGACAAGAGCTTGCTGTCAATCAAACCTGTCAATCACCCTATACCTTCCTGTAAAGATTTTCCAGATTTTTCAACAAAAGTTCTGTGCTTCTGTGCCACCTGGCCAGAGCTCACCACTTTTTCTTTTGCAGTGCCTATTCTTTCCTTTTCTCTCAATAAAGCTTTTCCACTGCTTTGCAATTTGTGTCTCACTCCAGTTCTCTGTTCCGCAGATGCAAGGACCTGAGATTTTCTACTAGGGTGTCCTTAGTCCACCCATCCGGTAACATCCTTATATGATGGAAAGGATGAGGAAGTCAAGAGGTTGTAAAGAAACCGTTCTTTTGTATGACAATCTGACATCAAAAGCCCTTCCAGGCTGACGTGAACAGGCACAATATGGACTCACTCATGTCAAGACGTGATAACATCACGACGTGCCAGCACAGGAAGCGAGAGCTTGGGGACACACCCATCCAAACTGGGAACACCACATACACCCAAGGTGTAACCAATCCATTATGCCGCAGGACAGACTACACCCAAGAAGCACACAACCGGCTGACACTATAAAAACTGACCCGCTGGACTCGACCACCAGAGCGCACGTCTCCGCATCCTCCGCACTCAAGCAGGGCCCGCCAGCATCAGGGGACCAGTCCTGTGGCCTCTCCTTGCCAGCCTTCTCGCCACTCTGGCGGGCGACCTTCCTTGGCCGTTCTCGATCTCCATGTGGCAGCACCGGTCCACCGTAACCAGTAGCTCTGGCCACCCGCTACAGGTGAGATCCCCGACTCCCGAGTCCAGTGACAATGGTCGCCTTTTCCCCGACAGCCTTACTGTGGACCTGAGTGCTCCCGGGAAGCCACCACCGGTGAGCTCTCCTCCTCGCTTTCAGTCGGTGACGCTTCCTCCGAGGACCCTTCTCGCATTTGCTGAGCCCTTACGTGTGTGACCATTCCCTCAATAAATGTGTGAACTGAACTGGTGACCCTGGGTTCTCCTTCACGTGTGTAGCCGGGCAAGTGTGGTTGAATGCCACAATTGAGTGCACGCTTTCGTAGGCCTCTACCAGGCACCTCTAACAGAAGGAAAACTCTTATTTTTGACCAAGGACTTCTAATTTAGAGACACAAATGACTATTTCTACAGGCTCCAAACATGTCCGCTTAATAGTGCATGCTCATGGAGTTATTTAAAAGAGGATGCCTACACCATGTAATTGGATGTCTTCTGATTTTTACTCCCACTTATATTCTGATGTGTGTTTCCACTTGTAGACTTAACAATAGTTTCTTTTGCCTTGTATACTTCAGTTATTACATTTGTCCCTTTCTCCTGCATTAGTTTATTCCTAGCCAAGAAAGCTGCAAAGTCATATTGGCTGACACTCTAATTTCCTAAAGATTGAGGAATGTTCAAGCATGAGGGGGGAATTGTAACAGCTTGCACTGACTCCTTACTTGAGCCCATGAATTAGCTGAAAGCAGGATAAAAGCTAGGCATCCCAGCGTCCATTTGCATCAGCGTTCTATTTTCTGTCCTGGTAATCCTCTTGGGTTCCAGGAATAACATCTTTACAACAAGACAGAATCTACTCCCAAGGAAAGAAACAGCACAGTCTCTGCAATCAGACAATAATGACTTTCTTCTTGGTAACACTGGGGGCCCTCCTGACCAATTCTGACATAATAAGCAACCAGACCACCTGTGACCAGCACTGTTTAATAACTGTGCTCTTACGCCTTCCCCAATTCTTCCTCCATTTAAACCTAAAGCTCATGCCTGTACCCCAAAGATGGGCTGAAGTGCTTACTTTGCCTCTTTCTGTGGCATACCTGTGCCACATAAAACATCTCCTTTCTCTGCTTGAGGCAGACTAAAATTAGGGAAAGTTTGGGACTGATTCCTCTCCCTGACAGCCTTAAGAGCTCCACTGTAATTAGAGTAAGTTAGAAAGAATGGGAACTTCCTCCCTCATGGGTGGGGCACTTGAGAATTAACATAAGTGTATATGAAGTATGCCTAGCTCCTTCCCCCCTGGATCAAAGGTCAAGGGAGCCAGGTAATGACACACCCAACTTCTCTCCCTGGCTCTAAAGTCATTGGAGCCCTCACCTGGCTTGGGAACCACTCATTTCCTTCCCCACTCATTAATTATTGGATGGAAATCACTTCATTCCTCCCTTCCCATAGGTTAGCAGAGGTTTTAAAAGCACCTGAAGAGGAGAAGCATACTCTCTCAGCCTCCAGATTCCACCTGGGCCCAACCACGCTTCCCTGACTTTTAATAAACTCCATTTACACCTTGTGTCCTATGATGGACACCTGCAGGACACAAAGAACTTGGAAGTCTTTTGATCACAGACTTCACCAGTGCTGTTAACGATCTCTTCATTTGACATATGGAGGAAGTAGACCTGGCACATGGAACCTCTGGAGTTTGGGCCTCAGGCCTAAAGTTCCAATTACATTTGGACACCTTTGGACTCTGGAGCATTACCTTGTAAATAGTGTCTAACACAGAAGCCGCCATGTGTGGTGCTGTCCTTTGGCTCCTTTGCAGAACTTTAGGTCTTACTCACATGAGCAGGCCTGTGTGAGTCCTGTCCATTTCTTCCTCTTTTATGTGAATTAAGGTATTACTTGTATGCCGTAAACTTTACCAATTTTAGCTTATTTTATTTATGTAGGTTTTTTTTTGATGGTACTGGGGTTTGGGGTCTGAACTCAGGGCCTCAGATTTGCTAGGCAGGCACTCTACCGCTTGAGCCACTCTACCAGCTCCACCAATTTTAAATGTAATGTTTGCAATTGTACAAAACCATGTAACCACTACCATAATCAAGCTACAGAAGAGTTCCCTCACAGAACATTTGTGCTAGATCCCCTCATCAGCTCTGACAATAGTTGATTCTTCTAATTAGCCCTGTTTTCTCGGAAAATCCTCTCCCCACCAAGAGAAGAACAAGAAGGAGGAAAAGAGGTGTCATTTAAATGCTATAACATCCGTATTATCCATCTCTGTTCTGTTTAGCTAAAAGCATGTAAATTTTTGGGCACACCAAGCCAAGAGTTATCAGTACACAGACACAATTTTTAAAAATGCACACTAACTGAGGGGGTTGGCACCAGTGTAGGAGGCAAGGATGTGGGTAAAGGGTGTAGGAGGGTTAATAAAATGCAAATACTGTATACGCATGTATGTAAATGAAAAAATGAGGCCTGTTGAAACGATTTCAGGAAGAGGGGAGAGGGATGATAAAGGAGAACAAGGAGGGGGTGGATTCATATATGATATATTTGATACATTGTAAGAACTTCTGTAAATGCCCCAATATACCCCCAGAACAATAAAAAAAACTCCAAAACTTAAATACTATTACAATGAAATATAGAACATAAAAAATACACATTAAACCTGGAGTACTTCTCAATTTACATAGATTTGTTAAATATTTGTGTTTTTCAAAATACCACTTAAAAATTTTACAATAAAAATTTCAATATAAGAAATTTGAAAAAGATGTTTATGAAGGAAACAATATTTGCATTTAAATATAACTTGGGTCATAGCTGTGTGTAGTGCTTACTAGATTTTCTTTCATTTCATCGCACTATTGCCAGCACAGAAGTATGGTTCTCACTTAGTACCTAGAGGACTGATACTGTTACTCTACAGATTTTATTCCTTCTTGGATTTGTGGGTCTTGGTTATACTTGCTGGGATCAAAATATGCCCTCAGCATGGTGCAGAAGAAAATAGGGGTTCTCTCTTCATAGTCTCTGCTTCACAGATGGGTAATAAGAGGAAGCTTAAAATTTCAACAATTTGAATGCTCACTGTCTACCTGTGATAGGAAAACATTTCTGTTTTGTAAATGATCCTGGACCAGAACTGCAAGGCATCATTCATTATATGTAGTGTGTCTGGTAAGGGAGCTCCCCCATTGAGAAAGAGAACAGGGAGCTGGTAGAGAAACTCAAGTGGTAGAGCACCTGCCTAGCAAGCAGCAGGTCCTGAGTTCAAACCCCAGTAATGCCAAAAAAAAAGAAAAAAATATATCCAGAAAGAAATCAGAGAATTGATCACCAAAACACAAACTGTTGGTTCTTAACAGGGGAATTTATTTTTTTGTTGCTTATTATGACCATATTGAAGTCATGGAGGATGAAAAAAAAAGATGTAATCTTCTGGATTTTACTTCTTTTAGTCATAGAATTTTAGTGACTGATAGGCCTTAGATATCTTGGAGACTAATGGGTTGTGCCAGATATGTCCAAGGTCACACAGGAGGAACGTTCAAGGCTCAAATGCATAACTCCCATTCTGTGCCATGTTACCTCTCCATGGCTACCAAGGTTGGCCTTCTCAGGCTGCCTCCCAGCCTCCACTGAGATATGTACTTCTTGGTTTCTTCTCCACTACCTAAGAAGTTGTTGTGGTATTAGTGGAGAGAGTTTTCCTTAAGAAAAATGGGGCTAGTCATGTGTTTGATCAAGAGAAATTGTAGACATTATCACAACAAAGGAATATGGCCATTATCTTAACATATTCTTTCAAAGTAAGCTACAATACATTGCATACTTGCTTTTCTAACTTTTTTTTTTTTTTTTTGCAGTACTTGGGTTTGAATTCAGGCCCTCACAATTGCTAGGCAGGTACTCTACCACTTGAGCCACTCCCTCCCTCCCACTCTTTTATACTTTAGTTATTTTTCTGATAGGGTCTCACCTTTTTGCCCAGGCCAGTCTCAGACCTATGCCTCCTACGTAGCTAGGATGGCAGGCATGCACCACCATGCCCAGCTTATTGTTTGAGATGAGGGTCTCCATACTTTTTGCCCAAAATGGCCTCAAACCATAATCCTCTTGATCTCTGCTTCTCAAGTAGCTGGGATTATAGACTTGTACCGTCACATCTGGTCCCTCTAATTCTTTTAAAGTTTTGTTCATTTTGTCATTTAAAATGGACACATTCACATTAAAGTAAAAAACATAAAATTTAATTTCCTCAACAGAGAAAGTAGACAGCACTGGATTTTGACTTCATCAAACTCATTGCAGTAAGGCATTGTTATTGCACAGAAAAGAAGAAATGGAAGGAAAATGTTGGGATTTGCAAAGGATTCACTATCTAGTTTCAAATTATAAAAGAAGATGCCTCCAGCTAAGGTAAATCTTGATAGTAGAGCACTTAACCCAAGTTTGCACAAGGTCCTAGTTTGATTCCAGCACCAAAAAAAACCAATAACAAAAACTGTATCCATGAAGCAAGTACACACACCTATAACCCTAAGCTGGACTGAGTACCACTGATTTTGTTACTACATATTTACATTCACAGATGTTTTTGAGAAGGTCTTTTTATACTGTTCCTGGAACACTGTTAGCTTTAGGAAATCTCAATGTTGAAAACCCTTGTTGATAGGTTTTTCAATACTGATATGATTTCCCAATCTTGCCACTGAATGTGGTACACTATTAGCTTTGCTCATTTTCTGTTGCTAATAACACAATACCACAGACTGGGTAAATTATAAAGAAAAGGCTTATTTTGACTCATGGTTCTGGTCTCTAAAGGTGAAAGTTTGCATCCAGTGAAAGCCTGCTTGATGGCAGAGTTCTAAGGTGGCACAGGGCATCCCATGGTGGGAGACAGGTAGCATACATGCGTATTTTGGTTTCTCACTCCTTTTGAATATTTTTGGTGTGTTGGGGCTCGAACACAGGACCCTATGCATACTAAGTACATGATTTGCCACAGAGTTATAACCACAGCCCCCATCACCCTCTTCTTATAAAGCTTTAAGTGTTGAACCATGAGGGCTCCACTTTGACGATCTTATCTAAGCCTAACCACCTCCAAAAGGCCCCACTCACAAACATCCTAGTCAGATTACTTTTCTGTCCTCTTAATACCTCATGATGGAGATTCAATTTCAGCATGAATTTCAGAAGAGACAAATCATATTCAAACCATAGCAACTATTGTAAAACTATGTATTTACAATGGCTTTTGGTCAGAAGCAGTCGCAAATAGCTACTTTAACATGAGGAATATTAATTGAATTTGCAGATGTGGAAACTCACATTTAGAACATCCATCAGTAATATCTTACTACCATTTGAACATCTATTGATGATCTGTGTCTCATTCACAGGAAAACAAACAAGAATGACATTGTAAATTTTTCATTATGCAGAGAGATTCAGTAATGGCCCAATTATGTTCTCTAGTAAAGGGTCTCTCTAATTAGTAGATAGATCTTGCAGGGAAGCTGTGACCTTTTGTTCCTTCTTTTACTAATGGAAAAGGCCTTGCACTATGTGAGGGTGGGCATAATGAGACCATGCTGAAACCCACTAAGTAGGGTAATAAATATATTCTGACTGTTGTTGATTTTTTTGTGAGATAATCAGAAGACCATTCTGTTGACTTCAGCAAATACTCAATGTGTCTGGCAGACTCAACAACATTTTTTCTGTTAAACTTGAATTTCTCCCTGAATATTTCTTGTCAAATAAGTATTGACAGATTGATAGGAGCTGCTTTGATAAGCTTCTCATAATAATAATGCATCCAGGAAAAAAAAAAAAAAACCTAGAAAGTCAAAAGGGCTATGTGTAGCCAGGGCTGCCCTTCAAAAGGAAATGCAAACAATGTCTTTCAGATCACAGAGAGTTAGAACAGATCTTAGAACTGTCTGTGATCTGAAAAAAAGTGAAGTGAGAAATTACCTTCTATAAATAATCAGCAAAGGATGTTCCTGAATCTGAAAAGAAAAAAGAAAGATCAATTGAAATTTGAAGTTTTAAGACAAAAAGGAGCCCAGTTCAAGACCTGGGAAAGACCTAGAGAATAGGAGAAAATAGATCCGTGAACATGCTCACAAAGATGAAGAGTGCTCTTTCATTTGGTTTCCGAACATCTCAAATCTGTTGGCTTCTCTTCATCCTTTCACCACTATCTCAGTCCAAACCTCTACCATCCTTTCCAAAGACGTTAGCAATGAACTTCTTAGCTACTTCTTTGCATATCAGGGATATGGGCGATCTTTAAAAAATGCACACCAGAGCACAGTAAGTGCCTGTACTTTCCTTCCAAACCCTTATGTTGACCACATCACTCTACAATGGCCTTACAGCTCAGTATTTCTCAATTCTAGAGAGTTTACTCCCAGAGGGACAATATTGGGCAGCATTTTTGACTGTCACACTGGAGTGTGCTATTGGCATATACTGGTTGTACTGCTAAATAAGCCACAAGAACCAGGACAGACCCCACAACAAATAGTTACCTGTCCCCCAGTGTCAGTATTGCTGAGATTGAGAAATACTGGGCCTCAGATCCTGCCTAGCCTTTACCTCCTGTTGAACTACTCTCTCCCTCAATTTTGTCTCAGGCACACTGGATTTAAGTTGCACAAATCTGCTATTTTCACTTCCATTTACCATCTTTTGTACATGTCATTTTCTCTAAAGGATATGCCCTTTCCCCCAACAAATTTTCCTGTTCCTCATCTAAATGTCACCTAAAAAGTCCCTTCCTCAGGAAAACCTTGTCTAGTGAACACCCAGCTCTTTATATACTTATAAATATTGGTAAGATCATCTGAGATCCTGGGTAGGAAGGAGACTAAGATTTTATATCTTCAGTATTGACAGCTAGCCAATGGAAAGAGGGTCCACATGGACATGGCTAAGGGCTTAAGTTTTCTTCTCCTTGATCTGTTCTGTTACTGGTGTGCTCTACTGCACTTTTGATTTTGTTCCTCATGTTTTTCAGCTCTAGGATTTCTGTTTAGTCTTATTATGTCACACTATTAAATTTCTCTTATGGTCACTTATTGTTTTGCTTATGTTGCTGAATTGTTTGCATTTTCTTGAAGTTTGCTGAGTTTCCTTTAAACAGTTATTTAAAATTCATTGCCAGGCAGTTTATGTATCTCTCCATTTCCTCTCTTCCTCCTCCTCCTCCTCCTCCTTCTCCTTCCTGCTTCTTCTTCTGGTGGTACTGGGATTTGAACTAAGTGCCTTTAGCTTGTCATACAAGTGTTTAAACATCAAGCACTGTGTGTATATGTACGTGTGTGTATGTGTACGCATGTGTGCTCGTGTGTGTGCACGTGTGTGTTTGTGCATGTGTGTGTGTGAGTACATGTGTGTGCATGCAAGTGTGTGTGCATGTATGAGTGTGTGTGTGTGTGCACATATGTATGTGTGTGTGTGAGTGTGAGTGTGTGTGTGCATGCATGCATATGTGTGTGTGTGTGCATGTGCATGTGTGTTTCTGGGAATCAACCTAGGCCCCTGTGCATTCCAGGCAAGTGCTCTACTACTGAGCTATATCCCCAACCCTACAATGGAAGCTTGAAACAAAGTCTACTATTCTTAACTCCAAACCCTTTCCTTTTCCATTCACAGTTGTGAGTTCTACTAGTAGCCCAATGTGATATGGATATGACTGCCTTACATTGAACAGATAGCTACTACTGGAAAGATCTGTCTGAAAATCAAACAAAGCACTAGCACTGTGGGGGAAGCTGACATATTGCCTAGGGACAGGACAGAAGGATATTTTCCCTCCACCAAAAGAACTTAAGGTCCAAATCCAAACCTTACAGAGGAAAATTCTAAATCTAATAAATATGGTCACCTATTCCTGACTTTCCTCAGTAGCATTGTCATAGCAGCGTGGTATTCAGTAGATGTAGTAGATGTTGAGAAGATGAGAGACAGCCCAGTGCAAGCCAGACTCTTTAGAGCTGGATAGGGGAGAAGATGTGAGGACTCTCTCAAAAGAAACATTTGAGGATAGGAGAAGTTGTTAATTGAAATTCAAAAAGAACTAGAACAAAATCATGTCTGACTTTTGGAGCAACTGGCTAAGAGGTACATTTGATATGAGAAAAGACATCAAGAATTTTGTATGGTGATTTTCTGCATTTGATGTAATAAGTGCCAGTCATTCTAAGAGGTCTTTGAGAACAAGAGTCAGGAACAGAATCCTGTTCTGGGGACTGTCCACAACTTCAAAACAGAAGTAGGCCAAGTTCCTGTCTACCTCTATGTTGGCTTCCTAGGACTTGTAAACAAAGTACCACAGACTGAGTAGCTTAAAGCAATAAAGATTAATTTTTGGAAGTACTGGAGATAAAGCCCCAAATTAAAATGGCAGTAGAGTTGTTTCCTATTGGATGCTCTGAGGGAGAATGTGTTCTAAATTTCTTCCTGCTTCTGGGGGTTGCTAGCCATACTTGGTGTTCTGTAGCTTGTAGGTACATTACTCCAGTCTCTACTGTCACACGGAATTTTCTCTGTGTCTGTGTCCCTGAATCTCTCTCTCTCTCTCTCTCTCTCTTCCTATTAGGACACCAGTTACTGGATTTGGGGCCCACTCTAGCACAGTATGACTTCAACTCAATTTGAGTACATCTGCCAAAACCCTGTTTCCTAATAAGATCACCCTCATAGGGACTGGGGTTAAAACTTCAAGATATCTTTTCTGGTACACAATTTAACCCACAACATCCTCTTTCTCTCTGGGCTAAACTCTTGTGCCAGTGTGTCTTCCTTTCATCTTCACCCTGTTGGCTAGCCATTTTAGAGGTCAACCAGGATTTACAGACCCAGATGTTGCATGACTTGAGCATCCACTTGGGCTGTCTCTCCTACAGTAGGCACCATCTCAATCCCAGCTGGCCTGCAGCAGGCTGGACTTACTGAATTGCTGGCCTTGCTAGTTGCTTAGGAGGTGAGAGTGAGTGGGGGTGCAGGGGGTGAGCAGCCAGCAGAGTGCTACACTAGTGTAATCATTCTCAGCGCTCCTCCAGTCTTACTGGTTGCATCTGCATTTTCATCTACTAGCAATGGGGACTTGGCATGCTTCTGAACAATGGCTATGCTGTTAATGAAAAATTTGCAGTCATTTTGCATCCCTTCTTTTCATGTGTTTTATTCCTCATTCTATATCCCACTGACATGTGGACAGAAGAAAGGACAGAAATAAGTACTTGCAAAAAGACACTAATACTATCATGCTTGAAGTCCTTATTTCAATTCCTTATGTAAAGCTATATTCCTCTCAATACTTTTCAGACAATGAGATTCTGAAAGAAGGAAAGAAAGGTTTTGGTATTGATTGCTGTAACTTTTAACCTATTGCTATTCTTTGGAACACAGATATTACAATCTCTATTATTTCATGTTTTCCATCATAATTGAGTGAGAGAGGCTTCTACTGAAATAGAAGCTGGACACATGAGTAACAATATCTATCTCACAAATCCTATGTTCTTTCAAATTAATTAATTTAGTTATATCATAATTTGCACAATACAGATTAGATTCGTATAATCTGTATTTAACTTTTACAGAATGGTGTTTTCAAAGTCCAGATCTTGAAGAAAAATTTTCTGTACTGATATGGGAAATACACAGATTAAAATATAAGAAAAAATTCCCCCCTAAACTATATCTAAATATCAAAAAGCAGAGAAAATGCTTCCTGCTTGGTTAGCATCTTCTTATTGCAATTATAGCTAAAATATTTCTTTGGAGTCATTTCTAAGAATTATTTTTCATATAAAATGAATTTCTGGGCATTGGAAAAGCTTTTCTTCTACTGTCTGCTAAAATAGAGATCTGAGGAAGGAAAAACCCAGGAAAGTCACCTTCAAATGTCTACAGAAAATAGCATGCAAACATTTCCATCTTGCAGGCATCTTCATTTGCTTTGTTTTGCATTTCCTGCAAGACAACCTTGTCATTGTCTATAGTGTACAGATACACAAATCTATTTACAGTACTAAGTTTAAATACTAACTCTATTGACAACTCACTACTCTCTAAGACCTTGCCAGAGCATGATGGAAAACATATCCATATCTGAAATCTGAAAGTGTTCTGTGTCATTTCCCCCCACCCCTGCACCCCCACACCCCAGTGGTCAATTCACATGCTTTGTTTAAACAGGAGATCTTTTCTCTTTCTCTCTAGAGGAATACTGTCTCTGGCCTCACTTTTGCATTCTTTATTTGTATGTGCTAGCCTTTTTATTGCAAATAGGGCTCTAAATCTTACTTTAGAAATGGATATTGCACTGTGTGTGCATGCACGTGCAGGAGAAGCTATCAATAATGTTAGTTATGAAAACCTGATCATAAGTGTTTTTAGTCCATTAGCCATTTCACTTTATTTATGTCCCCTTTCAGGAAGGATTTGAAGCCAATATTCAAAAGATGAAGTCTGGAGGAAGAACAACATGAGAGGATATAAAACACTGTCACATTTTTTCATGCTAGAAAATATTTCTCTCTTATATTATTTCTTTAAACAGCTCCTAACAACAAGAAACCCCTAGGGGGAAATAAGGAATGCAGAAGAACTGGGTCGAGGATAGGTATTAGTTAATATTTATCTATCAATCTATCCTTTTTCTATCATTACACTTAATTAGTATTAAATATTAAAAATTATTTACTATGGCCTCCAACAAATGTACCTATAAGCAATTATGACATATTTTGCTCCATTTCAGCTCTTAAAAGAAATTATTTCATGATTTAGTAATAAAATCCTGTTTGCCCTTATTACCTGTTTTATCACCCAAATAGCATGCAAGATGAACGCTTGAACCTGCACGGAGATAAGGCTTTCAGTGCCTTTCTTGGTGTGAGTAGCTGGTTGCCAATTTGCTGTCTCGTGAAGCCAATGTCAATCATGCCTCAGCAAGAAGTACACGGAAATGTCGGCCCATGGATTTCTCTTGGCACATCTCCCCAGCTGTAGGTAGCAGGGCTGTGACAATTACTCCCAGAGCTTGGCTCATAATTTCACAATGTCCAAGGAGAAAGAGGAGAGAAAAGAAGATGAGCAGGAAAAGGATGTCTCTACCTTCAATAATAATCCAACTTTCTCTTACATCATAATAAAACCCTCATAATATAAATGCAAAGCAGATCGCATTTCTCCAGTAGGTTAATAGGCATTTGGGGGGTCTTTTACGAAAAGAATCAAAAGTTTAGCTTAAGATCTGAAAACAGTAGGCAGTGTTATAACTCAAAGTTGGGCTGATGTTTCACTTGAATGTTGAATTAATCAGGAACTTCTGACTTCTACCATAATTTCCAACAACATTGCAGACACCATATTTTAAGTCTTGCAAACCCAAAAGAAAAGAGAGTATTGGCTCCTTAAGTCACCTAGTCCTTCGCTATGGAATCATTTCTAATTGAATGTTAAGATCAAAGTTTAAGTTTATAAGAAAGAAAAACAAGTGCAGATAAATAGTTATTATCTGACATCCTTATGAAAATTCATGACCTGCAGTTTTATCAGAGGCCTTATAAGAATTCTAATTGTGAAGTATACAGAGCTATTAAATGGCTAGTAGGCTTCAGTCTCTTGATAAGAAGTGAGTTAAATAATTGTCCTGTTTAACTTGTGCTTGTTAACCTTTAAGGTCAACTAGTTTGAACATACGTTTAATGAAATCCTGGAGCCAGAATTTATGATATTGCTGCTGAATGTTAAATTGGACAATTTACATAAGCAGGACATTAACCTTCTGAGCACTAAATAGCATTTTAGCACTTAGCCGCTGGGGACAATAAGGGACATGTTCTATATATTTGTGATTAGCTTGCCTGGAAACTCTCATGATGACCAATTGGCCTTCCAAGTTTAGCAGCATAATTAAATGAATGGACTCAGCCTAAGTAAATTATCAGTGCTGTGTACAGTATATCATTATAGTCCAAAGGAAAAAAAGATATGAATAATTTAATAATACATTACTAATTTATCAATGCTAAGTGACTTCGAGGAGGCTGTTTTTATTTCATTGTTTTAAATTTGATATTTGGTTTACTGTTCATATGATTAAAATTGAACTATTTCATCTCTTAGCAAAAATATGTAGAGGCAGTAGATTTTGTTTAATTAATTAATTAATTTATTTGAGGAGAAAGGAGTAATGTTTTCTGCTTTGGTGATATTACAAAATACCTACTGCTGTGCACTGATGAGCAGGTCAACTAGTAATTTGTCACAATCAGATGTATGTAGTCCTACTACTCAGTAGCCTTAGTGAGGGGAGGGCACTAACCCCTGAGTTGTTCATAAGCCCAGCTTGCAACACAGCAGCAATTATCATTATGGTTTGGAAGGGTCAGGACCAGGGAAAGCAATTTGCACTTCACCTAGGACTGTTCCTGCTGACTGTGGACAATCAGTCCACTGGGCTGACGAGCTCAGAGTTGCATTCTGTAAACTCGGTCTAACATTAGGGTGTATTGAACTTTAATAAGCAAGTACCTATTTGGGGAAATAGTATGTCATTCTGAATTCAGCTGTGTCTCCTGCCCCTTATACTGGCAAGGTAAACTGGGAGAGATCCCAGTTGTGTCAGAGACAGTCCCAGTCTTTTATCCCCAGGATGCCCTGGGTTTCTCCTTCTTGTGCTTCTCTTTCAATCTCATTCTAACCCTTCCTATCTCCCTTTTTTCTTGAGGGACCCTCTGAATATTGTATTTAGTCTTTTTATGGCTTCCCCTGTCTGCATTCTGTTTAATGACGATTTACTTGGTGGATCACACTGTTGAGTCCCTAATCTTTTACTGGAATCAGTTGTCATATCATCTTCTATTAACTCTTCTTTCTCTGCCTGGTTTCCTAACATGAACTAGAGCCTGCCTTACCAATAAACAACAGTTACAATAATCATAATTCCTTTACCCTTTAGAAAATGTTTTACTGTATTTTATCATAGCTGATCCCTAAGTACCTGTGAGATATATGGTAGCTACTATTACACCAATTTCCCTTAAGAAGACATTGTGACTGAAAAATTAAGGCCCTGACTAGAAAAATGGCTTAAGTGCCTGCTTTGCATGTGTGAACCACTGAGTTCAAACTCCAGTCCCAACAAAAAAGAAAGAAAGAAAAAATAAATTAAGACCTTATGCAGAGAAACCCAGCAAGTTTGACAGAGCCAAATTTTAAATGTACGTTTGCTTCTAAGTCCAGTGCTTCTGAATTAACATGGCTCATGGGTTCTAGTCATTGTTTAGGTCCACACACATGGATTGGTCACTAATGCTTTTATTAATGTTAAAATACTTTAAAGGAATTCATGCAGATGATAGAATAATTAGAACACAGGCTGGAGACACGGTTGAAGAGTTCATACCCCAGTACCTCCAAAATTAAAAATAAAAAAGAATAATTAGAGCAACATAAACAATTACATAGGGAACACAAACCGATTTCTTTTTTCTAATTTAGTTTTACCCTCTCTAGAGATAATGCCAATATTGTAGGTCCTGTTTTGTTTTAATTTGTTTATCTAAATTTTAAAAAATAATTGGTAATGTACTAGACACACCAATAGGTACTCTGAGGGTTCACTTAACAATGTGTCTTGGTGATGGACCCATCCACACGAACCCACATGTACCAATTTTGTTTCTAATGGTTGTATGGTATTTCATTACATGTATTTTGTCATTGTTTATTCCCTCTGAGAACCAAAGGAAAGTGTATTTTCCTAGTAATATGTACTCCATTTTGCTCCTGTTGCTTCAACTTCAATCCGTTTTCTCCCAAATAACCTATAACCAGACTTAGGACTATTGCAGAATATTAGAAAGTTAACTGCGAAATAAGAACTAGTCAAGGCAGGGTCAAAGGACTCTAGGATGCACAAACCTGGATTGAAGTCCTCCCTCCACTAAGTACTAGCTGTGCAATATGGACAACTTACCTTGATTTTCAGTCTTCCTTCCTCATCTCCATGTAACTAATACTAGCGCTAACATTCATGGACTCATGGGGGGGGGAGGGTGATACTGCATAATATCTATAAAATGAAGTTTCTGTCTTATAGAAAGCAATCAAAACATCTTAGCTATTATCAACTATTACCATTAATGACACTTCCCCAAATAATTGATTAGAGAAAACTCAGGTAAAATATGATTGCTTATTTTTAATTTTTAAATCATTGACACCAACCTCTTACTTGATAATTATCAGTTGGTCACAGTAACAATCCATTTGTCCTAACACAATTTGGATTAGTCTTATAAGTTGATACCATCCAATGGGTAGCCATTACTATCTATACTTTATTGGGAAAGAAAAGCATCACAGTTCAGGTGTGTATTTTCAAATGAGACTTTATACTAAAATGTTTTAAAAGTGTGAATTCCTAATTGTTTTCTTTCTCTGTTGTTGGTTGCCTGATTATTTATTTTGTATTGTTCTAAAAATCAAAGAATTCAAAAATAATGTTTAACTTTTTCTTCTATAATATGACCTTTTTCCTATTTTACACAATTGAGGAAAAGTAAAAGGAAGATGGAATCAAGCTGGTTGTCTCCTTGATTCCTGTCCTGACTATAGAAAGCTGGAACTCTTCCTTGAGAATTTCCTATGAGGACTATTCTGATTAATTGCCCTCTGGGATATTTGATTCCCACTTGGATTAGATTAACCCTCCTTAGTGTCTGCAACTTTGCTTTTAGACATTTCAATAATTGACATTTGGAGGTAACATAGCAGAGTTTAAAATAGCATTTGACTTTAGAATCAGAGGAACTGAGTATTTTGTTGAAGTCAAGTGTTAAAATACTGCTTCTATTTTCTTTATAGGAACACATATGGTGATGGAAGTGGAAGTTGTTTGTGAGTAATAGGATACTGAACAAAATTTAGTGATGATTGCAATTATAATTATTATCAATGTACAGAAAGTCTGAAATAGTATCCAGGAGCCAGAAAAAGAAGTAGCCTTACATGGGTAGGGCAAGTACCCCATCATTTTCAAAATTAACTGGCCCTTTTTAATACTTCCCATTCTGTTATGCCAGCACCTTGTTTTCTGCTTTCAGACACTCCAGAGCTTTTCTCTTACTCTGTGATCCAGCTTGAAGCTTTCTTATGTGTATGTATGGGCAATATCGCTGAATGATTTTCTAAGCTTTGTTACTATACATTCCTTCAGGTGGTTCAGCTGAAACTGTAAAGTTCTGTTTCTTTCTCATTAAATCTTCCCATCATTGCCCCCCTAGCCACCTTCTAGAAGCCTCCAACAAATCACTGTGGAGATGCAAACTCAGTAGAAAAATAGGAGATCAACAGGAGAATGGTGACTTGCTGCAAAGAAACCTGTGAGTCTTATTCTGCTTTCAAAACCAAATAGATGTGTCTTATGAATTAGCTGATAGCTTGGATTAGCTAAAACTACATTCCAATTTGACATTCAAGAGTTAATTCTTCTAAAATGCTCATCTGTATAGAGTAATTTCAGGCCAAAGGATGAAGTTAAAGTAGCATTTCCATCTTTATTCCCACAATTCCTTTGTGATACAGTCTCTTGAGAATATATCTCTGAATTAGAATCTTTAGAATAATTAGGTATGAAAAATGACTATTGAAACAGGTTGATCTTGGTACCCAAAGCACTTGGGTATCCATCATGCCCCCTAATAGTTACCTTATCCATCCAAGTGAAGTTACTGAACTTTTTCCCTTTAGCTATATTGCTTTGTGGGAACTATAGAAACATTAGTTTTGTAACATTTTTCAAAGGAATGTTAATGATTTCATGAACCTTTTCTTATTGATCAGTATAATCTTAGCTACAATCTTAGCTTTTCAACAAGAATTTCATATCTTAATGAGACAGCTTTCCTTCTGTTTATTACTCTTTTCTCTTTCCTATATTTTCTTTCTTTCCTTTATTGGAGCAAATCTAGTTGGGCAAGGATTAGTCCAAATTAAAGCCTGGCTAGAAATATATTTATCTCTATATGTTACATATAGATGTATACAATATCTAACAGGACAAACAAACTCAAAGAATTTGAAAAATGAAAGTGTTCATGGAATCATCTGAAAAGATGTGAAGCTTTCTTTTAACATCAGTGCAACCATCACCCACTTTGCAAGGAACACCTTTCCTGTTAACTGAAAGGAAAAGAAATTTCTCTGACATGTTTTCCACTCAGGCCCTCTTCAAGGTAATTCCTTTCATTGCTTTGGCAAGTCAATCACAGTAACAGGTAACAGTTATTCTGTGCCTGCCTTGGGCTAAATACAGCAGGTGACAAAAACCCTTTCAGGTTGTCAGGTATTAATGTAAAATATCTCTAGACCGCACTACTTATTCATCTTCATCTAGTTGACTAATGCCTTTCCCATGTTGTTACATGTTGGTAAATTAAAGGAACCTTACAGACAGTTCTGTCAACAGTTTACTGAAATGTACCTCATTAGTGAGGTTGAGCTGTCACATGAGTGTAATTTAATCCTATTGAATTATCACTCAAAAATGCCTAAGTGCCTGATTTTTATACACTGGATAGAAGGTTGCTACTAACACTGTCACATTTCCAGTTGATGAGAGAGGAAACAAGCAAAAAATATGCAGGGTCTCTCCCACCTGCCCCGCTCAATGCATGGATACTTATGTCAACTCCTTTGAACAGAATATTACAGTTCACTGTAGATCAAAACCATCCCCGTGGATCATTTTCTCTTCAAATCTCAAATGTAAAGACTGAATACAGAGTGCTCTCTTCTCTATTTTCCTATCCATAAACAAAAGGAATCATTTGTAGAAGACCAATTTGAATGAGAAGTTCAGTTTCTTTAATGTTGATGGAACTCTTTACTGTAATATATGTGTGAACCGCTGTAAATGGTACCATGCTTTGTAAATGGACATGCAAGCACATGAGATTATTTTCCTAGCTGGATCTTCATTGTGATTTTTGTGCTATGTCTTGGTGAGCTGTGTCAGGGGGAAGAATAAGAAATAAATACAGACTGTGATGTCAAGTAGGAACATTCTGTTAATGTCTCTTTTTTTTTCAGAATGTGTTTGTAATTGTCTCCTCAGTTATTCAGATAATTGTGATAAGTTTTTAAATTTTGTGACCTGCCAAGTTGATTAGCCAAATATACAAAGTTAAGGGATACTTTTAGTAGCAAAAAACAAATAAATTAAAAGGATCTAGGTAAATCTGAAAAAAGGAATCAGCCAGACATCTCAGATACACTGGTGAGCTCTTATGATTATCATGTTTTGTGTGTGTTTTACTAAACATATTTGTCCCAACCTTATGTATTTTACATGGGTAAGTTTTTTTTCATTTCTCTCAAGAAGTCTAAGATTTGAATTTCTTCTTTTTTTAAATTTTATTTATTTATTTTGAGAGAGGATCTCACTATGTACCCCAGACTGGCCTTGAACTCTTGAATCCTACCACTGCCTTGGTCTCTCTGCATGTTCCACCAAGCCTGGCTTAAGATTTAACCATAATTCTGATCAATGTTTTTATAGTTAAAGAAGTTGAAGCTTAGAACATTTAAGATTATCTAGCTTACAAATGGCAGAAGCAGAATTTGAACCCAGAACCCATCCATTTGACCCTGGCTCTGTGGCAACAACTATGAAGTCACAGAGTCAGAGCCTGATCAGAAGCTCTGGGTATTTGAACTTGCAGTTTTCTAAATGAATATTGGCAATAAGGCAATGCTAGTTCTATGGCTGCCATATGGCTTTCCAGTTATTGTTTTCCTATACTGCCATGGGAGATTAGCTATAGTGCTAGAGTGGGATGTTTGTGCCTGAGATTCAGATTGGGTGATAATGAAATAGGTCCTGTAGTTTTTGGAGGCCTGACTGGTGGGCCTGCTTCCCTGCTTACTGTGCTTTTATGGGCACAAAGATTGTAAACTGTATGGCTGCTTTCTTAGCTCTCTTCCTTCCTGCAACCTCCCTCCACTGACCCTCCATGTACCTGTCAGGCTTCACCGAAGATGCACTTAATTCTAAATGGTGGAAAACTGACTCTGTACAACAGGAGGGTGAGAAAAGGCCAGGGGGCCTTATAATCCGATTTGGATGGCAGCCAGCAGCCGGCTTGGCCTGAGAAGTAAAAGGGACATAATTGGAAGAAGAATCTTCAGAAAGAGCATCTATTTTCCTATCATTTCCTCCCTAAAAGTAGAGCAAAAGAATCAAAATCAGATGAATACAGATGCATTTATTCTTGTTTATCTAGTGGTGGAATGAAACCCATAAGCAACATCTGAGATTGCCCTAGGTGCAGAACTCTTTTTATCTCAACACCATTTTATATGGAAGACACGAACACAGGACATTTTCTGGTCATTTTACTAGGTCTGGGAAACCTCATTTGGGAAGCAGCAAAACTGGAGGAAAAGACGGGTCAGGGCTCTAGTCCCACCATTACTAGTACAAAATGCACCTTAAAATTCATGTCTCCTGATCCATTGGCACATGTACATATTTCATTCTCTAGAAAATTGTTAATGTGTTGTCATTACCATTCAGGCATGTTATCACCTGTCTTGGTACAGGAGAAAAAACTGAGAATGAAGCACTGAGGCTATATCTAGTGAGTCACCACACGTCTCATAAGTAAAGAAAGGATTTGCTAGCCATTTCTAAGGATGACATTGAAAGGCCTATGCTCAGAGAGTGGGATGCTTCACTGTCATTCTTTGTCCCAAATCACAAGGAACCAAGCCACAATTCACTTGAAAATGGCTGTAACTTTCAGATTTTATCCTTCCCTTTAATAAATCTGAGCATGTACTTTCTATGAACTTGGTAAAAAAAAAATGGGAGCAAATGATACCATGTGTTTTAAATGACTTCATAGCTAGTGTGTTAATGCTATTCCCCTCTGTGTCTCTTCTTTGCCCTATGATCTTAATAAACTACAGACAAATCACACACACACCATTTATCCATCCATCCATTCACTCTTAAAGTGGACATGTTCATTCCTCATTTCAAACTTTTCTCATGTTATCCCTGGACAACTATAACAATAAGTGTTTGTTTTCTTTGTTTCCATCTTTGGTATTCACTTTTTTTCAAATCCTATTGTCCTTCATCTGCCCTTGAGTTTTTCCAGGTTTCTTGAATTAGGAAACTGGCAGAATCATAGAACTTTTCACAGGTAGGAAATGTTGGAAGAGGTCTAGAATTCAAGTACGAGTGGATGGAAAGGGCAGCTTGGGACTAATTATATTTGAAAGGTGCTGGTGGAAAAATGTGAAAATGATTTCCAATATTTAATTATCTGTATCGATCCGGGCATAAAAGGGAGATTTTGCATGGCAAATAAAGAGGCACATGGTGGTTTATTTTCCAGATGTTGATGAGATCGCTAAGATGATCAAAAAAACAGAAATGAGAACTGAGCATACAGTGGGTACCCAATAAATGTTTGTTGTTTACAGTGTCCTTAGTGGATAGTTTATTACTATTATGTTTATCATGGTGGTCATGACCTGGTCCTTTTAAATTGTGAAATACTTTCATTCCTGATGTTCATTATAGATTTTAACTCTTCCCTTTGAAAGTTATTTTAATGTGAGATAGTCCTAGAAATTTTCTCTTGTGCAAACAAATGGTGGTTCAATGGATGGAAAACTTCTGAAATAAATGTTTAAAACATTATAACCATTATCCCTCTTGAGGCTAAGAAAAGAAGTCTACATTTCCAATGTTTCTTCTAGTATTCCTTCTAGAAGAAATACTAGAAGGAATCTCAGAGCTCATAGTTGAAGCACTCATTTACTTACTGCAAGAGAAAACCAAGGCTTCCTGCTGCTAATTGGCAGAAATCTCAACCAATGTCATCTAATTTAATGGACCAAACATTACAGGAAGTTCTGATAATGCTGGGTGTCCTTCCCAGAGCCAACATCACAATAAAGACCCATTTCACAATCTCAAACCCAAAATTTAGACTCGTAATTAAATGTTTACCTAACTCATAAAGCAGGGTCAGGTATGAACTATCTATTTGACTTGTTTTTATTTATTTATTTTTCTTCAACGATTTTTTTAAAAGAGGAAGATATTGTTTGGAACAGAAGTTCACTTTTTACTCAAATAGATGGCATCCTGTAATTCTTAAAAATAATTGTAGAAGGAAGGAGGGCAATGGCAGTCAACTAAACGCTAGCAACAATGCTGACATTTCACGATTATAACAAGTTCAAAAGTCTTGATCAACATAATTATTTGTAAGGTAAAGTTTTTGCTTACTTTGTTCTACTTTGTCAAAGCATATCAAACAGTATTTTTCCTATTTAACTTACTGTTCACTCAGATACCAGAATATACAGTTCTTTTTAAATGTAATTATCATAAGCATGGATCCATTTCTGAAGTCTAAAAAGCTATACTAGAACTCTCAAAAGAAAATTTCAAATGCTTATATTTTAGAAGAGCAGATAAAAAGTAGCATGCTTTTTTCCCTGCAGATTGATGAATAGTTTTAGTGTGGAAGCCCAAACTTCTCAAGTATCTAATTCTTCCTTTAAGAAGAACCAAGACTACTTCCTCTCCCATATATTGGTAGAAGTAGCAAGTAGGGTAAAGTTATTGTTAGAAATTAAAGAAATGATCATCTGAGTGATGCCCATGAATCATTGCAACCAACATCAATGAAACATCTTTGATTTATAGTCAGAATTCAGACATATGTAAATTATTCATCTGATTTGTTTACTCATTCAGTAGGCATATTAAAGCCTTGACTTACAGGACACGTAATTCAGATGAATAAAACCAAAAGAACAAAAAAACCAAAAGACCAAACAATTGTCTTTGGAAATCTGAAGAAAGAGACTTTCCTGTGAGGTGGGTATCCAGAACTTTGTTAAGGCAACTTAGAGTATGATATGAAGTAATCACTGGAGTATACTGCAAAAGGAAAAAGGTATAACAAAAATTTTCACAATTTCCATGCCAATTCACTGTATAGAGTCAGTAGAAATCCCTCAATGTTTAGATAGATTCACTAATCTGGAGATGGTGTCAGAACTGGAGAATGTCTTATAGACCACTAAGAACAGTAAACAATGTTTCATGATTACAGAGTTTTGACTTTATTTCTTCCTCTTTTCCCATCTAATCCACCCCAAAATACCCTTCCTCCTAAAAAATCAGCAGAAGGACCAATTTCTTTGTCATCTGAAAATAATATGAGGCTGTGACGGGATGAGAAGTGAAAGGGAGGTTCAACAGAGCAGAGCAACCACGGAGGAAAATCTTGTCCCACTGTCTTCACAGGCTCAGTGTGATTATACAGTTTATTATAATTCTACATTCATGTCATAAGAGTGTTTCTGGAATTAGTGTTAAATCTCTAGAAAGTTTAGAGTACAAAAATTGTTAAATGTGGAGACAATATGGTACAGTGAACAAAAGATCGAGACTAAAAGGCCCAGATTTAAGTTCCGTGAACCTTAGTTTTTCTTTTTTAATTTATAAAACAGACATAATAGCTCCTACCATGTGGAATTGATACAAGAATAAATAGGAAACTAAATAAAATGTCAGTGTCTTGATCTATTTACTAGTGGTTCTCAACCTGGGGATGGTTTTCCTACCCCCTACTTCCAAACCTCCTCCCCTTCTTCTGCACCCTCTTCTTTGGACGTTTGGAGTCTAGATACATTTTTGTTTGTTTTTACTGCTTGGGGATGGAACCCAGGGTCTTGTGCTTGCTAAGCATGCCTTCTATCATTGAGTTACACCCCCAACCCTCTAATGACATTTTTGAATATCACAACTGGGAAGGAATGCTATCGGTATCCATTGGGTAGAGGATAAGGACCCTACTGAGCACCCTATAAAGCAAAAGATGGGCCCCAGGAGAAAGTATTACCCAGTCCAAGTGTTGATAAAGTTGAGAAACACTAATATGTACAAAGCACACAGAACATGGGCAGGAAATGGTGTTTTTTTACTTTTCCCTACAATATTCCTATACTAGATCTTGTATAAAACAGAAACGTGTGGAGAACAGATTAAATATTTCTTTAGCGTTTAAAATGAACTAACTCCAAGGTTTCCTTGGAGATCTACATATCAATTATATGGCTTGAATACCATTCTCAATAGCTCCTGTGACATTCAAAATAATATCTAGACTGTGACAGACTTCTATGAATGATTAAAGACATTTCCCTGTCAGTATTATTGTATGTCAAATAACAAACCTTCTGATATGCAAGGCAACTAAAATGTAAGACAGGCCTAGGCTGAAAATATCATTTCAAATAGTTTATTAAGGTTGGTTTCCCAATATGTTCTCTGTTATGATAAACTGGTTATGATAAAGTGGTCTTCCCACTATCACCTACCTGCTTGACCATGAACTGAGACCTTTTCTGGTTTGGGCCTTTTCCTTCACATTCCCTGCCCAGGACAATTAAGCTCTGGAATCAGTGAGACATTGCCTCTGAAGTATATTCTAAAGCTTTAGGACTCTTAAATCCTAAATGTTTATTTCTGTGCTTTCTTGCAAACATGGCATTCCTCTGTCTTCTCTATTGTGGAATTGACCCATGATGCTCTTCTGTAGGAATTTTTTCCATAGTAACTTTGAAAGCCAGAGTAGTTGGAATGCATGACAATTGAACAATTTTTTGACATACCCATAAAACAATGTTTTCTTTTACCTTGAGTCCATTAAATCAGAACCTGACATTTGAAGATCAGCATTAAATTATCTGGCTTCTCGCACAGTGTTTTTATGGATTTTTAAAAACTTTGACATCCTCATGTAAAAGTTTCCTTCTTTGTTTAGTCATATGACAGTTTTGAACTTCATGTCTCTTAAAACTCACATCCCAATTGCTTCTACCTTGTGCCAGGCACTTTGTCCTTTCTGCTTTTCTATAGCCATCGAACCTTGTACACGTTTCTAATGTTGCTCATGCATGTTATTTTATAATTACTCTTTCCTACTCACTTTGAAATTTGCATATTCACACTGAACTTGCAACAATGGTTGTTTTATTAATCTTTACATTTCTTGAAAGAGTCTAGCACAACACAAATACACTATAAGCCCTCATTAAGAGTTGATAAAATAAATAAAGACTGACACACATTCAACCAAGTGATGTGTCAGTATTGTTGATTTCCAGATTGGTTTGTTTACATATTCTTGTCAATGCCTTCTTACTGTTGGAAATTGTTTCATGCTGAGAACTGTTTATGAATATACTGCATTCAAAATTTATCTGTAATTAGCAGATAGATCTTAGAGTAGATCTGTATTTTGTAGCCAAAGGGAGCCATTTATACAAATTTCTATTTAATAATAAATATTGTTGAAGGTTTATAACTATCATGAGTCTTGTAAAGTCCATGAACAGGATATAGTGCTGTATCTTTAATAAGTATGAAATGAACTGAAATAAAGTTAGGCAAAACCTTAATTATAAATAAAGGAAAACATTGGACTAATGAAGTTAATTCATTAAACAGTTGCACAGCAAATGGCACTAGTCTAAAAATTTCTTGCCAAATATCTAAGTTTATAGCATATGCTATCAAAATAAGGGATTTCAAGATAACTTCTATGCTTTTTAATGGGACTGGAGTTTGAACTCAGGGCTTCACACTTATAAAGCAGGCACTCTACTGCTTGAGCCATGCTTCCAGCTTATTTTTTTTCAGGTTATTTTTGGAGATGGGAACCTCAGGAAGTATTTGCCTGGACTGACCTCAAACTGTGATCCTCCCAATCTCATCTGCCAAGTAGCTAGGTTTATAGGTATGAGCCACCAGTGCTCAACTCAAGATAACTTTTAAATAAATGCTATTAATTAAGTCAGAGAAAAAGTTCAGACTTGCTTTAGCCCAATAAATTTTTATTGAATATCTACTGTATACCAGACATTATTCTAGATATTTGGGACATAGCAGTGTCCTTAAAGCTTATGCTAAAATTTATATTCATTTTTGACTAGAGGAATATGGAAGCAATAGTAGTTTGCTTCCTAAATACGTTATTAAATGTATTGTTTATGTTTTTTCTGATATAGTCAATGGTTTGATGATCTCATGTAAAAAATTAACTTACTAAGGAAAGACAGAGTGCATGCTTTCTTTTTGTATTCTTTCCAAATCATTGAGACCGAATAGTTTGAAAGCTGTTTCCTAGCCTGCTTCAATGGTGAATTCCAAATTAGCATGATTGTCTATTCTACTTTCTAATTTACTTACATATAATCACTGCTCATTGTCTTATAACTATATTACCAATAGCTTTATTTAGCTACATGTTTAATTTTAATCTTCTGTTTTAAATGTGTCTGAGGAAAGGGAAAAATAAGCAGAAAAAAACTTACCTGTGGTCATTAGTATAAATCCAGTTGTCTGCACATTATAGGGAATTAGTCGCGTTTTACAAAGAGCTTTTAATTGCTTAATCTAAGTAATGTGGGGAATGGCATACGTGTTTTATTTTAGGGTCTATCTAGTCCACTCAGAAAATGTAATGGACCTAATTTTCATTTAGTATAGGTCTGTGCAGTTCCTAAAACATCTAAATGGCTATTAATTTAATCAGGTAATTTAACTATAGCTCTAGAAAAGGCCACCAGCTAGTTGTCACGCAATGATTATGAGGATGACATTTCTATCCCATGATGCCAGAGGCAGACTTTGATACATCATTTTCTTTTTGAAGGTTAAACTCAGATAACCTGCCTTTGGCATTTAATTAGCTACATATTAAATACTCTTTTAATAATAAAATGATTAAAAATTTTATTGCTTCTCAAATGAGGTCCTTTTAGGTAGATTTAATGACTTGGTTAGAGCTCTGTAGTTTGTGAACCAAACCTTACTTAGGCCGGTATGTAGTGATGGTGTACTTTACAGCTTGTAAAATCTGTGTTTTATTCAAATGATGGCCATAATCATTTTGGATAAAAGTTATAATGCTTTCTTCTGTATCTTTAAGTCTAACTGATAAATGCCACTGGAAAGTAACCAGAAACCTATTGATTTAACATTTTCCAGAAATTATTAAGTTCAAGATTATTAAAGAGATCATGAAATTTGTTCAATGTGCTGAATTTTATATACTAATTGTTTACCCTTTGAAAATTCATATCTCACCATTAAAGCTGCTGTATAAATGATGGAGAAGTGTGAGTGGATTGCAAATCCCCACCCGTATTTCAGTTAATATTAGCTCTTCAGTGAAAATTATCATCAAGAGACCATTCATTGCTCATCCTTAGAATGAATTAGGACAGAGAGAGGGTCATTAAAATCTCTGTAACGTAGGGCTGAAGAGACAGAATTCTGCCACACAGGACATTGAGTGTCTTCTGAATATAAGTGATCATTTTATTTTTACTCCTTTTATCATTTTAATTTATTTTTGAACTTGTTTTATTATTTAAATATGCCCAGTCTTTTTTTTTTTTTTTTTTTTTTTGCTAGGCTGGCACTCTACCACTTTTGAGCCACCCCTTCAGTCCATGCTCAGCTTTTAAGTGCGCTAAGGTTTGGATCTTAAATGTCTCCCAAAGGCCCATGCTTTAAAGGCTTGCTTCCCAGTTTGGTGCTATTGGGAGGAGGTGGAACCTTTAGGATGTGGGGCCTAGTGGGAGAGCATTAGGTCATTACAGGCATGTCCTTGAAGGGGATAGTGAGACACAGCCTCTTCCCTTTTCACTTCCTGGCCATGAGTGAGCCGTCTTCCTCCACCATGTACTCCTGCCATTGTGAGCTGCCTTACCACAGGCCTAAAAGCTATAGAACCAATAGTTCATGGATTGAAACTTCCAAGACTGTGAGCCAAGATAAATCATTTCTCTTTGTAAGTCGATTAGCTCATGCATTTGTTATAGTAATAGAAAGATGACTAACACAAAATCCACAATTCAAGGAGATTCAACACGAACATACTCTCATTCATCTATACAACAACTCATTATCCTTCAACTCTGTCTATACATATTCTGTCTCCAATTAGAACAATAAACTTCACCTGTCTGGAAAAAAAAAAAAAGACTACTTCCTGTCTTTGTAGTCAGCTTTTCATACCATTGCCCAATTCTGCTTTTTGTCACTGCAATTTAGTTTTGCTTGTTCTAGAACCTCATGTAGACTTAGACTTAATTATATAGACTTAATTTATCACATTATTTTGTAGACTTTTGAAAACTTTGCATATATCAGTAGTTTACTCCTTTTTATTGCTGTGCAGTATTCATTATGTGAATTTATCACCATTGTTCATCCACCTGTTGGTAGACATTTGGGTTGTTTCCAGGAATTTACTGTTACTGATAATTCCATGCCTATTCTTTTACAATTCTTATTTTGAGTTCTTGTTTACATTAATATTGTGTAAATATCCAAGAGTAGAATTGCAGGATTGTTGTAAAACTTGCATGTTTAAGTTTAGGAAAAATGGCTAATAACTTCACTCAATGTATCCATTCCTTTTGGGTTAGAAAGATAAAAAGGGTTTGATGAACAATATTGATTGCAATGAGTGATGCAATGGTATTTAGAATTTTTTTAATTTTTAAGAAAATGTTTGGTGGTACTGGAGTTTGAACTCAGGGCCTCGTACTTGCTAGGAAATTATTTATTGCTTGAGCCATGCTCCCAGCCTAAGTATTGAGAATTTTAACGATGATTTTCTTCTGCCTGTCATGTAGAAATTTTCTCTTGATTGGTTTGATAGAGAAGACTTCCCCTCTTTTCTCATCATTAGGTTACTGCTTTTATTCCAGTCTTAGGGAAATGTGAGCCCTGATCTTTGGGATTTGGGTTATTAGAGAAAATAAGTGAAAACTATAAATATACAAATTATTAATAAAATTAAGATGAATGATGTAGAAGAGACCACCTGTTACTTTACCAAATGTATGCCTATTTGTATATTAATAAAATATATTTAATTGATCTTGGAGATGGGTTGCCTGGGTCTGTAGTAAACAAGTCAGAAAATATTTAAAAGTATTTTATCTCTCTGTTTAAAATATAAGATAGGTGGACTAAATCTGAAGATCTCAGAAACCTCTTTTAGTTTTTTAGGGCAATTGATTGAAACTAAATGAAGTCCTCAGAAAAGAGTTTTCCCCACTAGAATTGTATTATAAATTTTTTGATTTGGGGGCTTGGATACCTGACATCCATGAACCTTGGGAAAATACTTTCCCCTGGACAACTGGCTTCTTAATATCTCAGTCATTCCATCTATATCTTGTGCTAATTTTCTTCTTAATAAATCATATATTAGGGTTTCTTAGGCCAACAAAGGTATTTTAAAAACATAGTCAGTAGTTAAATACACACCTTTTGTTTTATTGAAGCAATAGGCATTTATTGGAAAAAATAAGAAAATATAAATTTGCAAAAAAGAAAAACTAGCAGTTATTCTATCATTCATAGCCATTGCTAATAAAATGAATATTCTTTCAGATTTTTATGCTAATCTGTCTATAGATACTTTTAGAAGCAGTTATCTATTTTCTCCACCATGCAAAATATAAAAATATCTTTATGGTCATATATGCTACCTACAAAATAATTTTGAATATTTTAATAATACTCTATTGTATCATAGTCCCATATTATTGGACATTATGTTGTTCTTAATTTTAGTTCATATTCTTATACAGTGATGAAGTAAACATCCATATAGACAAATAGTTTTATTCATTAAAAATTTTTTTCTTAGGGTATGTTTCCATAAATAGAACTCTAAAATTAATGGGTATTAACAATAAAGATTTCTATTAGGCACATTATTTTTATATGAGGAACAGGCAGATTTGAAAACTATTAATCCCTTATACCCATTTTAAAGTTTTTAATGACATATTATGCTAACTGAGTACAAACATCTTGAGAACTTTGTGGTCTATAGAAATATTCTTGGCTTTGACTGCATGAAAAGAAATGCACAGTCTGCCTCTCTCAGCTAAGAGTACATTCCTGTTTCCATAGAGCTTTGATCTTTAGAGTAGCCTGTATTCTGGAACCACTTTAGTAGGCTTCTGAGGAGTGAGGGAACAACTGGAAAAGAAACTTTAAGCTTGCCTGAAGCACCTAAGCTCTGTAGATAGCAAAATCCCCAATTTTCCCAGAGGCATTATAGACTCTCTCCCTGCTAAAGTTTTGAATTGTTGAAAAGGATGGTTATACCAGTTTTCAGAAGGATGGGTTGAGACTAAAAAGTGTAAAGGAAAAATGACTGTGATTTCATTCTTTTTTCTTATTCCAAACCATGGTGGTTAATATCTCACATATTAACACTCTACACAACTTGTATTTATCCTCATACAAACTCAACACAAAAAGAAAAGAATGACATCCAGTGAAGAACTAACCTATCCTGAGGCAACTGGAGACTTGAAGTTTGAAAATACAATTCCATCCACATGAATTTTTTTTTAATTTTTTGTATTTTTTTTTTTGTGTGTGTGTGTGGTACTGGAGCTTGAACTCAGGGCCTACTCCTTGAGCCACACCACCAGCCCTTTTTTGTGGAGGATTTTTTTGAGATAGGGTCTTACAAACTTCTTGCCTGGGTTGGCTTCAAACCATGATCCTCCTGATCTCTGCCTCCTTAGTAGCCAGGATTACAGGAGTGAGCCACTAGTGCTCGGCTTCCATCCACATGAATTTTTATTCATGTAGTGTTTATAAATTTAGAATACAATAGATAGTTGGGGCATATATATTCTTCCACAAAAGAAACTTTTAAAAAAACCAACAAAAAGTTTTAGTCAAAGGAATGGATAATCCAAGTTAAGTATTTATATGCATTATAGGCATTTATATGATTGTCATGTTTTGTGCATAGATTCTGCCAAAGGCTGGCAATGGAAACCTGCATATTTGCTGAAAAGATATTTCTCTGACTTTTCTCTGATTTTTTTTCTCTGATATTTCTCTGACTTCTAGGGAAATTCCCATCTATCTTGGAAGTAATAGGAACATGGGCCTCATTGATAACTTCTAAAAGTGGGTCCATGCAAGGTATACAGATAGTGATCTGTGTTTTATAACTGTGGATTCAACCAACCATAGTTCAAAAATATTCAGAAATTAGAAGCTGTTTTTGTGCTGAACATGTATAGGCTTTCTTGTTATTATTCTCTAAACAACACAATATTAAACCATTTACATATCATTGACATTGCATTAGGTGTTATAAGTAACCTAGAAATAATTTAAAATATATGAGAGATGGACATAGGTTTTCTTCAAATATTTCACCATTTTATATAAGGGAGTTGAGCACTGCAGGTATCTGTAGTACCTTGTCTCTATGGGGGTCCTGGAACCACTTCTCTATGGACACCAGAGGGATAAAGGGCTATATTTGCAAGTGTTAGAAAACAAAATGAAAAAAAAAAATCCCACAATTTCACCCTATCTTCAATAGAACTAGAGCTTTAATATCTTAATTTATGCATGGGATGCTATGTCAAATAGAATGCTTCCCCAAGCCAAATTTACTCTGTTTACAGAAACTTGTTTGCTTAGCCTTCTTTGTAGAAAATGTCAAATTGAGTCATAGTCTCCCTGTATTTCCCCCATCATATACAGCTGTCTATGCCTCCCCAAACAAGGTTTTTTTAAAATATTTATTTTAATCATGTTATGTCTTCATAAAATCAGTTGGGCATTGGTGTCTGAAAATTGTCATTGACATCTGAAAACACCAGTTAATCAACAAGTTGCTTGTTTTAAGTAAGCCCAATGAGCCATTGTGTTTGAGTAATTGCACTAGGTTGAGCTACAGCTGATTGGTGACGTGAAGTTTCTAGTCTTCGGTGAGAAAGGGTTCAAAGAACTATCATTTCTTACTAAAGAAATGCTTGTGAATATGACAACCACTTTTTGAGCTGTCATGCCGTGTCTATCCTTATTAATTGTGGTGTATATACACAGATATTTAATTATTTGAGACTTAGATGGTCGGAGTTTTCTTAAAAGAATCTTAGAAAGTTCTGTGACAAGTGCTTAGGACAATAAACACTGTCATTTGCTACATATTTATATTGAAAGCTTTATTAGAAAGTCTTAGCAAATAATGGAAGTTATGGACACATCTGATTAGAAAGACTTTGGTTGCTACATTAACCACTTGCATTTCTATAGCCTTGGACACTCTTAGCTATAAAGAACTTCAGCTAATTCCCTACAGCTTCCATCTAACCCAAACTGCTAAAACTGAGCTCTTCTCTTTTTGATGGAAAATGATTTTGAAAAAGGAGACTAGATTCAAAGTGCCCTATTGTAACTTTCAACTATACATTTTATTTTATATGGAATTATTTTGAAAGGAATTATGCAAGTTAGTCATCCATTGGTGTCCATTTTATTCAAGATCTTAGCTCAATCTACGGAAGCTTTATCTTGGAGGAGAATGGCTCATAGCTCTGAAGAGTCAGGGCAATAGAGTTCATCATATCAATTCAGGAACTGGATTTCTGGGTGTCTCTTTCCCCCAGGTGACCAAAGACAAGCCATCTACCCTCTTCGGGCTTCTGTTTCCTCTTCTGAAAAAAATTGGGGATAATATTAGTCCCTACCACGGGGTTATTATGAAAATTAAATGAGTTCAATATATTTAAAAGTCTAAATGTATGGGCTGGGAGCATGGCTGAAGTGGTAGAGCACTTGCCTAGCAAATGTCAGGCCCTGGGTTCGATCCCAAGTCCTATTAAAAAAAAGAGCCTAAATGTAGAACTTGAGCCAGAGTGAGTCCTCAGTAATGATTTGGTGTGTTGTCAACTGCTGTATCTCTAAATATCTCTGTTAATTCCAGTAGACATTTGTTGAATTGTATTGGCTTTTTATTTCTGGTTTTCTTTCTGGAGAATTACTAGGGAGCATTTGTGATTTGGTTAAAAGAAGAGGCTTTTCATAAAAGAATATGCTTGTTATTAGGCTCTTCTGGTCACTTGTTTATTTCACAGGGCACCAGCTGTCCAGCAGGGCAAACAATAACTTCTCCCATCTTCTCTTGGCTAAGATCAGGTTGCTTTAGTATTCTGGCATCTCTCTTTCAGTCTAACCCTACTTGCATGTGAGCTGTAAATCAATGCTGGAAAACATGCTTTCTTACAAATCCATAGGAAGGGAAAAATAGACTTACTTTTCTCACAGTGTCTGCAGAACCTCTCTCTGGGACAAAGCTGAGTTGATTTGTTTTCCAGAGTAATGGGAGTACCATTAGTACATTATGCTAATATACTTCCCCAGTCAACAAATATTCCCAAGCAGGGACTTGGGTCCTAGTATGATATGAGCCAAATGTGTATTTAATGACAAGGTCCATATTTTTAGTTTCCAGTGTGGCATCTACAAATTGAAGACATTTATTAAATTTAATATGAAATACTTTTCTATTGAAGTCTGGTGATTGATTTGATTTGCATATGGCTTAGAGTTTCTAATAAAATTACAGCAACTATTTAATGTGAACATTGAGATTTGTTAAATAAATTGTAATATATCCATATAATGGAATATGCTACTACCATTAATAATGCAGTCTTGGGAATATATTTATAGCTCTAGGCATGTGAAGATGTTCACAGTATTTTCTAAGTGAAAACGGCAACTTGCAAAACAAAATGTCCTCAGGTTTTAAAAAAACATTGAATGTCTATGCACCAAAGTATTGATACATATTAATTAAGGTGGTAGGTAATAGAAATTTTTACTTTTGTGGGTTTTTTTGCATTTTTTAATTTTTATACAATTAAAAATATCTAATTTATGAAAGATATGTCAAACTAAGTTATAAGACACAAATACAATGGATGGTATAGCTATTAATTGACAATTTTAGTTGATTTATTTGTATGTGAACATGAAAAATTACGTGGAAAATAGTATGAATTACTCACTCAACAATGCTTGGAACTTCTTGAGTACCTACTACTTGTAAAATTCTAATTATATAATACTAAAATTTTACTGGTTAAAATTTTTTGCCCATTTTATTGGTAAGAGAGCTGAGTTCAGAGAAGTTAAATGACTTGCATAAATCCACATAGTTTGCAAATAACAGAGTAAGTACTGAAACCTAGTCTAATGCTTTTAGTTTTCTATTGTCAGAACTAATGAATTGCAGATCTCTGATTTGAATCTATGTCTAGCTCACTCCAAAGCCCAGACTTTTTCTATTTCACCACTCTGGATTCACTTTGCTGTCCTATTGGCCAAATGAAGTCATGGCCAAATGTAGCATCAGCATTGGAGAGGACTAATTATGGTGTTGATTGTAGTCTCTATGATTCTTCAGGAGCCGTTAATACATAACCTATCTCAGTAAGTTTGGGCTGCTATGACAAAAATACCACAGATTGGGTGGATTTCCCACAGCACTGGAAGCTAGAAATTTGAGGTCAAGGTGCCAGTAAGGTCAGGTTCTTAATGAAGGCACTCTTCCTGATTTATAGACCGCCATCTTCTCCTTGTATCCTCACTTTTCAGAAAGGAAGAAACAGATTGAGAGAGAGAGATTGAGAGACAGAGCAAGAGTGATACTTCTCTTTCATCTCTTTTTATAAAGGCATTAATACCATTCATGAGAGCTCTACCTTCATGAACCAATTATCTCCCAAAGCCTCCACTTCCTACTCCTATCCCCTGGAGGTTGGAGTTTCAATGCGAATTTTTGGTTGACACAAATATGCAGTTCATAGCAATCTAACAAACTCATGTTTCAGACATGAGTAATAGGAATAAATAAATGTGAAAAATAAAAGTCCAAAATACTGTACAAAGTCATCATTTGAAACTAAATCTGAATCAACTTTAGAGCAAGTTTTAAAACATCTGATTTAGAACTGTACATATAGTTGACTTGAGGGAATAGGTACCATATAAGGCAACACCAACAAGAAATAAAAAATTGATCAAGAAAGAGTGTGAACAAATTCATGCATGTTATTGCTGTAGATGGGTTTTAGGGTAAGCAATGGCTTCCAAAAATATTATCAAAATCACTTTGAGGAACTTTGAAGTGTACATAGCTTGGATTATATACCCAAGCAATTTCTGCTTAAGTGGAGAAAACCTGTCAGGTCCTAATATTTTCAAAAGATGACCTAATACTAAAATAAAATAATCAAAGAGGGGTTCCTCATCTATATTTTTATAGTGTTATACCATAGAAGAAAATTAGGCCTTCTGTCCTGTCTGAATATATGAAATTTAGTCAAAAGAGGATTCTGAGTTCATATCTTGAATTATTTGCTTATTAGCAGTGTAATCTTTGCGCAAGGAAACATATTTTTCTCAAATAACTCCTCACATCCATATCCTTCATCTGGAAAATGGGGTTAAAAGCATCAACTTCATAAGGGTTTTTGTAAGGATTAATTGAAGAAGCCATTCAGAGTATTCAGCACATGCCCTGTATATGTTAAGTGTTTAATTAATGGCAACAAATGTCATTAGCTATTAAATGTCCATGTTGGTAATAGGTTACTTGAATGGATAGGTATGACAGGTTCTGTCCTTATGATTTTGCAGTCTTGAAAACAATGAGATAAACAAAATAGTTTATTAAGGAGGGAACATTATCTACTGCCTTGTGCTTGAAAATTGCTTCAAAGTAGAGCTGTTTCCAAGGAGATAGCACACAGAGTATGTCAGAGAAATAAAAATGGTAAAGATGATAATAATAATTCTTGTTATCATTTATTGAGGTCCCCTATGTTCCATTAACTGTCTCAAGTAATGTATATATTTTCTGACTTCAGTCACCCAATAGTCTATTAGGAATATGCTATTATTTTTATTTTATATGAGGAAACTGAGGCTCAGATAGTTTTAAGTTACAGGGTCACCGTCAGGTTAGAAAAAAAGCCAGTATTCTTATCTTCTACTGATTGAGTCAGATGTAGACTTGAAAATCTACTTAAAACAGGAATTCTACATTAATTATTAATATTATCTGTTCTAATGTTTATGACAAGGAGAGAGTGAATGCATGAAGAAATTAATTATAACGGAGGGAAAGATATAGAAAATGTTTAGAGCATTAGAAATGAGATCTCTGACCTATTAGTAAATTAAAAAATGCAAGTACAAAAAAAACTTTCCAAGTGAAGTTGTTGATGTTCCAAAGGAGCACCTGGGATAATTTGGAATTGTTTGATTTTGAAATTGCCTTCACAGAGAGATTTTGTTTTATCATACTGGCATGCTCTTCTAAGGACTTGGTAATTCTTGAGAATCATTTCTCAACAGTAATCATGTATTAGTAGGGACTCTTTAGGCAGGTAAGGAAACCTGTTAACATGGCTTATGGTGGTGAGGGAGAGTCATTTCAAGGAAGTTTCTTTTCTAGACTTTTGGACCTGTCATGACTTTGTTCAAGAAGGCATCAGCTATGTACAAACCTGCTTTGTCCATGAAAACTTCTGATCTATCTCCAACTGAAAAATTACAAGGAGTTTTACTTTTTGTTCTTGTTACAGGGTTGTCCTGATTTCCCTTGCCTCTGGCTGTTTCTATTGCTATACCCTTAGCTAATAAGATTTATTCGGGTAGAATATTTCCACCACTTTTACTTAAACCAACTCTTCCATTTTGTTCTTCTCTCCATGGTAAGGGGAGGAGTTTTACTTCTTTTTAAATCTGTGTACATTCTAAGGTCTCCAGAAGGTAGAACAAAGATGTCTGATCCTGACCATAAACCTTGTTTCAGCAGAGACCTAGGGATGGAGGGCAAAGGGGAGATTCTCTGCCTTTCCAAAGACATGTATCTGTGCATTGCTGAACAGAAGGAAAGGAAACCTCCGATGCTAGCAGATTAACAGATGCACATTTTTTAGACTAAATTACTCACTATTGGAAAGTGGTATTCTGGCAGAAGACATCCCAAAATGCAAGGTTCTGGTATTGTGATGGCAGCTGCGATCATTTTCCTTGCAGCCATCTCCAGTGCCCCCAGTCCTGAGCAAAGGGCTCCTATGCACAAGAGTTGAAATTACTTCCCTGCACATCAATTCTTATCTGTTCCCCACCACTGAACTCTCTGCTGCACATGAGAAACAAGCAGTATACCCTCTGCCACCAGTGGGTCCTGGCTTTTAGAAGTAAGATTGAATGGCTATTAGAAGGGGTGACGGTTATAACCCAACCCTCCGCACAGAGAAGCCACAGCAATGAAGTTAGCACAGAGGCAAGGAAAGGCAGAAGTGGTAAGCTCTTAGACATCAACCTGACCATCTCCTTCATTTTACAGGTGAAGAAACTAGGGTCCAAAGAGGTTAATTGAGTCATCCACGGTCATGTTGTAAATTATTGTGCTTTTGTTGGTTCAGATAACCCTTAAGCAAAAAAATGTTTATAAGGTTTCTAAGACTTCAGAGTCTATAATAGTCTGAAATGCTTCCCTTTAGAACTCATTCATTCTGTGGGATTAACTGGAGAATTATTAAATTGTTCCACTTATTCTAAGCAATTTAAAAAAGGAAAAGATATCCCTGCACTTAAAAATCTTTCAAATTAATTGGCAATTTCAGAAATATAAATAGTAAGAGGGAAAAGTAAATGCCTAAAATATATGTATGTATATGTATATTTAAATGGGATTGTGTAAAGAAAACTTAATGATGTCTTCAGCTTTCTCCTAAAGAAACTAACAGCCATGGATTTGTATTAATATTTGGCACACCATCACTTTATTAGAGATTGTAAACCAAAAGTGCTAAATAAGAATTTATACCTTGCAATCTACGCCTTCTATGCATATACCAAAGTTCTCCAGGCCTTTCAACAGTCATTTGAGATTACGCTTTTGACCATGAAAAAGTTCCATTTGAATCTTGGCTGTTTGAAGGCCTCTCCCTTTCATAATCCTGGTTTTCTCATATTTGCTATAAAGTGGCCATTTTAGATGATCTTAAGGTCCTTGCTAATTTCACCTTCTATGTTCCCTTAATTAACAAGTGACCAAAAGTGGAATGCAAATCACTCCAGATGGCCTAGCAGATTTAGTTAGATCTGAGAGAAGGCCTGATGAACTGCAATAGTTTTAAATTATTTTTTAAGTGATGAAATACCATTGAGTTTTTTCCAGCTGTAGTGATTTTTTTTTATTAATTACTATTATAATTGCATATGCTTATGTGGTATAGCACGGTGATTCAACCCTGAGAATTTTGTATGAGATTCATTAGAAAAACTGGTTTTAAAGCTGTGCACGGTGGATTTTGTATTTCCAGGGCAGATTTGGATTAATTATCTCAAATGCCATTGAATAGAATAGTATTTTAGCACCAAACTCAAGTTACACTGGCACAAGTTTGATAGATATAACACATTTGACAATTCTCATCAAACTGGTACATCTCTTTTGTCTACCCATCACAATAATTTTGGAGGTAAATAAACACTCACTGTCCACATAAATTTTTCTGTGGCTGCTATCAAAAAGTTATTTCTGAAGACAGTAGCATTAACTACCATTGAAAGCCCTGAGTCAACAAAGGTTGTTTAAACAGCTCTTGTGAATTGGTAAAACTCTTATTTACAGGTGGCAGATATCTGTGTGTCCCTCTGCTACATTTAACAAATTTGCCAGTGAAGTCTTGGCCAGTAATAATAGCTAAAGATTACTGAGTACTATGGACCAGGAACTCTACTAAATGTTGCAAAGTATTATCCCATTCAACACTCCCAATAATCTCATAAACATGTGTTCTTATTATCCTCAGAAGAAGAATAAGTAGTTTTGCCTAAGACTCTAGAAAGCAGTCAAAGCTGAGACTTGAAACCAGTGTTTAACCCTTCAGGCAGTACATGAATCACCATGGGCTATTACCACCCCAGTTCTCTCAGATTGCTATCTTCTAGAAAACTAAGATTATTTTCAAGTTGCTTCATGTAAAAGGACTTTATTCAGTAAGATGATGAGTGTTTCAGAGTAATGTCGGGTGGGCATGGAGGTTGGAGATGAGAAGATTGGTTTACTTGTATTGACTTCAGCTAATAGTATTTAATTTGAATCTTACTATGGTTTTTGACAAGTACACATTATGCTGGTCTGCAGTATTACTGAAAGCAAAGATGTGGTGAATGTCTTAGGATGCATCAATTCTACAAAACCTTCACTTGCATCCAGAAGCATGCATCATTCAACCTGGATCTGAGCAAAGTTCAGAAGGCATTTCATTATTCAAATTTCTGATCCGCAAGCATTGTGTGAAATACCGTTAAGAACTCTGTTTTAGATTCTGTGCAATATCAACACACCTCTGAGCCTAAATCTGAACGATGGTCTCTAATAATTTATATGACTACATTTCTTCCCTATGTTATTTTAAAAAAATGAAATAGAGAACCCACACTCTCAGGAAATGTAGCAGGCCAATTTTTGATTCTAATTCTCGGTTTGGTCACCTGAAATATACTATTTTAGCAGCTATGCCTTTAACAGAAATTTCTTAAAAGCTATTCAGACTTGCATTACTGTTCTGTAAATGTTTTGGTCTGAAAGAGAAAATGTGTCCTTCAAACAAATTTATTTCTTTCAGGGCTATTCTTGTTTGCAAATTCCTTGGTGGAATTTTCAAAACCTAGGGAAGGTAGTGATTTCCCTGGGTTTTGTGATATTGTCTTCTCAGGGCTCAATTCATTACCCTTGTTCATTATTCAATTTGTTGGGTTTTGAGCACTTGGATAATTGAAAGCTATGCAAGTATTATAAATTATGTTGTCTACATTCATAATCCCTATTTTAGAGTTTATAGCTTCACTGTAAAAATTCACTGTGTTGGAACCTTACACAAAGGTCTTATATTGAAAACAAATTAACTTATAAATATAATTTTTTCCTTCTCCAAACTCTATTTGATCAAATCTTACATTTTTCAGATATGGTTTTTATGGCTTTTACTGCCACAAGAATACCAAAGTCTTACATGTTCTTTTTTCTTTTCTTTTTCTTTTTTTGCAACAAATATTTATTGAATGACAGTGGGAAGCTAGGGTGAGGTCAGCCTATTCTCTTTGAAAAGAATGAGAGGGAATACAGGCTTTGCACCCCTCCCTGTAAGTTATGATCTCTAGCTTTCGATGCCTCCCCAGATCAAGACAAACAAACATAAAAGCAAAAACCTGCACCCTCAACAACCCTGCCTCCTGAGGCTTTGTGTCTTGGCCAGGGAGCCTAGAAGATTCTCTAGCTTCTGGGAGACAATAACCCAATAATTTGCTCTGCATATGAATAATGAAACAAATTTCTCAATGAAAATAGATGTATGCTTTAAAACTTAAAAAAGAAAAGAGAAACAAAAAACACAAATAATAAATGAGAAAGCAAACAAGTCTAGAAAACAGGAAATAGCATGTGGGCAAGGTGTGAAAGACTGATACTGAAATGGCTCAAGTCTTGTGGAGGCAAATCTGACAGGATTTTAACTTCAGCACCACTTCTGTACTGTTACATTGACAAACTGATCGTTTGATTTTGCCATAATAAAAAGAGCTTTTCTCTAATTATGACAGCCATAGGCATCATTTTTGAAAAAGTTGGAACAGTGGATTTTTTGATAAAATAGCTAGACTGTGAAAGAAGGAATTTAGCTCCTTTTCCCTCTATGCTTACCTGACAGTTTCTTTTCTGGTTCTTCTATTTTCCAGTTCATCTAAAAATAGCATTTCAAATCAAGTGTCATTGTTAGAAGTGAAAATCACCTGCAAACACATTTGGTCAATGTTAGTTCGGAAAGTATTTATAGAGAACATATTCTATAATACTTGATCCTGAAGAAATAACGAGAAAAGCACAGACATGATGTCTACTCTTATTTAGCAGAAAGTTGATAAAAAACACAAATAATAAACAAGAAAGCAAACAAGTCTAGAGCAGAGACTCATGATAGAAAATCAATAAGGAAGGAACTACATAGTTGTAGTTTCACAGGGTTGAATACTCCCAGAAATTTTGGGGGTAAGTTTTTCAGACTGCTTTGTATGAACAAGTATGCATTTACACATTTTTATTTTTTACAAAAACAAGATCATGTATGTATATTACTGTGTGAGCAATGTTTTCATACATGTAAATCAGATGGTACTTTGTGACTGTTATCATCATTTTTAAACCTCAAATCTTCTATTGATAGATGGACATCTTTTTTCTTTTCTTTCACTTTCATATGCATTGTTGAATAGATATCCTTTGATATATCCTTTAGAACATGTTTGCCATTAATTTCTTGGCATAAATGCACGGAAATAGAATTTTTAGGTCAAAGAGAATATGATTCTAGAAATTTTATTCTGTATTGTCAAAATACCATATGGAAACCTGCACTTATTTATACATCCTATACCAAAATGTTCAAATATGAGGCAGAGAGGAATAATAACTTCAAGGGTTGAGTTTTGAAGTTAGATTGCCAGGGTATAAAACTGAGGTGCACACTTAAGAGCTGTGGGACTTTGGACAAGCTACATAACTTCCCAGTGTCTCAATTTCCCTATCTAGATTTGAGTGTAAATCACTTATGGGATTATTAAGAAGATTAAAAGAGATACTACATCTCAAGCACTTCCTACAGCACCTGCATCTTTTAAATGCTGAATAAACAGTAGGTTACTATTTGCCTGATACTCTTGTAAATACTGGATATTGTGATTTTTTAAATATTTTCAATTATAGTAAAAAATTAATGCTTAAAGTATACCTCAAACTGTGTCAAAGGATGGGAAGAAAAGTCCCCTATTTACATCTTCATCTGCAATTCTATGCCCAAAAGACAACCACATATGTTTTAAATTGACGCTACCATGCTAAATTAAATACCTAAACCTTCATTCCTGACTGATCAATTTTTGACAAAATACGTAGACCACTATGAAAGAAGGCATCTAGTTCCTCTCCCCTCCGTGACCACCTGAGTTTTGTCAGTTTAGTTTCTAGTTCTTTTATTTTCTAGTTCATTTGAAAAATAGTGTTTCAAATCAAGTGTCAATGTTAGAAATGTAATCTGACATTGACAGGGCCCTTTTCATGTTTGCCACCATACTAAATCAGATATGTGAAGCACTTGTTACTCTGTAGTTACTGTATCCATACATCTTTGTTTACATTTTGTAAACCAAGACTTTGTTTATAGTCTTGGTTGACATTTTTTGTCCCAGTGCAGTGTTTTTGTTTGTTTTGTTTTGTAGTACTAGGGTTAGAATTCAGGGCCTACACCTTGAGCCACTCCACCAGCTCTTTTTTTGTGATGGGTTTTTCAAGACAGGGTCCTTTGAACTATTTGCCTGGGCTGGTATCAAACCATGATCCTCCTTATCTCTGCCTTGTGAGTAGTCAGGCTTATAGTCACGATCTACGGGTGCCTCGCTCCCAGACAGGTTTTTAATAGTGCTCCTATTCACATTCTAGTGTGATATAGTTTAGATCTCAAGTGTGCTCCAATGGCCCAAGCTTGGATCCTAGCTTAGTGCTAATGGAGGTCCTAGAATCTTTAAGAGGTGGGGCCTAGTAGGAGAATTTTAGGTCACTGAGCATGTGCCCTCCACAAGGATTGTGGGACTCTGGCCTCTTCCTCATTATCTTTTTGCTACCTGGCTTGTGATCAGGTGAGAACTTTTGCTCCTGCATGCTCTCACTGCCTTGTTGCAGGTCTAAAAACAAAAAGACAATTGATCATGAACTGAAACCTTTAAAACAAGCCTTTTTCTCTTTATAAATTGATGCTCTTAGGCATTTGTTATACGAATAGAAAGATGACTAACATAAAAACTATGTTATTTGGGTAATTTATGTGTTCATCTACTTTATAGAAAGGATATGAATGGAAGAAAGCCTTCCTCAAGATTGAGAATGCTGGCAGAAGGAGTCCTCTGTGGCTCCCCTTCCATCATAACTCTGTTTTTGTTATAGCATGGTTAAAGGGAGCATGCTTCTTTGGCTTTCGAGGATTTCATATCTATTCTCATGAACTTCCATATTTGGGGTTCATGTCCCTTTGCCATGCTTGATCTACAGGGTAACCCTCATGTCTGTGCACAGCTCTACTCAAGGCAATATTTTACTTAATTTTGAAATGATACAGAGAAGAATCTAATTAGGATATTTATCCTACAGTAGATTAGCTGCTATCTTGGCAATGTTATATTATTTTTTTCCTTTAAAAATTACTTCATATTTACAGAGGTAGAGTGAACAATAATTAAAAAGCCCATGCTCTCAGCATCCATCCAAGTAGTAAAATATTGTGGGTCATGCTCTCCAGAGTTCTGTGATCCTGTATGCTCTCCAAGACTGCAACACCCCTTCATTGTCACCGTGCTGAACGTAGTGCTCTTTATCTACATGCATTTAAAAAATAGCCATAATGGATAGTGCATGACCCTATAGATAGTATTGCTTTCATGCTTTAAAACTTTATCTAAATGATATCCAATTAACTTTTCACTACTTCTTATTTGGGATATCTATGAAGACCTGTGTAGGGATAGTTATCTTTTCACTGTTTTGTGACATTGTATATTCATATATGAATATACCTCTAGTTTATTCATTATGTGCTTTTTTCTCTTACAAACTATTTTACTATGAACTTTCTTGATCATAAGTGCAAAACCAAATTGCTATTCAAAGGTTTTTCCGATGCACACTCCCACAGCTGTAAGTAAGAAGTTTTCTATCATTGTAAAAGAGTTTACTTATTTAACTCAGGAAGTCAGGCAACCAACTGATATTTATTAAACACCTATTATAAATAAAGTAACCAAACTAATATTTATTTAACACCTATTATAAATAAAGTACCTGTTCTATGCATTGAAGACAGATACAAAGAAATAGAAAGAAGTTCCTGTCACTTGAGGTAGGGTCATGGAATATCTATGCAGAATGCAACTCTTTAGGGCATGCATGTTTATTAACTGCTGCACACCGCACACTGTTCTAGGCAGAAGGAGTAGATAGTGATTAAGACACAATCCCTGTTCTCAAAGCTAATAGACTCAGGTTAGCAAGAGCTCCTATTGTTCGGAGGCAGGCAATATTATTTCCAACTGGAGTGAGGGATGGGGGATGCCCTGGAGAAGGCAAGGTTTAACCAAAAAGGTTAGAATAGAGGTATAGAAAAATCGGAGGATATACCAGGAAGAAATGTAGGTGACCTGTATATTCCTTTTGCTATTCTTCCTTTCCTACCAATGGTGAATATATACAACACTGATGAATTTTCCAATTATTAGGGAAGACATTCAAAATGAAAATATTTTATAACTACAAATAGATGGCTTGGTTAATAAGGCTTTTTATTATTATTGATAACATCCAATATCTGAGACAAAATATGTAATTAAGAAAATATGTTTTTTATTATTCTAAATGCACTTTGGAAAATGCCAGCTTTCTATGTACAGACTTTTGTTTGCTAGAGAACAAGAATTGTTATAAGAAGATATAAAAGCTACTTATTTTTTTATGGGATCTCTGCATAAATCCTATATCTATAACATGATTAAGTAACATAAATTTTCACAGCTTGTTTCTGTTTCACCTGCTGGGGAACCAATGCTGTCCTACAGCAATATCCAGGAGAAGAACTGAACCATTTGCTGGTGTCATAAATAAGAAAGGATATCATGGCTGTTTTCATTTGACTGAGCAGTAATGGAGTTAATTATACTTTCTGTCTCTTTGTTTTTGATCTGTGTTTCCAAAGTCATCTAAGCTTTTGGGAGTTCTCATATTTTAACTCTTCCCTTGTCTGATTGGACTGCAGAGCTTTTGGGATTTCACAGCTGTGGATTATTACTCTTTTTAAATTTCCCTCTTTCATTTGTAATTGTGCAGAGCATGCTTTACAGTTCTTCTTCAAAGGGCTATGGGAATTGACATTATTTTGTGTTAAGTATGTAAGTTTTATTTCAGGCATTGTATTTAAAAAAATCTCTGGATAAGGAAGGATTTCAGCCCTATTTTACACTTAAGACAAACACAGGAAGATAAGTGAGTTCTGCAATATTGCCTAGCAATCCAATGAGAAAATCAGGGATGAATCTAGAATTTTCTTTAGCATTTTGTGCTGCCATTATGAGCCATCACTGAAATACAAAAAGGCTTCCACAATTTTGTTGTAAGACCATTATTTATTAACTCTAGATATTACAAGTAGATGAAAACATATATACAGATGTGTATATATGCATATATAAAATTTTGGGGAAATATCAGATTAATTTCTCATCTCTATCATCTTATTTAGCTATATAAGTTGAAATACTCAAATTATTGGTTAATAAAGATAATTTAGCTTTAGTTAATTATCCTCAGTTTTTGTTTATGTAGACATGCATTTACCTGGTAACTAACTTCTAGAGAAGGAAAGTGAGAAAATATTTGAATGCTTTATACCTATAAAAACAGATTATTAAGATGTTTGGTAATAAGGAGATTTAATTATTTTTGTTTTCAGCCAATGACTGGACATTTTGAATAGCTTAGACACAGGAAAAGCACAATTTTCATATATAATATACATTAAAAACAAAAGAAATTTACAAATTTCTGGTTTAACTTGATTTAACATGTGATTTTGTAATGTTTGTAATGCTCCCTTGGTAATAAATAGCTTCATAGAAAAGGTTTATATTATATTATAATTCTTACAGGTTGGGATTTGTTTTCAAAGATGACTTAAACAATTCCCAAGCTTCTTATTTTTATTCAAATTAAAAATATTTGAGGAATCCTGACATAAAATTATTTCATCTTGTCTTTTTTGTACTGTACTAATTACTTTTACTATGAGTCATGCCATTACTGTGATTGCCATTGTTTCTATTTGATCTGATTTGATTTAAAGAATCTAGGAGTCAGGTTTGTTTGTTTGAGATAGGTTCTTGTTATCTCTCTTGCTGTGTTTGAGGCTGGCTTTGAACTGGTGATCCTCCTACCATAGCCTCCCGAGTGCTGGGATTACAGGTGTATATCACCACATCCAGGTGAATCGGCTATTTTTTTTTTATTACACAAAGAAATAGTTTACGCACAAGAGCAGTACACCATAAAGTCAGACAGGAGTTTTTGTAGATGGAGGAGTTTTGTTGATATCTAAGTAAGAAGTGAAAAAGCCATTCATTATAAAGTAGAAAAGCCCTAATTTTGGTTTTCTGTGAGAAATTCATGTAATTCTCCTTGTAGGCAGGGATGTGGAGGAATTGGGATGGTGTTGCCTAGAATTATCTACAGACCAGCTGAGGATCATTTTACTATCCGTGGATACCTCAGTAAGACCCTCAACAGGTTTCTTTTATCTTTTAAGAGACCAAATTCCTTCAGTAGGAATTTTTGTGGGTGACTCTTAGGCTAACCCTGAACTTGTGCTCACCAGGCCCAATGACTTTTGTTGCAAAATCTCTTTGCAAACTGACAGGGAAGTAACCTGTGTGAGGCTCTGTACTTTGTCATAGGACAGACCTGTTCAATAAAAATTACATAATATTAGAAAAAGAAACCACTGGGTGGCATGGTAGGTTAGCATTTTATAGTAACTTAAATGGCTTGTTTTCTACTTGATCATGATTACATTGGATCTGCTGTGAAAAGGAAGAAAATGCAGTAACCCAGAATACCTCCAAAAGTGTGGAACTGAAAAATCCAGGCCCTGCTGTAGCTGCTGAGTCTCAGTCTCTGGTGTACAGTAACATGGAGAAGAGGTGGGCGTCACGCCACGCCTCTCGCTCTTTAACAGGCACACATTGTAACCTTGAGAGTCACTGTAAGAGTGAATTCTGACCCATTTTGAGATATGAACTATGGAATTTGACTTATCTTTGGCATTCGGAAAAAAAAATATGATCTGCAATTCCAGCTTATTGGTTTTCTGAGTTGTTTTTTAGGAAAACTGATATCTGGTCCTATGTTTTCTGAAAGCTACAGAAATTCTACACCTAACCGCAAATCTAACTAAGCAATAGCTTCTTACTAAGGAAGGTCATGTTTTCTTCTCTTTGAAGTCTTTCAGGCTCTCAAACCAGTTTGCATATTGAGCTTCCCAGAACTATTTTCCACTTCCTAGACCACTTGAGCATGAAGAACGCCATTGTCATGTCTTTAGCTACAAATTGGTAGGCAAATGGGATCCAGAGGCCCAGTGAGGAGGGGCACAGCCCTTAAGCCCAGTGTGTTTATTACTGAGGAAGTTCTGATCAAGTTTATGGTGTTAAAACTCCAACATTATCAACTCCATTGAAGAGCAGGACAAGCCACTGTAAATATGAACCATCAAAGCATTAACCATTTCAATGAAATGGAGCAAATCAATTGTTTTCTAGAAAGGTGCCTTTCAGCTCTCCTTTCTCAGGTTCTGAGTTTCTGTATCAAGCTCACACTAAGACAATTTGTGCTAAGGGGATGTTAACTCCAGATCTTGGAAGGTCATTGAGTTGGCTAGTAAACCATGATTCTCTAATCTGTGACAAAATAATAAATTTGTTACTTTAAAGCCATTTCAAATAATTCAGTGACATTAACATTAGGACAAAAGCTAAACAGCTAAGCTAGTTGTACTCATTCAGATTTTGAATTTGCTTCTACCCATCAGCAGACTTTTATTAATATGGCAGTGTTTTCATACCCAAATCTGTTGTATTTTATTAAAATTTACCTATGTGTTACATGTATGTAGACTTGAAGATAATTATAGTTTAAAATCAAAACATCTTTGGTTAAGATAAACCAATTTTGCATTCTATAAAATAATTTCAGTTACAAGGAAAATGCTGAATGAGAATTCTGAATAAGCTAGTAAAATGGTAGTTACTCCATCGTAGACTGATTATTTCTTTTAACCCATTAAGTGAGTGCCTTCTGTGTACACTGAGCTAAATGACTCGCAGATGTTATCTAATTGAACCTGAATATTGTCAGCCTTCGTGTACTGTGGGCTTCCAGAAGCCACTGTTCTTTTCAAAACCTTTGTTTAGCTTTAGAACCTAGGTAAGTGCTGATATACAATGACTCCTGAATTTTTTCTTAGTGAACTATAAATATAGAGTGATAGCTTTTTAAAAATTGACTTCTGGGCTGAAGATTTGAATTCAAGACATAAAATTCCTTGGAGGAGGCAAACACAAAGGGGCAAAATCTGACTTTTTTTCTATGTACTCTCAACAAAATTTTACCAAGTTTTTTTTTTTTAAGTAAATGCTGCTTTTAAATTGGGAAAAGACTGACATTAGAAGAATACATTTTGCAAAAATTAATATTGTATTATATTTAAGAAGCTATTCAGTATAAAAGTTAACCAGTACTTAGGTAGAAATTTGGGGGAATTTCTTGGAGGAGAGAGAGTCTATTAATTAAAACTATGCAATGAAAATCAGAACACTTGCCACATAATCAGAGAATTAATTCTTTTTGAATTGGTTAAATCTTAGTTTTGTCCATAACCTACTAATATAGATAGGTATGGGGTCAGAGAGGGAGAGAGAGAGAGAGAGAGAGAGAGAGAGAGAGAGAGAGACTTCCCAAAGATAGAAGTTTTACTAGCTTATTTATTCTTCTTCATGGTGAACTTTGAATTATTCTGTAAGTACAGAAAATAAAATCCCATTAAATTTTCATAGAGATTCTATTAACCCACAAATTGACTATTAGTTCGTGCCTGCCGGGAATAAGCCAATTGTTTTCAAATCTTTAATATCCCATGGAAAGAGTCTGTGAATTTTCTCAGCAAAGGCTATATCTTGCTTCTTCTATCCATTTTGTATGTTGTTATATGTGTTTGCTTTAATGTGATGGAACAATAATTTTTCCATTTTTTTCTGGTTATTACTCTGTAGAAATATCACTGATTTTTTGTATTTATGAATTATCTTATGACTTCTTGTGGTGTCATAGTGGAGCAGACCTGATGATTAGCTGGATTTTGCACTTATAACTTCTGAAGAAAGAACTGAAACTACGCTTATAGTGTTTTATGGATTATTAATTGAATATGCAATTAAATTCCTCCAATGCACAAAGGCTTAAAAATAGGACTGGAGGCATCCTTCAAGTGGCAGAGCACCTGCCTAGCAAGTGCAAAGTCCTAAGTTCAAACCTCAATACCACCAAAACAAATAAACAAATACGTAAAAACAAAGGAATATTTTATTCCACATAAGTCTCAAGAATTATTTTAAAGTACTGAAATAAGAAAACTCATAGTTACTATATCCAGTAGAAAATGGAATTTTATTTCTTCTTATAATCCAATGTTGCACATACAATGTATTTCTGCTAAATTCTGAAATTCTATCATCCTTTGCCATGTTTTGCTCTTGTAGCTCTCTAAGTTACAGGAAAATCAGAAGTCTATGAGAGGTATCTATAAATACCTATCATTGCAGTGTTAGCTACAGAGGGTGGGCAGCAGCAGACTCATCAAGTTTGATTGCTTTAGAGTCTGAACACAAACTCATTTAATGGCACTTACTATTTTGTACATAGAAATAACACGGACATAGGACACAGTTTGTTTTGAAGCTGGTCAGTGACAGGAGTGTTAAATGTGTTCCGAAAACAGTCTGAAAAAGAGCTATGTATAAGTAATTTTCATTTGAAAAATTCATTTGAACTGAAAGTTTTTTATTAGCAAAGGTTAAAAAGTCAGACAATATTTGTATGTTATTGACATATTCCATGTAAATCTTGCTTTGCTAACAAACTAACTTGGACTTTTTGACATGGTTCTCATAAGAAAATTATTTCTCATTTTGGTATTTGATTAAGCCATGTTATATCTGAACACCAGGAAAGTACGTTTTTTAGGCTTTAATAATAAATATGTCTATAGTGAAACCTCTAAATACCCAGGTCCTGAAATTTTAAGTCTTGAGATTACATACATAGGCGAATGTGCTGTGCAATCTTTTATTTGTGCTCATATAAGGAGAAGGGCTGTTTTATTTATGCTGGCACATTCCAAAGAACTGAGCAAATTTTTATCATGTGAAAGAGATGAAGATAGGAGAAATTTCGTAATGCTAAAACTACTTGGAAAGGATGAGAAACAAATCAAAAAAGAAAATGCTGAAATAGAAGTCAGAATGGATTTCTCATACTGATGTCATGAAAAAGTCATTTTGTCATTAAAAGTATACAAAGATGTGTGGGGACTAAATCAGATGTCTAAATATGATTATGACATGATTATGAGTTAATTTTAGACAGGAAAGGATTTATTAGTTTATTATTAGTATTATCTATTCATTTTTATGAGAAAGGTATTTAAACCTTCAAATTTATAACATCATAGAATATTAACATAACGTTCTTATATGATATGAACAGGTATTTTTAGCTTGCAAATAAATCTGAGAATATCTAAAAATTACTATTATAATTATTATTGTGCTGGTGATCAAATTCACAGCCTCGCTCACACTGAGCAAACATAAAAATTCATTTTAAGACAAAGTGTAAAATTCACACAGTAAGTTCTGCTTTTTGGGGAAGGGGTGCTTTTCTTATTGTTTTGTTCTGATCCTTGATAGCTTCTCACTATGTGGCCAGGCTGGTGAACTCTCAGTCCTCTGCCTCAGCTCCTGAGTGCTGCAGTCAGAGGCAGAAGTCATTTTTCTACCAAAGGAAAGGCTTATTTCATTGTTGTACTTGGCCTGCCATACTCATTTGGATTTCTGTCTCCATCATTGTATAAGTAACTTGAGGAAACTTCTGTGTATTTAATTACCTATCACACAACTTCAGGTATAAAAGGCACTGAATAAATATTTTTGATTTAAAAAATGATAATTCCAAGATCTTGGAAAATTTTAAATTAAAAATCTAGTTTGCAACTTAAGTCGTATGAGTTAAGATCAATATTTTCCTATGTACTTTGACAAAAAACATTTTTATTATAAACATTATAGGGAGAATGGTGGTTTGAGGCCAGCCTCAGGAAAAGTAATAACCTCCCCCCATTTCAATAGGGTTCTTTGAGGGTAGATTGCAGATGCTACCTACTATTAATTCCAGGAAATGTGGTACCTAATCTTATTTTTAAGGCAAGAAGGTATTTTTAAAATACATGTTTGAATGAAAGCCTAGTAAGGTCACACATCATTCTATTCTGTATTCTATTTTAAATACAATTATCACTTGTAGTGGAATCTAAATAGGTCTGTAAAGATTATGGAAAGTCCTAGTGAAAAGGGCCATGTAACCTAAAGATCAATTACATATTTGGGCTTTAGGCAAGCCCTCTAAAACGATAGAACTGAGAAATCATGAAAATGTTCACTGAGCTCAAATGCTCTGCTAAGCTTTCCTAGTCATTCTTGATCGCTTATCCTCCTCACCTTTGGATCAGCTTCACCCTCAAGTGCTGTTGATTTCTGGGCAGGTCACTCTGTCCGCCTGTCCAGCATGTGTACAGCTGTGCTTCATGCTGACTGGGCCTAAGAAAGTCAGTGTTCTGTGTGGACATGGGAATGATCAAAGCCACGTTCAGCTAGTGTCCATTGTGGCAAGTGGAAAGTGGCATGATATCATGACAGCCGATCTGTACAAATGAAATTTTAGTGGCCAATTTAGATAAAAGGTTAGAGGTCTTTAAATTTAAACCTATCCTAAAAAAAGAAAAAGAAAAAGAAAAAAAGCCAGAGGTTATGACTCACACCTGCAATCCCAACTACACAGGAGGTGGAGATCAGGAGGATCATGGTTTGAGGTCAGCCCCGGAAAAAAGTTAGTAAGACCCCATCTCAACCAATAAACTGGGTATGGTGGCTAATGCCTGTAGTTCCAGCTACAATGGAGGGCAGTGGGTAGGAGGATGTCTGAGGCTGGCAGGGCAAAAATGTAAGATGCTACCTGGAAAATAACTAAAACATAAAAAGGCTGGCGGTATGGCTTGAATGGTAGAATGCCTGTCTAGTCAGTACAAGGCCCTAAGTTCAAACTGCAGTCCCTAAAAGAAAGAAAGAAAGAAAGAGGAAAAAGCCACTGACTTAAAAAGTATCTATTCTCTCCTTTTTCCTGAAGAAAATAGGAAAAGATACATATAAGAAAATTCTGACAACATGACTGTTAAAAGACTTAAAAAAGATTTAGGGACCTGGCTCTTCCTTAATAAATCCTTCCTTTTCATTATTGGCTATTGTCTATTTTATGAACTTCGACTATGCCAAAAATACTCCAAAGGCATAAAACCCTAATTTAGTAGAAGATATTAATGAGAGAAATGTCTATGTATTCTAGAGGTAATGGGATACCTTTTCAGGTAATGTTATTGTGTGTTTGTGTTTTTAAAAATGACCACTAGTATCTAATCCTCTGGAATGAATAAACAGAGATGCAACTGTAGTAAAACACAATGGTCTGATATTCACACAGCTAACGAGTGAGCGACATTTGAGCATGTGCCAGGTATCACATCTGTGGGACTCTGCATGCCCACTGTGACTGTAGACTCAGGTAGCAGTGGTCATTCAACTGGTGAAAATTCTGGTGCTTAATCGGCTGTGTGGCGCTGAGAACTTGAGATTTGTCTGAAGCATATTTAGGGTGAACTTAAAAAATTATTTGTCACTTTTATAAATATATAAGTAATTCTAATCACTTAGTGCACAAAAACAAAAGAACAGATGAATTGTTTTACCAAGGAACTGTGATGGCCAGGAACACAGTGCTTCCAGTTCTAGCTGAATGGTCACTTCCCTCAAAATGACTTCCCTCTTCTGTCTTATGACCCATGAACTTTTGTAAAATGTTTCATAGTTCTTATTAACATTAAGAAAACTATTTTTCAGGAGAAGGTGGGGCGGGGGGCAGGGGAGAGAAATGACCCAACCAATGTACTCACATGTGAGTAAATGAATAATAAAAAAAATTATTTTTCTAACTCACTGGCTTATATTTATTATCTTTGTATGTTTAGTGCTTAGAAAAATACTTGGCAGATGATACTCAAAAATATTTATTGAACTAACTACAGGGGTAACTTTTATGTAATGTTTATTAAAATAAGTATTCTTTGAAGATATATAAATTGAACTAAACTTTTTAGAGTCTGTAAAGTATGAATACTTCCAAGCCATTTTCTTCTTAATTTTGGAGGATTTTGTGATTAAATTTTTTAAATGGCATGTACAGGATTTGATGGCTTAAAAGGATCCCCCAAAAGTTCATGTGTTGGAAATTCAATCCATAGATTCACACATTAATAGTATATATTAGATAAGGCAATGAGTGTGGAGTCCCCTGAGGGTATTAGTGGCTTTAAGGAAGAGAAGAGACTTAAGTTTGCAAGCCTGTGCCAAGCCCTTGGACTTCTCAGCTTCCAGAACTTTAACCCAGATGAACTCTTGTCCTCTATAAATTACCCCATTGCAGGTATTTTCTCATAGCAATATAAAATGGACTAAGAAATGATGCCAGTCATCTTTTTCCATAAGCTCCAGACAGTAAATATTTCAGATGTTTGAATTTTTAGGGAGTCTAGCCAGACAGTCTCTATCACAACTACTCAACTCAGCTGTTATGCCACAAAATCAGCCATAGAAAATACACAGCTCACTGAGTATGGCTGTATCCCAATAAAGCTTTCTTTGGGGACACAGAATTTGAATTCCACAGAGTTTTCTTGTGTCACCAAACATTTCTGAAATTTTTTAGCTACATAAAAATATATAACTTATTCTTATTTTATGGGTTGTTCAAAATCAGATGGCCATAGACTTGCCATAGACTACTGAATATGATACTAAGTGATACTATCCTCACTTAGTCACAAAAATAGTAGTCTTCTCCCTATGCTGTAACGAATATTGAACTCTTGACTTATGTGGAATTTGAATTTGAGAGGACAATACTAGAATCAGGCTCTACCAGAGAAAATCATGGTCTAAAGAAGTTGGAAGAGCAATTAAGAGTTAGAATTTAGAAATTTGCAAGTTTAGATCATTGAGCTCTCTGATAATTATTTATTCAGGAGGAATCTCTAACTTGGGGATCTTTGTAGATAGTGGTGTCATGAAGGAAGATTGGAATATAAGAGGAGAAACTAGGGGGGAGTATGAGTACATGTTGGATATATTGAGTTTTCAATATTTTGATTGACATATCCATCAGGAGAGTTGAATAAATGAACCTAAATATAAGGAGAGATCTTTTCCAAAGGTATGAATTTGTTAGTCATTTGTACATAGTTTCTAGACTAATGAGAAGTGGATAAATGTGATCACTTAGGAAAAAAAATATAATAAGCCAGTTGAGCCTTAAAATAAATGTAGGAAAACCAACAGTAAAGGTAGGAGAAGGAAATGGACAGAGAAGGGAGGAGAGCCAGCAGAAGGAAGAGTTTGAATGCTAAGAGACTAGGAAATAAGCATCAAATACTATAGAGAAATGTGAAAAGATGCTACCTTGAATTTGATAATAAGGTGACTAGCATGCCAGCAAGTGTAATCAGGTGACAGAAGTCAGATATACAACGGGTTGAGCTGTGCATTGAGAATACGAAATGACAGCTACACTTTAGAGGAATTTTGAGTCAGAGAGAATTTAATTGAAGATAAAGAGTTATGAGGTAAAGGAGAGTTCTTTCTTTTTTTTTGTCTAGGAGAGCTGTGGTTATGCTCATGAGTTGAGTTTAATGATCTAGAAAACACAAGACCAAGAAAACAGGTGATTAGGAGAACAGGACTATGAGTTGGCAGGAGAAGAGTTGTTAGGACACAAATGGGGCTTGAAAAGAAGGAAACCACAGTAGGAATGAGTGAGAATATAATTTTATGCATAAAATAGGAGGTATAATTGTCTCTAAAAGATTGATAGGGTGCAGGAGTTTAAAAAAAAGAGTTGAGAGATAGTAGTGAAGAACTGTAAATATGTTGAAAGAAATGAGAGAGCAGACTGGCCAAAGTCAAAGAAAGGATTGATTAAAATGGTACTGAAGCCCAGCAGAGATCTGAAATTATAAATTTGTGAGAGTTACATGATTTGTTTGATTTTTCTCTAACATTGTATAGGTACCTGGACCCCCGTGACTGGTGTTTGGGTGGACAGGTGATAGAGATACAGAAGTATAAGTAAAGTTAAGGGCTAGTGAGAGAGCAAGAGCACAGGAGTTCCTGTGATCAACCATAGGTTCAGAGTGGGCTCAAAAGGAAAAGAGACCAGGGAGACTCCATGGTATTGGAGTTGTTGCCCTTAACTCCATGGTATTGGAGTCTCCCTGGGACAGAGTGGAGTGCAGAGTGGCTATAGTCAATGGATTTAATACTTCTATGGTTGTAGACTTATATAGAGATGTGCAGCTGAAGGTGATGACCTTGTGTGAGGAGTGCTTTGGGAGATAGCTGAGGCAAGGATGGTGAGTCTTGATGTGGTGTGTATAGGATGACAAAAGCTCAAAGTAGGTTGGTACTTTCACATCACCAAACTGTTGTAATCCTAACCTCAAAGTGAATGAGAGAAAATATGTTTGATTTGTTTTTACATGAATTCTTTTTTCCTTCATTCTGATTCTGTATTTCTTATGGATTTTTTTCTCCTCTGTAACCTGTCCTTTTTTTTTTAGTTGGCATTTTTATTAAAGATATAGGGAGTTCTTTTTCATTTTGTGTAAAGTTGCTTAAACTGAGACTGTGAGTAGAATCTCTGTTGGGTTTTTAGTGGCACCAAACACAAGAGAATGACCTTCTGTTAACCCTGGCTGAAGTTTCTTATTATTCCAGCACAGAATTCTCCATCAGCTGTTTCATTCCCTTTTTCTCTAAGCGAGAGTTCCTTGCACTGGGCTCACGGAAGAGCTCTGAGAATCCAAGAAGTTCTGCACAAAGTTATATGTGTACATTTTTCCAGGAGAAAGAGCTCTAGCTGGAAATTCATGTTTTTTCAGTGCTTTGGGAATTTTGTTTGTTTGTTGTCTAGCTTTTTCTACCTGCTCTTTTCCTCTGCTCTCTCCTTTGATATACCTTGTGAGAATGCAGGAGGTCTAACGTGTAGAAACTCATTCCTAGTGAATGAGTTTCATTCAGACTGCCTTAGTTGCTTCTTCTTCATTATTTATTAATGCTGTTTTTACTTCATCAGCTCTAGAAGCATAGAGAGCAGAGAACATAGCTCACTGCCACATTCCTAGGGAATGAATGAAGTTTTTCATTCCTTTCTTGTTTTTCTTTTTCTTTTTCTTTTTTTTGCAGTACTGGAATTTAAACTCAGGCCTCATGCTTGCTAAGCAGGTACTCTACCATCTGAGCCACTCTGCCAGTCCTTTTTAGGTTATTTTGAGACACTGTCTTACTTTATAGCCCAGAATCCCCTGGAACTAGCTATGTAGCTCATGCTGGCTGTGAACTTGCCTGAGCCTTCCAAGTGCTAGGATTGCAGGAGTGACACCATGCCTCATCTTCCACCACTTCTTTTAATGCTCTACATATTGGATTTTTTTTAGCATTAATTTCCAATTTTTCATTTTTATTTTCATTTGGAGAATTATATATAATTCATAAGAGCTCATTTTCATTCATTGTTGCTTTCTCAATGAGCTTCTTTTTTTATGAATTGTAATATTGTAAGATTTCTTTTCTCTATCCCAAATTACATGGTTTTGTGTAGCACCTATATGTGCTGTTTGATCTCTTCAAATTACATAATGATTTTGACTGTTTTTTAATGTTTTCAAATGAAGGGATACTTTTATTAATATAGGTAGTGTGGGTGGATTTCCACTGATTCTGTATAGAAATATACCCTTCCAAATGTGTCTTGTTTGAGAAAGGTTTGGCTAAACTCAGAGTTGCTTAGGAGATGAATTATACAGAAACCTAAAGTCAGTGCTTGAGAACGTGGTTCTCAAACTTTATTGTGTATGCATATGACTCTGGGAACCTTGTAAGAATGCAGCAGGTCTAAGGCATAGATAGAAACTCATTCACTAGGTCTGGGGTGAGCCTAAAAGCCTGCATTCCCAATAGGCTCCAAGGGCCTTTGTTGCTGTCTTGAGATCAGACTTGAAGTAGCAAGGCCTTAGGAACCTTGCAGCTTCTTTCTTATCTTTGAGGATTTTCTTAAAACAATTCTGCTCAGACATGTGTGTAGTGGAATCTATTTAATTCTAATCCATTTGCAAACGTGGAGATCGGTTTGGATTATAGTTGGATATATTCCAAATAAATAGCCTAGTTACGGTCATGGCATCACACAAAACACACCAGTGAGAAGACAAAGTTGATTTAGACCAGCAAGAATGGACTATGGGAACATTTACAGACACTTCCATGGACATAAGAATGACAAATCTTGTCAACAAGTCCTTGCCTCTAAAGCTTGAAAACTGGTTGTCGGACTAATAAAGATAATGATATCCCCCTTCAATTGGAGACTCACCATTTCATGTAAGATGAATACATGTGCAGTCAGGGCACATAGCGGGGATCATCTCAGGCAAGAAATTAGGGGGTTAAAACCGAGTATGTGGGCAGGTAACGCACATGCCACTTTTAAGAATAAAAATAGTGTGTACCTTATTAAAAGCCACCTGACAGGGTCAGCAGCCTAGTCACAGAATAGCTACCAAGAACAATTTCAATTTTAATAGGTTTTACTATGTATTTCATAAGCATACCCATTGAAATTGAGTCATCAAAACCTCCCAGTTCCTCCAAGACAGATTTTAGCCTGAGAGCTTGGAGTAATTATCCCACTGGATGTTAGCCTGTGTAGCTATTTCAGCCTCGTTCATCATTTCAAACAGCTACATACTCTGCCTGCTAATTTCTTCCGATGGATTAGCTGCTCTAGCTTGTCTATCTTTTTTTATTTCTGGGGGGTGAAATATTGCCTTCTTCCCATGTTTTAATAAGCTGAGCAGGCATGCACCACTGCACAGCTCCTGACTCCTATTTCTTTCAGCTCAAAGAATGATCTTCTGGGGGAAGAGCTGGGTGTAAATGTGAAGGTGAAAACTTAGCCATTACTACGTGCAGCCTGCAGCCAGCTGCATTTAAACAAGGGCTGGAAACCCAGTTCTGAGCTGCTCTGTCTTTATTTGTTTATAGTGCATTCTCTGCTGCTCTTCTTCCACTGTATCACTTCTGCTTCTTTTGGATTCTAATCTTTATTTTCCTCCCTCTGTATTTCACCTCTGCTCTGTCTGCAGGTCTCCCACTCAAGAATCACAATGCACAGGACTATTCATTGCAAGATATAACTTGCTCCCTTCCTCGCTGTAATGACCCTGTTTGAGCTTTTTAATTCAGGAGTTCAATGTTTTCTTTATTCTCTGACCTCCTCCGTGAGAACATACGATTTCTCATGCTAGAATATCACTCCTTCTGAGGCAGGTGGTACAAAAGCAGAGATATACATCCCATCTCTGCTACTTACAAGCTTTGTGACCTTGGGTAAGTTATTCAACCTCTCTGGCTTCAATTTTCTCAACTATGTAATAGGAACAAATTTTTGTTCTTAAAATTTTAGGGTCATAGTGAGAAATTAACAAGCAACAGCATGTGTACTTGTCATAGGGTAGACATTTCAGCACATGGAACTTATCATCTGTCCTTTACCTTAGTAATTTAGCAAATGAGCTTTTTACCTATCCCCTGGTCCTGTTGGTAATGTCCACTAGCTGATAAGGCTCTGATTGCTTTGAAGAGAGTTTAAAAAACTAGATGGAATGAAGGCAGGAGTTGAGGAGGCTCACTCACTAAATCCACAAAGTCCAGTCTAGCATTCACAGCCATCTTTTCTCAAAAGGTATCTGAGGTTTTCTAGCTTCAGTCTAGGTGGCCCCACTTAACACACTCCCATGGCTCCAGTGAGCATCTTGCCACTGGTTGGAAAGATGCATTTCTTTGGATTGAAAACAGAAAACTGATCCTGAACCCCAAGGTCAAGAGGACAGCAGGTGGACTGCTTCCTTAGATAAAATCCTCAAACAGATAAAGGGAAAAGTAATGGAGACTACATTTTCTAACCTTTAGAAAAGGCCAGTCCCCTGAGAGCTGGCAATTTGGAGAAGAGCTCTTTTAACTCCTAACTCCAGAACTATAATGTATTTGTTGAGAAATTGGAAATGGATAATTTTTATCCAGCTCAGGAGGAAGTGTGAGAGATAGTAACTGGTAATTCTTAGAGAGTGGTACAGCTCTGAAGTCACTTTCAAGAGAGGTTTTTGGAAATGTGGTATCATTTAGAATTATATTAAGAAGAGCACAGCCTGGAACTGGAAATTTGGAATTGGTAGAATTTTTTTTCTTCAGAAACATAAAGCATCCATACTCTTCATTTACACATAAATTCTGTAAGTGGATAAAATCTCCATCATTAGAGGATGATGATGTTAAGACATATTGATATTATGGGTGATGTTCTTTGAAATTTTTGCAAATTTTGACATTGGTTATGGTTGAGTGCTAGTATCAAGGTCATTAGTACTGAGTCAAATACTTTTGTATTCACAGGTACTAATTAAAATGATGTGTCCAACTATTTATGCATATTTCATTCATAAGATTATACATATGTATTAAATATATATTTCATCATTAATTTTTTCCTTCTTTCTGGCTTCTCATTTCCTTTCCTTGTTTTCTTTTGGCATTGGATGAAGTGAAATGGGGATAAGTTTTGATACTGGAAAGGAAAGGGTGTAACCCACAGAATGAACGCGAGAAATTCACCCTTACTTTATCCTACTGAGGAAAATTCCTACTATGTGTTGCTCACTTTATTTCTGCTCTCCTCCAGGCAACAGAGCAAATAATCTCAAAACAGTTTATCTTTTTTTTTCTTTTGTTGCTGGGGACTGAACCCAGGACCTCATGCTTATGAAGTATGCTCTTTACCACAGAACTCCATCCCCCAGTTTTATTATCTTATTTGAAAAATAAAATTAAGTTTTAAAATCTCTCTCAAAACAATAATATTGAGCCTTAAATCTATAGTAGAAGAAGATGGTTAATAAATGCATGTACCTTTATTGTGATCATGTACAGGAGATAACATGAGAACCTACCCACAAAATAAAACCATTTCATAAAACATTGAATGTGTGTCTCATTGCATATATATCAAGTATTATAGGAAGTGTTGTTAGAAAAGATTCTGGTCTTAAAACCAAATTTGGCTTATCCTATATAACCAAATATGTAACATTCATAAGTCAGGTATCCTCTGACTCTGAGGATACCTGACTTATATTATGTCTTATAACTCAGTATTGAATGCCATGGTCCTACACTGACAAACAGTAATGCTTAAAATGAGGCCGAGGATCTGAGTTCATACAAACGGTTAGACATTAAGAAAGAAAATAAACAGGATCAACATGAATAGCTCACTAGATATTTGTCCTTGATTCAGACATTACAGTTTGTCTTTAAAATACATTATACTACAAATGGCATATTACAGAGAAGTGTGAAAAGAAAGGCAAATAAATAAAAAAGTTCACTCACTATCGAACACTGTAGTAACATAACTTGTGGTGCTTGCAAGTTTTCTGATATTTCATGTGTAATTCTGTTTTATACATTAACAATTTTAATCAAACTTTGCTTCCTTCTATTTAGTGGCCATTCCAGTTCTTTTGCAGTTTTTAAGATCATGAATAATTCTGAGATAAATTTCATTGTGCATGGCATAACATTTTCTACAAATTGATTATTATTATTTAGAATACATTTTGAGAACGGGTGTCATTTTCCTACATGATAAAAATCGCAACATTTGTGCTTTGTTTTTTGAGCCAGGGCTTTGCTGTGTAGCTTAGGCTGACCTAGAACTCACTAGACAGCCCAGGCTGGCCTTGGATTTGCAATATTCCTACTTCAGCCTTCCAAGGTGTGTGCCACTGTGCCTGGCCAAAATCTTAATTTTTGAGTGATTTCAATCAATTTTAGTTTCAGAAAAAGTTGAAAAGGCAGAAAAGTCCAATAATACTTGCATATAAATAGATGTGTATTGAATAAAATGAAGAATAATAGCTATGTACAATCTTATAAACTAGAATAATAATTACTAGCAGCATTTTGGCATGTTTACCCCAAATCTCTTTTTTCTGTAAATACACAAACATAATACATGATTTATAAAACTGAAATCTTATTGAGTACATAGGTTTGCATTCTGCTTTTCCATTTCACATTGAGTAATACGCATTTTCTCAGGTCATTAGTTTCCAAAATATGATTTTCTATGGTTGTAGCATTATTCACTGGTCATTTCCTTTTTGTCAAATTTTAAGCTGTTTTCAGAATTTTGGTCTTATAAGTAATGTATCTTTGTATGTGTCTCTGAATTTTTCTTCTTTAGGATAGAGCTCCAGAGCTCATGTTAGAGGGTGAAAGACTGTGCCCTTCTAGAAATTCACATTTGCTTTTCAGAAAACTCACATCAAATTGCACCCTTACTTTGAATGTTTGAAAGTTCCTCCCTCGTTGAATCATCAATTATTTAATAATTTTATTAGGTTTTACCATTTTTAATTATAGAAGTACGGAATAACAACTCATTTTAAGACTTTTAACTTATTTTATTTCTGATGAGGTTTTCTTCTACCGTATTTGGTTGGAAGCTTTTAGGGTTTTTTTCGGATGTAATAGTTGACATTCACACGTGTGCTTACCATATGTCCTAATTAGATTCACTCCCTCCATCATTCTCCCTCATCCCCCTCCCACCCCTCTTAGAACAATTTCAACAAGTTTCATTGTTCTGTTTTCATACACAAATACAAAAGGCATCCAATATATTCACCCTCTTTCTCTTTCTCTGTTTACCCTTCTCTCTTCAACTAGTACCCACTCCTGGACAAGACCTGTCCTTCATTTTTTTAAGTGTGTATTGACTGTTCAAGGGGGGTTTGCATTGGTATTTCACACATGTCCATATCATTCTTTAATCAGATTACCCCGTTATTACTTACTCTTTCTCCATCACCCTGCTCTCCTATTAGTCAACAGTTCACAGTGCATTCCGTTATTCTATCTTCATACACAGATGCATCGTTTCAGTATTATTCACCATCATTCTCTTTTCCTCTACCATCTCCTTGAAGTCCCCTCAGACAGACCCACTATTAAAATCATGTTCTCTCTCTTCTGCATACGTGTGTGTGTGAATATGTATATATGTGATCATACATGTATTTGTCTTATAAGTCTAGCTTCTACATATAAGGCCTTCAGCTTTTAAAAATTGCTCATTTCCTTTGCATGCTAGTGATCTTTTTATTTTGGAAAGTAATTTTAATTGAGTACTAAGAGATGTACTCAATATTTTTGCAGTTGGATTGGCTTTCTCTCTTAATTTAATGAGAATTTTTGGTCTGGTTAGTATAAATCTTCATTTATAGTCTCTTCTTTTTTTTTAGTGGTGCTGGGAGTCAAATTCAGGACATGGAGCATGCTAGACAAGTGCTGTATCACGGAGCTGCATCCCTAGTCCTCTTCATTAATTTTTATTACTCTTTTACTTACATATGCTGAGAACAAATATGTCCTCTTGGTCTTTTTTTGTTTTGCTTTTTAGTTTTACATCACTTTTTCAGTTTTTGTTTGTAAGTTTTAATCATTTAGTTCTTGTGGAATTGATTTTGTTTGTTTGCACTATGTGTGTATGTGTGAAAACTAATGTGTGTGTGTGTGTGTGTGTGTGTGTGTGTGTGTGTGTGCAGCAGTACTGGTGTTTGGACTTGGGGCTTCATGCTTGCAAAGCAGGCACTCTACCATTTGTACCACACCTCCAGTCTATTTTGCTATGGTTATTTTGAAGATGGGGTTCTCTTGAACTATTTGCCTAACTGGCCTTGAACTGCAATCCTCCTGAGCCTCCCAGATAGCTAAGATTACAGGCATGAGCCACTGGCACCTGATTTGCACTTTTTTTTAAAGTATGCTTTTCAGACTTTGTGGTGAAAGAAAGAAATATTCATAGATAGGCACATTATGAACACAGTTTTTTCATGGAACTGGGCATTGAACTCAGGGCCTAGCAAGCACTCTTACCACTTAGGCCACATTCTCAGCCCATTTGATTTTTGGGGGAAGAGTGAGGGGAGATAGTCTTGTTAACTGTGCCCAGGCTGGCCTTGAACTCTCAATCTGCCTTGGGACAAATTTAAAATATGCAATGTTAAATTGCTAAGGTTGTAAGCATTTTAATATCAGCTTATGAAAATGTTTTAGTTTAGGAGACAATTGTGTCATTTATCTATATTCCACCTTTTTTGAAACATGGAATAGTATGACACGTTTTTTCCCAAGCTCACATCAACTTATGTAATTATAATATTATCTGTCATTTATTTAGAAGTTTTGCATACTTTTAACCAATTTTACTTCATTTTCAACTCCTACTGTACTATCATTTTGTTAATAGTTCAAGGTCATGAAACCATTCTTCTTTTATCCTAATTTTGGCTTTATGCTTATATTGATTCTAACAGCACTTTATTTTTTATATCAAATGTAGATTGCACATTTCTCACGGATTTTGTCTGCTGTGTTAGTCTTAGGTTATATCTTGGACAGTTTGTAGGGATTTATGCAAAAATGTGTGTCATGTTAGTTCTGGTAATAGAATTGCTTTGGCTCTGATAAGGCAAGTACTTGATAAATCATTTATTAATTATAAAGTGTTATTTTCCAAATTAATTAATTTAATTTCAGTATCTGGAAGTGATTAGGGCAAATATGTTGCTTTAGGTTGAAAGATAAGCTTTTTAGAATCACTTCACAATTCATGTATATTCTGACTAGAAATAGAAAAGAAAGATGTTGACATTGAAATTGAAAGGGGGGATTCCTTTTTTCTTATAAACGACAACCATTCTTTGGTATCCATGCAGAATAGTTTCCAGGACCCGTTGTAGAAGTCAAAATCCTCCAATGTTAATAAAATGGCATAACATTTGCATATAACCTATGCACATCCTCCTGTGTAATTTAGGTGGCCTCTGGATTATTCACAATACCTAATACAATGTAAAGACAGTGTAAATAGTGAGCACACTATTAGAGAATAATGACAAGAAAACTAAACTATATGTTCAATAGGGATGCAATTTTTTCCCAAATATTTTTGGACTGCGATTTTTTTGAACCCATGGATGTAGAGCTGCAGATACACAAAGTCCAACTGCATAACCCTGGCCTAAGGAGAAGCACATTAAAAGTTTCTGGATTTGCCCATTCTGTTTACTTACCAATTCATTCCTTTTTATTTTGGGATTTCTGAGATCTTTTTGATGCTACAGGTATTAGAAGTGATATGATGCAGGTAAATACATCATAAAGTATTATAATACTTTATAAAATGTGCCATATTTGAAAAGCTTAATGTTATTTTTAGAGAGGTTCAATAAGAACACAATTCATGCCAGTGATGGTAGCTTGCACCTGTAATCCCAGCTACTTCAGAGGTGCATAAAGGAGAAAAGCCCAGGCAAAAAGTTAGTGAGAACCTATCTCCAAGAACAATCTGGGTACGATGGTAAATGCTTATAATCCCAGCTATGTGGGAAGCAAAAGTAGGACTATCTGTCTGAGGCCAGCCCCAGGAAGAAAGCACAAGACTCTATGTGAAAAATTATCAAAGTAAAAAGGCTTGGAGGTATGAGTCAAGTGGTAGCGCTACAAGCACCAACAAGGCTCTGAGTTCAAACCCCAGTAAGTGCCAAATAAAAACAGAATATAATTCAGTTGTGGTTTTGCTCTTGGTATTATGTATATAAACTTGCTGCTTAATTATTGTGAAGTAGTCTTACTATTCTGAGTATTCCTAAAACAAATTCAGTGATGTGGGCCTTTCCTAAATGGAAGTGATTCCCACTAGAAGAATGAGGGGGCAAGTGACTGTCTTTTGTGTTTATTTACATGGAAGTTTGTCCAAAGTATCAGCTATCACAGAGCATCCTGTGTACTCCCATCTATCTAAAACCCCATGAAAGCCAGCGTTAAAAGAATGTCATTACATTGTCATCACTTAAATTTTCTTTTATTTGGCGAATGCATTTTAGTATGTGTATATAAACATTAGGACCAACCCAGGCCAAGAAACCTTGATATAGTTGGTAGGTATGGCCAATGTCAAATTGTTTCCAATTAAAAAGTCCTTTATTGATAGAAATGGAATCAAAAGGAACAGGATATCAAGAGCACCATAGAGAATAAGTACAAGGGAATATTAGATTTACAATTTCCACACTTTTTTGTCTTCAAGAACTTTGCAACATTAATTAGTATTGCATGGTGCCTTGGGAGGTAAATATTATCATCTCAATTTTAAATAAAATTGAAGAAGAAAGGTTAAGTGGTTTCCCTCAGGCTACAGAGATCATCTCAATAGATGGAGAAAAAGCCTTTGATAAGATCCAACATCATTTCATGATAAAAGCTCTAAGAAAACTAGGAATAGAAAGAAAGTACCTCAACATTATAAAAGCTATATATGACAAAACTACAGCCAGCATTATACTTAACAGAGAAAAACTGAAACCATTCCCTCTAAAATCAGGAACCAGACAAGGATGCCCACTATCTCCACTCCTATTCAACATAGTACTGGAATTCCTAGCCAGAGCAATTAGGCAAGAAGAAGGAATAAAAGGAATACAAATAGGTAAAGAAACTGTCAAAATATCCCTATTTGCAGACGACATGATCCTATACCTTAAAGACCCAAAAAACTCTACTCAGAAGCTGCTAGACATCATCAATAGCTATAGCAAGGTAGCAGGATATAAAATCAACATAGAAAAATCATTAGCATTTCTATACATTAACAATGAGCAAACGGAAAAAGAATGTATGAAAACAATTCCATTTACAACAGCCTCAAAAAAAATCAAATACCTAGGTGTAAACCTAACAAAAGATGTGAAAGACCTCTACAAGGAAAACTATACACTTCTGAAGAAAGAGATTGAGGAAGACTATAGAAAGTGGAGAGATCTCCCATGCTCATGGATTGGTAGAATCAACATAGTAAAAATGTCTATACTCCCAAAAGTAATCTACATGTTTAATGCAATTCCCATCAAAATTCCAATGACATTCATTAAAGAGATTGAAAAATCTACTGTTAAATTTATATGGAAACACAAGAGGCCACGAATAGCCAAGGCAATACTCAGTCAAAAGAACAATGCAGGACGTATCACAATACCTGACTTCAAACTATATTACAAAGCAATAACAATAAAAACAGCATGGTACTGGCACAAAAACAGACATGAAGACCAGTGGAACAGAATAGAGGATCCAGATATGAAGCCACACAACTATAAGCAACTTATCTTTGACAAAGGAGCTAAAAATATATGATGGAGAAATAGCAGCCTCTTCAACAAAAACTGCTGGGAAAACTGGTTAGCAGTCTGCAAAAAACTGAAACTAGATCCTTGTATGTCACCCTATACCAAGATTAACTCAAAATGGATCAAGGATCTTAATATCAGACCCCAAACTCTTAAGTTGATACAAGAAAGAGTAGGAAATACTCTGGAGTTAGTAGGTATAGGTAAGAACTTTCTCAATGAAACCCCAGCAGCACAGCAACTAAGAGATAGCATAGATAAATGGGACCTCATAAAACTAAAAAGCTTCTGTTCATCAAAAGAAATGGTCTCTAAACTGAAGAGAACACCCACAGAGTGGGAGAAAATATTTGCCAACTATACATCAGACAAAGGACTGATAACCAGAATATACAGGGAACTTAAAAAACTAAATTCTCCCAAAACTAATGAACCAATAAAGAAATGGGCATGTGAACTAAACAGAAGTTTCTCAAAAGAAGAAATTCAAATGGCCAGAAAACATGAAAAAATGCTCACCATCTCTAGCAATAAAGGAAATGCAAATTAAAACCACGCTAAGATTCCACCTCACCCCTGTTAGAATAGCCATCATCAGCAACACCACCAACAACAGGTGTTGGCGAGGATGCGGGGAAAAAGGAACCCTCTTACACTGTTGGTGGGAATGTAGACTAGTACAAACACTCTGGAAAAAAATTTGGAGGCTACTTAAAAAGCTGGATATCGATCTACCATTTGATCCAGCAATACCACTCTTGGGGATATACCCAAAAGACTGTTACTCCAGAGGCACCTGCACATGCATGTTTATTGTGGCACTATTCACAATAGCCAAGTTATGGAAACAGCCAAGATGCCCCACCACTGACGAATGGATTAAGAAAATGTGGTATCTATACACAATGGAATTTTATGCAGCCATGAAGAAGAACGAAATGTTATCATTCTCTGGTAAATGGATGGAATTGGAGGACATCATTCTGAGTGAGGTTAGCCTGGCCCAAAAGACCAAAAATCGTATGTTCTCCCTCATATGTGGACATTAGGTCAAGGGCAAACACAACAAGGGGATTGGACTTTGAGCACATGATAAAAGCGAGAGCACACAAGGGAGGGGTGAGGATAGGTAAGACACCTAAAAAACTAGCTAGCATTTGTTGCCGTCAACGCAGAGAAACTAAAGCAGATACCTTAAAGCAACTGAGGCCAATAGGAAAAGGGGACCAGGTACTAGAGAAAAGGTTAGATCAAAAAGAATTAACCTAGAAGGTAACACCCACGCACAGGAAATCAATGTGAGTCAATGCCCTGTATAGCTATCCTTATCTCAACCAGCAAAAACCCTTGTTCCTTCCTATTATTGCTTATACTCTCTCTACAACAAAATTAGAAATAAGGGCAAAATAGTTTCTGCTGGGTATTGGGGGGGGGAGAGGGAGGGGGCGGAGTGGGTGGTAAGGGAGGGGGTGGGGGCAGGGGGGAGAAATGAACCAAGCCTTGTATGCACATATGAATAATAAAAAAAAATAGAATTTATTTTTTATAAGGAAAATGAAAATGAGTATTTAATAACAGTGTTAAATAAGATAGTGGGTGCAAAAATCCCTATTTACAACACCTGGCACTAGTGGGTTTACAATAAATGTTTGTTGAATGTTTTAGTCATTGTGTTAGCAAAAGAAAAAAGTTCAATACATCTATTTCTCTTTTCTTGAATTTATCTATCTATATAGAGTCATATATACACATATAGTCATGATTTATACACATGCATATATATGTATATACATATTCTATTGATTGGAAGAACTAGAAAATATTTTAACTTTACTTTCTGGTTTGTTTTTATTTTTGAGACAAGGTCTTGCTATATAGCCCAGAATTGGGCTTGAATTGGTGATCTGCCTCCCTCAGTCTCTTGAGTGCTGGGATCAGAGGTGTGTGCCACCACGCCAGAGCCTCTTTTTCTTCAAGAAAGGCTTTCTTTTCTTTGAACTAGGAAGGCAGCTTTTTATTGTTGTTTGTTTTGTTTTGCTTTGCTTTGCTTCTGTGGTGCTGGGGTTCAAACCCAGAGCCTTGCGTATGTAAGCAAGTGCTGTAGCACTAAGCAATGCCCTTAGCCCTGGTTGTTATATATATTTTAACATCATTATGGAATGAGATCATTTAGTACCTAATGACACTCATGCTGATATTGAATTATGTGGTACATTTAATTAGGTCAATAAAAGAATTCAGTTGATTTTTAAAATTTTATTTTATTATTTTTGCAAGTTGATCATTAATAGGCTTTATGCCACCACATAAATGACCTGGTTGGCTTTTTCTCCCTTTATCCAATTGGCTTGAATCTGATATAAATTTATTATTAGAGATTTTACTGTTCTACTGAAATATGCCTTTTTTTTGAAGTATTTTATTTTATTTTCCTTTATTGTTGTGCTGGGGGAGGGGCACATTGTGGCATTTACACAGGTTCTTACAATGTATGAAATGCATCATACTTGAATTCACCCCCTCCACCATTGTCCTTTATCCTCCCATGTCAGATTGATCATCTATGCAGCTAATCTATGATAGATCTTCTTTGAACTCAGGGCTTTGCTAGGCAGGTCATCTACTGCTTGAGTTACTCTTCCAGTCAAACGATGCTGCTCTTGAATATGAGAAGCTCTTTGGATGTTCTGATCTCTCTTGAGCACACACTTGAGAATGGGCTCAGTGGATCTAAAGTGGTATATTGCGGGGCTTCCCACCCAACTCTTCACAATTAAATCATTTTTCACTTTCCCTTCCTTTGTGTTTCATAGTGCAGTGCTCTTTGAGTCCCTCCTACTTCCTTCATGGTAAACAAAGATTGTTGTCAACTGTGTCATTGTATGAAAGAAATGAAAACATACGATAAACATATGATAGCTTCAGCTCTTCAAATTCATTCACTTCTCCTTATATGTCCAGGTGTGTTGTGTGTGATTTGCTTGAAGTATTTATAAACATTCCAAATTCTCCTTTGGATCCAGATTTTGCATGAACGTATGCTATCAGCAGAAGTCAACCAAATTATCAATGGAAATGCAGAGTTCAAGACAGTGAGCTGGGTTGGACCTGGAACCTTCCCCCAGACCAGCCAAGTAATCATAAAGGAGGGAACTCAACTAGGTGAAGCAGCTCCACAGAGCCAAGAGAAAGAGGGAGACTTCAGAGACACCATCCAGAGTCGTTAAAAAAAAAACAGAGAAGGAAAGACTGCAATTACAGTCAGATAACTCAGGTTTGAATCCTAATTCTAATATTTTTAATAGTTAGTGTCAATAGACAGTTCTAGCAAGCTACTTAATCCTTTATGTCTCAATTTCCTCAACTGAAAGTAAAGAATAGCAGTAATACTCATGTCAGAGTTATGAAGGAAAAATGAGGTAATACACATAAAGATGAAGAATAGTGCCTGGTGTGTATTAGTCTCTCAATACATGTTAAATAATCATGACAATTATAATAATGGTGATGTATTTTATCCACAGCTTACAAAAATAAGTGAACAATTTGAAAGATTTTTGGATGGTAATATAGAAATAGCTATTAGACTTAGTATGAACGTTGACCATGAATTTGCTGGGACAAGTGAATGCATGACCATGGTAATTTCACCTAGGTATTTCCTCCAACAAAAAAGTGTAATGATGAAATTTATAAAGTTAAGTTTCTTTCAAAATAATCAGTGGAAAATGCATCTTAATCTTGTCAAATAATAGCATGAAATGTCACTCTTCACTTTCCTTACACATCAGAAAAACAGCCCTGTTGCCTCTCTGGTAAACAAATTGAATTTCTCTGAACCAAACTCAAAATAATGCTTTCTGTAATAAAACTGTGCAACTTGTTCCAAAAATCGGAGCATAAGACTAAATTACAGAGATACCGATCATTACAATTGCATCAGAAGACTGAAATACAAGGTAAAATGGGTACATGTTATCTTACAGTCAATAATTCTGTAAAGCTAGCCACAATGTTAGGGATAAACACATTCAGAGAGGCAGCCAAATGAACGATTGCAAAAACTCCTTCATCAAGTGAAGCTATTAGACATCACATAATATCAATGCCATGCTTTGCTATTATTTGGGGGGGCTGTCAGACATAACTGTGCACAAATCAGTAAGTTTATTCCCAAGCATATGAGCACAGTACGAATCAGCTCTTGGTACATATCAGGTACAGAATGACTGGAACTTTTTTTCTCTATGTGAAAACTCATGCTGGAGATTATTGGTTTTAGTTGGATATTTCCTGAGACATGATGTCTACTAGGAAAAATCAGCTGGCTTTGGAACTTACATAAAGTCTGCTCTGAAGAAGTTCAGTCAGTATTCCTGGAAAACAAATGATCCCAAAATTTAGTAGCTTCACCAGTGGGAGGGAGAGGTATTGAGGAAAGAGGGTAGGAAGGTGAATATGGTGCAAAAAAATGTGTATACATATAAGTAAATGCAAAAATGGTACCTGTTCAAACTACTCCAGGAATTAGGGGAGGAAAGATGAAGGAAAATGGTTGAGGAGGTGAATCATGTATGATATATTTGACATTGCCACAATGTCCCCCTACCCATAACAATAATAAAGGAAAAAATAGAAAAGGCAAGTCAAAAAAAACAAAAACCAGATTGAAAAAAATCTATCGCGAAATTACTACCAGTTGAGTTTTGGTACAGTATCAAAGAAGAATAACCATAATTACATGAAAAGGATGCTAAATAATCCTCCCTCCTCAAACTACATATTTGCTTGAGACCAGATTTTTTTCCCTGTAATTTAACCAAAACTACACAGTGCATGCAACAGATTGAATGAAGAAGAAGATAAGTAAATCCAGGTGCCTTCTATTAAGACAGTAGTTAAAGAGATTTGCAAAAATGTAAAATAATTACTTTCTTCTCACTTAATGTTTTTTGTTTTGGGAAAAATAGTTACTTTTTCTGAAACAGATGTTAATTATGTTAAGATTTAATGGAGCCTATTGCTGTTATTTTAAAAAATTTTATTAGTTTTAATTTATAATAAATATTGATTGATAAAACCTGAAAAAAAAATCTATCGCAAATGGTTACATACTGTTTGCTCCATTGATATTATTCAAATAGCAATATTACAGAAATAAAAAACACATTAGTGGGTGTGAAGGAGTAGAGAGGAAGTGGGGATGGGGGTGGGAGGGAAGTGGAGGTGACATTAAAAGGGCAACATGAGGGCTTCTTTTGGTCTTGGAAATTTTCTGATTCTTAGCTATCTCCATGTAAATATCCTTATTTGGATCTTGTACTACAGGTTTGCAAGAGATGATCATGGTGAAAACCTGGGTGAAGGGTACATCAGATCTGTCTGTACCACTTCTTACATTTGCCTTTAAGTTTGTAATTATTTCAATATAATAATAGTAATATAATTTTTAAAACAGCAGTCATTTAATTATACTGCATGGATTTCATAGGTCAGTAATTCATGCAGGTCTCAGCTGGTCAAGTCTTCTGGTCCTTATCATATTGATGAAGGCTTTCACTGGAACTCAACTGATGGATGGGCTCTTCTTGGGGGGCTGGCAACAGCTTCATTCATGTGCTTGGTGTCTTGGTAGGGGTGGGGAGGATGTCAGGTACAGATACAATGGGATTGTCAGCCACAAGACCCCACAGGACCTCTCTATGTGCGTTTTTGAGGTAGTCAAACATGGCAGCTGGATTGTCCCAGAGCCTGTATCCTGAGAAAATTAGCAGAAACCAAATGCCCTATATACCTAGCCGGGGAGTCTCGAAGTTTCCATTCTTGTATTGAATTGGCTATCAGCAAGTTCTAAGTTCAGTCTCAATTCAAGGAGGGGGGAATTAGACCCCATGCCCAGATGGTACAGTTCTAAAAGTATCATGGTCATTTTTAAAAAAAAAACTTCCATAAGCTGGAATTTAATAGAAGTAGTAGCTGTTGCAAGCCCACATTTAAAGAAGAGTTAGTAATAAACCATAAGCACCCTGGTCCTGATTTAAAATGAGAGAACGTAAAAATTCAGACTATGGTAAGACTATAGTCACTAAATGAGTAAACATTTAAAAAAAAAAGAATAGCTTTTCCATATTAGCACACACAAGTGCTAGAAAGAAAGATGTTTACATGAGATTTTGAACTATGGGATGATAGAAATATTTCTACATGGCACCATTAAAGTCCTTCATGTGATTTCAGATGACCTGTTCAAGTGTCCTCAGCTCTTGAATTGCCTGAACTTACAACCTTGAACATAATCATTTTAGGACTGAACTATATTGCTTTTATAGGTAATCCAAAGTGCTGAAAACAAGTTAAAGGAAAAGATTTCTACTATTTTCCAACATTGATTTTTAATTTATGGGAGAAATTATTAATAACGTATTAAATTTATTTTTCAATATTTTATTGAAAATAAATATTGAAATAAATTATTTTAAAGAATTATATAGTGAAAAATCATGCATCTAACCTAAATTCTGCAACTAACATTATGCTATACTATATCTTTTTTGATGCATTTTAAAGCAAGCTATAGACAGTTATACATGGCACAATTTTGGGCTTATTTTAAATGTACAATCTGGTGCTAAATATGGAAATATTATTTCCAGAACTGAGTGCAACCAAAAGAAGTTTGCACTTTACTGGCTACCAGCTCTAAAGCTGAAATAATACCCTTCCAGTTTTTGAGTATGATATGCATGTTCACTTAACATGTGACAGAGCTTCAAAAAGAATTTATAATAGGGTTGGTGGAGTGGTAGAGAGCCTGCCTAGCAAATGTGAGCCTTGAGTTCAAACCCCAGTATTGCCAAAAAAGAATTTACATTGAGAAATCATTCTATAATTTTTTTAGTTCACATTTAATGGTATTAGTCATAACTGTCTGATAGTCAATGTTTCAGTTTCTAATTTGATTAAAATTATTATTTAAGTAATGTTAGTAAAAATAAATATGGAGGTTCCTTAAAAAACTGAAAATAAAGCTACCTTTTGATCTAGCAATACCACTCCTGGGCATATTTCTGAAGAAATATAAGTCAAAATACGATAGAGACACTTGCACACCCCTGTTTATTGCAGCACTATTCACAACAGCAAAGCTATGGAAACAGCCCAGATGCCCTACAAATGATGAATGTATTAAAAAATGTGGAACATGTATACAACAGAGTATTGTTTAGCCATAAAGAAGAATGAAATTTTGTTGTTTGCAGGTAAATGGATGGAACTGGAGATCATCGTGTTAAGCAAAGTGAGCCAGGTTCAGAAAGACAAAGGTCACATATTTTCTCTCCTATGTGGAAGATAGACTCAAAAGGTAAATGTATACACAAATATAACAAGTCTGTTGTAGTGGACTATTTGAGGGGACTAGGGAGAGGAAGGAGATGAAAAGAGAATGATAGTGGGCGAATAACATTAAAATACACTGTATCTGTATAAGAAGGTGACATAACAAAACACACTGAAAGCTGTTGAATAATAGTGGATACAGGGAAAGGGAGAGTTATAGAGGTGGTTAATCTAATTAAAGTACCATATATTCATGGGTAAAACCCCTTTGAACAATGAATGTACATGTGAAAAAAAGACAGGAATGTCAAACACATTCTGCTAGGGGTGAGTATTAGTTGGAGGAGGAGGTTGAGTGGAGATGGCAAAGGAGGGTGAATATGGTTGATGGACTTCAAATTCTTGTATGAAAATAGAAAAATGAAACCTGTTGAAATTGTTTTAAGCAGAGGGGAGAGGAATGAGGGAGAATGACAGAGGGGATGAATCTAATCAAGGTAAGCATGAAATGTACAATTAATACATGCTAATAAAGATGTCAAAGAAAGAAATGTTGGCTAAGAAAGAAGAATAATTACCAATTTTAAAAATGAATAAATGAAGTCACCTAGACGTGAAACCCAACCTCTGGTGTAGCCTATATTAAACCCAAGTATAGAGAATTTTGTCAACTGGGTCTTTGGATACAGTTTGTGTTCTATCTAAGGGCTTCTAGAACAAACCCTTCACATAAATTGTCTAAGAGTTAGTAACTCACGAGACTGATAGAAACACGGTTACAGGGACATATGGGCTCATATTCTTACTTTGCAATTGTGTATTTCAGAGTGTCTCATCATCACAAAATGAGCTTTTAAGAAATAGTGGAGCCTGAAAATTTGAACATCTGCTTCATTATTTTGACTTACAAAAGAAAATATTTAGAGAAATGAAGGAGAAATAAAGTTTCTCTCTGTCGTTCCTTCCCATGGCCTTGTCTTCTCTAGTGGTTGAATGAAGTCATAGAAACAATAACACAAAGATTAAACATGTCTGTGTTCACTAATTGACAAAGTGACCTATTAAATAAACCAGGTTGGAAATTTGTGAATACACTATATACATATATAGTCATATATACAGAGAGATTTTCTGCACGGGTTTTACATATGCAGATTTAACCCACCATGGGTCAAAAATATGGACTGGACTCCTGCTCTAACCTGAAAGTAGAGAAAAAACAGGGACAATATTCAGTCCACAGATGCAAAATCTGTAACTACAAAGGGCCAAAGCAAGAAACTTGAATTTCTGGAGACTTCCATTGGGAGGTCCTGAAACCAATGCCCTGCAGATATTGAAGGATTACCTTCATAGGTCATATCACAGACACTAGACCTTCATAATGTCTGTCACAGACTCTAGAGGTCATATTCTGTATCACTACAGAGTGGATATGTATGTTTCACATATACTATATTCAAAATAATTAACTGAAACCAAGCTTCAGTCTTTCCAATAGTATGAACATTTTTCAATTTTTCACCTCATCCTGCTGCAGTAGACTTGCATAAGCAAGTTAATAAATGCTCACTAGGTGATGGCAGATGCATGTAAATCATTGTTTTAGTAATGTGTTAAAAGTTTTTAGCAATGGGAAGAAGAATGATGGAGACAGAGGAGAGAAAGTAAAAGACAAGGGAAGCCTCAGATTTGCAATAGGTAAAAACTGTTTCCATTAGCATTCATGACTCTTTTTAAAACTATTTAAATTTCAACTTCACTAGCATTTCTTTTACACTTCTTGATCAATGTGGAATGCAGACAAATGGAGCCGTATCTTCAAATTTTGCCTTTCTTAAAAAACTCTTTTGTCTTTTTAGTTCCAGTTCATAGGTATCTTAATAACCACAAATCACCAAATTCTGTTAATACTTAATTTCATTTTAGAATATTACATATCAATTCTGATGTAAAGGAATAATATTGTATAGTATAAACTTATCTAAATCCAGGTACAAGGGAAACATTCAATAAGAACCATGGTTTTTGCATAAAAAGTACACCAAGGGTTAAACGATAGTAGAAAGGATTCAGATCCTTGTTTAAAATATGCTCCTTCATAAAAAAAAAAAAAGAAGAAAAATGATGGGTATTCACATGATTGACAACCTTTCCAAATAGAAGTGTTGCTATAATTAAGCAATAATGTATGAGTGAGTGTACATTATAACAAATTGGAAGCTTGGTTGATTAGATTGAGCATATAAGCTGTCAGTATAATTATCATATTTTAATCATTTTTCTCCATTTTTTTATAACAGCATTGTCTTCAGCCTCATTTGGTGCTTATTAGATTGATATTCTAAGAGGAATTATACAACATAAAACATGTCCTTAAACAAGATGAACTTTAGATAAGCCTTCAGTTATGTCTATAAACATTTATAGTGATTGCTGTGTGTTTCTACTGTTTCTACCTACTGCTTCACTTTGTGATAGAATAACATTTCTCTTTTAAGATAAAATGGATAAACTTGAGCAATGAAGCTCCGTGAAACACTGCTGCTTTTTCCGTAAAACACTTATTAAAATATTTTTTTAAATGTAGGGTTTTCATTTTGTTTATTTGCTCTATTGCCTGCTCTACCTGTAGACAGATAATTCAAAGAGATAACTCGATCCTTTAGGGCAAATGTTTTGGATCTAGGCCCTGGTTTGGTTCTCCTTAATAATAAATGTTGAATCTGCTAGCCACACAGGAATGGACTTTTTTTTTAGGTGGAGGAGGTGGTGACAGTCCAGTGTCTACTTAGTTAGGGCAACTCATGCAACCAATCAGGAAAGAACACTAAGAGAAGGGCAAGATACCACTTAGTATTCAAGTTTTAAACAGACCACCTGGAAATGGATTATCCATATGTAATGATGGAGAAATTAAGGAAAGAATTTAAAGGGTCTTCAGTATTAATTTTCACCTCTCTGACTCAAATCAGATGCAAATCTGACAGTCCCAGCAATTCAACAAGGAAGAATTAGGCCCTTGAGTCTATACTTTGTCTTTGTGAGCCACAACAAGTTGGAGAAAAATGAAATACAGGGTTTGTAGTGTCCAATAATAATGTGCCCACCTACAGTCTGGTGTGGTATTTGCTTCCTTCAGTTTTTCATGGTTCTTAGAGAGATGCCAGAGCTTTGGTTGCCCCCACCTACTAAGGATGCCCTTACCTTAAAGATTTGTAAATTACAATATTTTCCCATTTATTCATAAACTTTCGTTGACAAAGAACCAAATTAACAAAAAAATGCACCTTGTTAAAGACACTTGTTGGGTGGAAAACACAACCCATTGACAGAAAGTTAAATTCCTTTCTTGTATTTCAGCTCCCTGTTAAAGCTGATATAACTGTGAGACCAAGTTCCGTGAGTTTTGGAGCTACCACCATTAGGGTGGGGGAGGCTGACTCTGGGTTATACAAGCAAAAAGACTGCTTTAAGCACCCTGTCTCCACCTTTCATGTTACAGAAAGGAGTGCAGGAGTATAGCTCATTCATGTTAGGAAGTATGAAAGAAGGAATGGAAGGAAGGAAGGAAGGGAGGGAGGGAGGGAGTGAGGGAGGCAGGCTTGTGCACACCTCCTTGGAAATACTAATTGCTGGATTCTAGCTTCTGATTAAATTGCCCTGGAATAGAGTTGAGTAGCCTGTGAGATTTTTTTTTACACCCCAAATGCATCTGATGCCAAAGTTGATAACCACTAGTATATTTTATGTACAAAAACCTTGTCAAATGACAAATACAATCATAATGGGGAGATCATGTTCTGAAATCTCATGTTTTTGTTCCTTCTATTTTCTGTGCTAGGAATTGAACCCAGGGCTTTTTGTATGTTTAGCAAATAAAGCCCAACATACACCTCAGCTTCATAGCTGGTGTTAATGTAAGTTTTATCCATCTCACTCTCATAAGAAAAGTTGGGAGAATTTCTTTGGCTCCTGACAGTAGCATTGCTACTATAGTTTACTACTTGTGGTATAAATTACTAGCTAAGTGCCCAAAGCCACATAACTAGTAATTGGGAGAATGAACCAGAATTCAAACCAATTAAACTGATTCCTGGGTCCGCATAATCTTTTCCACCAAATCAGTGAACTATTCCTGGGAAAGGAAGTTAATAGCCATTTCAGTTACCCAATCACCCTCATAATATTGTTAGTTATGATGATAAGATAACACCTACCATGCACAAGTTATTGTAGTCAATTATATCACAATAAGTCTGTTTTAAACAATGTACACATACCAGGTAAGTTACGTGGTTACAGAGCAGAAATAGTAAGTTTACAATTACAGCTTCATTCTTGAATGGCCCAGTTGACTTCAGAGTTCTCTATTCTTTGTCTTTGGACAAGTCTAGCTTCCGTTAAGTGAAGGCCACTAGTCCAAGAAGGAAAGGTGAGGCTATGAGCATATTACATGGATTAGAGAAATAACTCCAAGCATAATAACACACTCCAAGAAATATACATAATAATAACCCCAAGAAATAACACACAGCAGGCCTGGCTGCTCTCCTCTCAGCTTACCTCCGACTTCATAGCAGCTGAGGTGACATTCCATGAACATGGGCAGCTCCTCTGTCACAGGCCCTAGGCTCTCACTTTCCTGCCTTAAAGCTTTCTTCAAGGTTGGCTTAGAGAATGTGGAAGCACAGAAGGCACAGAAGGCTTCTACCCCAAAGAGAAGCTTGCAGCTTCTGGTGTCTACGAATACATGCCTCAGATTTCCAATTTCAGGACTGAAAATTCTGAGGCATGTTGTACATGATTCCTTAGAGGGTCACAGTGGGATGAAGACCTACTGGCACACAGTGATTGTGTCGCTTTTCTCGACTCTCTCTTAGCTCTCGCACTCATGCTTCCTAGGATAGTTTCCTATCTAAGCTCCCGGAAACCAAATCCTCACTTCAGAAAAGCCAAAGGCAGCACACTACTCTGATTCTTTCATTTATTTTGGTTTGGACTTTTTGAGATAGTCTCGCTATGGAACCCAGGCTGGCCTGGAACTTGTGATCCTCCTGCTTCTGCCTCCTGAGTATCGGGATTGCAAGTATGTGTCACCATGCCCAGCTCTGATTCTTTTCATACAGTTGCAAATTACCTATCAATTTTTTCCAACAATAGCTCGTGTTTATTTATGAATTTTATAGGTTACTAGGTGACTCAGAGACAAAATGGACAATATTGAGGGCTTTGTCTGTGGGGAGCGTGTATCATATATTGTGCACAATTATGACAGCACTTGGGTCACCTTGCTTTATGATCATATGGGTTATTGTGCATGTAGTTGATCTACTGGTTTTTAAGCTCCTTAGGGAATTCTGTTCCGCCAGCTCCCTTTTCATACAATATCTTATGGTGCCTCATTCAGTAAGTATCTACAATACTGCTGCTGCTGATATGAAGAATCTGGAGGCATTTCACAGAAAATCACATCAAAGAATTTTGATCCAGTCCAGTAATCTTAATGTAAACTCTTAGTTCATCAAAGCCATCATAAGTAGTATAATGCACATAAAATTTTAATAGCCAAGTTTGATATTATTATTAATTAAAGGATTTTAAAAAAATCCTCCAAGCTTCAAAATTGACAATATGCATATCATCAAACTATTTTCATAGAACCTTGACCAGAATTTATTGAGTGAAGTTGTATATGATTTATGGTTTTAACTATGCCTACACAGAGTAGTATATCCTGTAAGAGTTTGGGCCTCGGGTTTGTATTCCAACTGTATACTTCATCCGTGTTGTTTAACTTACCTGTGTCTTAGCTTTCAAATCTGTTCAATAAGGATGGTAATGTTGCCTCTTTATTGGTTTATGAATATATTAAATAAGATAACACACACAAAGCACTTGTCTGATACATTTTATGTTCAGACAATAAATGTTCACTAAAGTATCCCATTTACCCTAGGAGAAGCCCCAAGTTTTCTAATTAAAATTTAAATATTCAACAACTAGAAGATATTTTATATGTTATATAGTCAGACACCATGAATATTAGCTTATTTTGAGGATGTTCGTTGATTTTTCATGTTATATAGACACTAAGTAACTTGAGGAAGTCCTTCAGTTCAAGCTGCTTTAAGATTTGTCTTGGAACAACTTGAGTTTAAAAATATTACAAAGTATCATATTGCTAACTGGACTTTTAACAGAACTCAAAGCATACATGCATTAGCAAGCATTACTTTTTTATTATAAATCTGCTGACATTTTTTTTTTGCACATTTATATAAAGTGTTGTGCAATTTGTCCTCAATGGATTTAGGCTTGGTCATTCAGGTGTATGTTCTGTTTGTGGAGTTCTCTATTTCTTAATTTTCTATTCAAATCTAAAAAGTTTACTTCTAGATGCATAAGCCAATGGTATTGTACTAAAATAGAAAGATTTATATTGTTCTATTACTTCATGGTGCTAAGGTGTGGAGTCTACATTTCTAAGTTGTAAATGACTTCAGAGGAAAGATGGAAATGGCAACTAACCCTTGGGAAATCTTCCCACTAAGCAACCAGCATTTTGGCCCATTTTTGCTATTGACATGGCATCCCAATTTTCTTGATTGCAGAATGTCACATACTAAAGAGTCCCATTTTGTACCTATACACTTAAAGCATCGCTTCTTCCCCACCTAGATTTTCCCACTCCTATTTTCCAAAGTTTGGGTACAGGATCTTTTTTCAAATAATTTTCTGTCTTCCTATAACATTATTCCATGAATTTGCTGGTGAAATGAAATACTGCTCTGACCTTTTTAATTCCCCTGACTTTTTTTTTTTACAATCTTGGAAATTTAGCACAACAGCAGAGTTTAATCATATTCACGTGTATAGAAGACAAAATAAGGTACCTTTAAATTCAGAGGTAGATGTGACCCCCAAGGTGTCAGAGCCTTCAGTGATTCTAGCTGTCCCCAGGCTCTGCTGAAGCTCTGTTACTCATGTTTCTTAAGCCTCATCATCACATTTCCAGTGGGTGCATCTATCCCCTGCTTACACTTTATTTCAAACCTAGAGGCTGCCAACTCCTGCATCTGGACCACATTTTGAAATGAACCAGAATGTTTACATTCTATATTGACTTCTCTAAGGATGTAATTCTTGATTCATTCCAAATGGCATTTATTCAAAGGTTTCAAAGTTTCTGATTTTAAAAAAATGTATCCTGTGATATTGGATACTTAAAGTCTAGCTACCTGATGCTTGAGGTCACATACCCGTTTGTTTACATGAGTGTCTAACAACTGCTGGAGTGATTCTTTAAATCAAATTGAGCAGTTAGCCTGATTCCTGGTGGGTTTGGCAGTGCCCAATCATTTCACCAAGTGTCATTATATGTGTTTTTTAGTTTTAGGTCTCAATTGTTGTGTTGTTTGGTTGATGAATGAGATGGCCTGAAGAAAAGGAAGAAAGGAGAAAAGAACAATGTTCTTCACGTAGCCTAAAGTGACAGAGCAGATCAGTTCTCTTAAATTTCCTGTCCATGCAGCCGTTGTGATCAAGGTGATTGATGGAGAATCCTATCAGCTCTGAGTTGTTTAGGTGTCAAACTGAGAGGAAAAAGCAACAGTCACAGCATTCCTGAAAACAGTGTGAGAGTCCACAGCTCACACACCGCTCCACAAGTGGATGGGCTTCTGTCTTTTAGAGATGTGCTAGTGGTGATTCCGTTACACTTATCAGGAGAGGTTGCTTTCTGAGTGGTCACCTCTCAAAAGCAAATCACTGCTGTCTCATCCTCCATAGCTGCTTTTCAAAGTCTCAGATTAAGCCATGCTAATGAAAACCGGAATGCCATTTTTATAGCATAATGATGTTAGATTCTGGTTACTTCACGTGAAGTGTGTCTGAAAAAAGTATGAGACATGCTTTTTTTCAAAGCCTTTTCCCATTTCTAACTGAGAATATTTTGTGGACTACCATGATCTCAGGGGTAGAGCAGCCCTGCAGTCTTTTAACTTCATAGTTTTTCTTCCCCCCAAAATGTGTGTTTTGGGGGAGGAGGTGGCCCAAATAATGTATACACGTAAGTAAATGTAAAAATGATAAAATAAAATTTTTTTAAATGTGTGTTTCCCAGCAGCTGCATGGTCATAATTAGTTTCTCAAACATGATGCCTCCTGAAAATTGAAACCAAAGTGTAATGAGAAGGAGAGACATAATATATATGTGTATATATATATATGTACATGCCATTTAAAAAAAAAATCTGAGTTTACAGCTTTCTAAGAATATCATAATATTGATGCTAGGAATATTGTCTGTAAATCATAAGACAGATTTTCTAATAAATTGTAATTAATCCAGCCATAAGATATGTTAACATTAGGCAAACCCAAGTATAGTTGTAAGAATATATATTTAGTGATTTATAATTATTTTAATAGTTAATAAAATTTTAAAATCTAAAATATTATATATTCTTGATCATTGCCTAATTTTTTTGGCAAGGGAGTTCTTATTCTTTATTTAAAAGTGTTTATCTCTTGGTTGAGCTGGAAGTACTAAAAAAAAAATAAGAATGTCATTGCTTTAAACTGAAACTGGGAAACTTCGGGCTTTATAAATTTGCTTTATTGATTTGCATTGGACAATAAATAATGCATCTGGACACACTAATTTTTTTATTTAAAGAACTGCTTGGAGAAGAACAAGCCCACTAAAGAAAATTTAGGAGGAAAAGAGAATAAACAGAATATACAAATGCACAAATATTTCTATTATCAAGCAAGTTATTTTAGACATTTTGTATTGTTATTTGGTCTTTTTTGACTATGCAAAGATTTTTAAATATGGCTTTGATTATTTTATGTATGTTTTTAAATAGTCTTGGTTATTTAACTTAGTATTGTGTACATGACACTTCCAAATTATTAGTTTTCACAAGTTGAGTAACAATACATTCATATAAGTTCTGTTTGTAAACATTGTTGTCTATTAAATGTCCTTTCCTCATTGAATCCTTACTAAAAAGTCCCAATTTGTTCGAATAACTCTCCCCTTTGCAACTTGGTGGAGGGTGACAGTTTTCCTTAGAGTATTTTGGATTGAGTTCCTATCAATCATAGTGGTCCTATCCTTCTTTCTACTGGTTGGCTATGGGGTACCATGTGACCCATTTATGACCAATGAAATATAAGGAGAGGTCTATTGTTTATCTCCCACTTGCATTTTGAACAATTTAGAATATTGACTAACATTTATCAAATGCTAAAGCTATAACTACTGAATGAAAGAATGGTAGTTTCTCATTCAAAATAAGAATTCATTACAAAAGATGCTTCTTCCTGGACATTGCTGAGCTTGGGATGTGATGTCAGGAAATGCTGCAGTCATCTTGCTACCAGTGTAAAGATGAAGCCAGTCCAAAAATGAGGCAGAGCCAAGGACTCAAAGAAGCAAAGCCCAAGCCATCCTTATAGATCCCTGACTTCTGGATATCTTGAGATAGTGTTTCCTTGTTTAAGCCATTTTGACTTAGGGATTTCTGTCACTTGCTGCTGAAATAATCTTAATTGATATGTGCTGTTTTATATCAGGACTTTCCACATTTTATAAGCAGTTGAGTAACCTCCAATTTCATGTAAAAGTACACCAAATGGAAGTCCCCTCTTTGGTAGACTCTCTTCTTACCTTGTTCTCTGTTGAGACTAGACTTACTATGTTACCACATCTAGAAAAAAAACACATTCAATTTTTGATGTGTTTCTAAGTAATGTACATCTTGAGGTGGAGGAGGGGTACAGGATGCCAAAAGATGTGATATTGACATCTGTTTTAGAGTCAGCACTACTTGGACTTTGCTCTCTTCTGAACCAGATTTTACTTTGGTTTTCTTTAATCTTGCACTTCTTATTCAAGCATTGTGCTTGCCATGTGTTATGAACATAATGTGTTTAATTTTGACTCTCCATTTGACCACGTGGACATGAAAGCAGGGGTTGTTTCTGTCAGCACAACTACCAGAGTGAATGAACAATGTCAGAAAAGTTTTATTGAACAAAAAAAACAATTGTCTGTCTGTGTGTGTGTATGTGTTAACATATTGGAAGAGTAAAAATTGATTTGACTTTATAAATCTGTAACACAAAACTAGGACTTGTGGTGGATATATCAAGAAGACATGTTCTGGTCATCACAGAATCTTTCATAACAGCATCTTTCCAGCAATGGCTTAAGTTTATGTTGATATGTGATGAACTCCCTGTCATATGAACACAAGCCGAGACCACAGGAACAGCTCTCAGGGAGAGTATGCAACAGACCCTTCTTCTAAGTAGAAAGATTAAGTGAACTCTAAATTGTGTTCTAACACTCTGGACTTAATCCTAGTAAAGTAGTCAAATAGTAATTAGTACAATGAAAAAAAATGATTAATGTACAGAGAGTGACTGGTGTTTTGATGAGATGACATTAGATGAACTGGCAAACATGAAAACATTTTATATTTTAGTATCAATTTTTTATAGAAACAAAGTCAGGAAATATTTAGTGCTGGCACTTCAAAAGTTAACATTATCTCTGAGAACATTGGTTCTGCGTATTTTGTGGATGCCAAAGAGGGAAGACACACTTTCTGATTATAGAAATCACAACCATGTGGGAAAGCCCACTATCTTGTTAGTAAATAGTTAAATAGTTTTTAAAAAGAGAGAGGCAGAGAGAGAGAGAGCAAGATGTCAATAGCAAATGAGAAGTTAGAGAGTAAATATTGTAGGATATGTTGAAAGGGAAAAAATAATGTGGTTAGGGCTGATTGGGGAAGATGTTGAAATTAAGAGGGCTCTAAAAACACATAATTTTATAGTAAAATCACCAGAAAACCAAATGTTTGGTTTATGGATAGCATGATAATAGAATGCCTGTTAAGGGCCAACATACTTGATCTGTTAAAATTTCCAACATGCTTCTGCATGTAAAATATATCATTGCAAGCTCAGGGCCCATTAATATGTGCAAATGTTCGTGTAGCAGATGGCAACTCACTGTATAAACATTATCAATGCAGATATTAGCAGCTGAAACGCTACCTATTTCATGAACCTACTTTGTAACATGGACCCCAAGGATTGCTTAATTGTGAAGGTTTGTGATGTACGAGTCTCATCTCTCTATTTCTTTCTCTCTCGCTCTTTGTCCAAAGAAAAGAACCCTCAACGCATTCACATATAATGTGTATGCGTGTGTCACAACCATTTATCCATTTTCTCTCAAATGTGAATACACATATTGCAATTGTATACTCTTTAAGGAAAAAGTTGCTGATATTAGAGGAAAACGTACATTTGCATTCATTCATTATTTGCTTGTTTGTTTAAAAATTATTGATAAGCCACTGTGTACCAGGTACTGAGTTAAAAAAAAAAAAAGGAGAGCAAGCATTTCATACAAGTGCAAATACCAAAGATCCCATATCAGAGCCAGACAGATATTAGGAGGGAAGAACAGAGCATTCCTACTTAAAGAGTCCTCAAAAAGTATATACCAGAATGAAAATATTGGCCTTTTCTGAAAGGCTACTTTTATGAAGAAAATGAGCACCAACATTTATTAATGGATATAATGAGTTGTTTTCATTCTGAAATGCTAGAAGATACTTTCCAAGTCTCTGCCAGGAAAAGAATTCCCATCTTCAAAGCACTTAGAGTTTTGAAACATAATCACATAAAAAATTGTTTAATATAAGAATAAAAAAGAAATATCTCTAAAGAAAAACAACTTTGGTTTTTATTATTTGGTAAGTATTCTTGGAATAACTTTGAATATTAATTCAAAGACATTGATTTTAGCTGTTTCAGGTATACATTTTCAGCTTCTAGTTACAGTATTCTGATTTTTCAATTTACTCTTGAATTTTATATTTAAGATTTCATCTATGCACATACATCAATAATAGAGCTTCTAAAATAAAAATGACAGATTTTGCCAATCTGGCAAAATACAGAAAAACATGGATAATTTAAATTTAAGAATACCAAAATACTATAATATAATTGCTGTAAGCACACAGCAATTAATTGTCAGTCTTCAATTTGTGGGAATATCAACTTTTCATGAATAAATTAGTAGAGATAGTTTTCTGTAGCTGACTGCAGAGGTGTGAGCACAACCCTTCTCTCTGATCATCAGAAATGTTCTCCTAAAAGTTCATGTTACAAGTTCACAGTAGAGTAAAATTCAACCTCCTGTCCCACACAAATGGCACAAGTGGGGACCAACTCTGCCTGACAGTTCACACCTTATGCTAATTCCATTTAAAGCTATCGGGAAATGAGATCAACCAGATGTTGATCTGATGATGCTACCGCTCATCTGCCAGTGCAGAAGGATTTATGAAATGCTACAAGACAGAAGCCTTTTCATACACCAGCAGCATTCTGAGTGTCACACGGCCTCTTGGATGAAGACATCAAACAGCTGCAAACAGAAACAGCGTTTGGGCTCTACCTCCATACACCAAGCAAAATGGAAATTTGAGGCAATTACCAGGAGATGTTTTTAAAATTGTCAACAATATTCACACCATTTGGTCAAATCCTTTAAAGAACATTAATTATGCAAAACTTTTCCCTCTGGCAACTGCATTTTACATTGACTATGCAGAAGAAGATACTAAATTTTGTACTAATTCCTACTTACATATTTTGAAATATAAGGGTAAAAACCCAAAAGCTTTTTATTATTCTTATGTAGTGATTTTTAAAGAATCAAGGAACATGGTAAAATAAGATGTAATGCCTAATAAAAGTATAGTTTATAAAATAATATTTCTAATTTTTAAAAACTGTTATTGTCATTTCCTTACTGCATAATTTTAGCAAGATTAATTTCACCTAGTGTAAACAGATTCCACAGTAGTTGGTTGTCAGGCTTAGAACATAGTTTGTGATAACAACTGTGATTATTTTGGATCATTTTAATTTAAAAAATGGTGTTATGTTTGTGATAATTTTTTCTATTAATTATCTTTTTGATATTTATGAGGAATCAGGATTACCTTTCACTTTGAAGGCTTAACATCTTTTTTGTTATTATTCTTGCTTTTTATCAATGACTTTAAATCTCTTTGTAGGTTTTTCATATTTTAAGTTGGTTATTGGCAAGATTTATGAAAGGTTCATTTTACTTCCAAGAATATAATACAGAATTTTTTATGATTGAATTTTATTAGAATTAAATTATTTCTAAATGCATATTCATTATTATTTGAAAAATATCTGTTGACCAGTGTTTGACTCTCTAGAAAAAATATCTTCAACACCATATTTAAGAAATTATAAAATGATTTTTTTTTAAAAAAAAAGGACTCATGGTATAATCATTAGAAGAAAGTAAACATGTTATACAAACTTTCTAGGCTATGGAATAAAAGGAAGAATTTTCACCTAAATTTTAATTTGATTTGTATTTTATAAAGGTGTTTAAAATGGTCTCATTCTTTTCTGACACTTTTCCTGTGGGCCACCAGATGTCAGACTTTCTCTACAGATTTTAATTTCTTTATCACACTAAACAGTTATCTTTTTATTAGTAAATGCTCACTACTTGGAAATCATTTCTTGTTTTTTCAGTTCCAGCACTGCACCCAACTTAAAACCTTGTCTTTGACTATGAATTTGAAGGGACTTATTTTAGCTGTTTCAGGCATACATTTTACAGCTTTTAGTTACAGTATTCTGAGGATTCACTCCTCAGTTTTGTGTTTGGTCTCTTTACTTTTATACATGCATATAAGGGATAGCTCTTCCCCTGTAAACAAAAGTGACAAAATTTGCCAAACAACCTGTACATATCTTAAACAAAATATTGAAAAACATGGACAGTTTAAAGAATATCAAAATATAGGTTTTTCTTATTCTAGCAAAATAAAAACAGCTTTTATTTTGTACATAAAATCTACTATATAGGCATTATTTCCTCACAAATATCTCCTAACATTCACCATAAAATTCTTAATTTTCTTACTTGATAAATAAGCATAATTAATTTAGTATATTTAATATAATATTAACTGGGCAGAGTAAACATCAGAGTATGGTGCTTTCTTGTTATTTTGTATACAGTATCATCCAAATGCATGAATGCTATTAAAATATAAACTTGTTCTTTCATGAAGTTACTTATAAGATATTATGAATATTGAACTTAGTGTGACTTTGTTCCATGTTTTTAAAAAAGTCACAATTTTTATTTCTGCATATGACTCCTGAAATGCATTAATAAAAGTACAGTACAATAGACAATATGCAACAATTGAAGAATTTTAATGTCCTAGTCTTTATGTGTATTATAAAGTTTAATATTTAACATGTAGTTAATACTTCATCCTATGCGATACAGAACCTAAATAATTTCAAGAAATATGTAATTAGAACAGGATAAGCCAGTAAAGAACATATTCTGTTTGAATCACTCAAAATGCTTTAAAAACACTTATGATAAGCATCAAAGTATGTTAACAAATTGGTAAGGACACTATCATTTATGTTTCTGGCTTGCTATTTACAACAGTAAATTGTAAAGTTACTTAAACAACTAGTTACAATGAATTAAAAAGAGACAGTTATCCTAAAGGAAAGAAAGGGAATGTAAAGAGAAAAGGGAGAGATTATTGGAATGTGTGTCCAGGGAGCTAGCTTATTTAACCTGAACCTCCCTGCCTTTTACGATCTACCTGCATGTTGGCCGTGTATGAAAACTAACACAATTGACAATTGACATTGCTCTCTGTCTTCGTTCCTATTAAAACTTTACATTCCACTGGTCCTCCCAGCTGAAAAATATCAAATTCTCAGAATTGCTAAGACTGACAGTGAGTAGTTCTGGTTTGTTTTGTGGAAATCCTTTGGTTGCTGTTGATTTTAAAGAGTTTTATTAATGAGAAAAGTCAGTGACAAATTCTATTTATTAAAATAGAAATGTAAAGAACTTTTAGTTCTTTGTTATTTTTCAGTGTTAATATAGTTATTCCTCACTCAAGTTATTCTATGTGCTTTTGGAATGTTCCTCTTTTTAACACCAACTGGACATTTTTGTCACTGACTTTTCCCTTTAATGCTGTTAGATAACCTTTTTTCTTTTTTTTTTAAAGAAGCTTTCTTCAACCTGACCTCTTTTAATGAACATGAACATATATCGTAGAAAGTGAATAAAACTTTGCTTTCATTTAATAGTAGGTACTTCATCCTCATTATTGAGACCATACTGAAATCTTGAATACTTGTCAAAGACTCATTTTCTATTCCTTGGTTTGGCATTCCAAGATTTAGATAGGTGCCCAGCTCACAATAATTGATTCATTCCATACTTAAAACCCTCCGCTCTCATTACAATTATAGGAAGGCATTTTAACTGTTGCAAGTTAGACTTACATTAAAAAGAAGAAAGAGACACCCTCTACCCCCTTTGGATTTCTGCAACATGTGAATTAGGTCATATCATGTATCAAAACAGAATACTGTTACTGACCTTTCTAGACTCAAAATGTTGCCTTGGAAATACAAAATAATGAATTGTATTTCATTTAGAGCAATATTTGCATGGTTAAGAATGAAAATACTATCAACTCTATTATCTTCATGTACCAATTTTTCCATCAACATTTTTATAGCATTAGGGTGACCAAAACAATTTTGAACTTATAAAATTCTAGCATTTAAGCCAGTTTCTACAAAGAAGCTATCACTTCTAAGAATCAAAAATAGAGAATGTAGCTTATAAATGTATTTGCCAAGTGTTATAGACATGCTGGCCTGTCTTTCCAGGCACATGTCCTGTGGTATGAGGAATTATTTCATACACTACTCTGTAAAAACAAATGAAAAAAGCACATCTTTAAAACCAACTGATCAAATTATTTAATGCATCAGAACACTTTCCATTTTTGGAGGCTTAGCTAAAATGCAATAGTTCCTAAAGCACGTGTGGAGAGAGTTCCTTAACATTCTAACATTTTGAACATTTAGGAAGATAGAGAATTGGTGAAGTACTGGTTACGAAGGGCAAGCCAAAGCAGCATTTTTATTTCATAAATCATTTAAAGGCTATCTTTTAAAAAGGGAGGCTGGACATCTCTTCTGGTTATGTAATTTGCATTGAACTTTCATTATTGTTGCAAAGATTTAGAAACAGTAATTATAGCTTAAGAAACTTAGAATTTTATCCCCAACAGAAAACATGCTTTATAAAGGAAAAAGAATGTTTTCACAAGAAGCATTTTTAAGCAGTTATGAAGAGCAACATGAAATAAATGCAGCAAAAAATTAGGGGAACATATTAACATTCCTTGCTTAAGAAACATACTCATTAAACTGATAATGTCATTCCTGTAACTAACCACCTCTTTCTTCTCTATGGGAGGACATTTCTCTGGAGGGAAAAAGAAACTTTGAGCTTTCCTGTCAACTGTGAATGTTCTTGATTTGGCTGATGGGAGTCTTGATCTCCCAATCCTAATATCTCCAAGTGCAGGGAAATTTAATTCATTAACTTTTCCAAATGCTTTTAAAAGTTTCTTTTCATCAGGGATCATTTTGACCTTCGTTATCCATACCACTCTAGAGATCAGAAATACAAATGACAATAACTGATACCCATTAGCCAGTAGCTCAGAAGCCCATTCTGTATGACTACACATTCAAAGGCAAATTACCTTTGTACAAAAATATCCATATTTTAAATGAACTGTTAGGTACATGATACTATGATTGCAAGTATTCTAAGGTCAGTATGATGCCATTTTAAATGTTTTGATTCTAAAAATGAAACATATAATATTTTCTAAAGTGTGTTCACAGCAAAATGTATTTTAAAAATATTCTCAGAGAATTTCTCTTCTCTCATTTGTGTGCTTAAATCAAATATTAGAAGCAAAGCAAAGCCCCAATAAATGACCCATTTTCAGAACAAAAGGTAATTGATTTTCTTCAAGTTACTTCAAAATTATGGAGAAAATACCTCTTTTCAAAAATTGAACAACAATGAATTTAATTTATATGCATTCTCTTTTTACTGAATGATCCCTCAATAATTAGAATATTATTATAGGATATATTCTAAGTAATCTCAAGAATAGTGATAAATACATTTATCAAGAATTTTTAGTCATTAACCAAAATTATTTTAAATGTTTATTTCATTTATGATATATAAATATTCATTTGTTATAATCATTTTGTAAGGCATTAAAATATATACTATTCATAAAAGCAAAAGGTGATTTTTGTGGTTTAACTTAGAATACACTAGTTTTTAGAAAACAGTAAGCAAATTCAAGATTTTTAAAGATTAAAACAAATGAAAGTTAATTTTCAATGTTATCTATGCTTGTGGATGATGGAATGAATTCTCTACACTGTGAATTTAGATGTTTTTAGTTTCGCAAAGCTGTGCTATACCTTCCAAAGGAGAGGAATACATCACTTGAATTTTTTTAAACTTTAAAGCAAAAACATCAATATAAATCATTATAGTTACTTCTTTTAGCCAATTGTGGTTTCATTAAAGAGAGAGAAATTAGTAAATCTCAATGCCATAAGTTTTGAAAATTAAGAAGTTAGAATTGACCATAAAATCAATTTTGAATGACAATATTAGTGAGAATAACTAAAATCTATCACAGACTTTAAAACTGAATCTACAGGAGGTGATGCTATGATGAAATACTTTTTCTTAAAGATCACCTAACTTGTTCTTAGCTTTGCCTGCTTTTCTTGACTTCTAGAGTTTAGATTCATATACTCTGCTACTTTATACATTTTACCAAAATTATAAATATTGTACTTAAACACATATATTAACCATAGCAAGAGACATTTCAAGCTGTGCTAATATTTAAAATGTCCTCAGGAAAAAATAGAATTTTTTGAAAAATAACTCTTGAAAGATTTGCATTGCTATTGCAATGAATTAAATGATGTATTCATTACATGTGTTTATTGTCAGTATTTTCTTGAAACAGAAGGCATCTATAGGCATGGACTTTTGTTATTCTTGTAGAAAAGATCTCTCTCTTCCCTGGATAACTAAGATACTGAAATTACTCTCCTTTCACTTCTGTAATTGCAATCATTAATAAACATTTGTGGTAGTGCCAAGCTGCTTTACAAATGCTGGAGTAGCTTCTCAATTCCCACTTCATTTCCTCTTTCCATTTGCTTACACTTCCTCCTTGTCCCTTGTTTATTTTCTTGATCGGACCTTCCCACACCTGTCCAAAGAACCACAGTGGTTACGATTACAGCACTGAGGACAGAAACACTTTTTGTTGCCAGTTTGCAAAAATATTAATCTGCTTTGCCTGTTTTTTTCTTGCCACTCGCTGTTTTCCTGTCCTTGTCACATTTGCTCCTTTTTAAAAGGCACTTACCTAATTTCTGTCTCAGTTAACTGTTACCTTTGCCACCTTCCACTTCCATCAAACACTCAACTCCTCTTCTTGAAGGAATACTTACAAATCTCATTCTGTGGATGGATACATTAACTCTTTTCAATAGTGGGCTTCTTCTCAAAGTTGGCTCTGTGATTGGATGTCCTAAAAATCTCATTGCCTTGAGATTGTCTTGGTAATCAGAGCATCTAAGGGAAGTGCCTTCTTCTATCTTTTTCTCTCTCCATTATAATGCCGGATAAGGTGGGACTGATTATTTTTGGTAACTTTAGGTCTAAATGATGTTTCATTTAAATGCTTATCTCCTGAACTAAATTTTAAAGAAAAATAACTTGCAGATAGTAAACCCTAAAGACGTTTTAAATTTTTTTTCTCATTTGCATAGCAAGATTTAATTTCCATCCCTTAAATATGACGAATTGCTGAGATTTTCTCCAGTTAATGCTTTTAACAGCTCCCAATAAACTTCATTAATCAGGCAAACTCGAGGCCCAATGTGTAGCCTGGAAGCAGCTAATTTGCTTGATGAGACCCCGACTTTAGTGAATAAACAGGTGTATAATCTGAGGGCTTTATGGCCTTAATTACAGTCTAATCAGTTCAGCGGTTGGCGGGCAAAAGAGAAAGGAAAGAAGGATGGGAGGGGGCCGTGGGGGTGTTTCAAAGCCACCTTTCCTAAAATAGGAGACATTCCCTGTTCCTGATACTTCAGTTACTATTTCGATCTATCTTCCGACCACGTTCTCTTTTCTCGTTCTCTCACTTTAGTCTTCTCCTTGGCCTTCCTTTTTCTTTAACCTCTGTGAGCCAGCTGCTGCTTTTTGCGGGGCTCTTGGCGTTTGCCCCGCGATCACCGGATCTGGAGCTGCGCACCTCTGCGGATACTAGTTTCTTTTCCTGGGCGTTGGGGTCACTTTGCTCCCCCTCTCCACGGCTTCTCCCTCTTCTCTCTGTTCCTTTCCCGCTCTCTGTTCTCCCCCGCCAGGACCCCCGCCGTGCCTCCCGCCTCCCGCCCTGCTCTCCAACGCACATACTCCCTGTCACCCGTGGGCCGCCTGACAAATCACTTCAAGGACAGCCGAACTTTGAAGGACAAGACAAAGCTTCAGCATATGGTCCAATCCCCAGATGTTTATCTTTCTTCCTCTTCCATCTCCCACCCGCTCGTGGCTTCCTGCACTGCGCGGCCCGCGCGGCTCCCCGCGCCCCCCACCTCCAAGTTCAACACCGAGGGAGAAGTAGCGCAATTTTCCTTTTCGCCTTTTGTTTCTCGGGCCTCCCTTTCTAGCCGATTAGTAATGGCAATGGCGGGGGGCGGGGGGGAGGGCAGGGGAAGGAGCGGAGTCAGGCGAGATTTCTTTGAACCTAGTGATTTATGTTGAACTCTACAATTAAAGGAAGTCTCCCGGTCGGTTAACACGACGTGGGGTGCGGAGGAGGGACGCGGAGCAGCCGCGTGCAGCGCGGGGAGAGGACGCTGCGAGACAGTAGCGGCCCCTGACCAAGGCTCCTGTCTCAAGACGCTGTTGCCTTCCTTGTCCCCGCTGGGGTGCGAGCTGGGGACCGCTCCCGGAGCCCCTCCAAAGAAAGGCGCGCAGCAGATCGGTGGCCTGGTGACACCCCCACCCTCTCACTCCGGGGCGCGCTGGCACTGCCAGGCCCCAGCCTCCAGGAAGCCTCCCCCCAGCTCCGAAGAACAACTGCCGCAGTTAAACTGCAAGGAGTGATGGAGGAGATACCCAAGTTTGGGTAGCGAGGGAGGGGTCCCCCGCGCCGCGCTCTGGGTCCGCGGGGCTTGGCACCCGGGACAGTGCCCGTCAGGGTGGGGAATCACGCAACGATCCTCCGCCCGGCCCGGCCAGGGAGTTCCCACCAGCTAGGGGACCCTCCTGCATTTCTCCTCTATTTTGTATCAGTCAGACCTCCCACCCCGTTTCCTCGGTTCTAATAACGCTTTGGTGTACAGTCACACTCATCTGGCCACAAGGAATTGTGTTTCACTGAGCCAAACTGCCCGCAGTTTACTTCTACCCTCTCCACCTGCATCCCCTTAGCGGAGATGGATCCGTGAGCGTCCAGAGAAAGTCAGCGCCCTCCCCCTTCTTAATCAGCGGCCTCCATCTACACAGAACCACGCAACTTTACTGGAGATCCGTCAAGAAAAGCGTGGAGAGAGGGAGGAAGAGATTCTCGGTGCAAACAATGAGATAAACCGGACGTGCATGCTTGCATGTGCACCCCCAACGCAATCCGATTGTCCTAGGTCAAGCTAGCACCTAGATGCTGCGCTCATTTCACTTCCCCGTAATTGTATTTGCCTATGTGGAAGGAAGGTGGACGGCAGTGCTGCATAGGAAAAGGACACCCTTTTCTCTTGCATAAAAACACTTTAGAAGTCTGAGCATGTGGCTATGTCCCGTTATGTAGAGCAAATGATTCAGACAAAAATGAAAATTCTAACCCAAGAAACTGAGTTTACATATTCAGTATTGTTTTTATTGTTTCTGCCCCCCCCCGCCCCCGCCCTTGGTGGGAAGTTTTCAATTACTGAGTGGTGAATGTTTCACTTTAAAAAAAAAATCCTACTTTCACACTCACCTTTAACAGGTAATATTATTTTAACAAAAGTATTTAGTTATCTTAGAAACGAAAATTCGAATTGCATGAACAACATACACAATAAAATCCAAGGTCATTATTTTATTCTTTGCTTGTATAGAACACATATGGCTCTATACAGAAGGACCAACTACCTAAAACACTACCTGAAAATAGACGTTGGAATATATTTTTACCATGTGTATTTTCAGGAAATGGCCGAACTAGCAGAAAATTATTAAATACACAATTTCTTAATTAACATTAAAGATTATGACATTAAACCATTTAAATAATTAGATTATGGTATTAAAACAGAGTTTTCCAAAAAACGAGAACTTAAAAAATATTTTTTCTCTACTATTCTAAACTAAATTAGATTATAAAGTCTTTTTTGGACAATAGGTGAGCCTAAACCTTTTGTTCTTGTTCCTTTATGTGATCGTAAAGGAACAAATGTCTGTATTGCAACTGGGTGAGTGAGACATCTCCCAAAGCATGGCCACACTTGCCATCCTCTACTTATCTTACCTAAATTACAGCTTAATAATATTGTGTCTTGCTGCACTGGTGCTCTCCCACACCTGAGTGAACTGGGGCATCTTACAGCCTAAATTCTCCTTTGCATTGTGTCTTGATAATCAGAATGCATTATTATTTCTTTTTCAAAATACAATGGGAATCCTCCCTCCCCCCCACCCCCAAGTTCTGAAAATTCTCAAACCAGCCCTGGAGAAATACAAATGCACAAAGCGACAGGCGAAGCAGGCCCTGTGTTCAGCACTCAATCATTTCCTGTCACAGGTGCAGCCACTATGCATTATCCTGCCATGATTGATAGAGTGGGTTTGTGCAGACTGGGGGAGCTGGGGAGGCTCAGATGGGGTCCTGTCATTTGGGCTCCATTTCATACTACCTGTAGGGAAAAGGAAATTCTTTGCAGGGATTGGTTGTTTCATGAGTTTTAAATTTTACTTCCTCATATATAAAAGAAAGGTCATATTTCCTAAAAGTTAAGTATAGCTCTAAGGTTTATCTTATAGTAAACTTTCATGCTGGGTAAAAGCAAAACAAAACAGCAAATCCTAATGCAATAGACTTCATTTCATTTAGAATTGATGTGTGATAGCAGTACACGCGCAACCTAATTTCTTATAATTATATGAAATAGAATCTTAATCTTTACGCAGGAAAAAAATGTTTGCTTTATACCCCCACCTAGCTTAAGGGTACGACCACCTAATATTGAACTTGATATCTATATAAGAAGGCTAACAGCATTCTTACATCATTGTGAGCCACTTTACTAGACAACAAATTATGATACTATTTGCCATTCAAGATACACTAAACAGAGAGAGTGTAAGATAAAACATAGCAGAAATCTTTATCATCTTAGATTGTGGCTACACTTCATTTTAGCTGGGGACCAGATTTTTGAGTTTGCTTTTGCTGTGATCAGTCAAGATCTTAACTAATTAATGTAAGATCAAAGTTGACAACCATCTCACCAGTGTTATGTAAAACTGTAAAATCCTCTAGGTCCTTCATTTCTTTTTGAAATGGCTAAAGGCAAAATGATTTGCATAAGGAGGTCTCAAATTTTAAAATGTAAAACTTCTTTCATTGGGATTATTAAGTAGCTTTCCATGATGTCCACAGATGTTCAAGCAGCCCCTGCAAAGCTTTAATATTTTTCCTTGTGGTTTTTATATGCAGCCTCATAGATTGATTAAAATGATAGAATTGTAGAATGAAATGGCTTTTAAAATGTTCCAAGTTTTTGACACCAGAGTATTCTTTCATATCAAGATAGCTCCAACAAATAAGATTAAATTTCTCTGGAAAATTATGCCAACTAAATTAGGCTCCCAAACATCAATTTATGTTTTGTCTATTTTTAATCTGACAAATTATAACCAAATAAAAGGACTGTTAAACATTGTAGCTGATAAGTGCCTTTCTTGAAAAACAGACCTCCATTCCTAAAGCATTTGTGTTTTTATATTTTTCCTGTGATAGGAGCATTCTGATAAGCACAACAGTTTAAATTCTGATTGTTCAAATCATCAATCATTTAGGGTAAAGTTTCATATAAGAAGCATTTATTAAGATATAGAAAAGATATATTAATGGTAATTTATATTGCAATATTTTCTTTTTTACAAAAATTAGAATGAAAAGGGACATAAAATCCTAAATGTTTCTGAGTAAGATTTCAATGTCTGGAAAATTAATGGACATTGCTGAGTAAATGTCTGAATTACTACATTTGTCAGTGTATCACGCATAAATCCAAACAAGGCCTAGGGGAATGATTCACATGGTAGAGCACAGGTTTGAGGTTCAGAGTTCAAACTCTGGTACTGCCAAAACAAATAAATAAATAAATACAGGCAATATTCATAATTATCTTTTAAAAAAGTTTTGTGCTTTAGTTTCATTTGGAGCAATTTTTTTAAAGTAGTACTTATAATATTTTGAGGGCTTTTAATTATTTTAGCTGCCAGGAATGTACATTTTAAGGTATAAATATAGAAAGACGACATTAAAATTCACAGGACTTCATTGTAGTCAGCGTTCGCTGTACTAGATTCATAGTTAGTTCTGTCTATTTTGTTTTATGTTAATCAAGCAGGAACAGTAGCTATAAAGTGTGCACGATACAGAATGTCCCTTCAGCATGTCATTTATTATTATAAGATGAAAAATGTCCTCTACCTCTATAGTAACACCACTGCATTAAGGTTCTTATTCAAGAATAACTTTTACATGTACGAAGAGGAAAAAAACCTTGCAGTTTTCTTGAATACCAGTGAGTTTGAAGTTTATATTGAATTACACGTATGAGTCATAAATGAAAGGGGTACGGATTGAAAGATGATTGTAGGTAAATGAAGCAGAAACTTTGTGGGAGGGTAAAGAAACTTTGGCATCAGGTGTGAGTATATGCCTGTCCTTTTTACTCTGGATATCTCCAATCTAATTTAAATATAATAGGTTAAGTTGACCAAGAGGCTAAATAAGAAATCTTACAGGGGCAACTTATTGTCGTGAGTGCAGGTAAGTGTATTATGCTGAAAGCAAAGCAGAGCCAAAGAAGCTGCTGATGTAGACACTATGTACGTTTGTCAAAATCCACATGCTGTGTCAGGAGACATAATTTCTGGTCTTCGCAACTACTTGCTGTGAGAGCACCTCAATGAAGAAAAGTAGATAGGGTTACTTTTATTTATTTATTTATTTTTACCTTTAAGAAAATATCTTTTGTCAGAAGAAATATCATTTCACGTTTTTAATGCTAAGTACACCACATATTCAGAAAATTAGAAATTGTGTTCATAAAGTCTATCGAAATCCTCAGAATATTAAGGAAATACATGCAGATATTCATTATTAAACATTTCATGTTTAAAGCAGGAATGAATGGAGAAATTACCTTTCTAGGAAGCTGCAAATATCAGGAGGGTTTTTTGTTTGTTTTTCATTGTATTTTTTTTTATTGTTGTGCTGAGCGTGGGTACATTGTAGCATTTACAAAGGTTCTTACAATTAGGGTTACTTTTAAATAATAGGTGGTATTGTTCAGCAAATAAAACTATCTCTGTCTTCCACACACATGTGCAAGCACACATGAGCTCACATACTTGGCGCTGTTTAAAGAGTGCTATAAGAAAACACAAGAAGATGAAAGCTAAAGATATTTTTGGTTAGCTTGAATAATGTCACCTCACTTTTTGTTTCAATTTTTTTTTTTTGAGGGCTTCCAACAATGGTTGTAAGTTTCAACCTTTTAGTTGAAAACTAGGGCAATACCTTTACAAATGTGTCTCCAAATGATTTGAGTAAATCAATGAGACAGCTACCTAAGACATGATACCAAAATTGAGTTCTTTAGTGGAAAACTACAATCCTTACCTGTTTATATCCCTTTTTCCCTGGAGCAGATCTTAGTGCAGTTATGTTTTTGGTTAGTGTCTTCCAGCTTCTGATTCTTCATGGCTTATAAAGCCAGCATCGTTCTCTCACCTTCTCAGAAAAGTATGTGCTCTTTTGTTTGCTAACAAAACTTTTTGAAACAGGCTAGCATAGTGACTTATTAGGACTATGACTAATAATATACCTAAGAATATTTCCCAAGTGGTAGCAATATAGTTAATAAAATTAAGAATAATACAAAGAAGACAGGACTCTAGTATCTATCTGAGAAAGAGACAAATGACATGGAGCCAAACAGAACATAGGTGCCAATTCAAGCAATAGATGAATTCAGAACATTAGTGTTATTTTTTCTTTTTAACTAAAGAGTAGTTAGAAAAATTACTAGAGCTACCATTCTATGTCACAAATTTGATAAAAGGTATTTAGGGAGAAACTTGATTTTTCAGTTATCCAGTTGCAACTTGTTTCAATAGTAAGGTGGTTTGGCAGAAAAACTGAAAGAAAGTGAACTTGCTACTCTGAACCTGGGATCAGATATTTTGGGAGCAGGGCAGGATTCTGTATTTTAAAAGCTCCCAGTTGCTTCTTATGCCCAATAAAGATTGTGAAGCACTGTCTTCAAGTGTGGCAAAAGATTTTTCTCAGAAGTGTATTTTTCTGAAATAGTAGGTTACTTTAAAAAGATAGTCCTTATACAAAAAAATTAAAAATGAAGCAATATGAAGTCTTAGAAATTAAGAACCTGTCCAAATTAAGCTCATAAACTCTATATTTTGTTTAAGTTGAAGCCTTTAGAGTTGAAATAACTGCATAAAGCACAAATGTGTTCCATGGTTACATTTTTATGCAGTAGTGGTTTGGCTGTATTTTTATTGATTGTATATGTTGTTCTAACAAGTTCTGGTGTACCAGTCATACTTTTGAATATGTCACTAGTCTGTTTTTCTTGTGTATATCATTTCCCACTCTGCATTACGAAAGAAGTAAGAAAGCAACAAAACCCTGGAGAAATCAGTTCAGGTAGAGGTTGCTGTTTGATAAACATGACACTTGACTTTTTGAAAACATCTTATTGGATCAGTCAGGACTGGGATAAGCATAAGAGAACAAGCAATGTATTACAGACTTGGTCAACAGATGTTGGTGGATGAATTAATAGGAGTAAGTAGAGGTCTGAGTAGAGACCTTTTGATCACTTCTTTTGTCTGTAAAATCTCCCTCTTGATACAAGAGACACAGTGACTTCTGTACTGAACTCCTTTCTCTACCAGTGGAGCTACCAAGTCACAAAGCACAGGGGCACTAGTGCCTGAAGAGAGGTTGACTTTGTCATTGAAGAATGGGACATGAATGTGTAATGAGCTCTTACTCGATAATCTATGCAGTGGGTGGGGTCAAGGGGAAAAACAGACTCTGTGGCATCCTCAAGAAGCTTTCAGTTCTGTTACAGACAGAATGGCTCCCTTTCCAAAAAATTTTGGCCTTGGAAAGCCCAAATATTTAGTGTGTATTTATTATAAATGCAAATTGAGTTCAGAGGAGATGGTGGTCTCTATATTACAAGTAACAGAAACTGGCTGAAACTCGAAGAGAATATTCAGCTTACACAACAGAGTGCTCTTTGGGCAGGCATGGAAAAAGACCTCATTGTGTATGTCAGTGATGCGCCAAACATCCCATTTCTCTCCTTCTCTACCTTACCTACAGCAGTGCCAGCTTCACCCCAAGCCTCCCTTGGGGTTCCAAGATGTTTCCCAACAGCACCTACACCTCCAGGTTTGTGCAGCAGGAAAGAGAGCATAGCCCTAATGAATGTCCTATACCTATTCCTGAACCAAACGTACCATCAAGGTGGTTCAGAGCACGAGTTTAGCCCAGGTCTCACGTCTCACTTTGACAGCTGAAGATGGAGTTAGAATCTCTCAAGCCACAAGTCTGTCAAACAGATCTTGGGACTGTTAAGAAGGAGGGGATGGAGGACCAGTACGCAAACCTCAGGCTTCTGATAAAGTGGTGTTAGAAGCTGGAATAATAAAGGAGCATCTCTTGTAAGAGGCAGAACAAGGCTGGCTCCAGAAAGGCTCACAAATGGAGAGAAAGAGAATATTCCATGCAGCGAATGGAAAAGGGAAACAAGCACACAGTCAAGAATTAGCATGAGTTGTGGGCACAGTGAAGCAGTCCTAACTAGACCCCAAAAGTCATGCTGGAAAGTGCCAGAATAGTTTGGTGTTCAGGGCTGTATTTTGCAGGGTAGGTAAGTTTAGATTTCATGGAGTAGGCAATAGGGTTTTACAGCCTGATTGAATAAAGGAATCACACAGTAACAGTCCTTACACAGAAACAACAATTTTGTGGTTTCTCAAACCAATTGCATTGTGTCTTCATTTATTTCATTTTTGCTTTCTTTTGTTTTTTTCTTTCAGCAAAGGTTATGTGTGAGGTACTGGATTACAAAGACAAAAGGCACAGATCCTGTTCTTTTTCCTAGCTGAGTAACATAGTTACAGGAAACAGACCTTGTTATGCAAACTCTGCCAAATGGGCCTTACTCCATTAATTCAATTATTCAAAATAGAAAACTATGATAAAGTATGACTTTCTGTCCTGGTAGAAAATAGTTACATTCTCTGAATCTTCAGGTCCTTCTGTTGGGATTAAAGGCCTTGCTTGGTCTTTCCGTTGGCCACAGTGCAATAAGCCCTAAAGAGCTGTGGGTGTCAGATGGAATTGAGAAGTCTAAGCTATGAAAGGGACTCAAGTTATTTGGGGGGTAAAAAAAAAAAAAATCATGAACAAATTCTTTAAGGAAATGCCCTCCAAAGGAAGGTTCGTGTGCGGGGCTCCAGAGAGCTCCCGCGTGCACGTCGGAGGGTCGCGGTGTCTCCCGGGGGCCCCGCAGCCTGGCTGCTCGGCTCTGCGGGGACCGGTGTCAGGTTGCTGCAGGTGTCGTGACGGCCGGTGAGTGATTGCACCATCAGCGTCCTACCGCGATCCATCAGGCGGCCCCAGCCGGTGAAGAATCACAGCCTCAGCAAGGTGCTGAGCCCAGCAACATATCATTAAACAAGGTTACCACCGGCAGATTTGTTCCCATGATCAATCTGGTCGATAACCCGTTCCACCTCACCGTACAATTTCTCCCACCCCCAACCTTCCAACATAAACAAGTATTACGGAAGCACTTGCAGAACAATGTAAAGCTTCCCAAGTTTTCACTTGTCCTGCGGTATTCTGCAAGCTTCTTTAAAACCCCTTATAAATCATGAAAAATAACCTTTACTACAGGATGTATCCTCGGGCAAGTGCTCTACACTAATTCCATATTTTATTACCTGATACTGACTGATTTTTTTTTATCTCCAATTGATTACTGAATAGCATTGGGACAATTTTCTTTTTTTTATTTCCCCTCAAGTCTGCATAGCTCACTAGTTTCTTCCCTTAGGAGGTCCCAAATGAGATAGAAGTAAAACACTTACTGCTTTTACTGCTCAACTTTAATTCTGGTGCTTTGCATTTAACTGTTCCTAGACCTTGGCAGGAGAGCGATTCAGTGGTATTGGAATCCTGCCTAACAGAAAGAACCTTGACTTTGTTACAGTGTAATTGAGGTTGGTAAATGTTATAACCATTACAATGGAAAGAGTTGAAAATGAATTTCATGAGGAAATTCAGGACTCTGCTGGTTGGTTTGAAACAGGGTATCCCAGTACTTACTGGAATAATAATAATAATAATAATAATAATAAACAGAACCAAAAGTGCCGGCATATACGAGTGCCTATTCCAGAAAGAATAAGAAGTATTTTCCAAATGCAACCCACCCTTTCTAAGCCTATCTGTTTCAGAAACTCTACATTATATCTCTGTATATTTTCAAAATAAAATCATTCTTTACATGGTGCACAAAATGTGAATCTGGCTCAAATGAGTATCTCCTTCATCTCAAAATTAAATTGATCTCAATGTACATTATATGCAGGTGTGGAAATATCACAATGAAACCTCTTTGAACAATTAATATATGCTAATAATAAAGAGTGAAATAATTAAATCTATCTAATCATCCTTATGCCTGAGTCACTTACAGTTATAAGTGCATATACATTTAATTTAAAATATATGTATATTATTAAACATGGCACACTGGTGATCAGACCTTTTCTGTGGTTATTATTATTATGTGGTGGTACTGGAGGTTTGATTGAGAGCCTAGAACTTGCTAGGCAGAAGGTAGAGACTTATAATCACCAATATGAGCTCAATTTCTTAAGTGACATCTCTAAAACCTTCATTAACACAAAAACTATTTTTGTTTTCACTCCTGCCCCTAGGAAGGGCCCCTTTGAGACTGTCCCAGGAAGAAAGAACAGATTTCATTTTCAAATCCTTCCGGAAAACGATTTCTAAAAAGTCCCTCATAAGTAACTGCATTGAGTAGGAAATCCACACAGAAATGAAGTTGTCTGATCTATTTTCCTTTATTCTTTTCTGTAAATCCATCTCCTTCGTTCCTCCTTTATCTTCTTAGTGGAGATGAATTGCAGCTGGGGAGTATCTTTGTGTAGAACACCCTGTATTCTTAAGTTAAGCATTCATGAATGGAAATTAATTCCTTGAAATGCTCATGGTACAAAGCATGCTACCTGCCTGATATGTCGGAGAACTCTTGTTAGGTCAAAATTTAGATTTTTAGAGAAAATAGAACTCATTGTTCATACTCCAAAAATACATCATTCTTCCTCCTTACCACTGTATATTCTATGTCTACTAATAGAATACACTATATATCATTTCTTTAAAAATGTGTATTCTTTAGTCTTTTTGTGAATAATCTTGGAGTAATCCTTGCCAGGGAAGCCAGATTTAAGAAGGATACCTAACTGATACTGATATCCAGTAGGAAATTGATTGCACAGTGGTGTGCCTTAATAGAACACATTGTTCTTTCAGAAGACGTGTGTTAGTCTGTTCTATTCTGGCTACTGTGAGCTCTAAATTCTCCTTAGGAATATCATTTCATATATCAGGGCTAATGGCATGATAAAAATGTTATAGATTGGGACATCTTAATTTACTTATAGAAGAAAAATAGGAAAGATTTGTAGTAGGCCCAGGCCATAACTTTAGTTCAACAAATACTTATTGTACACCATTGTGTGTAAGGCACTGTGTCTCAGTTTTCTCTTATAATAATTCCATAGTTTCAGATTACACTGCTATGTTCAGAAGATACTAAATCGGAGTCATGTAGTAGAGACTTAATTTGGTTAAAACCAAGATGACTTATGGTCTAGACACAATATTCATGGCAGCTTCGTAATGGGCTTAGGTGGCTTTTATACTACAATAATGCAAAAGATTGAAGGAAGCTATTGCTTCCATAATACACTATAATTTGACTTAGGCTCTGCTTAGATACAGTCATCAATAACTCAGTAAAAACAATTTCATATCTAAGCATCAGCTCTCACAACAAAAATGCCTGGAGTCTTCGAAAGGAAGGTGATGGGAATACAAAGCATTTCTTCCTGTTATCTATTATCTTTCTTTTGCTGTTGACTTAACTTATGACTTAAATTCAAATTTAAAAGGACATCAGTGTAAAATATATATGAAAATACATTAGTTATAGGTAGATTTAGTGAACATTTTCTATATTCCTTATGAAATTAATTTCAAGCATTAGTAAACAAGTACTATTAAGTGCCAGTGTTTCACTTTTAAGTCAGCACATTTTTTTTTTTTTTTCAGTGCTGGGGATTGAACTCAGGTCTCCTGTATTCTAGATAAGCACTTTACCACTGAGCTATACCCAGTCTGAATTTTTTCCTTTAATCACACTGGACTAGCAATATCTTTTCCTATTTAAGGAACATGAAAATCTTCCCCATTTGTGTATGTGTGTGTGTATTTTTTTTAAGTGTTTTCCTGGATCTATTTTGTAAACCTCAGTTCTGTGCCTCTCACAAATTAGATAATTTTCAAAAGCCCTCAAACTCCAATTTATGTAAGTTTTACTCTCATTGGGAATGTTATAGGTGAGTCAATCAAATACTTTAGAGCTTTTATCGTGATATTTACTATTCTACAATGAATTCTTAACTCACAAATCCTTGCTAGGAATTCCACTCACCTCCACTCACATGTCTTGGTTGGAATGCATTGTGATCCTGAAAGTCACTTAATAGCATCGAGTGTTTTAATCTGCTTCACATTTGTTGTTTTCTGGACATTCTCAGTGGACTCTTTATGGTCAGCAGAACACGGGTAAGCCTTCCGCAGGCTTTCTTACACGTGCTACATTAGCAAGATCTGGCATGCCATACAGCTAACATAAGATTCCATGCCAGTTACGATCTGTTTCAGATCATTCTCTTCTATCCTTCTGAGTTCCAATTTCTTCTCTATAATAACATCACACACATGTCCTTAGGTGCCACAAAAAGAAGCCCCTTTTCTTTTGAGAAAAGAGAAATGTAGCTAGCTAAGTAAGGATAAAGTTCTGGCTTAGGGAGTAGGAATTTAACAATAGTGTAGAATGAAAAAAAATTTTTTTAATTTCTTTCAGGGCTATACATGAGCTTTCTGAGACATGGTGTAGAGAACAGGATTGTGTAGGATTTTTTGGTTGATTTAGTAAAAATGTGAGCTTCATCATTCCTGAAGGATTTTGTTTTGGATTTCCCATTTGGGTTCTTTAAATTATAGCCAGGTGCCGCTGAGTCACATCTGTAACCCTGGCTACAGGGAGGCTGAGATAAAAAGGATCAAGGTTCGAGGTCAGCCCAGACAAAAAGTTTGCAACACTCCATCTCAATGGAAAAAAATCTGGGCATGGTGGCATGTGCCTGTCTTAAAATAAGAGAACAAAATAGAGAATGATGGTGAAGGCTGACCTGGATATAAAGCAAGACCATAACTCAAAAGCAACCAGAGCAAAAAAGGGCTGGAGATGTGGGTCAGGCAGTAGAGTGCCTGCCTAGAAAGTGTAAACCCCTGAGTCCAAAGCACCAATCCCACAAAATTGTATAGCTGTCATGGCTTAAATGTCTCCTATAGTTTCTACCTATGGAAACACAACCAAGGAAGTGGTCGGCACAATGAAGTTCTTAGCCCCTTCAGTAGTACCTGTTGGAGGATTCCCAACAGGTAACATGGCAGATTTAGAGTCCTTCAAATGGCACAATCTTAAAATGTCAAGATTTGTGGGGTCAGACATGCTGCCTCTTCTTCTGCTAGTGTCAGGCGGCTGTGTGGTGTTTTGTTATCATTTCTGGATAGAGCTGTATGCATCATTGCCAAACAAGACTAATTGAGAGCTTCCCTGTGTCCAATCAGCCATGATGCATTAAGATGGCTAAACATGAACAGCAGGAACCTGTAAGTTCAGGCTCTTGCAATTCATCTCACTAGAGTAGACAAGGTGCAGGAAGCCACATGTACTGAAGCACTAAATAGACTTGATTTTAGCATACTCTTCATGTTTTGTTTACTTGCTTGTTTTAGTCAACAAGCACACAGAGTCCTCTGCAGGTTCTGTAATGACTGGGGATTTGAAAATAAGACTCCAGAAGTGCCAAGTCTAAAGTAGTAACCTAAGAAGTAATGAGATAATTCCAGGATTACATGATAAGTACACCAATGTGGGTAGCACAGGGTGCTCTGAGAGCAGGTGTCAGGGAGGTGTACTTTGGTGGCCATATCAGAAGGGGCTCTGTGAAGGAGTTAAAAGAAGGAGACTGCAATGCAAAGAAGCCAGCAAAAGGAGTAGCACATGAAGTGGCATAGACATGGAAAAAGTCAGCTTCCTTTTCCAGCCTCGGAGGTGCAACCAGGCAAGTGTGGCTCAACCACTCATTGCCTGTGAAGGACAGGTGATGGGCAGGATCCAGCTTCTGCGGTGATGTGCTGGGAAGTCCAGATTTCACACTAGAAGAGTGTAAAGTAACTCATCGGTGGCCTTAGAAGGGAATTTTCCCTCTTCAATGAAGTCTCCAACTCAGGGCATCAATCAGTTTTTTAAAAAATATATTTATAATGATAACATAATTGTAATAGCACTAACCTCTCAGTTTCCATTTAAAGCAGACAGGATCTCAGCTTTGCAGAGTTTATTGCTGCTGTATCCAATAACAGAGAGATTGACCCATCATGTCTGAGAGTCATCAGAAGAAAGAGAAGTACAATTATTATAGAAAATTAAACTCTTTGTCTGTAGACACAAGTTTCAAAATGAAAATATAAGCACTATGCAAAAGATTAATTGAGGACATTCAAGGCCTGACCTCCTGATTACATTTCACTATCCTGGAAAATATTATTTTGTACCTATTTCTGTATCTGTTTGTGTGACAACTTAGAGAGATTAGACAAAATTTTTTCGAAGTGTAAGCTTCTTATTCTGATACTCACATTGAGCTTTATGGATACAAATGGATATATACTGTAAATATTTTTGCATTAGTTTTATTATTATGTTTGTAGGATTCACTCATGATTTGTGTGGAGCACTTTTCCCTTTTTCATTGGTGTACAATATTCCATTGTGAGATTAAATCATCTTTTATTTATTCATAATATTTTTGATGGGTATTTGAGGTTTTTTTTTTAAATCATGGGGCTATTAAGAATATTTGATGAACATACAGCTAAAAATAGAATTAGTCACTGGATCTATATGTTTAGCTTTAGTGAATACTGTCAAACACTTTTGCAAAGTGGTTATCCCAATTTATATTCTTGATAAAAATGTCTGAGGGTTACTCTATATTCTTATTAAACATTCAACACTTTAAAAAAAATTAATCATTCCGGAGACTATGAAGTGGTAACTCAGTGTGAGTTTAATTTGCATTTCTCTGGTGAATGATGTTGATCACTTTTTGATAGGCTTAGTGGCTATTGAATATTTAGCTTACTTAATACACTCTCTGAAATGGCTCATTTAAATCTTTTACCATCAGGTTGTCTGTGTTTTCTTAGTGATGCATAGGGCTCATTTATGTTCTTGACTTAAGTAGTATGTTGGACACCGTATGACATATGTCTTCTCTCATCCCATGGCTTTTTATCTACTTGCTCATTGTGTGTTGATAAATAAAAGTTCTTAAAAATCCATAAGGCCTAATTATCTCTTCGGTCCTTAATAATGACACTTTTTGCACTTGTTTGCAGAGTCTTTGCCCATCCCAGGTCCTTCAGATACTCGGTTATATTCCAGAGTGTTACTGATTTCTCACATTTAAGAGATCAATCTGGAGTTAGCTTTGTGCTTTCTGTGACATTTTTCCATGTAACTATCCTCTGCGTCCTGTCCTCCTGTACTAGAGTGTCACATGTCCTTATATGTGCAAGTCTCCTTCTAGACTGTCATGTATTTTACCAGTTGATTTACCTGTGCCGTTTCTACAGTCTTAGTGCAGAATTGTGTCTTTTGGTGATGTAAGTTCTTCAATTTTATTTTTCGAGGTTGTTATGGATAACATTGGTCCTTTTCATTTCCTTATTAATCTTTGTGCCTTCTACTTATTTCCACAGAAAACCATGCTTTTATATTGAAATTATAGTTTTTCCAAAGACTCATGGGGGGAGAATTGACTGCAATATTGACTCTTTTGAAGAATAAATATGGCGTATACCTTAATTTATTTTATCTTATTTAACTTCCCTCAGTAATTTTTTTGTACTTTTCTTTGAGATATTGCACATATTAATTAAATTTACTTGATAGTATTTATTTGTTTTGATACCATAACTGATGTGTTTTAAATTTTTCACTATTTTAGTTACCTATGGCAAGAACATGATTGATTATTGTTTACTGAGATTTTTATCTAATAACCTTGTTAAAGTCACTTAATAATTCTGATAATGTACATGTGGATTTATGTTTTAGACTTTCTGTACACATAATCAGCCTATGAATTATGGAAAATTTATTTCCTCTTTTCACCCTTTTATTGTTTATTTCTTTTTCTTGACTTACTGCCCTTCAATTATTTCCAATTTATTTTGTTTTAACTTTTATTAGGATACATTTATTGTATAGGAGGGATTCATGGACATTCTGAAAAGCCTTACGTTGTCCATCGGTTAGATTGACCCCATAGTCTTCTCCCATCCCAACCCTCTCTCCACCCCTCTTAAAGCAATTGCAAGAGGTTTCATTGTTCTATTTTGTGTATGTATATGAAATCCATCAACCATATTCCCTCACCTTCCCTCCCACAAATATCCCACACACACTGTACCTATTTTACAGTCCTGTCTTTCATTATTAATTCCAAAGTCAGTGTTCAAAGGCATTTCTCAATGTATCCCAGCTGTGAGTAATATTTTACTTTAGTCTGTTCAACCCCTTCCATTGCTTTGTCTTACACCTTCCCTCTCACCCCCATTATTCAACAGTTTCCAGTACAGGTGGTTATATCCTCTTCCTGCACAGATGTTATGTGTTTTGACATTATTGACTCTGTCATTCTCTTTTTCTTTCCTTTCTCCCTTCAATTCCATAAAGTATACATATCCCACATATACTATTCTAGTATTAAATACATATTCTACATGTTAGTTTGTATATGATCATGGCTATTTTTGTGTGTATGTTTATTTTTTTTTTAATCTATCTTCTACACATGAGAGAAACATGCAGCCTTTGTCTTTCTGAACCTGGCTTAACTTCACTTAACACAATGTCCTCCAACTGCATCCATCTACCTTGAAACCTCACGAATTACATCCAATTTAAAGTTGATGGTGGCACATATTCTTGCCATTTTCCCTGTTTTATAGGGGAAGCTTTTCAATATTTTACTGATATGTATGGTATTCCTCATGAGTTTTTTTAAGATATCCTACATCAGATCAAGTTTTCTTTTTCCTGTTCCCTTTTCTCCATCTCTTCTGACCTGAAGTTCAACATTTTTCATCAATAATGTTCCTAAATTTGCTGTTTGCTTTTGGACAATTCCCAGTGCCCTAAAATGGTAGTTTGGGGCAATTTTATTCAGTTTTATAATTTTGTCTATGGGGAGAATTTGCCAGTGTCTTCACTTTGTCATCACCAGAGTTCCCTGTTGTTCCCGGTGAGAGAACTTTTAATAAAACCTTGAGTCTTAGTTGGTATCATGGCATTAGTTGTTTTCTCCCCTCAAAAGACATGGGAAATGTTGACATTATAAACTTTGCTACCTGTGATGGTGACTTCATTTGAAAATAGTGTCTTTGTAGCTCTAATTAAGTAACGATGAGGTGTACCAGATCAGGGTGGGCCCTCTGTCAGTAACTGATGTCTTTATAAAGAAAAGGAGCAGATTTGGACACACAGACAGAAACACTCCCAGAGGAAGATGGGTATGTGAAGCTTCCAGAAAAAAAATGGAGTGATGTAGCTACAAGCCAAAAAGTTCCAAGGATTGTCAGGGACCATCAGATGGCAAGCAGAGGCCAAAAGACCTTTCCCCTGGGCCTTCAGAGGGACCCTGGCCCTGCTGACACCTTGATTTTGAGCTTCTGGCTTCCAGAACTGTGAGAGAACACACTGCTATGGTTTGTAGCTGCCCAGGTTTGGCAGCCCTGGGAAACTAACACATAGGGCAAATAAAGAAAAACAAAAGGAAAGATAGAGATTTGAGTGAAAAACTTAATAGGATCTGTTTATCTATTTTGTGGATTTAGGTAATGTGTTATATCTTATATAAAATACACATTCTGCAGTATGCATGGCACATTTGCAAAAAATAATTGCTAGGGTATGAGTCAAACCCTAAGTAATTTCAAAGAATCAATATCATACAGAGCTGGGCATGGTGGTGCACATCTGTAATCTCAGCTACTCAGGAAGTGGAGACAGGAGGATCATGGTTTGAGGCCAGCCTGGGCAAAAAGTCAGTGAGACCCTGTTTCAAAAACAAGCTGATACATGCTTGTGATCAAGCTACTTGGGAGGTAAATCTAAGAGGATCACAGTCTGAGGCTGGCTCAGGCAAATATGCAAGACCCTATCTGAAAAACACTAAGAAATGCAAAAAGGACTGGGGGCATGACTCAAGTGATACAGCACTTGCCTAGCAACCACAAGGTCCTGAGTTCAAGCCCCAGCACCATGAGAAAAAATCAGTACCATACATGCAAAAATTTAATTGGATAGTTATTTCATGGTTGAAGAAATACACATGATAAACATTTGAAAATTTGTTCAAATTCCCAGTTACCCAATAAATGCAAATTAGTTCTATGAGATACCATTTTCATCCATCTGTCTGGCCAGCATTAATAAGCTTGGCAGTACCAAATATTGGCCACATTTGTACATCACACTCAGAAATGCAAACTGATATGCCAGTTTCAAAACCAGATTGATTTTATCTTGTTATATTAAATTTTTAAATAACTTATGATCTAGCAGTTTCACTTCTAGTTGTAGATATTAGAAACGCTCTATAGATTTGTACCAAGAAATACACTTAAAATATTCATAGCTACAAGAGGCTGTAAATAATCCCTAATTTACTAGAAGGAGAAATGGATATATACTTTGTCACACAGTGGTATATTATACAGCAGGGAAAATGAACCTCACATTTGTTACTGCTAAGTGCAGTAATTTGGAAACATGGAGTGAAAAAAGAAATCTGTCAGAAGACTTATACATTTAGAATTTTTCATGAACCGTGAAGACGAGGAAACCTTTAGCAATAAATTTTTAGAGATAAACATATTCGACACAACTCTAAAAATAGCCTAATGAAGGAGAAGTTCTGAAGCACTGGAAAATACGTGACAGGAATCTACACAGAAAACAGTTTAGCAATGGTAGAGGAAGGAAGTGGGTAGATGGAATAGGGTAAAACAATACAGCGGATGCAATGTTGTAGTTTTTAAATTGGGTGGGAAGTTTATAGGCATCCATGTCATTATTTCCTTCATATCTTAGATATATTTTAAATATGCTCTTTAGTATAAATAAATATTAGATTAAAATTTTTGAGAGGGAAGGTAAAAAAGGAAGTTAAGAAGGTGAATATGGCTGATGTACTCTCTATGCAAGAATGAATATAGAATTTTTAAACTGGTTAAAATCTCCATGAGAAGGGGACTAAGGTAGAAAGGGGAAAACATAGAAGAGATGAGCCAATTTGGATTATATACACATATATACATGGAAATGTCACAAGGAAACTCCCTGTGTAGCTATCTTAAACAATGAAAAATGTCATTTGTTTTTTCTCTTTTACAAAATCACAGAACAGGTATTGTCTGGAGGGTGATACCAGTGGGAAGGGGGAGGAGGTGGGAAAAGGGTATGGGAGGGTGAATATAGTGTAAATACTGTGTACACATGTAGGTAAATGGAAAAATGAGACCTGTTGAAACTGCTCTAGGAATGGGGGAAGGGAGATAAAGCAGAATGGTGGAGGGGGTAAATTCAAGTGTGATATAGCTCATATATCATTAAGAAATTTTGTAAATGCTACAGTGTATCCCCATCCCTCAAAAACAATAAAAAAAATTGGCACAAAACAAAATCCAATCACTAATAACAAACAGAAAATTTCATTGAGCAATTCTTAAATATTTCTCTCTAGGACAGTAGTCTAGTGAACACACCACTTTTCAGGTTTTTTACTTCCATTCTCTAGCAATTTCTTATCTTAGTTTTATCCTAGACAGTATTTATTCAGATTGTCCAATCCTACATCCAAATCTGGAAACTTTGTCTTTAAAACAGTCTGCTCAGGCATCTGTGTCTTTCACACAATAATCTAGACCAAGACAAGACAAATTGGTTGTTAATTTTTCTCTCTTACTTTGCATGCCAACCTATGAGTTAGCCACGCTTTATCTAATTTTTTTCTTAAATAACTTATTTACAAGTAAACGAATGCCTTCACAATGTGTGCCCAGTTCAGTGACATCCATTTGTCAGTTTGGAAAGCTGTGCTACCAAGTTCTATTGAGACAACCAGCAATAGCAATAAAGTTTTATTAGCATTCTAGACTTCAAGATGCACTTACAATTGATTGTAGATGCTGTGAGAAATTGTGATTTTTTTAAAACAGGGTTTTATTAGTGTGGTGGCAGAAAGAATAGCATTTAAACAACACTTCAATTCCTTATTTTCAAGATGCAAAATACTTTTTTTTTTTTTTCCCTAGAGATCGAGTCTTGCTATGTAGCACAGATTAGCCTGGAATTTGCTATGTATCTCAGGCTGGCCTTGAACTAGTAATCTTCCTGCTTCTGCCTCCCAAGTGCTGGAATTACAGGTATGAAAAATCATACCTAGCTTGCAAAATAATACTCCTTTTAAAAAATTGTCTTTATCCCCCTTGGTCTCACATTGAACTCAAGTTGGAAAAGGCAAGTGTAGTCTCAAAATAGGAGCACATGACAATCTCTTCACATTAAACATCTTAGCATCTTTACTTCTAGAAGATGCAGGAAGACTAGAATATAAATGGTCATGGTTCCAAAGGAACCAGAGCAGTGAGGAAGCTGTTTGATGGTAGCCTAGGCTTTTTAAACTACAGATGATAGTTTAAGAGAACATTTTGTGAAATGGGGCACACTCACTGATTCTGTGGTAATGAGAGACCTCAAACAAAATACCTCAGGGGCCCCGGTTTCTTGACTTACTCTTGTGTTGAAGGGAGAGTGGTGGTGCAGCAATGTGTGCTCAACCACACAAGACTGAAGAGTGTGTAGTGGAACTGGACAGCTGTTTCTAGAGGGGATTCTGTAAAGTCTGGTGTCATCTAACAGCGAAAAATTGTGTTGGTGGTCTTAAAGAAGATATAGAAGAATGTAATTTGAGAGATGACTGACAAGTATGGGAAGATTTAAACCATAGAAGTTATGGAAGACAGGCAAGTGGAAAAAAGACTTGCTTTTGTAACTTTTGATGATCATAATACAGTTGATAAAATTGTCGTTCGGAAATAGCACACAGCCACTGAGCATAACTGTGAAGTAGAAAGGCCCCTTCTAAACAAAAGATGGACCACAAAGAGGACATAGCAGTGGATCTGGCAACTTCACGAGTCATGGTAGAGGTAATTTTGACCATGATGGAAACTTTGCTGGAAGATGATGCTGTGGTGGTGGAGGTGGTGGCAGCAGGGGCTGTTATGGAGGTGATGGTGGATGTAATTGATTGGGAGGTAATGGTGGCAACTATGGTGATGATCCTGGTTATAATAGAGAGGAGACTATGGTGGTAGTGGTACAACAATGGAGACATTTTGGCAGTGATAACTACGGTGGTGGAAATTAGAGTGGATGATAGCAATCAAATTATGGACCCATGAAGGAGGGGCAATTTTTGTGGAAGACACTCTGGCAGTACCTATGGTGGTGGTGATAGATCTGTGGTAGAAGTGACAGATATGATAGCACACGGTTTTAAAGACAGCAGAAAAGGGCTATAATTCTTAGCCAGAGAAAGAGTGTGGAGTTGTTAAGAAAACAGCAGGTTACTTTGAGACAGTCTTCTCAAATGCATTAGAAGAACTGCAAAATCTACCACATTGTCTTTACAATGACCCACAATCAGAAAAGTGACACTAGCTTCCACAGGAAGCCCTTCTTGCTCAGGATGGTCATAGCCCTAGTATGCAAAAGGTGCAGCTAGTGGTTGATGTGGCAATAGTGTCAATTAGATGCACATTTCAGAGATCCTTTGTCTGTTGTTGTTTTTTGTTTTCATTACATCAGGTATATTGCCCTGTAAATTGTAGTGATGGCACCAAAAATAAAAGAATAAGGAATTTTTAAAATTTAATTTAATTTTTTAGTTCATTTATTCATATGTGCATACATTGGGCCATCTCTCCCTCTTGCCCCTACCCCTTCCACTTCCCCCACCCCCCTTGCTTCCAGGCAGAACCTGTTCTGCCCTCTTCTCCAATTTTGTTGAAGAGAAGACACAAGCAATAATAAGAAAAACAGCATTTTTGCTAGTTTGAGGTAAGGATAGCTATACAGAGAGATTCCTAGCATTGCTTCCATGCACATTTGCATTACAACCCGAATTGATTCACCTCTACCAGACCTCTTCTTGGTCACCGACCCATAGTGACCTCTGACAGTTTAAGATTACTTTATTAGCTCCTCTGTACAGTGAGCACAACAACCACTTTCAAGTTTGGAGTTTCCTACCTTTCTCTATTCCTCCTGTATGCATTCTCCCCTTAGCATATGACCCATGTCCAGTAATATTACTGCATTTGTTTTAGATCTCAAGTCTGCATATGAGGGAGAACATACGATTTTTGGCCTTCTGAGCCTGGCTAACTTCGCTTAAGATAATGTTCTCCAGTTCCATCAATTTACTTGCGAATGATAAGATTTCATTCTTCTTTGTTGCTGAGTAAAACTCCATGGTGTATAAATACCACATTGTTTTGATCCATTCGTCAGTAGTGGGGCTTCTTGGCTGTTTCCATAACTTGGCTATTGTGAATAGTGCTGCAATAAACATGGATGTGCAGGTGCCTCTGGAATAACCTGAATTTTTAACTTAAAAGAAGCCCTTCATTTAGGTATAATTTACACTTACTAAAATGTTCCTGATGGAAATGTGTAGTGTGACTAGCTTTGACAGAAGTAAACACCCATGTAAATAACCACTTCAGTCAAGACATTGAATATTTCCAGTATCCTAAGTTCACTTACTTTTTTTATTTTCTCTTGTACTCTTGTCCATTCCTGGACCCAGTCAAACCCAGAACTATTTTTTTTTCATTTCATATTAAATTTTCCTTTTCTATAATTTATACAAATCTAATCACACTGTGTATACTCTTGTGTTAGGCTTCTTTTCTTCACTATAATGCTTATAAAGTCCTCAGAGTTTTTTGTTTTCAAGATTTCTATTATTATTTTAGATCCTTTACATTTTATCTATAAATTTTATACTCAACTTGTCAAGTTTTAAAAAGTCCTGCTCAGGTTTTGATTGTGATTGTCTTAGATCTATAGATCAATTTAGGGAGAGTTCAATAATTTCACAATGTTGAATCTTCTAATCAATCAACATAGAAAATCACCTATTTCCTTAGATCACCTTTAACTTCTCTCAACAACAATTAGAGAGTATTCAGTGTATGAGTTTTGTCCTCAGGGTCAGAGAATCTGAAGGAAATGCTTCGGTGTGAGCTGGAAGAGGTGTGAGCTTAGTGGCTACTCATGACTTGCACAAGTTGGCCAAGGATTCAAAGAACCTGAGGGAAGAGAACTGGCAGACACTGGAGGTACTGCAGGCTCAGCTGCTGCCTCCAGAGCTACTGGATATAGCCAAACTACAGAAGATGATCCAGCAAGAGCTAAAGGAATGAAGGTCTTAGCTCCCACCCAATGCCAACAAGAGAAGCAGAAGATAAGCAGCAGTGTGTATACAGTGCCACAGCTCCAGGTATCCCCACATCAGCCTTCCTTGCATCAAAACAGTATGGCTGCAAGCTTCATTTCCACTTTCCACACCTAATGCAAAACATTTCTTAGGCCAATGCTAACTTAACATTTTGGAGAGGTAAGAAATCTGGAAAATACAGTTCCTGCATTATAGAGTAAGTTGAAGCAACACAAATCCATCACAACTATCTATTTTACATATTGCTTGACTTCATTTAATACTATTTTATTAAAGATGTTTGCATCTTTACTCATGGGAGGGATTTTTGGTCTGTAGTGTCCTTTTCTTGTGATAACTTTGTCTGGTTTGGGTATCAGAATAATACTGTCTTATAAAATGATTTAGAAAGAGTCCCTCATCTATTTTTTTGAATAATTGCTTCAATACAACACTGGTTTGTATTTAGTTTTTTGCTCAAATTATCCTCCTCTGTGCCTGTGACATACTACCTCCATTGTGGGGATTTGTTTGTTTGTTTTGAACACCTCCTTACTTTTTAGGACTATAAGATGCTACAGGCTCATCTTGTGTATTTCCTGTCCCAGTCCAAAATCAGGAACTCTCCCAAAGAACCCTGTTTTTTTTTACTTAAGAGTGGTGGTAGAAACCAAGATCTGGGAGCTAGAGATGTTTGTTGCAACTGGAATATCATTGCTTATATGTTCTTCATTTGACAGGGTAAGGAAGAATGGCTGTGTATACAAATGCATGTGTATGTATCTATTTAAAATAGTTCCATATATGAAGACTTACATGGATGTTAAGGTAAACACGAGTTCATGCTAATGTCTCCACTCCTAATCCATTAATTTATGGACTGTTTTGTTCTTTTGTTAGGTTCTTTATGTGCCCTTCAAATTCATGTCCTGGAAACTTAATCGCCAGGGCAAGAATGATGCAAGGTAGAGCCTCCTGGTAGTGTTTACGTCATGAAGTTTCAGGCCTCATAAATGAATTAATGTTAGATCTTTTTGTGTGTGTGTGCCCCTTTCATTCCACATTTCTCCCTTTTACAGGGTTATAGCAATAAGGCACCACTTTGGAAGCAGAGTCAGAGGCCCTACCATATAAGAAACATGTGACAACTTTGACCTTGAGAAATAAATGTTTGTTCTTTATAAACTACCCAGTCTCAGGAATTTTGTTAGAGCAGCACAGACTGACTGAAGCTGTTACCAGGAGTTGGATGTCACTCTAACAATTACCTAAAAATGTGGAAGCAGCTTTGAAAATTGGTATGGGTAGAGCCTGGAACAGTTTTGAAGTGAATGCTGGAGAAGTTCTGTATTGCCATGAGCACAAAGTGATTCTGGTGAGACCTCAGAAGAGCAGAGTTGGTGGAAAGCTGTGATCTTCTCAGAGACTATATACTTGGTCATGAACAGAACATTGGTAGAACTCCGGGCAGTAAAAAATATTCTGACAAGCTCTCAGGCAGCTGAGGAATGAGCTACTGGAAAATGGAGGAAAGTCAATCTTGTTATAAGGTGGTAAAGAAATTGAGTATGTTGTGTCTGTGACGGAGACTTTGAGGAAAGGAGAACTTAAGAGTCACAAATGAGGACAGTTGGCGGAAGAAATCTCTAAGCAGCCAAGTCTTCAGGGTGTTGCATGGCTTCCCTTAACTGCTCCTAGTAGAATGTAAGAAGACAGTAATGCTTTAAGTACAGAATTTGTAATTTTAAAAATAAAGTAGAATGTAAAGATTTAGAAAATTCACAGGCTGACCACAGAAAGATTTTTAAAAAGCATACAGAGAAGAGAAAAGGGATTTGGGCAAGCAATGTTTGATGAGGAGATTAATAGAAATGGAAGGGAGCCAGATGCTATTCATTCAGACAATGGGAGAATGGCCCCAAAGTCAATGCAGAGACTCCCAATGCTGCCACTCCCACCACAGCCCAGGATGCAGAGGCCCTGAGGATGGTCTTAAGACTGTGGTGGGGACTCTCAGGGTTCCCTGCCCAGGGCCTTTGCAGACATCAAACCTCCCAGTGTCTTCATTGTGAACCCCAGTCTACAGAAATGTGAGAAATCAATTTATGTTCTGTGTCACACGTTTTGTTATAGCAGCCCAGAGATACCTCTTCTTCCTATTTTTTGCAAACTTCCCCTCCAACAGTGAGAAATCTGTTTCCTATCATCTGCAGACTACTGTTCAATTATATGTGTGTAATGATACACACATATAATATATATTATATAATTATTACATAATATTCATATTTCTTTGAGTTACAACTTTATACACTAGAGACCAGTTTATTATATACAGATTTTGGTTTTAAAGCCTCCACTCACTTCTAAGTTTCCTTAGCTCAGTCCTGTGTCACCCATCCCTTCAGTGAGACCCTTTCATAGACTTGTCACAGCCAGTTTCTTTTGCTGCTTTGCACTTCTGTTCTAAAATTCTCTCAACCTCCTCAATATTTTTTTTTCCAGATTTGTAAGTATTATTACTTACTCTTTGGGATGCAAAGTTCAGTGGTTTTGACAAGTGCCTAAAATCTTGTATACACAATAATAATATCATACAGAATACTTTTGTCATTCTAAAAAATAAATTCCCCAGTGTTTCATCTGTTCAATCATCAATCTTAGTGCCAAATCGCAGGCATCCATTGATCTTTTAATGTCTCCATAGCTTTTCCTTTTCCAGAATGTCATACAATTAGCATAACAATATATGGTCTTTATGAGATTGATTTCTTTAACTTAGAAATTTGCATTAAGAGTCATCCATGGGAGGTGGAGATAAGAGGATGGTGGTCTGAGGTTGGCAGAAGCAAAAAACCCTTTTTGAAAAACATACTAAAGACAAAAGGACTAGAGTTTGGCTCAAGTGGTAGAGTCCTTACTTAGTTCAAACTCCTGTAGAATCCTGTCCCACAGAAAGATTCACACATTCCCTTTTATGCCTTGATAGCTTCATACTGTGTCCTGAAATCACATAGTATGAGTCTTTTAACTGTGTTCTTCTGTATTTTAGTAGTTATCTGGGGTCTTCTGCCTTTCCATTTAAATTTTGTAATCATTTTGTTGATATCTACAAAATATTTCTGTGGGCTTTTGATTGGATTGAATAACATCTAAAGGTCAAGTTGGGCAGAATTGACATCTTGAAATATTTAGTCTGTCAATCAGTGAATCCGCCATATATATCTGCATTTATGTAGATCTTTGTTACTGTTTGAATGATGTTGTGCCTTCCAAAATTTATTGAAATTTAACCCCTTCTGCAATAGTATTGTGAGATGTGACTGTTAGCAGATAGTTAATCCTCATTAATGAGATTAGCTCCAGGGTGATGAGAGCATGCTTTTGTTTTTCTATGGCATCAACCATGTGAGGATACAATGTTTTTCATTGCTAGAGAGTGCAGTGACAAGGTGACACCTTCCAAGCAGAAAGAGCCCTCCTTAGATACCAACCCTTGATCTTATACTTCCCAGCCTCCAAAAGTATGAAAAAGAAATTCATGTTATTTATAAATCACCCAGTCCGTACTATTTTATTATAGCAACAGAGACTAAGACAGCCTTAATTTTATTTCTTTAACCAAAGTTTGTTGTTTTCTGCATATAGATCCTCTACATGTTGTATAAAACTTATACTTTAGAACTTAATTTTTTGGTGCTACTATGAGTGGTATTTTTTTTTTTAATTTCAAATTCCAGGGCCAGTGGGATGGCTCAGGTGGTAGACCACCTGCCTAGCAACCATGAGGCTCTGAGTTCAAATCCCAGTACTTCCAAAAAAATAATTGCTTCAAATTCCAAGTGTTCATTCTTGACATTGACTTTCATTTTTGCAAAATATTTTTCTAGTGGATATAGACTTCTAGGCTGACGGGTTTTTTTTCAGAATATAGTTGCATAGTTTGAGACAAAAGGTTCATTTTCATTTTTTACTTAATATTTTCCCTTTTATCAGATTTTTGACAATTTTCTTGTGATTTATGTTTATATGGTTTCTTTGTGATTATCCTGATTGGAGTTTATCAAGCTTCATGGGTCAATGCCTTGCAGTTTTCAACAAAATTGGAAAATTTTTATCATATTTCCTTCTGTATTTTTTCTCTCCATCCTTTTCATATTGTCTAAAGACACCAAGGCTCTGTTCATTTTTTCTGACATTTTCCTTTTTACTGTGCTTCAGTTTGGACATTTTTATTGAGGTATCTACAAATTCTCCAATCTTTTTCTGCAGAATCTCACCTCTATTAGCCCCACAAAGTAAATTTCCCATTTAGGATATTGTGGATTTTGTCTCTAGAAGGTCTATATTCCTTATTTCTCTCCTCATTATATCAGTGACTTCTTTTACATCACTGCACATTTGTAATACCTGTTTAATATCCTTGCCTGCTTGTTCCACCATCTCTGTCACTGCTGAGTCATTTCTTTTTTTTTTCTTTTTCTTTTATTATTCATATGTGCATACAAGGCTTGGTTCATTTCTCCCCCCTGCCCCCACCCCCTCCCTTACCACCCACTTTGCCCCCTCCCTCTCCCCTTCACCCCCTCAATACCCAGCAGAAACTATTTTGCCCTTATTTCTAATTTTGTTGTAGAGAGAGTATAAGCAATAACAGGAAGGGACAAGGGTTTTTGCTGGTTGAGATAAGGATAGCTATACAGGGCATTGACTCACATTGATTTCCTGTGCGTGGGTGTTACCTTCTAGGTTAATTCTTTTTGATCTAACCTTTTCTCTAGTTCCTGGTCCCCTTTTCCTATTGGCCTCAGTTGCTTTTAAGGTATCTGCTTTAGTTTCTCTGCATTAAGGGCAACAAATGCTAGCTATTTTTTTAGGTGTCTTACCTATCCTCACCCCTCCCTTGTGTGCTCTCACTTTTATCATGTGCTCATAGTCTAATCCCATTGTTGTGTTTGCCCTTGACCTAATGTCCACATATGAGGGAGAACATACGATTTTTGGTCTTTTGGGCCAGGCTAACCTCACTCAAAATGATGTTCTCCAATTCCATCCATTTACCAGCGAATGATAACATTTCGTTCTTCTTCATGGCTGCATAAAATTCCATTGTGTATAGACACCACATTTTCTTAATCCATTCGTCAGTGGTGGGGCATCTTGGCTGTTTCCATAACTTGGCTATTGTGAATAGTGCAGCAATAAACATGGGTGTGCAGGTGCCTCTGGAGTAACCTGTGTCACAGTCTTTTGGGTATATCCCCAAGAGTGGTATTGCTGGATCAAATGGTAGATCGATGTCCAGCTTTAAAAAGTTCCTGGAAGTCAATGAAAATGAAAACACAACCTACCGGAACCTATGGGACACAGCTAAGGCAGTCCTGAGAGGAAAGTTTATAGCCACGAGTGCATATATTAAAAAGATTGAAAGATCCCAAATCAATGACCTAATGATACATCTCAAACTCCTAGAAAAACAAGAACAAGCAAATCCCAAAACAAATAGAAGGAGAGAAATAATAAAAATAAGAGCTGAAATCAACGAAATAGAAACCAAAAAAACCATACAAAGAATTAATGAAACAAAAAGTTGGTTCTTTGAAAAAATAAACAAGATCAATAGACCCCTGGCAAACCTGACTAAAATGAGGAGAGAAAAAACCCAAATTAGTAGAATTAGGAATGCAAAAGGGGAGATAACAACAAACACCATGGAAGTCCAGGAAATCATCAGAGACTACTTTGAGTCATTTCTACTGAAGTGTTTCTTCTGGTTATGGATAACATTTTATTTCTTATTTGCATGCCTAGTAATTTTTATGAGATGATGGGAACTGTGAGTTAAGTACTGTTAAATGGTAGATTTTATTTTATTTATTTAAAGTAGGTTGGACATTGTTCTGGAAAAAGTTGAATTGACTAAGGATCAGTTTAATTATTTCAAAGATTATTGTCTTAGACTTTTTTAAGACAAGGTCTAGAGCAGGATCCATAAGTTTTTGTTATAAAGAAACAGGCAGAAAATACTTCAAGTTTTGACAACTACATGCAATCTGCAGTGTACATCTTTTTCATTTTTTTACAATCTTTTAAAAATGCAGAAAAACTCTTATCTGGTAAGGCATACAAAAATAGGGCACAGCATGGATTTAGCCTATGGACTATATTTTGCTGATCCATAATATACAATATCCTTTCTTCAGGGATGAATTTAGCATCACTGTTACAATGATCTTGGGGTTTCCAGTGAAGTGGTTTCTCAGTTCTGCATAGGCTGGAGGAATTGTTCAGCATTTAACTCTCCATTTTCTACTGTGGTCTCATTGGCTTCCACCTCACTGATGTGTAACAGATTTATGGGATCCCTATGGAAATTTCTAAAACTCCATTGCTGTTTCCTTTCTAGCTCCCTCAGTCTCCCTAAAGTCTAATGTGTGTCTCCTCACTTAGTGAGATTGCCATACTGTCTTTGGGATAAAGTCGCCACAAGGCAGTCTGCAAAATGGCTCCAGACAGAAAAATAAGGCATTTGTATGGCTCACATCATTTACCTTCCTTCTCTAATGGATCATAGTTTTGTGCTATCTGAAAAACCGTACCTCACTTGTTATATATATGTATTCAACAAGTGAGTGATTATAAAAATAAAAATTATAGTAAAATGAGATTGGACTATTATTGAACCAGACACTCATATACCTTATTTCTGTAATCCTCACACCATTTTTGTGGCATACAGTATTGTATTATTTAGTTAGTTAGTTAGTTAGTTAGTTAGTTGTTAGTTTTTTGAGATAGGGTTTCCTTATGTAATCCAGGTTGCCCTTAAGCTGGCTTGGTATCTCAGGTTGATCTTGAACCCACTTTATAGATAAAATTATGAAATACTCTGTGCAGTGTCCCCTAATCACTATGAATTTGGCAAATCTCATGTCCACAACTTTTGATTTAACTAACCAACTCACCAAAAGTAGCATAAGCTTAATCCGAGCTCCAGCAGTCATTGTACACATGACCCTGGTGATGTATCTTCACAGAACCCCAATTTCTGAAGCAACCTATAACTACTAATGGAAGAGTTCTTGGTGCTCAGGTGCTCAATGTTGGCAAATTTATTTTCCCACCTGGAAGGAGCAGTTCCAATGACAGGAATGGCAGCTCTGAGGGGATGTCGAATTATGTAAAACTCTGGCAAGCTCTCATGAACACATTCTGGGAAACCAGCCTGCTTGCCTAATGGCACATCCTCTTGGGCATCTGGCCTCCTGCTCTCAGTGCAGTTCCAATTGTAAACAAAACAAATTTAGCAAGTTCCACCTAATTCCCTGTGGATTATTTATCTGAAACCACCTCCCAGTCAGCCTATCTGCCGTTCCCTGGTTGCTGTGCTATGGAATTAGGAGGCTGTGTAAAGGCAGAGGTCCTGCCTTGTGGCTCACAGAAAGGAAAACCCATTGACACCATGCCTAGCTACCCTTCAGCTCACTTAAAGTCACTGTCTTAAGTGCACAGCATCTGGGAATAGAATAATTCTGCCTACTCTAGCTTTAAAGGTGAATTTTGCAATTTTTGAAAAGGTCCTTAGAATCACATTGCAGAATTAAAGGGTGGATTATAATTATCAATATCAATAGTAATAAAAGTTTATTAAAAGTCATTAAAATGAAAGGGGATGGCTCTAGATCCCATCAATCTGAATTGACTCCCTCCCCTTGTGTTAATTAGAAAACTCAGATAATGGTTCTATGGGGGAGTACAGGGAAAATTTAATTACGAAAGTTTAATGGGCCACTATCTACTTCCTGCCAGATTAAAAACTGATGATTTACATAACTTTAGATACTACCACAGGCTTTTCTAACAAAACATGTTGCAGAGTAATGTAAAAGTTTACTGAGAACCCTCTATTCATTTTAAAACAATGTCAGGAAAGCCACATTTTCATGATCCTCTAAAAAATTAATACACCAATAAAGGTATATATTCTCTGTCTTAAAATGTCAAGTAAGCAGCAGCTTTTGAAGACTTAGTATTTTTGGAGGGGGTGGAATTAAATTTGAATTCAGGGCTTTGTGCTTGCAAAACAGATGTTCTACCACTTGAGCCACAACTCCAGACCATATTACTCTGGTTATTTTGGAGATGGGGGGGTCTGGGTACTGTTTGCCTAGGCTGACTTTGAACCCAGATCCTGCCCATCTCAGCCTTCCAAGTAGCTAAGGTTACAGGTGTGAGCCACTGGCACCCAGCTGAAGACTTCATACTTTTTAAATGGAATCAAAATAGCTCATTAATAAGTTTTGTGTTTATTACATGTTGAAAGGATTCATTTACTGGATTAAATAAGACATTATTAAAATTATATTCATTTCCCTTTTACTTTTCTAAACTTGCTAGAAAATATAAAATTAAACATGTGGTATGTATTCTGTTTCCACTGGATGGTGCTTCTCTAGGGATTTGATAATGACACACAGGGAGAAGTGATGATAGAAGGGACTCTGTGGCTGGGTAGATAATTTTAAGGATGACCAGGAACAGTAGCGTGAGAGCCAGCCTGGGGCAGCAAAAGAAGGCTGAGAAGTGTGATTCTGTGAAGTGGCAGCCTAGCTCACAGGACTCTGAGAAGATGCAGGAACATGGCATCAGAGGCATCTTTAACTTACTTTAAGGAAGGGAGGGAAACAGAAGAAACTAGACTGAGTTGGAGAGACAATTCACAGGGAGCAGGTGATTCTGCACTGTTTTCCAGGCTGTTCTTTGACTATGTGCCCCAGAGTGAATGAGTGTGAAACAGACACAGAAATTCATGTTTCTGCAGTCTTGGTTCCTTTGAGATTCCCACCACATGGGAGTGCTTTCAATCACATGGGAGTGCTTTCAATGACATGGGAATTTTGACAACATTTCACTGAGAACAAAATTTAGAATGTGAAAATACATATACTATATAATTTCATTATGTAAAACAATGTATTCTATACTGAGAAAAGAATGGAAGGAATTAGGGTAAAAGTTAATAGTTATGTTTGAATTATAAGGTTAGTTAAATTTTTTCTTGTTATTTAACATTTATTTTTTCCTTTATCATTCTGTTTTCCAGTTTTACATGTTTTCTTTTGGCAGTACTGGGGTTTGAACTCAGGGACACTTACTTGCTAGACAGGTGCTCTTACCACTCTTACCACTTGAGCCATTCCACCAGCCTTTTCTTATGATGGGTTTTTTCAAGATAAGGTCTCACAAACTGTTTGCCTGGCCTGGCTTTGAACTGCAATCCTCCTGGTCTCTGCCTCCAAAGTAGCTAGGATTAGAGGCATGAACTACAGGCTCCTGGTTTGGTTGTGGTTTTAGTGGGATGTTCTCTAAGATTCTCCTCAGAAGCTGTGCTGAGTGGTCCAGTGACTGAGCAATCCCTGAGCCACAGGAAAGAGCAGTTGCTGTAGGAGCTGTAGTCAGGAGCCCATGTGGCCAGGGAAGAAAGCCCTGGCCACACACAGTTGCTGTTCCAGGAACAGTTGTTATGAGACTCTGGTATCATTTCAGAGTTGTCTTGAGAGCAATATACGGAGACTGCAGGAAGGTGACCAAACCTCTCCCTCCATTCTTCTCCTGAGTGATCAGCCTTCTTTTTCTGTTCAATTTGTCTTCTTAGGGAAAAATAAAGACTGTAGACTTCATTATAATCTTCCCTTACGAGGGAATATATATTTGGAAATCTTAAAGCCCACTCTGGTTGGGGCCTTTCAGATCCTAACTAAACTGGATTTCAGATTACTAAGCTTACTAATAGTATGTTTACTATGGAACAAAATAAATTATATATGTATATATGTTATGTATATATAAAACCAACACAATAGAAATTTAAAAGGGATATGATAAAGTAATTTTTATTTTATTTACTGATGATCTAAAAAGCAGAATGTGATAGAAACTACTTCATTCATTTTGAAAAATTCTTGGTTAATTCTTTGTAATACAGTGATTTGAAGGTCTGATTTTATGGTCTTTATTTTAGCACAAAGTTTTAAGGGCTATCATTGTTGGGGAAGAGGTACCTTGCAAAGAAAGATAGATCCAAATGGAAAAAGTTTATTCTTGGCTCATCTTACTAAATCATCACGCTCATTTTTCAACCCCAAGCTCAATTATGCAAAGATATTTATTGTTGGCAAGACTGTGGGGGAAACAGACACTCTCGTACATTGCTGGTGGACTGGAAATTGGTACCACATTTATGAAGCTAATTTGGCAGTACCTTTCACATGCTTTTTGACACAGATACTTGACTTCTTCAGAATTTATGCAATAGTCATAGAGTACATGTGTAAATGGCACACGAAACATGGTTATCCAATGCAGTGTTGTTTGCAATATTCAAAAACTGGAAACCATGAGTACATGCCATGTGAGGACTGGCCAGTCAATCATAGAAGAGGTATAAAAGGGAATACCGTATAGCCACAAAGAAGAACACAGAAACTCCTTCTGTACTGATATGGAACTTTCTCTATGAAATAGCAATTGAAAAAAATTAAGGTGCAGAATGTTTATGGTGTGCCACTCCTTGTTATAAAAACAGACTTTAGGGAAAGGATATGGACTCATGACAGCTTGTGGTACACAAAGAGTACATTTCTGGAAGGACCACAAGAAATTGGTACCTCTGATCATTTCCACAATTGAGGATGGAAACCAAAGTATGGAGGACTTTCCATAATTTATGATCTTAGGTGTTTTGGATTTTGTACAATATGAGATTATCACCTGCTTAAAGTTTTTTATGATGTAAAAAGGACTCATTTTTATAAAATTAATGACACCGATAACATCCTACAGCATGCGAACTTAGTACAGGACACACTAGCAGTTCTTCCATGGTATGTGTACTACTTCCTCTGGCCTCTCAGGATGCACTGGGGTCTACATGTCACATGATCACCAAAAGGGCAAGTGGTGTCCATCGCTATGATAAAGACCAGTGAAGCCTAATTTCTTTCTTCATAATTTATACATAAAATAAATATAAACAATAGGGATTCTCACCAATCCTTTGGTTGCAAGCCTTTTCCTCAGGGGTACTGTGGTGATAGTTTTGTCAAAAGTCACAGACCACTGATATAATAGCCAAATATTAGCATTAACTAAAAGACAAGGATTTATTAATGTGTGAAAAATTTTCTTTAGGAAAAGCTATACACCAAGTCAGTGGGACGTTAACAAGCACTTCAGAAGTCATCTTCACTCTACAGCATGCACATTAACTTCCAGCTACATTCAGGTCACTTTGGACATAAACATGGAATAACTACTTTCGACTAATCATTTTAACATCACAAATATTTTTCATTAAAATAAAGAGACATCTATATAAAGGACAACAAAAGAGGTGCCCCAAAGCAAAAAGAAAAAAAAAAACAGAACAACTCAGTTTGTGCCGTTTCCTTTTCTAGCTAGTTTCTAACATTCAAAACCAAAGAATTTCACATTATAAATCCAGGACTGGGTTGTCAGTTCTAATTTAGGTAACTGTAAACCATTTCCACAGCAGTTCTTTGGCCTGAAGCCGTCTGTCTGACTTTTAGACACCACTGTGTCAACAGCATGTCCTTGAACATTTCAGGAGCAGACAGAGTTAGTGGCTTACACCAGAGACAAGATACCCAAAAGTAAGAACACCAAGCAAGTGGAGGCATGTAATGGCAGAGAGAGAACAGCTTTCTTACAGTCTTGTTTTTGAACCTGTTCAATGAGTCCAAAGACCCAGATGAAGCACAAACACACAATGTATTGCAGGGAGCTTTTCCAAAGCGTTTTAACATTGTCTGGGAAGGATAAGGAATAAGTACTACAAATAATAAGTGAACATAAACTAAAGGAAAATTTTATGTATGTGTTATAAGGCAGATGCTCTGCCTGTCCCCCATTTTCATTTGCAAACACTGAACACAAACTCAGACTTGCACTTTCCATATTGCTTATTTGACCAATGTTTAAACATCAAGATTCATCTGGATTGTAGCCTTCTGACTAAACAATCTTCTTCCAATTGGTCAATCCTCACCCCAAGTTTTAGGGATGCAGAATTAATGCTCCCTTTCTGATCCCAAAAGCAGTCTAGGGCAGTGTCTATTCTTAAACTTCTATGTTGCATCTGGCTTTGTCCACATGTTTAACTCTCCAACTGGAATGAGTTTCTTGGGTAATTACTCATGTTTGATTTTTTTAATGCCTAGTGCTATGCCTGAGAGTTTTGGGTTTTTTTCATAAAAAATTTAGTTAGTGAATAAATATAATTTGATTATATACACATAGCATTCTTTCAAATAATTTTACATTGCTTTGACTTTTCTAGTTACCCTTGCAATATTCTCACGTTATCATGACCTGCTATAATTACTGCAGCTGTGAACACTTCGTGTATTCATAAATCTGTGCATTTATTTTTAAATTATAGCTAAGATGATTTTTGGCACATAATAATGAACAACTGGAAAAGAATGGACTCTGATTTCAGAACCACTTTCTCTATGCTTTTGAACAATTCTCGTCAAGGAAATTTCCCAAATCCAGGATCTACAGTAAACAAGTTACAGTAACCAAGGATAACCAGAACAAAGATTAAGTTAGCAGACTATTTTCCTTGTAGTCCAGTTGCCAGTTTCCTGCTTCTTATCACCATCCCCAGATTCTGTATTCCTTTAAATTCCCCACTTTTTTCCTCCAAGAACCTATCTTATGTTCTTCTTTTGTCTGGAAATCATTTAAAGGAAAAATAAGTCTCCGGACACAGTTCATCAAGGAATAAAGTTAATGAGTATTATCATTTGAATAGAAAGATCTTTGTCTGCAAATCTTAAAGGAATGATATTTGTTGTTAAGTTGTCTTTGAGAATAAAAAGAATCTTCATTGAATAAATGAGATTGTGTGCTATTGTAAAAGAAACTGTGATTAAGAATCAGGAGATATGGGTGTAGCTATTATTGATTGTTGGAAATCATCAACACTACGGATCAGGGCTTTGTTTTTCTCCCCAGTGAGCTACTTGCTAAACATTTACCACCTCGAGTTGAGTATGTAGCTCAGTGGTAGAACATTTGATAATACACAAGAGACTCTGACTTTGATCCTCATCACTGCAAAACAAACAAACAAACAAACAAACAAAATATCTACCAGTTCATCACTGCCCAGTACATACAGGGAAACAGCAATAAGAAAGGGAGGTTACTTCTCATCAAAAACCATGGAGTCAAAGAAAATAAATTGAATCATTAAAGTGTTAAAAAATTTTGCCAGTTAAAACTGGTATTTTGAATAAATCTATCTTTCAAAAAAAAGATAAAGAACAGATATTTTCAGGTATGAAAGTGGAGAGCCTTTGACATCAGATGAGCAAAGCTATAGTACTGGGATTGGAGAACACTACCAGTGGTTCTTCAGTTTGATGGAAACAGTGATCTGAAAAGGAAAGAAGAGCATTGGTAAATAAATGAGTAGATGTAAGATAACCTTTACTCCTTGTCTCAAATTCCTTGAAGTTGAGTAGACAGTTTAAGACAGCTTAACAACATTCCAGTGTAAGCCTTAGAACATGCGTAGGTAAAATACACAATAACAATGCCAAAGATGGAAGGTGTCTAAATGGAAAAATGCTACAATAAGATTCTTATGCTATGTATGAAGCTTAGTAATACTAATTCCAGGTAGACAGTGAATATTAAAGATGCAAATTGAAATCTTTAGAGAATCAGTAAAAAAACAAAACAAAACAGGTTCAAGTAGAATTCATTGTAGTAGATAGAGTAGAATACTAAAATATTTGATTAACTTAAAAAGAGTGAAAAAGGAGCAATAAAAAGATGAATAGCTTAGATGAATATAAAGCAAATGGTGAGATGGTAAAAATAACTAACACTTATCAATAATATATTACATACAAATGGAGTAAGTACTCCAGTTCAAAGACAGAAATCAGACAATAAAAATAAGACTCAACTATTCACCAGGTACAGTAGATGCACTTCAAATATTAAGACACAAACAGATTGAAAGCAAAAAAATAGAAAACACTGTACCATGTAAAATTACTCTCAACAAAATGACTATATTATCATCAAAGTAGATTTCAAGCAAAAAAGTACTGACAGAGAAAAAGTATCCTAACAGCAAGAGTCAAGAAGACATGCCATTCCCAAAGATCTAATAGCAAAGTTCCAGAAGTTTAAAAGTGAAAGAACTGAAGGGAGAATTAATAAAATCTACATGATAGCTGACGATTTCAGTACCATTTCTCAAATAACTGATAGAATAATTAAACATATAAATATTTGAACAACATTCTTGATTTAATGGATAGAGGTGATATTTATAAAAACAGTATGCTCAACCACTAGAGAACACATATTATTTTCAAGAACTCATAGAAAAGATAGAACAAATGCTGGGTCATAAAATGTGTCAACAAAATCATGCTGATTATGCCTTCAAACACATTAGTGGAACAGCAATAATAAAAAGAAAACTCAGAAACCCTCTAAAATTTAGAATTAAGCATACACACTTTTAAATAACTTATAGGTCAAGAAAGAAATCACAAGAGAAATTAGAAGATTTTTTGCTAAATGATAACAAAAATACAAGATATCATAATTGTGAAAAATATACTGAAAAGTGCTTAAACAAAATTTATTGCTTTAAAATGCTCATCCTGGATAAAAGTTCTAAAATTGTTATCTAAGCTGCCACCTTACAAAGCTAGAAAAAAGGAAATGCAAATGAAAACCAAAGTAACTAGAAAAAGGGCATAATTAGTCTGAGAATAAAAATCATTGATACAGAAGACAAAATCAACAGTCAAAAGTTGGTTATTTGAAAGGATTAATACAATTAAACAAGGAAAAAGAAAAGAGAAACCGTTACCAGTATCGGGGATGAAAGGGACTATCACTACAGATCCTACAGGTAATGTTTCTGTTTGTTATTTAGTGGTTCACGGACTCATAATATGCTACTTCAGCTTTCTACTAACTTTATTCCAGTAAGATGTAAAAAGATTATCCCAGCATGCCTCCCTTTCTCTCTTTTTCTGCTTATTACTGTGATATAGACTGTGCACACTTACAGTTAACAAACCCAGCAGTACATTTCTACAATTACTTTTTGTAGAATTTTATATCTTTAAAAGTACTGAGATCACAAACTCATATGTATGTTATCTTAATATGAACATTTTTATTTATTTATTTTTTTAAATGTGGATTCAATTTGACTTCAGCCTGAAGAATTTCCTTTAGTACTTGTTTCAAGGAAATTCTGCTAGCAATGAAGTCTGTTTTTGTTTTTCTGGGAATATCTTTATTTCCCCTTTTGAAAGATAGCTTTGCTAGATATGGGATTCTTGATTAATAGAAGGTAACTGTTGTTGATTTTTTTTTTTCAGTACTTTAAATCTGCCATCTCTCAGCCTGTCCATGACTTTCTTGTACATTACAAGTCATTTTCCCCATTTGCTCCTTAGGATGGTCTCTGTCTTCCAACAACTTGACCATGATGCGTCTGCGACATGGATTTGCTTGAGTTTATTCTACTTAAAGGATGTGCTTTTTGAGCTTTTGGCACATATGGATAAGTGTTTTTCATCTAATTTGGGAAGTTTTCAACCATTATTTCTCATGCTCCTTTTTTCCCCCTCTCTTCTTTCTGGTGCTTGTTATGTGTGTTAGTACATTTAGCAATATTCTGCAATGTTCTCTGCATTCTTTTTTCTTTGTTTCTTCAGATTGCATAAACTCTATTGATCTACAAGCTCATTGATTCTTTCTTCTGCCAACTCAAATCTATCCTTGAACTCCACTCGAGAATTTTTCATTTAGATTATTTCACTTTTCAATAATTGGACTCCGTGGTTTCAATTGCCTCCTGAGTAGCTGGAATTATAGGTGTGAACTGCCACATCCAGCTTGCTTTTGACATAGGGTTAATTTTTTCCACTGAGCTGGCCTTGAACTGCAATCCTTCTATCTCTACCTTCTGAGTAGCTGAGATTACAAGTGTGTACTATCATGTCCAATCTATTTTTTGATTGATTTCTTTGAACTAATTCTGTAGTCTTTTTTCCTTACAGTATGAAGTCTGTGATGCTCAGATTCCCCCCCCTCCTTTTTTTTTTATCTGTTCTTCTTTGTCTTTTAAAAACATTTTATTAGCTTACACTAATTGTTCAGGGAGGTTTCATTTCTGCATTTCCATATGTGCTTGCAATGTATCTTGGTTAGATTCATCTCCTTCATCATTCTCCCTTATCCCCTTTCCCCCTACTTAAAATGACTTCAACAAGTTTCATTGTTCTCTTTTCATTCAAGTACACAAAGTATATTGACCTTATTCCCCCTCCTTCACCCTTTCCATTTACGCTCTCCCTCCCACTACTACCTGACAGATTTCTTTTTTTTCCTTTCTTTCATTCTTTCTTTTTTTTTTCTTTGTTTTGTTTTTGAAAGTACTAAGATTTGAACTCAGGGCCTTGAGCTTGCTAGGCAGGTGCTCTATCTCTTGAACCGTGCTCCCAGCCCTTTTTCCTTTAGTTATTTCTTTTCTAGATAGGGTTTTGTGTTTTTTGCCTCAGACAGTGTTCTTTTACCTATGCTTCACAGGTAGCTAGGATTACAGGCATGTGCCACTATGCCTGGCCCTATCTTTTAGCTTTCTATGGGTCAGTTTAGGTTATCACAAGTCCTTATTGGCCAAAGCTTATAGTTAAGTTCCCAAAATCAGTTAGATTTTACCTTTTTTTATCAGCTGTGATTGTGTCTTGGAGACTGCTTTCACAGTTCAGGGAATTTATAATTGTGTCCTGCATGTAGCCAGAAATTAGGGTTCAGAGTTGTTCTTTCTTTCCACTCCCGACAGAATGAAACATTGGGTGTGCACACGGAATAAGTGTGGCTTTTTTGTAATCCTAGGTTCCCCGACGTTGTCCCTGCATCATAATAGCTTATTTTTCAACCAGTGGTTGTCAGATGTTATGCTGAAGCCTCCTGAACCAATAAGGCTTCTGCCATTTTCTAATAGGTCTGTATGTGGCATGGGGTGAGCCTTTGCCCCTTACCCTTCTCTGATTGGTTTGGGGGGGGGGAGTGGATACAGCCTAATGCATGCGCTAAGCCTTGTAGACTGCAGAGTTGGTTAATGGTGTTCCCAGCAGGGTTCTTCTTAGCATCGGGTTCCCTCAATCTTCTGAATGTCTGGCTGCCCTGGGATTTTGATTGTTACATGGGATTTCTACCTCCTTTTAATTGTTGTCAGTCAATAGCTCCATTGCTTTTGACAAAGAGCTTAGGCACAGAGCTCTCTATTCTGACCCAAATAAGGCAGAGCTTTGGGACTTTCCAGCCTCATAGTCTTCTTTTCCTTCCCTGTGCAGAACCTTAAGGCCACTGCACTTTCTAACGGTGTTGTGGGAGGGTGGGTGGGAGAGAGGCCTGCTTTTCTTATAATGAGACCTCTGAGGATACTGAGAGGGAATGGCGACTCCTGGTCTTCAAGGCTTGCCCCTCCCTGTGGTCTACAAGTACGATGGGACAGGGGCATGAGATATTGGAGGCCACAATAAATGACTGGACTCCTGAAATTAACACAGAATTTTTGATCCAAGGGCCGAATGGGGAAAGACAGCACAGGCCTCTGAATCATGCACACTCAGAATAAAAGTTCTGCAACTCTGAGCTGGGAAGAGAAACATGGGTGGTCAGACTCCCAAGATGGAATCATAGCCCCGGACGGAGAGCTGAGGGGAGTTCCCATGAAAGGGCGATAACGAAGGGACGATGGAGACTCATTCTTCTGACTGAGATATGGTAGATTTTCTTAAATTAGTTTTTCTATTTGCTGTATAATCTCAGTTTCTAGACAATTTAATTTTTGTAGTAATTGTTACTGGTTAAATGGCTGCTTTACTTCAATGAGAGTCGGCCAAACACCTCACAGAGTCATTCTGGACATATTGCTTCTTCAGATGTGAAATTTCAACAATGGAGTGCATTTTATGAATAACTTCATGTCAATAAATTAATCATTAAATGAAGTGAATAAATTCCTTGAAAACCATGATTTACCAATATAAGAAGAAATAGAAATCACCCTTTACCTACTTCCTTTGAATATTATAATTTATATAAGATGCTATAGCTTACAACTCCATTGATAAATATTGTGGTAGGGTTGGTGAATAGGAAAACTGTTGTTCATTTGGTTGTATGTTTCATTTAATTCTTAGCACAACAATTTTACTATATGCTACTCTGTTGGAAATTTTGAAAAAAAAGAGTATTTTTAAAATTATTATTTAAAGATTTAGCCATATTCTTAATTTAAAAAATATAACAACAAATTGCATTTTTAAATCGTATGAATATTTTTAAAACAGTAAATTGGTTGAAAGCCAAAAACAATACTTCTATTATTTTACCACATTTCTTTAAATGGACTGAAGGGAGGTTCTATGAAAGCTAACTCATGTACTTGCCATTTTACTTCTATCTTTGTGGGCACTTTGAAACCAGAACTTTCAAATCTACCTATTCTATAATTAGTCATGAGAAATAAGTTTACTTCTTTCTTTGTTGTAAAGTTTCTAGAGGATTCACTAATAATGATGGAGAATAGATTATAAAATAAGAACATCATATTCTAAAATATGACTAACCCATATGTAACTATTCTAAATATTGTTTTGTAGACCACTTCTACTCATGAGAAAAGGAGAGAATGCTAAAATTTGTTTATTTTATGCCTAAAGATTCCAAATTCTCTTGTTTAAATGATCTAGATGTTGATACTGAAGTGGCTTTGAACCTGGGTAAATTACCTCAGTTTCCTCCTATACTTTGAGTGAGGACATGTCACCCGACAGGATCCTACAGGTTCCTAGCAGCTGCACTTTTTAAGTCTAGGAACTGTATCATTGAAGATGATAAATGACAAAGTTGAAGGACGAGAGGGGAATTTGGCAGGTTATCCTGGAAGACGGCAAGGGAATGTTGTAATAATACTTGGATGGCTTTAGTGATTCCATGTGCAGAAATTTCTGATACATCTGGTGTCAAATTATTGACTTCCATCTCCAAGATGAGTGATATAAAAAAGTCTCCCTGGCTCTTATGAGTGGTGATGGAGGTTTAAAGAGTCAGTAAACAAACTTACCAAATGTTTCCTAGTGTTCAGCAGCACTAGTATTTCAGGCATTTTGTAAATCTTCAGCAAATGTCTTTTTAGTAAATAAACTGTCAAAACTCCCCAAATTATATAGCTGAATTTTTCATCCATTATTCCAGTCTACTGAGCTCAGTTGAAGCCTGCTTTTGTGATCCAATAGATAATTCCTTTCAGCTTCTTGTCATATCAAGGCATAATCAATGTGTCATCAGGCACACTGTGCCCTGGTTTCCTCATCTGTAGAGCAGAGATAGTAATAATATCTAATCCAAAGGATTCCTACATGTACATTTTAATATATTTTGAATATATATATATAAAGTATGCAGCCAATATAGGAAAGTATGTAGCCAATTCTCAATATATATCAATATTATTAGTTATTATTATTCAATAGATAGAATAAACTAAAGAGTTCAAAAAAGACTAAATCCCAAATGTTACTATACATCCTGCTATGCCACAAACCTCTCCTAAGAACCAGTCTAATAATCAAAACTAATTTTTGAGTTTTTTTATCCTGTGACATATCTATAAAGTTGTACCAGCACTCAGTCCATGTTTCTCCTTCTTCTCACAAGAATGAAATGAGAGATTTTGTCCCACTGGCTTGCTCAAATTAAGGTGTGCTATGGATTCTCTCAAAATAAATAAATAACCCCCAACTCAAACATGAAACAAATTTTTCATTATGATATTTCCTCTGTGACTATCTGGCATTCTCGAGACCACCACCTTCTTTGATAAATGTTTAGAAACTCTTCGTGCATTTATTCTTTATTTTGATTTTATGAGGGTTATCATGTGCTACATAATAGCCAACATATTAGAGAAAAACAGGTGTGAATTATTGCTTGAATATGTTAGTTTAAGGAAATGCAGGTAGTTGTTATTTTATGAGGAAATTCTGACAAAAGGCTGTGAAGGTCAAGAGTAGGCGTTCAGGTGATGCTTCCTTAAGGGCATGACACTTGAGCTGAGTGAAAGAATGAGTAGGGCATACTTAGAAGTACAGGTGTGTGTGAAGGGGTGTGAGAGAGGCAACTGTTGAGACAGGGAAATAGTCAATGTGACCTGTAGAGTTGTAGAGAATTGGTAGGAGTGCAACTACAGACACGAGTAAGATAGAGTGGCTCAAATCAGAGAACAACACGATGTTAGATGTGACTTAATGCTGAATACTGACATGTTAAAGGAGTCGAAGGCAGGGGGTGGCGTAGGAAAGGGAAAAGCTGTGTAATTCTGTGGACAACAGAGGCTGACTAGGATATGGCTGCACTCCAAGAACTGCGAGTCTAATCTTATAAATACTGCCTTTTCTCTGGGAAAAAGGTCATAGAAGGTCACCTTGCTACCAACAGCAGAGCAGACCAGGAGGCCCATCGCATCTCCAGGGACTGTGGTCAGGGAGACAGTGGGACAGTGACTCCACCACTGCCCCACTGTAACAGCCCTTAGTGAAAACAGCCTATGCGAAAGTAGTTCACATCTTTCTATGCAAGATCAAAAATTAAATGTAAGTTCCATCTTAACCAGTGCCTTTCTTTGTATGTGTGACTTCCTTTGTTCTCCACACATTGGGTAAGAAGAAAAATTTGGCAGATGACTAAACCTAGAATTGTTATTCAATTTAAACCCATCCTTAGTTCAAGCCTTTCTTCTGACTCATAACATTTTCTGTTTGAGTCTCACAGTATTTTATTAAACAAAGTATTGAAAATAAAGTCTCTATCTTGTATGCTAGCATTTTATTCCACCAAATTTCCTAGGACCTAGCCATTACAGCATGGGAAATTTTCTTGGAGTTGGAACCTAGACTTCTGAGTGGTAATATATTAAGGGTCAAATAGTGTCATCAACCACTCTGACCAATTCTTGCTGACTTAATTCCAAACTGATTAGTTTAGAGAACCCCAGGAAGTGTCTTAGTTCTTTAGATTGTTGTCACAAAATCTTAATGGTCCCTTCAAGTGAAAATGTACCTTGCAGGCCTAGTAACTGACCTATTTGATTCCAACATAGATCATAATAATTTGACGGTGTCACTTATTCCAGAGTTTGATTGCCTTCGTTGCCTCCGGGTGCTAAAGAAAAAGGGATTTGTGATGGAAAGGGTTAAGTGGATTTTATTATAATGTGCTCCTATTTCATTTCCCTCCCTTCAGCTCCTTCACAAAATGTTAATCTAATTGTGATACTATCATTTTGATGACAATATGACAAGACAGACAAATTTGATTTTATTCTCCACAGAGCAAAGCATATGCTGCTTGGGAGGGTTTGACAGAGAGAAGGGCATAAAACAAATGGAGTTCATGAATATACAATTTTTATTGTACACAGTAGTGACATCCAAACTTCAGAGACTAGGTGGGTGAGACTGAGACTTTACTATTGAGATTAATGGGTACGTAAAAAGGTGCCAACAGAGAGTACTACAGTTTATGTTAAAAATGTCGGTGTGGATAAGAATAATTTTCTTCTCAAGATGAATGATACACTTAATGGCTGTGAGACATTTGTGCCCAGTAGCAGTTCCTCCAAAGTAATTTTTTGTTGTTATTGTAAATTATATAATCTTAACTGCAATTATAGTCCTGTTTAGGTAAAGGTCAAGTTAGTGCTGCAGATAGTTATGAAGCAAAAAAGAAATTGGTATATGAATTCCCTTGTTGATCGCTTATGAATGACTTCAAGTGAGATGACTTTTTGGTAACTCTATTTCTCGTTTAATGTAATATAGCAAGTAAAGACAGCACACATTAACAAAACACAAATTAGATTTCTCTAAGCAAACATGTATCTTCTAAAGGAGTGGGGTTGTTGGAGAAAGGACAGTGTGAAGGTTAAAGATGCCATGGAAACAGGAAAGGCCTATTTTCAAGAAAATTAGAGACTAGGAAGTTTTGGAATACTCTCATAGCTGGGTTTAAATACCTGCTTTTTGATTTGACTCACCAAAACACAAAATCCAGCATGGTTCCTGCTCTTGGCTTTTCAAAGCTTACTCTGAAATTGAGATTCAACCCACCTTGTTGGAATGGGATAAAAATGATTGAATGTCCTGATTGTTAAGCAGTAGAGTTTGGATCTTCATATAATAATGAGTTTGGAGGGATTCAATCCAGGTCCCATTTTAGTCTCAAAGTGTTTTCTTTATTTTACAAAGAGGACTATGAAATGTAACAGTATACCCAACTTTAAAGATTTAAAAGAAAATTTTAATATATTTCCTGAAATTAAAGTCTTAAAACAATATACTTGGAATCAACCAAGGTAATATGTCTTGAGAAATACAAAACTTTATGGTTTAATTATGCAATTTCCTTCTACTAGAACTTTCATATTATTCTGACCAGCAGGAAAACTTGCACAGATCATAATGCTAAATGTAAAAGGTTAGGTTAACCTTAGTACTCAAGGATTTTAAAGATCATCTTTGATTAGAATCATAATTTCTCCCATGAGTAGACATATTCTGTTGGTCAGCCTAGCATGTTGTGGGGGAGAATGCCTCTCCTGGCTGACTCCACTCCAAGGCTCTGAGAGACCTGCCTGATAGCTTCTTTCCCTAAAAATCAATCCTTGGAGCACTCAGGAAAAGAGGCCCCCTCTTTTCTTTCTTAGCACTTATCCTAAATGTAATCCTGGAGCTCTTTGTCTCCACCAGTTTTAAATTAGCTGAGCTATCAGTTTTACTGTTCTGAGTTGATATAATTCCATCCCAAACCAAATTTGATGGCATGTCCTGTGCTGGCTCAAAACAAGCTAGTTATATGCGCAATTGATATTGGGGTTTTCAACACTGACAAAATTTCTTGGACTCCTTTACTGTCTTCGAAAGAACCTTTAGAAATCATAGCCTTGAATGGTGATAAAGGTCAGTTCTGGATTTGATTGCATTCTCAAGATCCTTTAGCTGTAATTCAGCTTCAATTTGAACAAGGATGTCAGCTGTGTTGTGGGATTATCGTGGGTACAAACCATACACAGACAGGTAGCTGTGAATACAGTTTTGTTTCCATTTTAATTTGACATGAGTTAATTTCAATAAAAATGGCTTTAGTGTTAAATAAAAGAAGCGTTGGAGCTGTTCCATCCCATTTAGAGGCAAAGTAGTCTAGCCTTGTGATTCAGAAGTTAGATTCTGGTACCATGTTGGGTTTGAATCTTGACCCTTTACTAGATGTATGCTCTTGTGGAAGAAAATTATAGGGTTTTTTTTTAGCCTTCTTGTCCATAAATTGAAGAGCAGAATAGTATTACTATAGGGTATAAATAAGTGAATAGATGCAGTTTTTAGAAAAGTGCCTGCCACTAGGTACTGATACTTGGCTATTTATTTGTTTGTTTGTTTATTTATTTATTTATTTTTCATGCAGGGTGTTGCTATGTAGTCCAGGCTGGCTTTGAACCTGTGATCCTTCTGCCCCAATCTCCCCTGTCAGGAGTACACTGTCACAACTGGCTTTGGCTATTTATTATTGTTAGTTTCTCCATCTGTGTCTCACTTGAGGATAAAAAATTTACCACCCCCAAATATGTCACTTTGAAATAAAGATTATTTTGTGCTGAAAGCAATTGAGAAAAGCAGAAGAAAAGCTGCCTTCCCTGGCCTTGCTTAGGAGCAGATCATAAATTTCTCTTGGAATGAAGAAAAACCTTCATCACTGGAGCTGGAGACAGCAATGAAATGAATCTGCATAAGAAACCTCACTAAATAACCCTTGTCTTCCATTAGTTTCCCCCCATGCATATACCTCCCCACAACTTACCACCCCTGGAAGCCAAATCTCTTTTCTTTGGTCTTGTCACTTCTCCTTTGTTAAAATGATATAGTAACCCCTGGGTACAACTACTTCCTTGGGTTTTTACTTCTCTCTGAAGGTCTCTATGCATGTAAAAACTTAAATATTAACATTAAATAAAAATTGTGTGCCTTTAATCTACTTTTGTAAGTTTAAACCACAGGTCCAACTACAGTACCTAAGAGGACAGAGGAAAAGGTTTTCCTCCCTCCTGTATCTCCCACATACCCCCTGCCAAATCAGCAACATCTTTTTCTATGGACTCTCTCAGGTTCCATTCAAAGTTGTAACTAGTCACCACCCAAACCAGCCATTCCTACTTGAGCTGCATGGTAGAATCACCTAGGAAACATTGTCCAGCCTGGACCATTGAACCAATTAAATTAGAATCTCTCAGAGGTGGATCTTAGGCATCAGAATTTTCTAATGCTCCTCAAAATATTAAGCAAATTATGCAATATTTTAAGTTTTAAACAAGATCAATTCTGAGACTCTACTTCTGGATTTTCTTGTTTAATTAATCTGAGGTGGGACCTGGAATTGATATATATTTTTTAAAAGTTTCCAAATGAAGTTCCAATTAGGCCTGAGAACTATTAGGGCATAATGCTAATTGCTAGAGAGGGGAAATTAGCAGGAGCAATCCTCAGAGCTGGAAAAACCTGGGTTTCCAAATGATTTCAGAATCCAGATCAGGCTTGATGGAAGACAATAAGACTGAGAAAGGAGAATTAGGATTTGAAATAGAAAAAATACAATTAGGGCAGTAGTAGAGCTCTTGCCTAGCATGTGCCACAAAAGAAAAAAGAAGAGGAAGAAAGAAAAATACAAATAAAAGACTAAGGTTACAAATAGAGACATCTGCTGGGAGAAGAAGCATGGGTATGTTCAAGGGAGAGTGTGATGAATAATATAATTCCAGGTTGGCCTGCATCGTGAGAGTGGAGAGTTTTTAACAGTTTTAACCAGTGGACACTGTGAGCAGTTTTTCTCCCAGACACTCTCTTTCCCCCTTATCTATTCTCCCCAACACTTTCTTACATATTGTAAACTTAATATGTGGAGCCATCTAAAATAGCTGACATTAAATCACTTTGATCTACAAAAATAACAATTTCATATAACGTACTTGAATGAAGGCAGGGATTTTTTTTTTTTCTGTTGCTTCCTTTGCCATTAAAGTTTTTTGGGTTTTTTTGTGACTGGCACAAAAAAGGTACTCAATAAATATTTGTTAAATGAAGAAGTAAATTCCATTAAAAGAGCTCACCGAGGATCAGAGAAAACCAATGAAAAAGATCCATATTTATGCTTGCTGGTGAGATGTTTGGATTTAAAGAATAAAGAAAAACATCTTTACATATTCAGGCAAGAAAAAAGAAGAGAAAAAAATGAAACAGATTCTCTGCAAAAGAAAAAGGAATCCCTTTTGTATTAATTTTTCTCTTTGTACTAAATTAATCAGAAACCTTTGAAACACATTTCCCAAAATTTTGGATAAAAGAGCTGTCCCCCCAAGTTGTCTATCCTGCTCATTGTCCTTGCATGTGCAAAAGCAGATGACAGACTTGGACATAAAAGGACTATGTAAAAAACACCATTCTCAGACTTTTCTGGGAGACAAAGATCTCTCAGAGGAAAACCATGGAAGACTGAGAAATGAGTCACAATACAGAACTGAAGAAGAAAGAAGGCAGAACCATAAAATGTGGGTTTAAGCCATAGGTACAAGGTATACCTATGGGATTCTACTCATCCAGTTGTCAGCATGATTATGAAACAAAATAAAAGATACATAGGATATAAAATTATTATTGAGATTCACATCCACAAGTTCCAAATTTTGTCAACAAAAATTTGGACAGATAGAGAGGAAGGTTTAAAAGATTATTTGTAATGATATAGAAATACATATATGTATTTGCATAGAGATGTGCAAATACAAGAAATATATTTACAAATATATTTGTATATATATAAATATTTGTATATTTATATATACAAATAAAAGGAATGTAATACAAATATTATATATCTTTATATTTATTCCTCTAGGTGTACTATCTAAAAGTTTCAACAAAAATAAAAATTGGGGGGCGGGATTGGTAAAGTTAGTTTTTTTCCCTTAATTTACATACTTAAAATTAATGTTGGATTTTACCTTACTCTTCTATAGAGAGATGGCTAAGAAATAACTGGTATTATCCTCTTACCTCTCACCTTGATGGAGTACTAGATATGTTTTCCTTGACATATGTGCTTTTTCCTCAGAAAACTACGAGTTATCTCGATGCAAATGTATTTAAGCTAATTCATCTCATCAGTAGATTATTATAATGAAATTATTAATTTTATTTAAGCTAGGGTCCGTGTGTTCTCCAATTAGCAAGAAGGCAATGTGTGACATCTATCCCAACTAAGTGGAATGCTGGCTCAGGCTTCAGGTAACTCATCATCACTTCCAAAACACAGCAGGGGTGAAGTGGCTTTTCTCTGAACGAATGCCAAGGCTGACCTCTCTCCTTTACCCTCCCTGAGGACCCAAGTCATTCTCATTAACTAAGACTTCATGAAAAATGATCTCTCCTGCTATTTGCATGTTTTAAGAGTATAAATCAATATCCTGTACAATGACAGCTTTATAATACAGTTGTGACTGGGCTTGAAAATTGCCGGTTTTATCAATCACTATGTAGTAGAATTCCAAAGCAATGCTTTCCCAGGCTGTTTTCTTTCCTTTGTTCTTTTTACATCTCTTTCTTTTGTAGTAATCATTTTCTTATGTGCACATACTTATTTGCTCAAAACAAAAATAACAAAACAAAAACATAAAAACCTTCCCGAATGTGCAGTTTGAAACCCAGGGTAATCCATTGTGGACAGTCTTCTGCAAGGCTATTCAGGATAGCCTTGATCAGCAGTTCATCCCACTTCCTCTAGGAAGTTGTTTAAACTGTAGGATGAATGGATTACAGCTGACAACATGAGAGCTACCTATGCCTCTGACCCCTCTGCTGAGCTTTATCTATTTAAAGGCATAACTTTATTTATTTGAGCTTTACCTTTCTAAAGGCATAACTTATTTGGTCCTTTATCCTTTCTGCATCTTCTACCTGGTGCCAGGTTAGAAAAATTTAACCATTTTTACAGCTGGAGAAACGTTTTCATTCTTCTTTCTGTGTATCTCTATTTGATCACAATGCATTGTCGCTCTCCAGACACCACTTGCTTAGTATGCTTGGGGCCTTGGGCTCACACTTTAGTCAAACTTACAAATTATAAGTTTACACCATTTATTTATATTTTTAACTTTCCAGTTTGGTATTAAGTGCCTATGTACAATTAGCTTGCAAATTTTTCAGCTATTTTTCCTCAATTTTTTTCCTGTTCCATCTCTCCTTTCCCTCTCGAATGTCTAAATGCATGCTCATTAGTCTTTTACCTTTTGTTCTGTTGGATTTCTGTAATCCCTTTTTTTTTGTTTTCTGCAGATAAGATAATATCTATTTATTTGTCCTCAAATACTTATTGGATCTTTTATTGTCTTCAAATTGCTGCTGAGCCTTTTTGGGATTTTGTTCTCTTCTAAAATTTCAGGTATTACACTTTTTCATGTCTTAGTTCTCTTTCCACATCTACCCTGATGTAGATATGCTCTGTGCCTTCACTACAGCCATTGCTACCTTTAATCATGGGAATACAGTCATAATAACTCTTGTAAAGTCTTTACTAAGTCTAGTACCTGAGACATCTCTGATCCAATTTCTGATAATTGTTTTTACTCTTGATTATGGGTGTGTTTTCCTAAAAGTCTTTTTTCCCTAGGATTTGAACTCAGAGTCTTGGGCTTTCTAGGCAACTACTCTACCACTTGCATCATACATCCAGCCCTTTTTTGCTTTTAATTATTTATCACATAGGGTCTTATACTTTTTTGCGTGGAACAGCCTCAGACTGTGATCCTCCTACCTATACCTCCTGTGTAGCTGAGATTAGAGATGGAACCCAACACACCCAATCTGTGTGTTGAGTTGGCTCTTTTTGCCAGGACTGGCCTTGAACTGTAATCCTCCTGATCTCCGCCTCCTGAGTACTGGGATTACACGCATGAGCCACCACATTCTTCCCTTCCTATAAGTCTTGTGTTTTAAAATTCTAGGTTAGACAACTTGGGTGACATGATAAAGTGATTCTGGATATTAGCTTTTAATTGCTGTTTAATTTTGTTCTGGAAGAACTTCTTTTAAACTTGCCAGTCTTTGCTTTATCTTTTTTTAAGGGAGTCCCTTTTGGTTTTCATTACAGCTCTCGAATGTGTCCTCATCCTTATTCCTAAACTGTGTCCCCATGGGAATGCCAACTCAATGTAGGCGAGGCTCTGGCTAAGCTGCCCCTCCTATGCTTTCTGAACTGTATGACTATGGTATCATCATTTGTCATTCTATCCACAGCTGCCACTGTCTGTTAGGTTTAGCTATCTTTCCTATTTGTGCAGCTTAGCCTTGAACTAAGGGCTCAGGGTGAAGTCCCACTTCAGTCACTTTCCCCTAAGCCTTGAACAGCTTTCACTTCTCAGGTCCTTTGTCCTATAAATTCCACCTGCTTCTGCAGCCTCTGCTCTCTCTCCTCAGCTCAGGGTGACTGCTGCTGTGAGTTCTAACTCCTGTGCCAGTAGTCAGGAAATTGTCCATATCAAGAGCACTGTGTCACTTATGAAGCTCACTTTATGAGTCTCCCTTCTCTCAAGTTCTGTCTGTTACTTAATACCCCAAGATGGTGCACCATATATTTTGTGCAGTTTTATCCTTGCTTGCTTGCTTTAGAAGGAAAGTCTGATAGCAGTTATGCAATCATGGTCAAAGACAGAATCTCAATTATTTGTTAAAATAACCACTTTTCTGTATCTCCAAGCTAGTATTGTTCTTCACTTTTAATCATGAATCCTACTAATTGGCCCACCATTATTTACCTATGATGTCTACTTTACCTCTCATGCAGAAGTCAAGGTGCTACTTGTCAAATGTGAGTGGTATTATGCCTCTCTATTGCGTGAGACCCTGGGATGCTTACAATGCTAAGATTAAAGGCGAAATTCTTCAAATGGACTGCATGGTCTTATCTCAACATTCCACTTTAGCATCCTCTTAAACAGAGACTAACCTCAGCAGTACCAGATTTGTATCTCCAGTGCCTTTGCACATTCCGTTTCTTCTCCTGGAATTCTGTTTCCTGAACTAACTTCTTCAGAGCTCAATTGAAGCATTGCTTTCTAGAACCCTTCCCTGATGTCTTGGACACAATCATATTATGCTAAAGCAAGTTTCTGTAACACACAAACATCCCTTCACAGTACTCTTAATTGTTGCAGCTTTACAAGGATTTATATATTGTCTGACTAATGCTCTCTCCTCCACTAAACTTCAAGCTCTTCTAGGAATGGGGTCACACCTATTTTTGCTCATTATTATATCCTAGGGTTTGGTGATAGTAAGCACAGATAAATGTTTGCTGTGTGAAGTAATTCCTGTAGCAGGTCCTGGATTCTTCAGAAATATGTCCCCATGTAATTGATGTACTTTCTGTACCATACAAATAAAATAATTCAAAGGTGTATTCAAATGAGGGAGTTTAGTAAAAACTACAAATACAGCATATGAGTGAAGAAAAAAATCCTTGGTGCTTGGTTACATCTATACAAAGTCACGCTATATGATGAAAAGATAAAAAGTCAAACAAAAGTTTATGTATTTAGAGACAGCTATGTGGCATCCTGTTTTGTTTTGTTTTAAATTTCCCGTGTGTCTATGGACTTAAGTTAGGAAATTTCCAATGTAATTTCTGAATTTAGAAGTCAAAGTAGCCAAAATTTATTGGAATTATTTTATTTGATATAAAGTAAATTTATGCTTTCTTTAAAAATGCTATATTGATCCCATTTGATTTTGTTTTTTTTGTTTGTTTGTTTTGCTTTGCTTTGTTTCGTTTTGTGCAACACAGCCTCATTATGTAGCTCTGCAGTTCAAGCTGATCTCAAACTTAACATCCTCGGCCACAGCTCCCTGAATACTGGGATTACAGGCCTGGACCACCACATGTGGTGCTGAATTGCTCCTTTTTAAAGGCTCAAAATCCTAGTTACAACACAAACATTTTATCTGTTTGTTTTAAATAAACAACCTTTATTGATGTTCTATAAGAGTTTAAGCTAGGTTTAATATGAAAAATATTTTAAGATGAAAAGACTACACATTCCTTTGTTCTGGTCACTTTTATCTTTATTTTGCCTCAAGTATTAGTAGAAATGTAGTCGATCATAGCATAAAAATTTGTTATTGTTATTGTAATATTATCTATATCACAAGATTTTCCTGTCAGTTTTGGCTTTCAGAATATACCAGGTAGACTATAAGCCACTGAATAAAAGGAATTATTATTCATAAATTCACATATTCTAGTATGTGCATACATATATATAGTTGTTCCTTGGTATCTGTGGGAAGTTGATCCCAAGATCTTCCATGCTTACCAAAATCTGTGGATGCTCAAATCCCTTATATAAAAATGAAGTATTTGCAAATAACCTATGTACATCATCTTATGTACTTTAAATCATCTCTAGTATTTACAATACCAAATACAATGCAAATGCCATGTAAATAGTTGTTATACTGAATTGCTGTAAATAAGGACAAGAAAAACAATCAGTACATGCTTAACACAGGTGCAACTCTTTCCCTGGTATTTTCAATTGGTGGTTGGTTGAATCACTGGATATAGAACCCACAGATAGAAATGGCCAGCTGTATCTGTACTTGTGCATGGGTATAGGTATGGTACATCCTACTAGCATGGGCACATGGGAGGGGGGTATCTAAAATGTACTGGTTGAGTGTTGAGGGAAAGCACAGCCTCTCCAAAGTGTTATGTGCACATAAAGCAACTCTTATTTCTTCTAACTAAGGATTGGGAGTAGTGTCAGGATCTCTGCTGTGGTTTTGGTGTGACTGTCCCCTTCAGACTTCTTCTTACCTGAGCTAGTTAAAACATAAACAATTTGTTTTTGAGACAGTTGAGAAAGCAGTGAATACATTGGGCCATATTTGGATACTTTGGGTATGGATTCTTTACTTTTATTTAGAAGCATGTATCAGTGCCAAAATATCATGTGTTAAATAAGAACTAAAAAGTTACAGGATTTGTTTTTCCAACACATTTGGGGGCAAGTGAGATTCTGAGCATCTTGCATAATATTCAGAATATCTCCCTTCCTACCATAAACTAGAAGAGATTGGGGCAAGAGTAAGGGTAGAAAACAGTGTGGTAAGAATGGAGAGTTGTCACAAGGGAAGAGATATATCTTGTTCTGTTCTGTTTTAGCAGTAGTTAGATGTTAAGCACTGTATGGAAATTAACTAACAATTTTGGAAACAACTCTATCAAGTACTTTTCATTATATTTTTTATTTTAAACAGAAAAAACTTAGGTACAAGAAGATTAAGTATGGTGTCAATTATGAAGACCTGACAAAGCAGAGTTGGAATTCAAGACAAACTCGAAAGAAATCCAGAGATTTTTCCAGCATAATTCTTAGGGAGACAAGTCTGATACATCTTTCTAAAATGTCTTCAGTTTAAAATTTTACTTATGGCATTAGTTATCAAAAAGACACTTTAAATCTCCAACATTAAGATAAAGCTCCAGATACAGAAAAAAAATGACTTTCTACTAATACGACTGGTGAGATGGTTCCTGTGACATCCTCAACAAGAGATCATTCTTGCTCTTTCTGTTATCACTGCCTGAAGGACATACATTGCCACATGGAGGACCTGCTGGAGTTGAAGGGAACTTGGGCACATGGGTGACACACTGTCCTCTCTGTTCTTGTGAACACCACTACCTCCCTGCTCCTGGAAGTTTCCAGGCTGTCACAGGACACCACCCAAGCTTTTCCCTCCTCTTGAAATGTACATATGATCCAATGTTGAATTTTCTCAGATTTATAAAAATATTGCTCCAGCTACAAATCAAATAGACGTTGTTTCCCAAGCACAGTAAATTGTAAGGCATTTATACATATTTGCAGTTTCAACCCACAGAATTATGATTTCCATCATTTCATCTTTAAAGATGAAGAGAGCTCCTTACAGACACATCTGTACAAATATTATTTGTTTCCAAACAAAGTTTCGTGGCAGTATTTATGCAGTTGGTACTGGTGAATTATGACAAGTGCACCGCCTGTTAAAGTAGGGGAAAAGGATTAAAGTAAGTGTAAAACTGTCTGGCTTTTCTGTTAACCAGCTAAATGGTCATAGGTCACTTCAGTTCTCAATAGCTCACTATTCTTACCTGGAAAACGTATGATTGGATGGATACATGCATAGGTACCTACTGAGACTTCCTCATTCATCAAGCCATTTCTGTTCTGTCTAATCTAAACTCACTGTTAATTGAATATAAATCTATTTTATTATAAGCCTAGATACATCACAATTAAGAAGATGAATATTTCAGTAAAGTTCCATAACGCAACCTCAAGTCAAACAGGTGCACATGTTTATGGACAGGTATAAGTGTATTTACACATGTGTACATGTAGATAAATATTTTCATTTTAAATATGTATATAAATTAGGGTTGTTTCTGACATCACTGTCCCTCCTTTTGCTGTGTTAGGAAAGTTTCTTCGTCTGTGTACTGTTTATACTTCCTGTTGTCTCCCCATACTCGGCACCTACATCATCTGGAAGCAGCTCATTCTACCCACAGGAATTATTTCTTTTGGCTATGGATTTACAATATGAGTCAACCCCCAGGAATTCAGTTGCTTTGGGTCAGTGGTGGGCATTGGAAATGGGCCAAGGACAGGTAGACTGAGAAGGTTTCTGAGGGAGGTGAACTCTACCACTCCACTCACAGATACAGAAGAAACCAGTCTGTGAAGCAAACAGATGAATAGAGTAGATGACCAGAGAAGAACAGAGATACAGATGAAGAATGAATACTTAAAGTTTCTAGTACCTCGATGAACCTGTTCAAAGGCCAACTACTTCTGTGATTCTGTAAGACAGTTGTATTCTTATAATTAACTCCCATTTGATTAGGTTGGCTCCAGTGGATTTCTGCTATTTGAAACAAAAGCAGTCCTAATATTACTTCCATCAAATACATTTGATTGTCTCTCCTTATAGCATGCATATCACCTGCACAGGTTAGATCTAATGTGCATCAATTTCGATCAACATAACAGCCCTTTAAATGCATTAAAAAGCATTCTCTATTCCATTTCCCCACCCTCTACTGAGCCATTCCTTTGCAGCAGCAAAACTTCTGGAAAGAGTTGCTGTCTCCAATTAATAAGCTCCATTCTCTTTTATACCTGCTCTAATTCACCTCTCTACAGTATCTTTCTAAAATCCTTTTGTCTCAGCCACCAATAAAATCCTTTGGAAATCCATGGCTGATGTTCTGTCTTTGTTTTAGTTGGCCTGTCATCATTTGGCAGTTGGCACTTCCTTCTTCTTTGATATACTTCCTTGTCTTAGCTTTCTAGACACCACACGTCCAATTTCCTCCTACTTCATTAATCACTCTTTCTCATGTTTCTTTGCTCTTCTTCTCAGGCTTCCTATTGTTAAAGTATTCCTGGCAAAGTCCTTGGTCCCCTTCTCTCCCTTCTTAATCTATACTAATTTTCATGCTGATGCCATTGACTCATAACTTTAAATACATCTTTATGACAACAACTCTCCTCCAAACTTGTCTACTTGATTTTTCTGCTTGCATACCAAATTTATATCCTCAACTCAAACTTCCCAAAATTAACTATCTGACCTTCTCTGTATCACCTATCCTGACAATATGGAGCAATATTTAGTGTATGAAGAGGAAAATGATGATTCAGAAATTCAAATAATTTTCCCTCAGCCCAACAGGTAGTAAACTGAAGAATTGGGATTCCAAAAGTATTGGCTTAACCTCATGATGAAGTAATTTATACAATTCCTGGGAGGAAAAATGATGAACTAAACAACTTATTTCTTATCTATTAATTTTCGTAAAAACTGGTACAAAGAACACTAGTTTTACTTCTTTTAGAGTTGCCAGGTTTTGTTATCAAACACATTTTTATGGTTCATACATCACAGCTTCTGTACCAATTTGAACCATAGTAATATTCTCTACCTGGAAGAAACACAAAAAATATAGAAGAAAGCAAACAAAATATTTACAACGTTAGGGTAGAATATAAAAAGCACAGACTTTGAAAATTTTGATGCATTGAACTTTTATCAAAATTATAAACTTTTGCTTTTAGAGAAATGCCATTTAGAAAACAAAGGCAAGCAGCAAACTGGAAGAGAACATTATCAATTCATATGTCTGTTCAAAGGATTTGTATCAACATAGGCAACAAGCTCTATAAATAATAAACCTGACTATGTGATGTGTCTGTAGGATGTGCGACATCTAAACTCTCAAACACTACTTGTGGGAGAGTTAAATGGTATTACATTAGAAAACTTTGGACAGTTTCTTAATGAGTTAAAAATACACCTACATGCAAATGAGGCATTCCATGCATATGTGTTTAACAAATACAAACATCCACAAACTGAGTTATATATCAGCTTTATTGATAATAGGCAAAACTGTGAAGATCCACCATACTGGATTGAATAGTATCCCTCCACCTGTACAAAATTCACATCTACCCTGTGTCTATGTATGTGACCTTATTTGGAAATATGGTTTTGTAGATTAAATCAAGTGAAGATGAAGTCATACTGAATTACAGTGGGCCCTAAATCCAGTAGGAAAGGGAATTTTGAGCTGGGAGTATTAAAAAAAAAAAAGAAAGGGAATTTTGAGCTGGGAGTGGTGACTGAAGCCTGTAATCCTAACCACTTGGGAGGCTGAGCTCAGGAGGATCATGGTCTGAAGCTACTCCAGGCATAAAAAGTTTGGGCACAGTGGCACATGCCTATTGTTCCAGCTAGGCTGGAGGCTGAGATTGGGAGAACTGTGGCTTGAGGCCAACATGGATAAAAACGTTCAAGAGATTCCATCTCAATGGAAAATGGATGGGCATGGTGGCATGTGCCTATCATTCCACTTATGGTGGGAAATGTAAAGTAGGAGGGTCATTGTCTAGATCAGCCTAGGCAAAAGGTGAGACCAATCTCAAAAATAACCACAGCAAAAAGGGTTGGAGAAGTGGTTCAAGCAGTAGAGTGCCTGTCTAGCAAGCATGAAGCCCTGTACCACTAAAAAATGAGAAAAAGAGGGATTTTGGGACACAAATGGGGGAGAGATGGCATAGGCAGAAACTAAATCCATGAATCTATAGTGCCAAGGATTGCCAGTGACCACAGGAAGCTAAGCCAGAGTGCTAGAAGAGATTTTTCCCCAGAGCTATCAGAGGGACAATGGCCCTACTAACATCTTGACTTCAAATTTCTACTCTAAGATTGGGAGAGAATTTTAAGTCACCCAGGTTGTGGTAATTTGTTAAGGCAGTTCTAGGAAATGAAAACACCTGCCAACATCTGTGTAATATTTTCCTGTGATTTGGTCTCAAAGTTTCTCTCTATAGAGTGGCTATAACCTCTCGTCCTGCCCTAATGGAATTTTAGGAGATTTGGTTTGGAACATTTACAGAGTGCCTTTGACAGGATTCTTTATCTTGAGATAGTCTAATGCCTAAATATCCAACCTCTCATATCTTCCCTCTTAGGAAGCTTGTTTACGCTGGCAGACACACTCAGGGCACCTATCTGACCTGGGTCCAGTTTATTCCTACCAAAAGTAGCTATTCTCTAGAGAGTACTGACTGGGAGAAGAGTTAGGTTTGGTCATGTTGGTCAACTGAGACAAGGGGAGACAGCACGACAAAACACACAAAGTAAAAGGAACAGCTTTTATTACTCACAGCCCTCAGAGAGGAAAGAGCAACTTGCCTCAAAGGGCAAGGGGGGAGCTTGCCTATGACCTCCGTGGGAATGCTGTGTGAACCTGACTAAGAGCAGTAGGGAATGAGAAATAAGACACACACAGACATACAGACATAAAACAGAAAAGTGGGATCGGGAGGGCTACATGTTTCTGGTAGAAAACATGAGCGCCTACCTGAGCCAGAGTGTTTATTTTATAGGTCAGTACAAGGAAAAACTCAGGTAAAAATCAAGTATCAACAATTCTTTGATCTAAGGTAAAAGGAATGAGGTTTGGTGGGCTAATTTTCCTAAGGCTAATGAAGCTTAACTACAACACATCTGTTCTGGAATCATCAAGGCACGCAGGACACCTTATCTGAGATATTGATTAATCTGGCATCAGGGAGTCTCCTAACAGTTCTGGTACTTTATCTAGTTTTGCATTAGGGGGCTGGTATGCGGATGCAGCAGGTTGTTTTCTTCAAGGAGATGCAGGAACAAAGGTCAAGATACCAGGTGCTGGGAAAAATATGGAAGGAGAGTCTTTGCAAGCTCCTACTATGGAGAAGCTCTGCAAGCTCCATTATTTCCCAGTCCAGGGTTCATGCCTGGTCCCCAACAGAAGCTGTCCTGAGAACACAGGCTCTGCCACTGGAGAGAGAAAGTGTGGGTTCTGTACGGTCTCAGGCAATATCTAAGCAGGTATCTCTTGAGGACTGGGGGATTTAGAGCGAGGCAGTTGTGTAAAGCAGATACCTGGATTGACCACATTGCAGAACTACGGGAGGGGGAAAATGAGAAACTGTCCAGGGAGACCGAGCCCCGCTTCTGGTATGAGATAGTCCAACTTAGATTCCTAGTGGATGTCAAGGCAAGACACAATCCTAAATGGCCACTACAAGGTGAACAAAGAAACAAAATGCAGAAAGTTCATATAATGAACACTAAAAAGGAATGATAACAATGACTGAGTTACTGGTACATGCAACAGCATGGATGAACCACAAATCACTATGCTGAGTGAAAGACTCAAGAACCAAATGAATATGGTTCCATTTATATTCTTTAAAACGGAAAACTAATATGTAGTATTTAAAAACTGATCCCTGAAGGGGCATAGGAAGTCTTTTATACGGGGAGTGAAAAAATATATATATTTGTTTTCTTCATTATGGTGCCAGTTTCAGGACTGCACACAAATGACAAAGCTTACTGAATTGTACATTTAAGGGATATGTTAAACCACATCTTATAACACATAAATTATATCACAATGACTCTATGGAAGTCCCTATGAGTTAAAAATAAACCTAAGCTATAGAAAATTGAACAAAACCAAATGATGTAATGCACTTGGGTATCCTTCACTCCTGAAGTAGGAAAAGAACTTGTAAACACTGGGTTTACCCAGTGTTGCTGGAAGTAAAAGATCATAGGCATCATTGTCAAGCAAGCTGTGAGCACCTTTAGCCACCATAAAGTCATAATGCACTGTAGCCCTTTCTTGGTCATTGCCAAGCTAAGAGATGGATGTAAGAGGATGAAGGCTCAGATGAGGCTAAAATGATTTCATTTAACTTTGCTATGCTGCCAAACCACTAATGGTCTCAAGAGATGTGGAAATAAAATTGTTTTGATATTTTCCATTATGATCTGATTGCAAAAATGGGTATTCATTTTAAAATATTGAAGCTTTTTTTTTTTTTACAAATACTCACAGCACCTTGCCATAAGGAATTTCATTGTTCTCCAGATTGTTATTAAGTGGTAGCATAAAAGAGCAATCAATGGGACTCACTATTTTCTTCAGCTTCCTAGGTACCACATCTGCCTGTTTTTAAAACTACACTGTAATTTCAAGAAACACATGTAAGCTACATTTTACAGTAGGATACATTGTCCAGCCGGTCCCTGGTCAGCATCATCCAGGCAGCAGAAGTCCATCAGACTGCTATGGTGGCAGATGGCAGCTTTTTGGAAATCTAGTGACATATGGTCTGCATATGCAGTGGTGAGGCATGCTTGTCATCCCATGGCTGGATTGCAGTGAGAGCCCCAATTCTCCCAGCCTCTGGTTCATTTTGCACAGACCATCTTCTGAAGCAGCCCACTCAATATGTCTAGACACATTCAGAAATAACCCAGCAACAGACCAACACTTAGTGTGTATTACCTGCCAGGTCCTGCAGTGCTCCTAGCTTTCCTGTATGTTTCCTCATTTTGTTTTTACAATACACCCATGAGATGCTAAGGGATCTATGGTGACTGATTGTTACTAATTAGAACACATTCAAACTCTTTTGATGTGAATCTAGGTATTTGGGCAATATGTACCTTAGATAGCCAACAAGTGTCTCGTTATTCCTTGTAATGTTGTGTGTCAAATAGGGCACCCACCTTTATATCTTGGCCCCACATTTTTTCTTGCCAGAACACCTACCTTTCCTTCTTCTGCACCTATTCAGTTCTTTGACTTCTTCAAAACCCATACCTAGGTGACCTTCTCCAGGAAGCCCTTCTTAAACAAGGGTCATCCTGGTAATGAAGTGGTTTTTCCTTTCCATATTTTTCCATCTACTGACTTATTGATATGGACATGTCTGTATATTGCTTTGAAACAAACCCATAGATTTTGTCATGATTCTTTGTTTTGTCAAGAAGATTGTAGACATTTTAAAATACCTTATTATATATGTGTGCAGGCATATATCCACATAGAAGTATGTGCATATACATATGTATAAATATATATGTGTATATTTAGATTTTCCTGCATAGCAGGAATGAAATCATTCAATCATTCAATGAAATCATTGAATTAATTTGTATATCTGTGAGAGAAAATGTCAGTGAATTTACCTTCAAGTATTAGCTTCTTCATGATTTAAAATATGATATATATTGTTTCCATGATTCCAATTTTGATTCCCTTAGATTTTTGTTTTACTCAGTCTCCTGTGTGGTGTTAGTTAGTGTCCAAGAGCCTCAGAAAGTTTCTATTGTCCCAGAATTCTTTTTTCCCCAAATTGAGACTGAACACATCTCTCCCCTTCAATGATAGCATGGTATTACAAAAGTTATTCAGATACTCAGATCTGTCAGAACAGGACAAAATAAGTCATTAGTTTGAGTAAATATTTGCTCATTTAATAAAATAAATTAGAGCCTCAAGTCCTCTTGGTCACAGTACCAGAAAAGACCTTGTTGGTCAGTGGAACATGTGTGATACCCTCTTTGAAACAAATATGCTATGTATGTTGAGATTATCTTGTCAAAGCAGTAGGGTGCTCAGCCAGACAGAGGGTCTTAGACTCACAACCCCCAATTCCAATTCTTTTGAACCAGTGGTGATCAGATACTTTCACCTTTCTTTTTATGGCCACTTAAATGATAGCTTCTCTATTTCAGTTCTACTCCATATGAATGAAGCAGGTGAAGTGTGGCCCCTTGGAACATTACAGTGTGTGGAGCTGGTTGCTATCTTTAGCACAGATGCTGGAATTCATTCTCATCTCATTTGCTGAGCGCTCTATCATTAAAGTGTCATTGAGAACTGACACCACTTAATTTTAGCAGCTTTCAATTCTCGTTTGCAGCAAGAATAGCTCTAAATGGAGAGGAGTGCAAATTACAGAGAGAGGGATATTTTTACACCACACTCAGCATTTTATCAAACAAAGCAGCCTCCCGGGAAATAGAGGACAATACATTATAAAACCAAACTCTGCTCCGATGCTAGTATTTAATCTTCCGATTGCAGGCATCCACTCTGATGAGTCTGTCATGAACTTACGGGAAGGGGCATTATTCGAGCTGTTGTGATTTCCTACTCCTCAAAATATCCTTGCTTTTTATTTTGGGTGTGGTCAAAATGGGGGGAAAAAAGAAGGGAATAGAAAGAGAGAAAAAGAAGAAAAAAAGGGGGAGCTTCAGAGATCAGCTGTCCCCTGCAGGCCAGCACAGAACCTTTACCTCTTTGCAAATTACAGAGCTCTGGAGATTTTTCCCCTATTAATTGCATAATTGCTTTTCCTGCCAAAGTAATTTGAACCCTTGGGGGTTAAGAAAATCACTTACTGTGAAATAGTGGCAATTTTTAACCCATTCAGCTGGCATTTCTTTGCCTAATTAAATGTAAAAGAGCTGTTTGCTGCCCGTGGTGTATGTGTTTCTGAATGTTGCTCAAATTGCTTTGCATAGGAAACCTCTGAGTATTTAAATCGTGATAGAATTATTACCCTTAGCTTTGTGTGTTCTGGGTATTTGCATCATTATTTTGTGCAGGAGAAAACTTTAAGCACTGACTGAGCTCTGATATTTGTGTCTTTTTGTGTATATAAAAAAAAGAAAGAAAGAAAACCAAAGCCATCCGTCAGTTACAGAGAATGTTTTGGCTGCTGGGAAAATATCTTGTCACATGCTGGCTTTTGGAGCCACTCAAAGAATTTTTGTAGAAATCCAAGTTATTATTCTATGGTATAAAAACTTAGGCCTAGAGGCTTCATGACTTTTCCAAGGTCACACCTGAGGTCAACTTTTAGATTCCCAAATTATACCTGTATTTTTGCCTCCTTGTTTCTTGCTTCAGCATAACTCATAGTCTTATACCATGAACCATTTGTAGAATGCAATTTAACCTAAAGGTTTTATGTTTCTAACTACTAGATGCAATTTGGTGCTTTAAAAGTTATAAAATTGACCTGTAGCAAAGAGACTGTAAGTACCTTCTCTGCTCAGGAAAACACATTTTGTTGCTTTGTAAGAACAAGAGGCCTGGCTGAGCTGTAGGTGACAAACTGGTATGAAAGAAACATCAGTTTATAGTATTTTTCTTAAAAGTATAAGCTAGCTGTAGGGACTTAAGCTCTGTTTAATTTCCCAAATTCACTGTTTCAGTCCTTTCTTTCTCCATTATAGTTTATCTGCATTTTTTTTCTTTTTCCATTTTAAGTCTTATTGTTCCATATATTTGGTATAGTATTTGAATGATATTCAATTGTTAAAATTATGAAGTTCTTACAAAAGTAAAATAAGCCCTTTGGAAAGCTCAGCTATCAGTTGAATAATAAAGTCATCCAATAGTTGGAATACATATTTATTTCCCCAAAAGAATCATGCTGTTGGAAATAAATTTTCAGTGGGCATGACTTGTGGCTGAGAGTGGGAGCAGGGGGAATTGTATTTTTGGATACAGCTGTTTGGCAATACCTTTGTTGAGAAAACAAGGATAGAAAAGAAGACACTGTGTGCCAGGAAGTCCAGGAAAGAAGGGAGAGGCTGGAATCAGACATACTATTCTGTTGCTATAATTTTGTCTAACCTGAAGTACAACACCATCTATTGGAATGAAGTCCCAGTTATTCTTCTGTCTTTTATATTATTTTAATTGACAAAATCACAACATTAGCAATTGTAAATGTTGGGTATGTTAAACTCTTCAACTATCAGCATACTGTTATTGTTACTTTAGACTGTTTCTCTTACAGATAAATTCTTAGCATCGACAGTCATTATTCACCCTGGCAATTTCCTGACCTTCTTTAGGGCACAGACCAAATCATTAATCCAGGCTGAGTGGCCCTCTATACCACTGTGCTCTTGTCATTCTGAATATCTAAAGTAACTAGGTACACCTTTCCATCTGCTGTCACCAAACAGCCCTGATCTATGGAGGACGAACCTCTGGCCTTGTTACTAAATCTTATTCAAGGCATCCCACACTGAAAACCAGTTGGGATTTGAATATAGTGGGGTAAATTGAGTTTGGTAGAGGGTACAGAGAAATGAAACACAGAGGTAGAGGACTTCAGTGCGTGGACTAGAAATACTAAGTTGGAGTCTCACTTGAATATTGGACAGTAGCTAGAGACTAGATTGTGGAAGACCCTCAACATGGGGTTAGGGAGTTAATTCTTTGCTTTTGGGTCAATGGGGAACTCTTGAAGCTTTTGGAACATGATGTGACCAGTGCTCTGTGGTAGGACTGTCCAAGATGAATTAGAGAGGCAGAATCAAGGATGTCGCAGGAATTCTACTGAGAGGTATGAAGTTCTGACATATAGTTTGGCCAGTAGGAGTGGAAATAAGAAAGTGGATATTAAAGATGTCATAGAGGTGGAATCAATACACTTCATTCTGGAATGCAGCAGGGGAAGCTAGGTGGGGAAGGGAAGTTATAATACCCAGCAAGGATGTTTCAAGTCTGTTGTACTAGCAAGAAAGTGATGCATTTAATAAAATTAGCAAACACAGGAGACTCAAAGAGGGAAGGAGGTATTTGAATTTCATTTGTAATGTGTCTGAGATGCCTTTGTAATAGCAAGGTAGTGAAGTTTAGTTGTTAGTTGAAAATAAAGATTAGGACACAAAAAGAGAAATTGATTTCATCTACATAAAGAAAGGATGAGGTTAGAGAATTCCACTTCATATACATAGAGGAGAAACTAAATGAGGTTATCAAGAGAGAGAGAATAGAGGGAAGAGATCAGAACCTAAGTCAGATCTTTAGGGAATGTTTACATGGGAGTGTTGACCCAGGAAAATATATCACTGAAGTAGACAGAGACAGAGTGGACAGGTAAGTGAGAAGTAGGGCCTGGAAAACCATGGGAGTCAGGGAAGAAGAGACTTTTAAATAAGAGGAAGTGATCAAAGTTAAGTACTACAAGGAACAGACAATGATTGAGGGGGAGTAAAACCATTAAGATGACTTCTTAAGAAAAAGTGGCAAACATATGAAAAGAAACAGAGTTTTGAAGGGCTAGTGAGTTTAGAAAAGTTGGTCATTTTCCATTGCTAGTAACCAAGACCACACACTATAAAAACAAAGGTTTATTTTGCCTCATGGTTCTGGAGGTCCAGCAATGAGGAGGTCACATCTGATCTTTGTCTTGTTGCTGACAAAGTTCCCAGGCAGTGCAAGGCAAGACATAGTGAAAGAGCTAGTGTATACTTTTTGGGTACTTTCTCTTTTTATAAAGCCACCAGGATTCAGTCATGGGGCTCCACCCTGATGACCTTAGCCAGACCTAGTAACCCCACAAAATCTCCACCTGTAAACAACACAGATAGTCAAGTTTTCACCTCTTAGTGCCTCAAAGTGGAGATTAAACTCCAACATGAATTTCAGAGGGTACAAACCATATTGAAACCAAAGCATTCAGGAAAAAACATCAGGGACAATAAAGAAGCCTGGCTGAGAAAGAAAAGAAATGAGAATTTGAACAGCAGACAGAATTATTTTAAAAAGTGTTATTTGAAGAAGAGAACTGATCATGTTTTTATGATGGTATGAAAGATCCAGTTATGATTGAGAGGAGAGAGACTGTTGGAGCAAGTCTTGGGAATAAGCAGCAGGGGATGGAGACAAAGGCCTGAGTGAGGATGGCTAACTAGGAAAAGAACCAAGAATACATAAATCTCGAAGGAGAAGAATGAGTGAAATTTAAAAGAAGAGTTTAAATGAAAGAGAAGGAAAAGGAAGCAGTTCATGTCAAATATTATCAGTAAGATGTAAGTCTAGGTTAAAGGAAAAGAAGCAGGGGCTAGACATGGTGACTCATGCCTGTGATCCCATCTACCTGGGAGGCAGAGGTAGGAGGATCATAGTCCAAGACAGCCTGGCCAAAAGTGCAAGACCCTGTCTGAAAACAAACTAAAACAAAAAGACTGGAGGTGTGACTCAAATAATAGAGCACCTGCCTAGCAAGCATGAGGCTCTGAGTTTAATCCCCAACACCACCAAAAAGAGAGAGGAAGGGAACTGAAGACAAGTATTGCAGAATGCATTAAAGCTACTATAGAAAATCCGATTTATTATTATTTTACCAAGCATTGCTATAGGGCTTACTATGTACTAAGTACTGCTTGTATAAGTATTTTTACCTATATTATAAATTATATATATCCATATTATAGATATTTAATACTTTCAACAATCCTCAGTGTCTTCCCTTCCATTTTATAAATGGAAAAACTGTGGTACACAGAGGCTAAGAAACTTTTATGTAAAGTTACACAGTCAGGAATCAGCAGCCTCAGCATTATAGTAAGTATTTAGAAACTGCTTTTGCTAAAAAGCACTGACTCCCATTTGGGCCCACAAGGTAACTGAAAGCAGGATAAAAGCTAGGCATCACTGTCTGCATTTTGCATCTGTCTTCTTTGCCTTAAACCTTTGGGTCAGACTCCTGCTTAACTCTGCACTTCGGCCTGTTAATCACTCCAGGAGCATCTATGTGAAAACTACTGGTACTTAACCTATCTCATCCCCCTTCGAGGCTGAAGGCTCAAAGATAAGAGTAACTGAGGCAACTTACTGTCAGCTTTTACAATGTCTGATTTTGACCCCGAAAAAGGTGCTGGGAGTCTCCAGTCCTGTCCTAAACCTGCAGTCAGCTTGGAATCCATGTGCAGCAGAGCCCCATGGTGAGATCACCCCACAAGCAGATAAATCATTTCATGGGAAACCAATCATCCCCTCAAACAATAAGGACTTCTTCTTTGGGCCATCTTACAGAACCAGAACTGAGATAATACCCAGTCAGACCACACTTGAATGCGGCTACTTAATTATCCATCCTCTTTGCCCTTTGTCCCAGGTCTTCTAATATACTAACCTAAAACTCATATCAGTACACTGAAGATGGATTGAATTGCTTGCTTTCCCTCTTCCCAGCATAGTATAGCACAGCATACCTATTTTGAATACATCCTTTCCTGCCTTTTCACCTTTACTTCTGTTTGGGGCAACTGTTGGACCTGACATGTTGGAAACCACAGAGCTGGGCATCTGACCTAGGACTCTGGTTATACCACCCAGACAGTCCTGTTCCAGTCAGGCCCCTCCTCAGTGTGCAAGGTTCCTCTTTATAGTTGGCCACTGGCAGTATCCCCAGAGACAAGTGAATCACATTCCTTCATTAGGAGAGAATTAATTGGTTCATTGTGAAATTCCTTAGCATGTCCTGCAGATCAAAAGTTAAAACACAGAACTTGAACTGTGAAGTTGCCAAGGATTATGGGTGAGTATGGCTTCTGGTATCTCCAGGGGAGATTTTAAGAAATATCATACTTACATCTTGAACAATTTGCTATTATTGTATAGGATGCAAAAGAAAATAGTCCTCATGCTTTCTGTCTGTCTTTGAACAGCCTAGCTTGAATTGGGGAATATACCAATTAAAAAAAAGAGAAATATCATACTCTGGAACCTTTACCAAAAAAGAGCTTCCCAGGTGATTGCAATAGGTAGGTAGAGTTGACAACCACCACACTTAGCAAATCCAGATGAAGTATGAGAGAAGGAAGAAGTCAAAGTTCCTTTGTAAATGATTCCTTCACAGGATAAAAACAGATGAAGGTGGAAGGATGGACTGGGAGGGCAGAAAAGGATGTAGGTGCCACAGACCCAGACTGGGGGATGGCAAACTGAGGAGGGAAAGACCAGTAGAGAAAGTTGTAGGTAACCAGAGATATTCTTGTTTTGTGATAGTTCTTTCCAGTAGTGGTTATACAACAGAAACCCTTTGTCGCTGTTTTTAGAAAGAATTAAACATCTGTCTTCAAAGTGATCACATCCCTACAAAGTCAGACTAACATATCTAAACGCAAAAGCAGACCGTGGACAAAATGCCCAGGACCTGAACGGGAGGAAGCACCCCATCAGGACTTCTCAAACTACGTGTGGGAAAGAGCACATTTTTGCTGGTTTGTTTAATTTCTAGTCTGCTGTGATCTAATATTTTTGTAAAACAGAATAAAAATCAGTCAGGAGGAAATAACTTTAGAAATCCAAATGTTCACAATGTATGAACTCAAATATTTTTTATTTCTAAATTTAGCAGACATAAAATTACTCTGTCAAATTACTGTAATTTTTCTGGTTGCTTTTATTTGCTCTACCTTAATAGCTCATCAGAGTCCAGATCCACTCCATGGTCCACACTTTTAATATCCACGGGAAGTTATTTTTCCTCTACTAGGAAACATTCACAAGTTTTATATCATCTCTATGAAGATCTCTGCATACCTGGAACAGGGTCAGATACATAATTTGTGGGCTCAGTACAAAAAATGAAAGTGCAGGACCCCATTTTCAAAAAGCAGAAGGAAGTTGCACTAGAGGTACTAAAATATGAATCTTGCTCCTTTTTGCACAATCTCTCTTTTGACTTGTCATGACACTATTTATCTACTATTGAAAGTCATTCTAAGAAAAAAATTAAACTTTTAAATTACTAGCATCAATTTTATCATTCATCCTTATATTGTGCAATACCAGTTTTAAATTCTAATAGAAGTATACTTAATCTTGTGCAGAATCACCAAATTACACCTTTCATATTTCATAGCTCAAACATACATGTCTTCCCTTCTTCCCAGACAGTGGAAACAACTGTTTTCGTTTCACTTCTTGACAAGATCATGTTCTATTAACACTCTACCTTTAGCTTGCAGATGATAAGTAAGAAAGTATTGAACTGAAAAGAAAAGGAACCATGGATTACTTTCTCTTTTCCTTTTCTTCTATGTCATCATTTTCACATTAAATGGAGTGCAAGGAAGTCAGGTAAGGACATAATAGAGTTCCCTAGTCATTCATGTTTCTTCGAATGTCATTGCTTTCTTTCTGCATGTGAAGCATTTCTGGCTCAGTGGAAAGCAGCCTCTTATGGCTGACAATGCCTTTGCTCAATCATAAATGTAACACACTGATCTTGTATTTGCTTTGAGTCTTGATGAACTCCTACAAATCTTGAGTACACTGGAATTTTGTGTTCACAAGGCATTGTAAATACTGTATGCAAACAGGATGTCAAGGAACAGCAAACCTGTACAGCAAGTATGTCTCTGTTCACGTCCATGTTCTGCTGTCCCATCAGACTTCACCTACAAAATGCAAGATACCAACCACAAAGGCATTAAGCAAGCCCAGGGTCCTTTTGTGCATGGGGTTGTGTTTCATTTCATAGGTTATTTCACTGCCATAACATTTTGTTAACAGCTTTTTTTAAAATAACATATTATCATCCTCTGTGTTCTGTATAGTCAGCTCTGAACATCCCTTTTGAGAATTTCAGTCATATTTCCTTGGTCCTTGTTTCACTTTGATCTTGTACCTTGCCTTATTCTAGCAGGTCCTTCATACCCCTGTCATGGTCAGATTTCAACACATTTTTTCATATAATTTTCAGTCTTAAAATTCTTTCATAGCACCATTTGCCCCCAGGCCAGAGTCAAAATCCTCAATTAGAAGTCCACAGACTTTCTGGTCCATTCCCTCTTCTGTAGCTTTATGATTAACTGTGCCTCTACATGCTACCTGTCTTCCAAGCAGATTCCTTTCAGAGACCTTCTTGAACTTGTGTTTTCTCTTTAGGCTGAGGAACCATCTCTCATTCCTCTGTTCTGTCTCTCTCTCTCAACCCCAGGCACATCCTCTGTATACCTTGTCTTGATTCGTCAAGGTTCAGTTTTTGCAACATACTATCTTAAGAGTCTCTTCTAATATCCAGGTTGTATTGGAAATGCTTCCTCCATACCTCTCTGCACCTTCCACCATGTGCCACAATGCAGAGTTTGCTTGCTAGGGTTAAGACCTCTCCAAGGGCATGTGGAGGTTGTATATCCCCCAAACCCACACACTTCATCCAACATGACACTTAGTGAATCCTTAAGAAATGTTTGTTAATGATGGAGAGGGGGAATTCAACTATGATATATTGTAATAACTTTTGTAAATGTCACAATGTACCTCCAATGCAACAATAACAAAAAAGAAATATTTGTTGACCAAAAAATGAACAATTAATATTGCCTACTGATTTGATATATATTTAAATCCCCTCTTGGGGGAGTACTTCAGCATTATAGGGCAAATCTTGTCTCCTGATACTCTAACCTCAAAGGACTTTCACAGTAATTTTTTTTAGGGGTGTGTGTGTGTGTGTGTGTGTGATGACTTGTACTAAAATTTCACCTTTATTTCTCAGCTTTTCCATCCTTGCAGAAACACCTCTGTGGATTTCTAAGGGATGATTTATTTGAGATCCTGGAGGTAAAGGCAGTGTTGGGAAAAGTACAGGTGTTGAATTAGAGAATGTTGGGCTTTAATCTCAGTTCAGCCTCTTAAGAGTTATGCGGTATTAGAGAAGTTTCTTACTGTATTTGAAGGTCAGGTTTTTTTCTGCAAAGGGAGATGAAAGATGGTTGAAAAGAGCAGAAAATAACATAAAATGTCTTCCCCAGAGTTCAGACATGATAAGCACTCAATGAGCAGTTATTATCATTATCCTGGGAAATGTCTCACTCCCAAGTATACAGCCAAGAACTTGGAATGAGAACTGAAATCAATTTTAAAAATGCAAAAATCCTAGAATGTTAGATCAGGAAGGGATTTAGAATTAAAACCTTAATGCTGTACAGATGAGGAAACTGTCTTAGAAAGATCAGGTGACTTACTTGCCTGAGTTTGTAGAGCCATGGAGGACCCTTGTTGGGTCCCAAGCTTTGTTCTTTTGATTCCAAGTACATTGTTTACTTTTTAATGAGGTTTAAAATCTTCCCAATTGTATATGGTTTGCATACAGCTTGTGCCTATCCCAAGGTTCATATGCTTGGTGTCCAGGATGACAGTATTGGGAGGTTAGATGGACTTTAAGAGATGGTGTCTAGTGGGGGCTAGTCTGAGGTCACTGGGGGCTGCCCTTAGAAGGGACTGTGAGAGTTCAGTTTCTTTCTGCTCCTATTCAAGATGTGACCATTTGCTCCAACACCCACTCACACCATGGTGAGATGATATTGGCTGCCAATCACCAGAAGGCAAACAAATGGGATAGCCTAACCTTGGGCATTGAACCCTTGAATCTGTGAGCTGTATAAGCCCTTTCTCTTTATAAAGTAAGCTGCCTCAAGAATTTCATTGTAGTGATTAAACCTGACTAATACGGGCAGGCTAATTGTGGTCAATCTGTGAATTCAGCTTCCACCCATTACAAGCTGGTTCCCACTTCTTTCTTTCTAGTCACATTGGCATGTGTTGATTTACCCAGTGATACATAAAGTGACACTGGAAACATATGAGGGAGAGGAAAATGAAGTATTCATTGGTCAGACAGTAAAGATCAAGAAGTATTCTTGCCCCATATTTCAAACTTGGACCTTCTGACACAGAAATGTAATAAAGAGAATTACAGAAGGAAATCTGCATATTTCTAATCCTTTTTGTCTTTATTCCTGTAGCACTGAGATTCAAATTTGACTTACTTGGATTTTCTTGTATGCTTTCTGCTATATTGCCACTTACCACTCACCAGTATTGCAAGGAACTCTCCCTTTTATGTCTCAGCATGAAATGACATAGAAACTAATACTCATTGGGTTTGGGCTGCTCTTCTAGGCAGAAATGACCTCCCGACTATTAGCTAGTGGGGCTACAGAGAGGCTCAAGTGGTAGAGTGCCTGCCTAGCAAGCATGAGGCCCTGAGTTCAAACCCCAGAACCACCGAGAGAGAAAGAGAGAGAAGCTAGCAATGAGATTAGAATTTAGGCCACTAGAATGTGTATTTTGGGATATTGAATTCAAATGCACAGATTTCAAGTTTTATTTTGTTCCAGATGTGGAGATGGAGTAGTTGTAACAGAATTTTCCAAGAATTTTCATGGACTTTTAATTTTTCATTCCTATAGTTTAACTAGAATTCCACTTGATCAATATATCATGTTTCCTAATTTTAATATTTTCTTTTGCATCATAAGGGAGAATATATTATGTAGTTTTCATTAATTAATCTTTGAGGTTTTCCCCAGTTACCTGAACTTCTGCAGCATATTATTTATACATATATGACAATGACTGTACTTGTCATAGATTACTTTGCTCTTCTCAAAAGTTTGTGTAAGTTCTCTGTCATAGCATTCTGCGAATGATCCCTTGGAATTACTTGTGCTGCAAGGACATGGATTTGTAGTGACCCATATTCATAAGTTGCATGACCTCCCTCTAAACAGATGGATGTTCCTAGGACTATATAAACTTATAGGTAGAGTCTACAGTTCTGGAAGAAAGTAGTACTTCCAAATGTAGCCTGAAGCCCACCATTTTAAGCAACAAAATCATCCAGCCCAAAAGGCTACTGCAGTATCCCTTTATCTGCAGGGAACGTTCTACAAAACAATCAGTGGAATACTTTGAAATTCCTGAATGCTTAATATTTGAAACTTTGAGTAGTGCAGAATTCAACCTATTCTATTTTTCCTTTACATACATACCAACGATAAAGTTTCACTCATGAAGTAGGCACAGTAAGAGATTAACTTGAATATGGTCTCTGTGTTGATGAAAGTAATATTGTCCTGTATTCACCCTCACCCTCTTCAGGTGATAATGTGAGATGACCCATGCTGACGTGATGAGATGAAGTGAGGTAAAGCAGGCATTGAGACTAGCATTAGGCTACTGCTGACCTTCTAATGATAGGGCTGAAAGGAATTATCAAGCCATGACAGAACCGATTTACTGAAACTACAGAGAGAAAAAAGGGAACTTTTTGCTTGATGGTACACTAAGGTACCATCAAGGGGATGAGACCACAAAACCTTGTCATTGTTCTTCACCTCCTGGAAGGGGAAACAGGCTATACTCTTGATGCCTTTTATCTCACCTCTGCATCTGTGACATCTGTCCTTTACCAACCTCTTGAGAAACAAATTCTCTGTCTCCAACTCTTCCTCCACTTCTTTTATTTTAGGTAGTGGAGATTGAACCCAGGGCCTTATGCATCTTAGGCAAGTGCTCTACCACTTAAGCCACACCCCCAGCACTTTTGTTTGCATTTTGTCTTTGAAATGTCTTGCTAAGTTTGCCTGGGCTGGCCTCAAACTTGCGATCCTTCTGCCTCCTGAGTAGCTGGGATTACAGATGGGCACAATCATGCCCACCCTACTCTTCTCTACTTTTTGCACATATTTTTATTCAATAGTCAGCTTTGAGAGATTATACTTTTTCTTTTACTGACCTTTGGCTCTTGGTATTCTTTATTTTTTTCACACCATTTTATACAATAGTCTTTTTATTCATGTCTGTACTTTTTCGGTTGTTTCATGACTATTCCTTTTTTCCTGGTAATTTAGGGACCAAATACCTACTGTCTCATGCAAGCAAAATTAATAAAGTATGCTGTTTTAATACTTTTACTTGGGATATTCAAAAGACAGCACCTTTGAAGTTTTGGTGGCTGTTAGTTTTTACTTTAAGGTACAGAGGCCCTGAAGAGATTTACAACATTACTACACTCTTGTTTCCACTTTTAGTACTATTAGTAGGATGAAAATAAGGGAACAGATATCTATATACCAGTTTCTTCATTATCTAGAGCTTCTGTATGACTATAGTAGGACATTTTAGCTAACAAGCTAGAACTAATTCATCTAAATGAGCAGTGCCCCCTTCAAAGTTGTCACCTTGGGAAAATACACAACCTTGCTCAAAAAAAAAAACATTTTATAACTCCCTTTTTGAAATAACCTTGAGAACATGAGAATGTCCTGATTAATGGTAAGTTGATAGTTTTTGAAGATAGAGTTTGTTTTTGGAACTAGGGAAATGTCATGTAGAAGTAAAATTGGATGGATCATTTGATCTTCAGAGGTGTAATGTCACCCATCATCTAAACAGAAATAAGACTAAAAAAATGACTCTTCTCCTTAAGGCACTTCCTACAAAGCTACAGGAATTTTTGAGCAATGACAATGTCATTAGGACAAGTGGATAGCCAACTAAGGTGACTGACTACTTTGATAGGCAGTTACATAACTGAGAGAAAGGCACTGGTGTGCTTGTTAAATTAAAATTTCGATTAAGGTTTAAAATTCAGTTCCACCTTTGTGTAAAGTCTTCTATTATCTAGCATAATGCCAGAAGGATCCTTCATTTGGCCTGGACAAAGGTGGCTAGTCTTGGGTGGACTTAGGATGCTGGCCTAGCATCTCTCTTTCTATCACAATATACTCTTGCTGTTCCTTTGACTCCGTGGTTTGCAGAAGTCTCATTTTTGTCTTTTGTGGCATCATTTACAGATATGGGTTTCTTCTTTCTTATGTTTTTATTTCTCAGACCAAGTAGAAAGGATGGAAATTGAAAACAGAAAGCCTAGTAGGGACAGTGGAGACATGGGCAGTATGGGTTAGTGAGAGAAATTTTTCAGTGGAAATGGAGTGGCTGCTTTTAGATCTATGTGAAATATATGTTTGGTTTGGTTTCTCTGTGCATCTGGAAGCTTTGTGGATCTAGTGAAAATTTGATCAAAATATAGTGTAAATACCTTATGAATCTTTTCAGGTAACCTTCACAATTTTCCAGACTATGTTAACGTTAAACTTCTTTCTTGGTGCCATCTGACTACGTCACAAATACAGTCTGACATTGTACAAAAGAAGTCAACACCAGCTCTTCCAGGACTCTCATCAATCTTTAATTAAAAGTCTACATGGTTTAAGAATGCTGCCTGGGCTTATTTATTAAACTCAACTAATCTTAGAACTCAATGTTCATTTAAAAACTGTGTCAGCTCTTGACCTTATTTCACCTTAATTTTAGTCAGATTGATATCACAACCCAACACTCAAAAGACAAAATGAATGAATATTTTGCTCAAAGTTTGCCACAATTTTTCATTCTTCTCATGTTTTTTCACAAGTCTCATGATAAATTTGCTTCAAGTGGATAGGAAGTCACTTAATACTTTATTATAGATCTTTATAGATACTTGGATTCAAGTGGTAAAAACATATTATTTATGGTATGGTTTTGCTAAGTATTTCTTTACCCAGTAACCTAGTTTTAAGATGTAACATCTTCTAAAAACTAGACACCCTTAATCTTTGACATCCTTAGTATATAAATCACTGCAGGAGAAAAGCATCACAACACAGTTGCATGACTACATGGGAAAAGTGTATTTGAATCACTGGAACAAGACAGATTTCATCAATGAGTCACACCCAACTGGCACCGGGTGAATAGAAACAGAATTTCACTTGCCATGCAAACAAACTTTGTTGTGCAGTTGGTATGCTTTTACATTTTCAAAACCCTGACTACAATGGTGCGTCCTATTTCTGAAGAAGACCATGACTTTTGCTCATCTTTTGAAATCATTTATCTTCTCCCCCTCTGGGTTGCTTGTAATTTGGTGTAGGTCATGCATGGCTTGAAATTCTTAACATTTTTTGCTTCACTTTCGCTAATATTTTTGGTTGTTTGGATCGGGATGTCAAAATTCCCTCTGTTCCTTTCTCAAGTCCTAGTTTTAATTCCTTTATCATGCTTCAGTTCATGGTTATTATATTTCCCCTGGACCTTTATTCAAAAGGTAATACATCAAATACACAATGTGCCAAGTTTCTCTGCATACTGAAAAAATGTGCTTTTGTGTTTGAACAAGATATGATACCCACATCCATAAACATTTGAAATCCAAGTGTCTCCTTCAGTCCTCCCTTTATAAGAAGCCAGAAAGTAGCTCACTGAGGGGACAGAGAGAGGGTGGGGGCAGATGGGGGGAGAAAATTGAACTTTCTGAGATCAGTACTTAACATAAAAATTTCATCACAATCTTTATCATCTTGCAGTGGTTGCAGAAAAGGCTTAGGCTCCCTCCACCTTTAACTTCCTAAAGTCGCCTATTTTACCTTCAAATCTGATGAAGTGTCAAAGTCATTTACCAGTAATGAGTTCTCCTGCAAATTTTATTTTGCTTGGAATTTAATTAATGGGCCAAAGACTTTCCATTGTGATTTGAGCAAATGAATAATAAATCAAGAAAGGAGATTTGTCAGGGAAGGAACATCTGTTTCTTACAAGCGTTACAACATGACTACAGCTTGGCTGTGCATTACCAGCACAAAGACAGTAGGAGTCCTCTCCGGTGAAGCTCTCTTCATTTATTGCTCCACTGAAGGTGAACAGAGAGAACTCTAATGGGCCTCTGGTGTTAATAAAAGCTTTGCACTTCTCCAGTTTTGCGGTAGCCTCTTCCTTGAGGGTGCTACTGTCCTTAATCCATGGTTTGTTGAGCCACGTCAAGATTCTGCAGTGTCAGTACTTTATTGGATGATTAATAAGCGAAAGACAAATTCATAAGCAGAAACAATATGAAATTACCATCATATTAGCGCTCACTGTCATGCTTTTTATTTTGGGGGGGTTGTAAAGGAAATCGTGATTGAAGTTAAGTACTTTGACTTGCACTGTCAAAAAACAAAAATAGGTCACCCGACCTGTTGGGTTTTGCCTAGTTAGCCAATAACAGACTCACAGAGTAGTGTGACTTTTGTAATAGTGTCAGAGCATACAGTGGAGAGTTTTAAAAGGGAGAAGAATTGGCCAGATCCACCAAGGTCTGTACTTTTAGGGGAAAAAAAGAGACACAATAGTGCTTCATTTGCTATTGATTGCTGGAACACACTTTACTCCAATACACAAAGGAGGTCTAAATGCCCACAAAGTAGGAATAAATCGTCTTATGAAAATGTGCACTGCAGGGTTCATGATGGTCCTTGTGTGAGGTTTATAATACATAGAGAACAGTCATGGGCGCTAATGTCATGCGGGAAAAACACCAGGTCCTTTGTATTACCCTTTTTTTTTTTGAAGACTGGTAAGATGATAAGAAGAATCTCAAATTTTGTGTTTTTTTTCATACATATCTGGAATACCCCTCAGAGGACCGTTTCCCTGATGAGCTGAGGATTTTCCACCATTAGAATAATGTGCAGCCCCCATAACAAGTCTTTCCAGCATCCTCTGCCATGCTGCACTGTTTGATATGGCATCCTTCATGCAATTTCTGTCTGAAATAGCCCTATGGAGTGAAAGTAAAAAATACAAATATCAGCTGTGGGAGAGTAGGCAACATGAAGACAGAGAAAGGGGATATTTTGGGTAGAGTCTAGGAAGTACACAGCCAACACAATGGGCAGGACTTCTTCTAATTTTTCAATGCTTAAGAATCAAGAAAATAAATTATCCCCAAAATTAGCATACTGAAAACCCTATGAACAATTTCTCCCATTCATTCATTTTAAATATGATAAAGTAAAAATTCTTAATTCACCCCAGGAAAGGATTGCCAAGACATTTCATTAACTTTGAATTTCAAATAAACAATGAATGTTTTTATAGAAATAAAATACAGGCATTTTGTATTTTATTTACTACATCTGTATTTTATATTTTATTTACTTCCTTGCTCTGGGGATAATTTTATATTCTAAGCATTAAAATGTCAAGTGACCAACACATTATCTTTTGACTACAGTGACTTAAAATATATTTACAAAGTCAAGAGAAAAGAAAAATTTACAACAATAGCTTCCCTATTAAATTAACCTAAAATAATTATTAAATGTTAAACAACAATACTTGGTGTTTAAAGTGAATGAATAACTAATTTGCATTGGGTGCAGATTCACATATGTAACTCTGAAATTTAAAAGCATGAACAGTATCCTATACATACCCACATATAATGTGAGCTCAAATACAAGGCAAGATTCATCTCTTTCATTAAGATTTAAAAAATATTTTTTGGACTTGAATAAAGAATTTTGAGGTACATTTGAAGCAGTCAAATGCTTGTGTATATATATATATATATATATATATATATATATATACTTATACATAATTCACTTTAGACATATATATAAAAACATAATTTACAAATTCAAGATCCACTCACGTTTCATGCCAGTCTTATTCAAACTCTTCTTTCATATCTTTGACAGCAGTGTCGTTATCCCCACTGAGCCTCATTTGTCATCCAGTAGTGGTTTTCCTTGCACTTTGTCTAAGCTGTTTAATATACAATCCTTCTAAGTCTATATGAGATACTTTTCATATTATATTTGGACAGCTTTCAGTTTTCTATTTACCCTGTGTGCATACATTTGTCTTCTTTACAGCATGATTATTTATGGTATTGTTTTCAGATGATCTTTAAAACAATTGATTACATGGCAGCCAATACTTGGAATTGTGGCATAAACTCCCAGAATAATTACTAACATGGGTTATATTTTTTAGACTTTTTCTTTTTCTAAAACCATTTCAATCAGCAATCTTAGTTGAGGCCATTTAGGGCTCTGTTAATTTTTCCCCCTAAATAAGACATCACTTTTCAAAATGAAGTAACTGCAAGTTTAACCCTTAGAAATGAGAAAGTTCTTAAGGCTAGAATTTAAGATGACTCTGTTTTCTGAGGAATAATTTTTTGAAAATTTCTTGCTTTGTAATTGAGCATCTAGTGGAACTGTGCTTTTTACAAGAACTTACAGGTAGACTCTGTAACTGGAAAGTATCAAGGTCATTTTGGTGCTGATAGTCCTTTGAAACCTCATAGATATGGTTATGGCTATTTTTCTCCTGAGTCACAGGAAAAAAGAAAGATCTTATTGGAATGAATGTACAGTGGGACCTCAGAATTAGGAACCCACCCAGGCGTGGGTCAGGAGCAAAACAATTAATCAAGGTAAAGGGAACAGAGTTTTAAGCATATTATACTTCTGTGATTTCATCTTTCTTAATTGTCTAGGTAAATTATATATTAAAGCAAGGTAAGAGTTCTTGTATTTTATTTTATGTTTGAACATTTGATATTAATTAAATGATCAAGCTCATGTGGTATATCAGTCATCTAATTCTGGACATTAATCTTTGCTTTAATATAGTTAAATTGTGTGTGTCTGCATATAGTGGGTATTTAGACATGAATATAATACGCAGTTATGCAAACATACAGAACACGAAAGTGAAAGGTTACTTGTGGCATGGCTTAAAAGAAAGCATAAAAAGAGACATTCACTTCTCAAATTTAAAACTGACTTTTGATTATTTTTATATTCATAAGGCCAAACTATATTTATTGAATTGGTTTTTGAAAGCAATTCAAGATTTTTTTAATCCTCAACAAACTGGGAACTATTAGGACTTTAAATATGAAGCTGTAGAACCCAAAAGAATATTCTGTGGGAAATAGATGCATCAAAAGTGCATGTTGAATAAATTAACAAGTAAGTACAAAAATAGGGATGAGTGTTTTTTTACTTAAATAAATACTCCCCCACCTCAAATTGATTTTTCAGAAGTAAGCTAAGGGTAATTGTTTCATATCAATAAATATCCTTGCAGTCATCAAAGCCGATCAATTCCCCTCGGTGAGTCTTACCTTGTTTTCTGTCTCAGTTGGCTTGTGGAAGTCTAGTCTTAAAATCAGTCTAGAGTTTTCATCTTTGAAAATGGAGGACTTAAATACCGTAATTGATGATGTCATTTTCACTGTGAGACCAGTGAATCAACTCACTCATAAAATGCCTCATTTCTACTTAGTCTTTGCCACATGATGGTCCCCTAGGGAGACATCTCAGAGTCACCTGAGGGGATTTTTCCAACCCCCTCCCTCAATTTGGAGCAGAACAGACCTCTCCCCCTTGAGAATTACTGTGACTGATGGGCTGTGTTGTAACCCTTGGGTGTGTTGGGTAGAAAATAATTTGAAAACAACCAGTCAAATGAAGAGTCAAACATCTGGCCAATTATCCATTATTTTCCATTCTGCTGATGTAGATGTTATGTAACCAACAATTCAGATGGCAGAATTTTCTCCTTCATCCAACATTTGTTGTCATATAAATGCAGCTTTAGACTTCAATGAATTTTGAGGAAAAAAAGTTTTTTTCTACAGATTTCCAGAAGTGTCAACAAACTAGCAGTCTTTTTCTTTCTTTCTTTTAATATTTGGGAGGGGTTCAAAATTTGATGGGCAGTGAAATTTTTCCTATGTTCTTGAAGAGCAATTATGAAGAGAATTTTGTTCACAAAACAGTCTTAAGAGGAAATACTTTCCACTGCAGTTTTACCAGTTAAAACTATGTTGCCTAACACTTTTTAATTATCTGGGCAGAATTAAGCCATCTTTTACACTCTGCATTGGTGAGACCTGACAAGTTCCTGACCCATAAGAATTCTAAGCATCAGGACTGGCAAAGTGGCTTAAGTGGTAGAGTGTCCTCCTAGCAAACACAAAGCCCTGAGTTCAAACCCCAGTACCTCCAAAAAACAAAAGGAGAAGAAGAAAAAGAAAGACTGCTAAGCTTTATCCTAACACACACACAAAAGACAATTATCCGTGGACTCCCTCCCTTGTCCAGAAAGAACCATCCCATGCTAGCACCTCACAGGAGGGTAAATACATTGCTTGGCTAGGAGGTGATCTCAAATGCGGTGCAGTGCAGTCAACACCTCCCTATAAAATGAAGGGGTTACCCCTTAAATTCCATTTTTAAAATTTCATTATTGCCTGTGACGTGTGTGGGAATGCTGCATGAACCTGACTAAGAGCGGCAGGGAATGAGAAATAAGACACACACAGACATACAGACATAGAACAGAAAAGTGGGATCGGGAGGACTGCAGGTTCCTGGTGGGATACATAAGCATCTACCTGGCCAAAGTGTTTATTTTATAGGTCAGTAAAAGGAAAAGACTCAGGTAAAAATCAAGCATCAACAATTCTTTGATCTAAGGTAAAAGGAATGAGGTTTGGTGGGCTAATTTTCCTAGGGCTAATGAAGCTTAACTACAACACATCTGTTCTGGAATCATCAAGGCACGCAGGACACCTTATCTAAGGTATTGATTAATCTGGCATCAGGAGTCTCCTAACAGTTCTGGTACTTTATTTAGTTTTGCATTAGGGGGCTGGTATGCGGACGCAGCAAGTTGTTTTCTTCAAGGAGATGCAGGGACAAAGGTCAAGACTCCAGGTGCTGGGAAAAATATGGTAGGAGAGCTCTGCAAGCTCCTACTATGGAGAGGCTCTGCAAGCTCCGTTATTCCCAGTCCAGGTTTCATACCTGGTCCCCAACAATTATGGATTTGGATCAATTTGTTTGAAGTTGATACAATACACAGAAAATAGTTCTATTTGGTTTCAATGAAATAACACCATTTATGGAAGAGGGCTGAGAATGGGGGGACTGTGAAGGAAGCTCTCTAAATATCATGGCCAAATTTGTTAAGGAATGGTCCAGCTGTTGATTAAGTCATTCTTGTAAGGCTCATCTTTAGTGGAAGTTGCACTGTTTGGGCAGATAGACTGACAAGAGATGCAGACAGAGGATAATATTGATAGTCTCTTAATTGTTTTTTTTCCAGCCATCAGGTAAGTCTCTCATTCCAGAACACACCTGTAGGAGGGGAGATGCTTGTGTGTTCAGCCTGCATGTGTTCACCTAATTGCCGGAGAAAGGGAACATTCTCCTTTACAGAGCTCAAGACAGGGATAAGGAGGGCAGGTAGACCAACATTTATGGATGGATTAAGAAATCCTTTTTCCACAATAGCAAGAGTTACTACATTCTAGTCTCAAAGGCCTTCTTTCCTTTCATTGGAGAATTTATTCTTGCTTTCCCTTTACCTGCAACACTCTGTGTCCCAGACTCTCTGCTCAACTCTATGCTGGTTTTTTCTCAATTTTCTCCTTTTAGAATATACATTCCAACTGAGAGGGCTTTGTTCTCAAATAAAGTCAATCTCTCCTCAACCATCTACCCAGTGACTACTTGCTGTCACTGTGTCCTTATAGTTTCAAGATATTTGCCACTTGAATATTTTCCAAGTATTCCCTTTTATTCGTTTTATCTGGAATCATTGATGTTGGATGTACTTCAGAATTTAGACTTTTATTTAGAAAGATAATAAGGTGCATAAATAATATCTCAAAGAATCTGGAAGCACTTTACAATTAAGAACACTGATATTTCTATAGGAAATATGCAAATATTCCCAACAAGTGGATGTATATATGTAAACAAATTATGTATGTATGTGCGTATAAATAAATATGGCTTTATAACAAGATAGATCAGGTTTTACTGCTAAAGGATTTAAGAAAATACTTTGTGTTTTCAGAGCCATTTAGTTATTAAAATAATTGATAGGGAATTATGGAGATAGATAATAGATCCATAATTATATGTATAATATATATGTGTGTGTGTATATATGATAAGGTATATGTATTATATATATATATATATATATATATATATATATATATATATATATACTTTATTTGTCCATGGTCTGTAACCACATTAATTCATAACTTCCATCAGAGAGAGTTAGGACCAGGTCTGTTGTCTTCATCATTGTATCTCTAGTACATGGCACTATACTTGATAATAGCAGATATTAAAAATATATGTTAAGTGACAGAATGAATAAATGAGTAAAACTAGATTTTTTTCAGAATGAGTCTTGTCCTTTTTGCTCCTATAAAATACTGTAGCCATAATTAACCTGTTCCATAGATGTCTTACTATCTATTTGTGATTTGTTGTCTTGCCATAGGATGAACAGCACTGGAAGATGCAAAAATAGAAACCAGTTTCTCTTTATTTTGGCAGCTGAGGTGTCAATACCATCCCCCAAAAGCTATAATCAGCATTCAAAATGATAATGTTCAAGTAGGCAAAGTAGCCCATCTACCATTAAGAAGGTAGGGTAGCATTATTTTAAGTTATTCTTTTAAAAATTAGCAGTCCTTATGTAATATAAAGGGTATGATTCAAAATGTCGATTTGTAAGACAGATTTTTGACATTTAGATTATTTTTTCAAATAGAGAAAAGAAATGGGAGAGAAACTGGGAAAGAGGGAAAATGAGAGGGAATAGATTTGTCAAAAGGGCAATTTTTCTGTAGTTTTGAAATGTTCCAACAAAAGTGGGAGCCACTTACAATAGAATCAGAATAAAACAATTAGGAATAAATTTAGCAAAAGAAGTTTCAGAGTTATAAATCGAAAACTATAAAACTATACAACAAAAATTAACAAATTTTCTTAACAAAATTAAAGATCTAAGTAAAATAAGTGGAATGGTATCCTGTGTTTAGAGACTGGAAGAGTTAATATTGTTAAACCAGGCACTGGTAACTCACACGGGTAATCCTAGTTACTTGGGAACCTGAGATTAGGAGGACCATGGTTTGAGGCCAGCCTAGATGACAAATTCTTGAGAACTCATCTCTAAAATAACCAAAGCAAATGGACTGAAGATGTGGCTTAAGTGGTAGAGCTCTTGCTTTTAGAGTACCTGCTTTGCAAGTATGAAGCCCTGAGTTTAAACCCCAGTCTCACCAAAAAAAAAAAAAGTGTAATGCTCCTCAACTTGATTTACAAAGTCACTACAACACCTCTCGAAGTTCCAACTGCCTTTATTACAGAAATGGACAAACATCCTGAAATTTGTATCACAATACAAAGGTCTTAGAATAATCAAAACAGGTTAGAAAAGGGAAGATTCATAATTTCCAATTTCAAAACTTACTGCAAAGCTACAGTAAGCAAGGCAAGATGGTATTGGCATGAGGACAGACATGCACAACAGTGAAAGAAAATTGAGAGTCTAGAAATAAACCCATACATCTGTGGTCAATTGATTTTTGGCAAGGATTCCAAGATCACCCAATGAGAAAAGAACAGTATTTTCAACAAATGATGCTTAGACAACCAAATATCCACTTGTGAAAGAGTGAACTTGAGCCCTTACTTCATGTCATATTCAAAATTTAGCTCAGAATGAATTAAAAAACCTAAAAATATGAGCTAAAGTTGTAAAACTTCAGAAGGAAACACAGTATACAGCTTCATGATCATAGATTAGGCAATGATTTCTCAGATTTGACACCAAAATCACAAGTAGTTAAAGAAAAAGTATAAAATATGACCACAATGTGCATCAAAAGGCAATGTCAATAAAGTACAAACACACCACAGAATGGAAGAAAATATTTAGAAACTATGTCTGATAAGATTCTGATACTCAGAATATAAAGAATCCTTATAGTTCAACAACAGAACAAATACTCAATTAAAAATTTAACAGTGGATTTAATAGACATTTCTCTAAAGTGGATGTGCAAATTATAAATGTATGAAAAGATACTCAACATCATTAGTCATTAGTGATATGAAAATCAAAACCACAAGGAGAAACTACTTCATAAGTCATCTGTGATAGCACACGCCTGTATAAACCCAACACTTGGGAGGTGGAAGCAGGAGGATCACAAGTTCCAAACCAGCCTGTGTTACACAGCAAGTTGTAGGTCAGCCTGGGCTACATAGTGAGATCCTATCTGAAAAAGCATGATAGCTCATGAGAGAGAGAGAGAGAGAGAGAGAGAGAGAGAGAGAGAGAGAGAGAGAGAAAAGAAAAAGAAGATGGAGGAGGAGGAAAGGGGGAAATGAGAGAGGAAGACGAAGAAAGAAAAAGAAAAGAAAGAGGGAGAGAAGAAGAAGAAGGGAGAGGGAAGGAGGGAGGACAACAACAACATCAACTTGAAGCAAAGAAGTACAGAAATTGGAACTCACATAACACATAGTTGCTAGTGGAATTGTAAAATACTGCAGCTGCTATGGAAAATGGTCTGGTAGTTCTTTAAAGCTTAAATACAGACTTAGCATATGACCCAGGAATCTTACTCCTAAGTATATATTCAAGAAAACTGAACTTATATGTTACATTAAGAACTTATACACAGATGTCAATAACAACTGTTATTCAAAATAGATACAAAGTGGATATAACCCAAATGTTACTAAACTGATGAAAAGAAGAACAAAATGTGGTTTATAAGTATAATGCAATGTTGTTTGGTTATAAAAAGGGGTGAGTACTGACTCATTTTACAACGTGGGCAAAATTTTAAAATATGCTAAGTGAATGAAGATAGACATAAAAGACCACTTTTGTCTGATTCCGTGTATATGAATATGCAGAATAGGAAAATCCATGGAGATAGAAAGTAAATTGAGGTTTTTCAGATACTGGGAGACAGAGGGACAGCTCATAGATAAGGGGTTTCTTTTTGGGATAATGAAAATTTGCTATAATTAAGGGCTGGGGGTGTAGCTCAACCTCCCTAGCAAGCACGAGGCCCTGATCTTCAACACTAGTACCTCCACCAACAATGATAAAAACAGCTCTGGAATTAAATCTAAATAGTGGTGACGGTTGACCAATACTAAGAAAATATTTAAAAATAGCTGGATTTTACATTTGAAAATGCTGAATTTATTGGTGTGAAATATAACTTAGTTTTTTTTTAAATTGAAAGGAAAAATTTTCTGACATGGTCTCTTGTAATAAAGGAAAAGGAATATTTGGAACAGATTGAAAGGAAGTTGAATAATTTCATTTAGTAAGCTTGCGAGAAATCAATGAAGGAAGCAGCAATTCTTCCTTGTTTATTGTTATATCCACCTTACCACCAAATTCCTGATACAGAATTTGGCACATGGTACATAGTCAATGAACATTTGCAAAATTAATTAACTTAATCCAGAAGGAAAAACAAAAACAAAAGAATATAACTGATCACAGATACAATAGGAAAAAAATCTGAGCTCAATAAATATCAATCCAGTATTTACTGGTGCTTCTAAAGTCTAGACAAGTTCGATTAAAAGAGACCAAAACAATATAAAAAATTGACTTTTATGAATAAGTAAATAGAAATATCCAAGTAGAAAAGATATGTTATCTAAAATGTACTGGTTTCAGATTTCTACCACACTTAGCCCCAAAAGATAACAGGGAATCAGATCACACATCCTAGGAGCGAAATACCAGGACAAGTTTATCACTCACTCTAAACAAAATTAAAATGCTCAGGTAAACAGGACTTGAAAATGTGTCACGTTGGTACCCTAACTGGGGAAAATATCATAAAGATAAACTCTAGCCAAATGAAAAATGAATTAAAGCATAGGAATGGTATAGTATAAAGAAATTCTACTAAACATTAGACAGCAGTATAGAGAGAGCAAAGAGTGTATGTGCTTTTATAAGCAGATATAATTATTGGTGCTTTGAGCCTTACTGATTCATAGCCTAGCAAATATTTGTAACTTGTATGTTAAATGTTCTATTCCAAAATTAGAAGTGGGAAGGCCATAGGCCTTCATTCAATGGTGCCCCCATGGTTTAGTACACAGCAGGTACTTAGTAAATACTTGTGAATTTTATGAATCTACTTTGTCATCTAATTTGGGAATGTGGTTTAGTACACAGCAGGCACTTAGTAAATATTTGTGGATTTTATGAATCTACTTTGTCATCTAATTTGGGAAGGTGGAAGTTGAGGTAGAAGGAAAGAGGCTTTTGGATTCCTGGTTGTCTTTACTTCTTTTCATTCTCTTGAACACTGGGGCAGAATTTAAGTTTAAATGTGTTTTCTTTGAGACTCTTCCCTTTTCTTGCCTGTTTTTCCCCCCAGGTCCACATGTAAGTCTGATGGGAAGAGAGTCAGGAAACAGTTTAGAAAAGATGGGAAAAGGAGAAGTTTAGAGAAAGGCAAAAAGGGGAATCATTCATATTCACAACTAAGCTGATAAATTGTACACACATAGCTGAGAGTTGAGGTGTTTTTGATGTCCCACAAGAAGTTAGAATCAGTGCTGGGTGACGTTTTGCTGGTATCTTGAGTGGTGGAAATATTGTTCTTCTGTTTTTAGTTGACACCCTGTTGACTATGTCTAATTCCTTAGATGTCAGGAAATTTCCTGCCTTTTTTAATGCCTGAGAAGTAAGAGAATAATTTACCAGAAACAGCATTAGGGTACAGTTGATTCAAATTCACAATGTCTTCTCACTAGCTCCTATGTAACTGCAAATAACTATTTCATGAACGTGCAAATTGGAAACAGTTAATGGTGTTTCACTGCTAAACCCAAGCCTTCTCCATGAAAGCATGCATAGAGAACATCAGAACCACTCGGTTCCACTCTGAGTTCCCAGCCAAAATTAATTAGGGTCTAATCAAGAGGAGCACTCACCTTGACTTTCAATGAGCCATAGATAAATAGTGAGCTAAGTTTCTACTGACACTAAAAGGGGCTTAAAGGAAAAGCAGGTGCCAGGCTTGATATTTGGTTTGGGGACAGTCACCTGGAGCATGTCTCCATATTTCCCTCTTAATATTTGTCTGTAAAGCCTCAGAAGAACCCTTTGACATGTCAAGCAAGAGCATGGGCCAAAATTGTAATGAGGTTTAGGTAAAGGCAAGTTTAGGGTTGCATTTCTGCCTTCGAAAACAATGTGATATAAGAGAACACATCTCTTATAATAAACCACCTCCAAGGACCACTTCAAGAAATGAACACCAGGAAAAACAGAATGAGCTAGGAGCTATGTATCTAGACCACTTCATACTGAGTTGTTTTTGTTTTGTCCGTACTATGGTTTGAACTCAGGGCCTTGCACTCTAGCCCTTGCTCTACCACTTGAACCACAGCCCCAGTCTTTTTTGCCTTAGTGATTTTTCAGATAGTGTCTTGCTCTTTTTGCCCAGGTTAGTCTTAGACTCTGATCCTCCTACTTCTGCCTCCCAGTAGCTGGGATTGCAGGCACAAGCCACTACTCCCAGCCTCACATTGAGATTATGTTCACCAGAATAATCTTTTTTTCTCTTGGGTTCATGGCCAGTTCTTCTCTCTGGATTATATACATTTTGTTGCACTTTGTACAATGGACTTTGACTTGAGCACAAAATGGCTCGTACTGATTCATTTTTTAATAAGAACACAAGAGATTTATTTATGCAAGGAAGTCTTTATTGCCATTTTCATACTTCACAAAACTGCAGTAAAACTTACTTGTTTGGATGAGTACTTAAACAGGAAGGAGACGTGTTAATTCAAGAGGCCAAGGCCACAAGACAGATACCCTCAAAGTGAGCGAGACATTTGTAGGTTCGGAGTTATTATTTCTCTTTCAACCATGTCCTATTTGGGGGCGAATAATAGTGCCCAGCAGATCTTTTGTTTAGCCCTTCTTATATATAGTAAAATACTGTAATTTAACAGCTTGCTGGGGGAACAAGAATTTGTTCCAGCTCCTGATTTAAATGTTTATGCTAATTGCTATTTATTGGCCCAGATGCAAATGATAGGTTGGCCAAAGTGAAATTTTATGACGAGCAAACTCCCCCCTTTTGTGCAAATTGAAAAAGTGAAACAAGAGGGGAATGAAATGAGCCGAAGATGGTCTTAATGGCTGCTTTTTAATGGGAAAGATAAAATTAAGACTGATTTACGTGGCCAACTCCCCTGTTTTCTCTTATCAGCTCATTTGGCAGGAAAAATGGAAAAGTAATTGTTCCTCTTTCAATGTGGGCCTCAAACCATTATTTATTGGCTGAAATTAATCGCTGTTTATCCTTCACTCACGTGGAAACCGCTCTATCAGCATTATGGACCTCAGCAACTAGTCCCTTGCAATTTAGTCCACAGCAAGCACGGATCCTGATGAGGCGTGCCTTAATTTTCTGGGCTGTGGGAGTTAATGAAGACTCCTTTCTGAGGTGGACATATTTGTATTTCTACAACATTAATAACAAAGACCCACACTTTCTCTCTGGCAGCAAATAAACTTTTTCTTTCTTTGTTTTTTTTAAAGAGAAAAAATTATTGGAAGCTCAGTGCTTGGGGGAAAATAGAATTGTGAAACCAATTTGTTTTTGTCTTCACACATATCTAAAATGTGAGTAGATGCGAAGACACTTGAGTCGCTGTGTGTGGACCCAGGCACTCCTGGGAGTGCTCAGCAAATTGGGAAAGGAGAGAGGAAGGTACTAGGAAAGCCATGTACTCAAGAATACCATCTTAGGCCTGTTCTGCATCCATCCACTGTGCCTCTTCTCAGTAGTGTTTGCTACATGTCATTGATGGCCTGTGGCTTTTCTGGGGCAGAGATCCTGGATCGCCTCCTGTTCTTCCTCAGGGGACCATCTGGAACTGACAGTCTGTCCTCCAGACTCATATCTTCCTCTTTCCAACCAGCCAGTCAATCACCAAGCATTTGTGCGCACCTTCTGTGCCCAACAGGCCTCCTTTCTGGGAGATAAGCACACAGAGCCAGCTGTCCTCCACAGAGACTAGATACTCAGCTGTGTGTCAGGACTCAAATTCAATCTCTTAGAAGCTTTTGTGGGGAAGCAAGTTGCAATTGCAGGTTTTTGCAGAGACATGTAAGGTCTTTCTGTGGGTTCCTTTGACTCCATCTCTGACATTTTTCTGCCCAAATCCAATCTTCCTGTACTTGCTGGTTGATTATGGTCCAAAGGTTTTTAATGTAGGAGAGGATGTTTTCATGAGTCCACAGTTTCCAAAATCATCATTTGAATTGTCTCACCACACAATGCTTTCACAGATGCGTCAGACATGGATTCTAACTTAACTTTTAAATGTGGCTTTTATTTATTTTTTCTGAGTAAAACTCATACAACATTTCCGTCAGCTTTTTAATAATTTCTTAAAGTTATTAAGTTACTGGCATAGATGCCCTTTGTATCATTTTTAAAGTTATACCTTCATTCTTTTACTTAACAAGTATTTAATGAGTGCATGCTACGTGATTAGACACTACTAAGGCACCTGGGGATAGTGCAGGACTAAAGAAACAAAAGTCCTGCAGGCTACAGTCTACAGAACTCTTAGTATTAGCACAATTTCCTATGTCCTTAACTTCTCTTCACTCACAATTACGAATAGCCACATACCATTCTGTTTATATATGACATAGTTTGCTTGAGATTGGTGAATTAAATATTGTAATGAATGAAATGAAAAGCATATTGAAGCCTACTTGTTTTCTTTATTTCTGATTATTTCCAGTAATATTCAGAATTACTTTGGTCTAGTTTTCAGGTTCTCAGCCTGGCTGCACACCAGAATTACCTCCTAGGCCTAAAGAATAAGCATCTCCATGCTAAGTTTTAGACATGTGTATTTCTGATTTTCTGCCAAAGTTTAAAATATTGTCTTATTATGATTGCATGTCATTTTAATTCTGGTTTTAATTGCATAATTATATTTATTTTGTTATACATTACATGTAATATTTATTATACTTACAATCTCAAATTTCTTCTTTTTTTGGCAGTACTGGAATTTGAACTCAGGGCCTTGTGCTTGTTAGGCAAGCACTCCACTACCTGAGTCACATCTTGAGCCCTTTTGCTTTAGTTTATTTTTCTGATAAGGTCTTGCACTTTTGCCTGGAGCTGGCCTTGGACACTTACTCTATCTCTGCCTCCTGCTTAGCTGGATTATAGATGTGTACCACCATACCTAGCTCAAATTGCTTCATTTTTAAATAACATTGTACTCTTATAACCCCACTATGAAACAGCTGGCTTTGGAATGGTTCCTGTAGGAGCTGGGCTCAGTCTTTCTTATTCTGCCATAATTCATAGTTTAAGTGAAAAGGTACAGTAAGAATGACATATACTTTTTAAGTAAAAAGGGAAACAAAAATGATGTTTATTTCAACCATTCCTAACCTTCTCCAAGAAAAGTTTTCTTGTTATATTGCAATATTGATTTTAGAATCAATATTATTGATTTTTATATACTGATGCTGTCTTTCAACCATTTTTACTGACTCTTCATTAGCATTTAACCATATTAAAAATAAAAAACAAAGTATCAATTTTACTCATTCGTAGGATGTTAAAAATAAAATCCTATTTATAAATAAGATTCCTTCTTACTGTTTAAAAAAAAGAAGGTAATCCTGGATTTAGATTGGGGTAGTAATAAGTATGCATGAGGATGGAAAGCCAGAGAAATTAATGGTTGGTGAGAAGTCTCAAGAGATTTGGAATCTAACACTTCAGAAATTTTTTTAATTGTACTCTAATTTTCAAAAATTAAGTTGTTTAACGATTTTTTAAAAAGTAGCAATAAGATAACAATTAGGTTTTGAAATTTTATAGCACAGATATAGTCAAAATCATGGAGACCCACACACCAGTTGGTGACTGAATTCAGTTTTAAGCTTCCTGGATTCCAACTCAGAAAAAGAAAATCTATAGCTATTACTTGTCTCAAGAAGTATAAAAAGTTATCCAGAAAAGCAACCATTCCTCTAACAGGTTTTCTGAGACAGAAACAAACAAACAAAAAGATCTTTTGAGATAGGAAGGTTAGTAGTCCTGAAGGTGAGTGGTTTCCAAAATCTTTAAACACTTTTTATTCCACTCTACTTCTTATTCTCTTAATCACTTCTCTCTTTTGTCTTTACAATTTGGCATTTTACTGATTGACTTTGAAGTGCTACCATCAAAGTCTAGAAGGATGGCCCTAGCTGTTTTCACGGCCTTGAGCTATGGCACAAGTGGGGAGAATTCACCAGAAAGCAAGTGGTACAACCTCAAGTCAACTTTCTAATATCATTAAATTCCATTAGACAAGGGTCAGAAATGAACTTCTTTAGTATTAAAAAATTTCTCTATTATTTTTATGATTTAAATAATTAGAATGATGCATTGCTTTTAGTTGTTAGATATTATTGTCATTTATTTTCATCTCTAAGTGTGTATCTCATAACTTTTATGCATCTTTTAATGTTCTTTGACCTCATGGATTATTTTTCAGTGAGAGTTTTGATAATAAACATACTGTTGTTATTAAGGTTAAAAGAATCTGGAAAGGCTTAGGGAGGGAAGGTAAAAGTCACAGCTTCTCACTGTTGTTTTATACTAGGATATTATAATTCTTTGAAGACAGGAATATTTACTTATTTAAAGGGAGTATTTTAGTGTTTTGTAAATAATTGCAGCAATATTTTTGTAAGTAACATTTTAACATTTTTATTTAACATATACTTATGTTTCACTATGTTCTAAGCTCTATACACTTACACTACATTCTAAATACTTTTAAAATCACCTCCTTGGAATCATGGTAAAAGATCCTGTGAAGATGGGGTGTGAAGAGTTTGAGTCACTGGCCTTATGTTGCACAGAGAGGAAGTGGCAAAATCAGAATTCAAATCCAGGCATCTCAGCCCCTTATGTCTTCCTCTTTCTTTATTATCATATTATTATTGTTCTGGGGGTACATTGTGACATTTCCAAAAGTTCTTACAATCTATCATAGCTGAATTCACCTTCTCCATCACTCTCATTTATCGCTCCATTCCTGGAATAGTTCCACGTCTCAGTTTTACATTTTCATACATGAGTATGTAATAGTTCTACTACGTACTAGGTTCTTGATCTTTCAACATCTCTCACCAGCAAAATAAAACAAAAATCCATCTTAAAGATTTGTCAGAAGGGGCTGGCAGAGTAGCTCAAGTGGTAGAGCACCTGCTTAGTACATGTGAAACCCCAAGTCCAAACCCCTGAACTACTGAGGAAAAGAAAGAAACAGAAATATTTGCTGGGTGCTGGTGGATCGTGCCTGTAATCCTAGCTACTCAAGAGGCAGAGATCAGGAGGATCGTGGTTCAAAGACACCCGTCAAATAGTTCGAGAGCCCTTATCTCAAAACACCCTTCACAAAAATAAGGCTGGTGGAATGGCTCAATGTGAAGGCCCTGAGTTCAAACCCCAGTATCTCAAAAAAAAAAAAAAAAAAAAAAGATTTGTGTCCGTCAGAGAACTGACAAATCTTTGCAAAGCATGCATAAAGGCCTGAGTTCAAACCCTAGTCTAACCCTCTCCCACAAAAAAAAAAAAAATTTTGTCAGAAACAAACATTCAATGATGTCAGCCTGTACAAAACATCCCTTAGTGTAGTTTGTAGAGCTATCATTTTATCTCCCTCACTCTAGAATTGCCAGATAAAATAGAAAGTAACTAGTTAAATCTGAAACTTTTATAAAGAAATAGTATTTTAATATGCATGTTCCAAATATTTGAAATTTAACTGGATACCCTGTGTTTTTATTTGCTAAATTTGACAACCCTATCTCCTTCCTCATATCTTGAAACTTCTCAAAATTAATACCTGCATTTTCTGACTACCAGCCTCTCTTTACTCCTTTGTAGTGAGACTTTGCTGTCAACTCTCAGCTAACCCTGCTTTCTCTAAAGGGTCCATGGTCAGAGACCTCATCTTGGTTCCCACATGCACAGACTGCTTAGCCACACTGAATAATTGTGATAGTGTAGCCATATATTTTAACATCAAAATTAGATACTTTTATGTTGGGACAATAGATGAACCTGAAATTATTTAAGGAAAATCAGGAGTTGCTGTCAAGCTAAATGTTTATCACCCCATCCTTCTTAAAACTTAATTTTCCTCGGTTTCTAGTGTATGTCACCCTGCTTAACTCGTTATATACTCAAATATTCTTCATTAGCATTTGTTTTTCCTTCACTTCTTAGCTACTAAATGAAAATATTATATTTGCGACTTTTCTCTCATCTTGATATGTTTAGATTTGATTACTTTGCAGAATATACTTCCAACTATCTTCCAGACACAATTGCATTGTTTCCCAAGCATTGCAAGTTTAGATAGATGACAGATAGATAGGTAGATAGATAGATAAGTTATAAAACATTTATGTAGTGTTTACCAGACTTCACAGATACTTTTCACTTTCAGGGTTCTCTTATTGTACCCATTTTACAGAAACTGAAGCACAAAGAGGCTTAAGGTACATGTCCAATGTCACAAAGCTAGGTACTTCAAGTTCCAGAATTTGACCCTTTCCTACCTCTCAAAACTGAGTGTAAAGAGCCAAACATATCTCCATGCTTGCATCTGTGCTTCCTCCTATCAGGTGCTCAGTGGGAAATCATCCCACACCTCTCCATCTGCTGGTTCAGGAGCCACTTCTCAGGCTAGACAGACTTCCCTTAGGAAATAGAGACTGATCAAGGAGCAGTCAGGAGTCAAAGGAAAGACTTAAAAACAGAAAGAAAACAAGAAATGGAAAAAGCATGAACTTATATCCTATAAATTATATAGTTCTAAATGTGAGATCAGCAATCATCAAACTGGGCTTTGTGTTTAAAAAAAAAAAAGCTTCAACTGCAAACATTATGTCTGACTTTCTAACCTGCATGGACATAAAATATTCCTCGTTAAGTTGCACTAGTCAAAAAATAACCTGTCACCTTGATCCACATACCTCAGATTTAGTATAAAACCCACCAAGAGAAGCCTGAAAAGCGTGACTCTCTCTTGAAAAGACAGTACTCATCTCCTGAGTGTGTACTTTAGCTCAGTAATAAATCCTCCTCTCAGTTCCTTACTTTGTCTTGCCTCTGAATTCTTTCTCTGATGGTGACAAGAATCCGGAAACCATGGGTAGATGTTTCTCTCTCTCTCTCTCTCTCTCTCTCTCTCTCTCTCTCTCTGTATTTCTAAGACCTCCCCAGTCTTTGCCACTGGCAATACTTATTCTGCTCTTTCTTGCACTGGATCAAAGAGTCTTGGCCAGCTCCCCTTCTTTTCTCCTTATACTAGCTGCCTCCACTATCTCCTTCTGGATTCTGTCCACTCATACACCCCTCCTCCAGCCCCCAACCTGGCCTGAGGGAAGCAGTTTCCCCAGCAATGCCTTTCCATGCTCTTACTACAAATAAGCATGTGATTTAGGGGATAGCTCAAATCATAACAAGGGCTCACAAACACAAACCCTCAGGAAAATAATAATGATTCAAGATTCCAACATCCATGACTCTGTCCTGTAATGCTTATTAATCTTCTAGTGGCATAACTAACCAACTAAGTAACGAATCAGGTCCAGTGGAAATTAGCACTTTTCTTTGATTATAGTAGATTTTAACCACTTCCTTCCTTTCCTCTGGATCTTATTTAAAGATGAAGACCCATCATTTATTTAACCACTGCACAGCACAATCTCTGGTATATGGTAGAATTTCAGAAAAATGTGTTGGGTTAGTGACTAAAGTAAACATCTCTGTGTGTTGCAAGCAAAGGCTCAAGCTTTCACACAGAGCAATGGAACTGAGATGCTAGAAGTAAATTTTTTCATCTATGGTCAATTGATTTTTAAATCAAGAGGAAACAAACCCAGTGTCCATTATCTGGGGAATTGATAAGTGAAATGAGATATATCGAAATTTGGGAATGTTATTTTGCATTGAAAAAGAACCTCAAAAACATGTTAAATGAAAGAACCCTGACACAAAAGATCTCTTATTATATCGTTTCATTTATATGTCATATCCAAAAAAGGCAACTTTAGCAGAAAGTAGATAAGTAGTTGCTAGGATTCAGGAATGGAATGCTAAAAATGTGTGTGAATAATCTTTTAGGAGTGACTGAAATGCCCTAAAATTGTATTGTGGTGGTGATTACACAATTCTATAAAAATCACTGAATCATATGTTTAAAATGATTGATTTACAGAACACAGGAGGTATTTGGAGGTGATGGATGTGCCTGATACCTTGGTTAGGATGGTGGTATAATGTCCAAACTCATCAGGACATGTACACTAACCATGTGTAATATTCTGTATACCAATAAAGCTGTAAGACATAAAATTGTGATTAATATCTCAATAAACATGCAATAAAAAATACAAGTACCCAATCTTCATAATGCTGATTTAAGTTTCTCACATTCTCTATAATTCAGTTCTTGTTCTCTTTCCCCAAATACAGCTACTGGTAGATATTCCACTTCATTTGAATATATCACTATGTATTCATCTATTTTAAAGTGATCATTGAACAACTAATAAGTGCCAGGGCATAGTCTACGTTCAGAGGTTGCAGCTGTGAACAACAGAGCCTCAGGGAGCCCTCATTCCAGTGTGGAAAGCAGACGCCCAACACAAAGGCCTCTCTTGAAAGACAGAGTTCCGAGTCCAACCTGAAGTGGGTCTTACAAGACAGTCACTTCACTTTTGTGACAGCCATGTTTTTCATCTGTGAAACTGGAATTAGAATCTCTGTTTTGCTAATCACATAGAATATTTCTTTTGAAGAATCAAGTGATATAAGTTCTAGGAAAACTTCTCAAACTGTTAAAAAATATAACAGATTTAAGGTTAAAATCAGGTCTGTATATTCAAAGAAAAGAAAGCTTATGGTTAAACTGAAAATGTAAACAGATGCATGAACTTTCCACTTTCTGGGTAATAGGTCCCTCATTTGTATTACTTTAGCACTGTGTTAATTTTTAGTAATAGCACTAAGGTTGTATGACTGAATATTGGCTCAGAACAGTCAAGGTTACCCTTCAAAGTAGCTATAGAATTATCTTCTAACTAAATATAGTTAGCTTGACAAACAGAAGGGCTTCCCAATGAGCCAAATGAAGCAGCCTTTCTATTTGAGATACTCACTTACTTAGAAAAATAAAAAAAGAAGCAATTTGCAAAATTTGCACTTTTCCTTCCTAGAAATTTGAGTTTAAATTATTGGCAGGGGAAGGTTTTTCACATGGGACATATTTAGAGAAAAAAATTACATGAAAGGTAAACTTGTTTTTGGTGAAAGAAAATCCACTGTCTATCTCTTGGGCATGTTTCATCTTCTGGAGTTTAAAAATGATTGCCTCGGACACAACTTTTCTCTTTCTTGATTCCTTTACTTAACCTTTGAATTTAGGGAAAACTTGTTTCGGTTTTATTACAGTTACAAAGATTAGAGCTGACCTTTACATTTTCCTCTCTTAAATTCAAAACTTTGAATTTTTCTTTTTCCTATTTAATATGAGATGGTTTTAAAAAATTGATTCACTTGTAACTGATATAGGAATTTGAGGGTCTCATTGAGGTTAATTCTATTAATTAATTATAAATTGCATTAATTACACTTTAATGATAATTACCCATTCTCTAATCTATTTCTGGGTTTCTCATTGGTTTCATACTTGGCTTTCTAAAAGTATTTAAGATAGAAACTTTGTTCAAAAACTAAGTTTATTAGTAAAAATTTCTCAAAAGTTTTGAATGTGTTTTATAAGTTGCAAAATGTCATACAACTGTTTAATGACAGTATTTGTCTTAGTCTGTGACAGGTTACTATAAAGAATACTATAAACTAGGTGGCTTTTAAACAACAGAAATTTATTTCTTATGGTTCTGGAGGCTGGGAAATATGAAGATGAAGATTCTGGAAAATTCTGTGTCTGGTGAGGACCTAATTTCCATATCACCATTTTTTCATCATTACCACACATGGTGGAAGGGACCAAAAATCCTGGGCTCTCCTTAATGGAAACACTAGTCCCATTCATCAAGGCTTCTCCCTCGTGGTCTAATTATCTCCCAAAGGCTCCTCCTCCTATTACCGTCACAGAGGAGTTAGAATTTCAACATATAAATGTGAAGGGGACACAAATATTCAGACCAGAGGAATATTATTATCTATTCTATTTTCTTGTTTACTAATCCTTCTCCTAACAACTTCTTCATTATCAAAACACAAGTTGTGCCTCCACAATGATAATCATTGTTCCTTGAGTTCTTCCTTGAGTTTTCTTGTGCTTTCCATCTTACTTCTGCTATGTCACCTTTGTCCAGGTCGCTGGTTCCTTTTCTTTCCTCCGATCTGGAAATGTGGGTATTCTTTTGAATTATTTCATTTTATATGTAATTTATTCTTGTTCTTTATGAGTTCAAGAGGTGTTAAGCCATCATTAGTATGTAGATGAACCCCAAGTCTATAATCTGTAGTCCTGATTTCCCTTCATACCTTAACTGTATGTACACTCCTACCTGCTGCCTGAGATTGCCTTTTGGATAGGCTGTAATGTTCAATATCATTATTTCATAATCTTAATCCATAGTCTTTCTCCCAAAATAGGTCTTTTTTTCTATATTCCATTATACTCTGCATCTTAACCTTAGTAGCCAGGTATGATCATTGTCTCTTTCCTTGCCTCATGCTCTTTATTTAATCAATCTCCAAATGTATTAATCCATTTTCTGTTATTTTAACAAAGAATCTAAACCTAAAGGTGGGTAACTTATATAGAAAAGAGATTTACTGACCTTACAGTTTGAGAAGCTGAAATTCCAAGCAGCATGGTGCTGGCTCTGGTGAGAGTCCCCTGGGTGAATCATGTCAGGGCAGATGGTGTCATGGTGGGAGTGTGTGTAAGAGAGAGAGAGAGAGAGAGATGACATGGTGAGCCAGAAAGGGAGACTGTGAGGGACCAGGATTGCTCTTTTATAACAATTCTCTTGTGAGAACTAAGAGTCCCAGGGGAACCCCCTTAATCCTTCTGAGGGCAGTGCCCTAAATGACCTAATTTCCCACTTGGCTGTAACTCTTGATTGTTCTGCACTACCTGTTAACATCACCACACTGAGGACCAAGCTTCCATCCATGAACACTTTGAGGACAAGCCATGTGTACACCACGACACCAAATTCTATAAATTCTGGAAAATAAGTTGAAAATAAAATGTTAAAGTAAGTGACTGCTAAAATATCCTTCTATATCTAAGAATTAACACCTGCACAGACTTGCTACAATCTTATCCTAAATGATATACTCTGTAAAATCCAAATTTCTTTATTTGGTGTTATAATCTCATTCATGATTTATCTTCAACTTACTTCCCAGACTTTCTTCCTATTAATTTTTTATGTTACAACCAAACATTATTATTGACTTTTCCCCAAAAATATCCCAAACTTTGTGTCTCTTTATTCACTTTGTCTATAAAACTCCTTTAAAGGTTGAATTCCAACTCAAATGCTACTACCTTCCTGGAGATAACCTGATTTCCTTTCTGAATTCTCACAGAAATTTATTTCTACCTCTCTCATTTTGTGCATTTTAATTCTTTCACTACATGTAGTCTGATATTAGTATGGCTCTACCTGTCGTATCATCTCCCTAACCCCATCTACAGGCCAAGTCCTATACAAGCCTGCATCACACTCACTGCTGACTCAGCGCTTTGCACACACTGAGCATATGAAATGCAATTGCTGAATGACTGAGTCACTTAATGTTATGGTTTGTATCTTAAATGTCACCCACAGGCCATGTGTTGAAGGTTTATTGCCACCCTGTGGCACTACTGGGAAGTAGAGGAGCTGTTAAGAGGTGGGGGTCTAGTGGAAGGAAGTTAGGTCATTAGGGACATGCCCTTGAAAGGGATATTGGAACCCTGGCCACTTCCTCTCTCTTTGCTTCCTGGTTGCCATGAGGTGAGTGGTTTTGTACCACTTCCTGCCATGATCTTCTGCCTCACTGAAGTCCCCAAACAACAGAGCCAACTGACTATGGATGGAAACCTCTGAAACCATAAGCCAAAATAAATCCTTCCTCCTTTTACATTGATTATCTCAGGAATTTCGTCAGAGTGCTGGAAAGCTGACTAACACACTTGACCATACACCTGAGTCTTGATGTTGTGATTCTCTTAAAACATTAGCCAGTGGGCCAACTTCAGTGAACCACTGCAGAGGGCTTCCTAGACTATCTCTTCCTAAAGATGAAAAGCCAAATGTAATAGGGCTTAATATTTTCTTAGAATATCTACCTTGGAGAGAGGAGAGGAAACAGTCCTCTGGGGAATTGTAAAACGTCCTTGGAGTGGGTGAAATTAATATAGGTATCTCCATACACTTTAAAATTGTATTCTGATATATGAAAAATGCCTGTGCAGATTAAAAATCCATCATTCAGTAAGTCAGTGAGTACTAATGGGAGCAAGACCTGAGAAGGTAAAGCACTTCCGACAGTTCAATATGGTGCTGCTAGTGGCTTCATGGCAAAATGCTGTGCCACCTTAAGACCTAAAGCAAATAAACTTCAGTGAGAACACTTATGCAAAGACATACCCACCCATTATCGCTCCTGCTACACAGATGAGAAATGCATCTCAGGGGCTTTCTTTGAGCCTGGCAGTTATATTTATCATATACTTACTTATTAAATATTGCTTCATTTTAGAATATAAAATATATGATTTCTGGCTTTCAGAGAGATTCTGTCACTTGTATCTATTATGGAAGAGATTGGCTGCTATTTAAAAATTCCAGAAAAAGGTAAGCATGATAAAAACTCTAGGAAATGGAAAAACACCACCTGAAACAAAAATGACTGTGAAGTACAACTTATAAGGGGAAAGTAGAAAAACTAAGACTATAGTTGCTCTCACACAGTGGCAGTCAGATAACTGGCACTGAAATATTTTTGCACATAAATCCTCAAATTTCCTAGTATATCAAAGATCTATTGGCAACTATTGTAACTCCCATTTCAATTTGATTCCTAAGGTATAATTCTGACAGTAAATGAATTCTTTATCTTTCATGTTTACTCTTAAGAAATTATTTCCCACATCTCAAAGGCAAGCAGAAAGTACTTTAGATAATACATTCTGCAGTTCACTTTTTTAACAGCTGTTTAATAATATAATCCACATACCATGTAATGCATCCACTTTAATTAAAGTGTACATTTCAGTGGATCTGAGAATACTCACTGGTATATGTACTATCACCATAGTCAATTTACAGTCATTTCATTACCTCAAAAAGAAAACCCGTACTCATTATCTACCATCCCTTTACACAACCCCCTCCATCTCATCCCCTAGTCTTAAGTAATCACTAATTTACTTTCCATCCTATGAATTTCACTATTGCAGAATTTTATGAAAATGAAATGATGATTTTTTTGTGTATCTAGCTTGTTTTGCTTAGCATAATGTTCTCAAAGTTCATCTCTATTGTAGCATGTATCATTATATTCATTCCTTTTTAAGGCCCAATAATATTCCATTGTTTGTACATATTATGCTTTCTTTATCTGTTTGCCTGTTGATGGTCATTTGGTTTTTTCCACCTTTGGACTATTAGGAATAGTGCTAATATAAACATTCATGTATAAGCTTTTGTGTGAATACATGTTTCTATTTTTCTCAGATATATATCTAGGAGTAGTGTTGCTAGGTCATACAGTAACTCAGTGTTGAATCATTTGAGGAACTTCCAGGCTGTTTTCCATGCGATTGAACCATTTCTGTTCCCACCGGCAGTGTAGGAGGGGATATGGTTTCTCTTTATCGTCTCCAACACCTGTTATTGTTTGACTTATTGAATGTAGCCATCCTGGTGTGTGAGAAGTGTTATCTCATTATGATTCTGGTTTGCATTCCCCCCATGACCAATGATGGGTTTGCCAGACATTTGTATGTCTTTCTTGGAGAAATGTTTATTCTGATTTTTTACTCATTTTAAAAATTAGATAGTATTTTTATTATTAAGCTTTAAGACATCTTTATATATTCCATATACCAGTTCCTTATTGTGTATACTATTTATAAATATTTTCTTCTATTTTGTGAGGTTTGCTTAAAATTTCTAGGTAATATCCTTTGAAGAACAATAGTTTTTAATTTTGATGAAATTTAATTTATGTATTTTTCTCTCTAATCTCATACTTTTGGCATCATATCTAAGAACCTTTTGCCAAACCAAGATAATGAAAACTTGTTCATATGTTTAGTTTTAAGAATGTTATAGTTTGAGCTCTTTATTTAGATCCTTGTTCCACTTTGAGTTAATTTCTGTATATGAGAGAGAGGCCCAGCTTTAGTCTTAACATGTGCCTGATATTTCTGCACCATTTGTCTTTTTTTAAAAATTATTTTTTCCTTTATTGAATGACACTGGTATGCTTGTTGAAAACCTGTTGACCATGGTTGTACGGTTTTGTTTTGGATTCTCAATTCTGTTATCTACTGATCTGTGTGTCTGTTCTTGTGGCAGTACCAGTGTCTTCACTCCCATTGTTTTGTAGGAAGTGTTCAAGTCAGAGTTATCCAACTTTGTTCTTTTTTAGGATCATTTTAGCTATTATTGGGTCCCTTGCAATTCCATACAAATTTTAGAGTCAAACTGTAAATTTTTAACAAGCAAAGCTGATATTCTGATAAATTGCATTGAATCTATCAGTTTGTGGGACTTTGCAATCATGACCGAGGCATGTTTCCCCATTTATTTGATGTACTTTAGTTACGTTCAACAATGTCTTCTGGTTTTCAGAGTATAACTTTTGTATTTCTTTTATTGAATTTCTTCCTTTTCTTTTTTAAGATTGCACATTGCAAATATATAGAAATATGATTGACTTGTATATGGATCTTGTATCTTGCAATTTTGTGGAACTCTTTGTTGGTTCTATTAGTTTTTAATGGATTACTTAGAATTTTCTATCTTAAAGTTCATGTCATTTATGGATAGATATAGCTATACTTCTCTTTTTTCAATTTGGATTTTTTTTTTCTTCCCTAATTAACCTAGCTTAAATCTCTAGTACAAATGTTAAAAAGAAGTGGGAAGATTGGCTATGCTTATCATATCCCTGTTCTAAAGGAGAAAGCATCTTGTCTTTCACCATTAGGTGCAGTGTTAGCGATGTCCTTTTGTTGTTATTGTTGTTGTTTTGGTAGATGTCTCTAGTTTGATGAGTGTTTCATCCCAAAGGAACATTGGATTTTTTTGGTGGGGGGGAGGGCAAAGAGCAAGTGCAAATTTTTCTTTTCTTTTATCGTTTTTACATTTATTTACATGTGTATACATTGTTTGGGCCACCTCCCCTGTCCCTCCCCTCCCCTGAACATTGGATTTTTGGGGTTTTTTTACTACTATTGAGATGATCATGTGACTTAGTTTTTATTCTATTGATACGATGTTTTATATTAATTGATTTTGCAATGTTAAACCAACCTTTCATCTCTGGATGAATCCCACCTTGTTATGATGTATAATTCTTTTTATGTGCCACTGGATATACTATAGAGTTTTCCAACTTTCATGCACTCAATGGAGTGTGGTCATACTCTTGGCAATACAATGGATGCAAGAGAAATGTAAGCATTACACTAAAGGTTCTGCATTTTATCTTCATTATAGTGTGTGAGCACTACTTGTTGGCATGGGCTCTGACCATTATTGAAAATTCTTGGCTTCTTGAAGGTTACAAGGATGCCTAGTCCATCATATCATAGTTGACTGGATCTTCACGCCAAACACGCATTTGAGGAAAAAAGCCCAGCCAGTTTCTTGCTATCTCACAGCACATGCTCTGTACATACCTATAGACTAAATGACTGGTCTCTGGGCCAGGAGACACAGAAACAACCCACGTTTCATGTCTGATACCTTGAGTACATTCATGACAGTTCCATATAGAAAGAGAGCCATCATGAAGTGGCATCTTGGGGCAGAATCATCTAAAGAAACTAGAAGGGGAGCAAGGCAGGTGTGCCACATTCAAGAAACACCGAGCCTTCTGGGTAGTAGTTTTATTGTGAGCTGAACCAGGAAGGTGATACAGAAGTATAAAATACCACTTTATCTCAACTGTTAGAGAAGTACAATGATAGTGTTCTGTTCTGAATCCCCATATTGCCAATTCCAGCCTCAATGACAACACTCATCCCACCTCACTGCTAATTCACTTGTCATTCCCCATCTCTGGAATATGTGCATGTAGAAAGTGCTTACCATGCAAAAACATGCAATAATTGCTTGTAGAATGACTGTAAACTGAGTGAACCATTTAGTGGGTGACAATCAGAGTCATAATAACTCTGACCAGACAAACCAAAGCAGCTCCCTGGGAAAGAGACAAAGACATTCCCAAAATATTTTTTATTAGGTGATCAAATGATAGATTTTGAGGTATTTGGCATCAGCAGAAGTGTATTGCTCTCTCTTATCAGAATTTTTAGATAATGGGTCATTTTGTCACCCCCAAACCAAGCTTCCCATGTTTAATTGCATCTTCTCTCCTTCATTTTTAGAAAACAGTGCTGGAGGTGTGGCTCAAGTGGTAGAAGTACCTGCCTAACAAAGGCAAAGCACTGAGCTCAAACTCCACTACATCCAAAACATGAACCAGAAAATACTAAAAAATACATATTTAGAAGACAATAATAACCATCTCCTATCAAATCTTTTAAAAAAACAAACAAAACAGCTTTCCAAGGTTAAAACAACGTAACACACACAAAGTTCAGCATTAAAGAAAGACATTTGCATCTCCGATTAGTTTGCTGTTCTCACAACTCTAAGATATCTTCAATTATATTTCCCAGAATTTAAAAAAGTACTATTTAAATACACAAATTGATTGAAAGTTGGGTCCTAATTTTTTAAACATTAAAATACACACATTAGAAATAAAGTGATACAGTCTGTTTTCACTTTTCAGTTCACGGTTTCCCACTAGAAAATCAAATAGCATTGAAAACATATGCTTAATGTGGTGTGTTTTTTCTATTATGTCATATCAAGATGACAATGAGGTACTTTAATGATAGATAATACTGATAACCATGGTTCTCTTTGAATCCCACTTGGATCCTTATCCTACCAGGCTTAACTTGCAGGTAAATAGATGCTCGATTACATCTATGCAAACAAATGCCAATTATTCTTGTCCTTCAGAAATAAGGGCTTTTTAGTTTTGTGTGGCTTTGAAGGAAAGTACTTTGATCTTTTAAACACAATAACCAGCAGGTCGAAATTAGGACAGCAGCATTTAAATTCCTGAGAAAAAGGTATCTCTGACAGGGAAGAAGACCTTAAAACCTAGAGAAAGGAAAGCATATGGGTTCCAGTGTAGTTTTCTCTGATTCAAGTTCTTGGTTCTCACCATTTTCTCAGTTTCATAGATGATTCATTTAGGAAAATCAATAGATGGTAAAAATGTATCCCCTAAATACATTGTTTAGCTTAGACAACAGGAAGAATCGATTGGAGCTTTGTGACACATATACGGTATTTTTGTTTCACCCAGTGATGCTACATGCTAAAATCTAATGTGGTAGACAATTTGAGTGTAAGGCATCTGAAAGACTAGTGAGATTTTTGGAACGTCTGTCCACACTCACACATATCTGAAGTCAGAGATGTTCTAGTTAATCTTCTTTAAGGTCCTATTCACTTAATGGAAATACTTAGCTGCATAATTGCTTTGAGCCTATCACTATTCCAAATGGAAAATATGATAATCTAATAGTATTGTCTCTATAAGCGAAAGGGAATTTCAAGAGTGGCTGTTGGTGCCACCCATGTGATCCAGAGAGGTTAATGCAGTTAAAGTTATTTCACAGTCCATTAAGGAGCTTACGGTGACCTCACGACCTTTGCGCCAACAACACGGAATTCATTATCATCACAATGGAGGAGCTGTGGGTTCGGCTGACTTGACAATGGGCCCGGGAAATCCCAAGTTAGTACTTAGTTTAAAAAAATGCACTTTTCTTTCTGCTTCTTGGGTATGGCTATTAATATGCCCTCCTATAATTTGTAACATTAACATTGCTGAAGGTACAGAAAAGGACATTGAAATGAAGATGTCAAAACTGCTTAGTTCAGCGCGTGGTGATATTGGCTATGTACTGAAGTAGTAGATATCAAGCAGGAAAATCAAGATGGAGAAAGTCAAGAAACTCAGCTCAATTAATGACACAATATCACAGATTGTGAAATCCACTTAGGCAAATAATAGCTTCCTTCCATTGTTAATGTTACATTCTCTTCTGAGATGTAAGATGTGATTGAGAGAGAAACAACACTTAAGAATAGAATTAATCAAAACTAGATCCAAATGTTTACTTTATCAAAACCTAAATTTCAGAGAAGTATGTCTCTCTGTATACTCTCCATGTCACAACTCCCCGTGACAATGCCACGTAACAGACAGCAACTGTTTATCTTTCTTCTATTTGATTGAGTGACAGTCATCACTGTGACATTTAAAAATGCATTTACTTCATGGGGCTAAAAAAATAAAGATTTTATTCAAATACTGGTTGATATGAAAGTGTTAATCAGTGTTTTTGCCCTCCGAGATGAACTTGACTACAGAAGTCTCCTTTGAGAAATAACAAACATGGAAATTAAAATGAGATTGTGCAGTACTTTGTATCCATAGGGGGAAAAAATACTAACTTAAATAGTCCTTATGCTAAAAAAAAATATTAAACAAGATTGTTTATAGATGTAAAGGTTACATTGTAAAGACAGGCTGTGAAAGAGCCATTTATAAACCCAGAACCCAAAAAGATAGCATTTTAAAATAATTTAAGGAAAGCATTTAATGGTAAATAAAGAATCCAGCAGTACATTTCAAAGATAGCTATTGCTGTTGGTAGTTCACATATCTTACCTCATTTAAGCACTGTAAGGTTTCAGCACTTATTACAGTTTCATGTGTGATATAATCACTAAAATGGAAACTGGGATCTCAAGTTAATTTTCAGGAACATGTTTTGTGATGACGTCCATCTCAGGAAGTAATTGAAAAATAAAGTTTCGCCTACTTTTGATGATTGAAGGGGAAAAAAAATGGCCAAAGAATATTTCCCTAAACAGTTCTAGTTGGTACCTGTTTTATTTAAGGAAAATCATTCAAACAATATGTTAAATTCTGTGTTTGAAATTAGTTTTAAAAGTTACTAAAAAAAGGTGTCTTATAATAGGGTTACCTCAAATTTGAAAATGTACTTACATATGTAATATATGTATTTGTATATATGTAAATACCAAATATATAATAAATAGGTGCTTAATCACTAAAGAATTTTACAGAAGCTGTGATCACTCACCTTTAAACCTCCAGAGATACAGTTCTTAAAAGAGGATTATGCAGTATTTGACTTTTGATTTTTCACATTGTTTTTCAATTTTTTGAATATTCAAACCAACCTGGGAAATTATCTAAAAAATTCATTGAATTTAACTTGGTAATTCACTACATAATTTACAAAACAAAAATGACCGGTTATTATACTTGAGTTGTCTGTTCCAATTTCCTATCCTGAGATGTTTTGCAAAATATGTACAGTAGTTAGAAGATGTACTTTTCGTATATTGGACCTTTAAAGGTACACTTTCCATTTTTTCCTCAGCAAATATTTTGTGTTAATGGCTTTCATTGTAATACATCTCCCAATAAGCACCTGATTCTTTCTGGGCCAGAATTCCTGACATGCATAGTAAAGGTACAGAAGGAGAAACAGACAAAACAGAAAACAGCAACTCTACTCAGTAGAATGAAAAGAATATCCATGATGAGATAACTTGATGCTAATTGTGGGCCAGAATTTTGCGTGAGCAGCCTATGTCAAATGTTGATGACATCCCAAGCCACACTGTAGAAACGACTGTCCACAATTTGCAATATATACTATTAACAATTTAGACATATAATCTACCTGACACCAAAACCACTTATACCCATTGGGGTTGACTTTCTGATATTGCTACCTAATTATTACTATTGATATCAGCACATGTCAGAAACTGAAGATTCAAGTACTGTTTTTGTTTTCTTTTGCTTTAATAAATGTTACCAATTCTGATGGTTCTGTTTTTCTGGGTCTTTGTTTGAAAGGAGACCACCCCCCATCTACTTCAAGAAATCTCTCTAGATAGAGTTAATTATAGAAAAGGAAAAAAAAAAAACCCTCAAAAGTATCAAAATATAAAACATGACTCTCAGAGAAGAAATGTGAAACTCCAGACACAAGTTGGCTCTGTAAAGCTGCCTCTATTTGACTAAAGAGAAAGTTACTAAGGAACTGGCAGAAAACATGAACAGATAAATGCAGCTTCCAAAGTGGGTCTCAGACTTCAGTAGCCAAAAATAAACTGGTTCCTGGCTGAAAGACATAAGTGCAATTGTGAAATTGATATCCCTCCTTGGCCGAGTCCCAGACAATATGTTGCCTTTCGGGGGCTGATCAACGTGATGGATGTGGTCTGCGAAAGCCATGGGGGTGCTCCCCTTTAATCAAACTCACCGTCCTCGACAGGAGGCAGCTGTGGACTCACAAGATCTTCAAGCTTTCTCCCTCCAGGTCTGCTTAGAAATCTGACAGCCCAGAAGAAAAAGGAGGCAAAACATCCACACACCAAACTCCACTCTGGAAAAGAAAAGAAGAGAAAAAAATTAAAAGACCAGCTATTGATTGAGACTTAAGATGGCAGTAACTGAACAGCTTACTGCCTTTCAAAGAGAAATTCACACGTCACTTGTAATGTCAGAACAAACTCAGTAAAGGCATGCAACTAAGGGTTTTTTTCTTCCAAAAATATAGATTTTTCTATTTCGCTCTATCTAATAGTCATGATTGGTGTCACTGTCTATTCTCCAGGCTTTTTATTTCCTTTCTCACTTTTCATGTTTGCACCATAGATTCTAGAGTTGTGGCAATCTGTCCCCCAAAATAACATCCAACGATAAAGCCACAGGGAGAAAAATAACCTAGGATCTTCCAGGGAGCCTGTGGACACCAGGGGTCTAAGAATGGTGAATTCTTAAATTCCTTAATCTTAAAATCATTGATTTAACACTTTTTCAGACTCTTTGCCACTGCTATAAATGGAGAGATAGCAATAAAACTTTTGTGTTTCTTATGGTAAATATTTTTAAACGTATACAAATTGGTGTTTGTCTCTTCTGTCTCTTCTATAATGATTCCAATTGATTCTGGCTTAAAAGATCAGCACCACAGTCTCTTCTATTCTTTACTCCTCCAGGATTTCCTTTAAAGTTGAAAGGCTTCTAACATGGTTAACCTTGCCACACTCCCCCTGCATTATCGTCCTATCTGCACATAAAATTCTGGTGCCAGATTGTCAGCTAATTATGTCACAAGCTATCCACTAACAAAGCACAGCATTCTCAGCTGGAAAATGAACCTTGTTCCAAAACTCCTCCAAGGAAAAAATAGGCCCTTTCATCAAAGAAATCTAGAGTGAAGCTTTTATTTAACTCTTCATTTCTTCTCAGCACTGCCAATCCCTGAAGTTGGAGGGATGTCAAGTGCTGATTATTTTTTGAGCAGCTATATATGGCTGCTCCATGAACCAGGGTCCATCACATAGACTAAGTAGAAAGACACACAATGATTTGGCAAACCTTTATGACGTCAATGTGTAAAATGGAAACCAACCAGTTATCTTCCTCTACAAGGCCTTTGGGGGTTTAATTTCTTTGACCAATTTCCTCAGCTTTCTTCTATGAATACTACATACGGAGCAAAAATACAGCAAATTCTAGCACTCTGTGTTAATGGAGATGAGATTATCATAGGTGTGCAAATCAAAAAATACTCCAGTATCATTGGCAGTAGGGTGGTGAATTTGTGATAAAGAGCAGCTATCAGAATAGCACTCCAGTAGTAGATGAACAATGTCTAAGTACTTCTTTGTACACAGGCAAACATTAAAATTAGTTCTTAGGTTTTGAGTATAAGCCCTTTGGGAGGGAAGGAGAGCTGTCTAAGTAATATGGCAATAAAGATAATAAAATTTAGATAAAACATTTACTGAGAAGAAAGGACTTACTTCACTACTCTTCATTCATCTACTAAAGCTTTAATGGTTTTTGTTACCTATTTAAAATCATAATTCAATGATGAATATATCTTGAAAATCCTACTGGGGAGGGAAGACTAACACACAAGAAGAATCTTGATAGATTACACTAAACAAGGAAGTATATATTTTGTAGCATGAATAATGAATGCAATGGGAACTCAGAAAATGAGAAAATTTGCTAATGGCTTCTTAAGGTTGTTGGGTGTTTTTTTTCAGAGTTGTGCAAGAGCTTTGAGGTTCTTGGTTATTAGCAGACAGGAGAAGAGTCTCTTGGAATGCTGATTAGCTTAATATTTTGCTGTAATAGTGAAGATTTAAGACTTTAAATTCTGGTAAATTAAGATTAAGATCAAAAGTGAAGTTTTATGTACCATAAATACTATTTTCCAAAGACTGAGGATATTTTTCCAGTCCCTCCAGTGGTATTACTTACCATTGGGGACACTATTTACTATTCTCAAGGATTTCTTCAGTTGTATTGACTTAGATAGAAACAATTTTAAGGTGAGCACTTAAAAATAATAAACTGTCAAGAGTATCAATGAGATCTTTATTGAAAATAGAGATTGAACAAGAAAAAAGATTATTTGGAATGTATGCAATGCATTTTGTATTTTCACCTAGCAAATGCCATCCAAGGGGTTTTTCATTTTATAACAGATGCTTCTGGGAAAATAAAATCTTAGCTTAACAAATGAGGAGATATGGAGAAATGTAGCAGAAAAGGAGGAGACTGCCACAGAGTTTCACAAGCTGCATCTAATTCAGTTTGGCAGCATCTTTACAAGGCCATGATCTTGATTCACTCAACCTCTTGTTATACTGACGGTAACCAAACTTAGTTTCAAGGTCTTTAACTAAATTGGATAAGTTAAAATGATAAATAATTCTTTGGAGAGTTATAGAAACATAAAGGATTTTTAAAATTAGGCATGTGGTTAAAAAAAAAAAAAGAAAGAAGTTTGGGTTTCCCAGCTTGTGATTAATATTCTAGTATAAATGAAGTTATAAGAGCTTAAGGAAAATGTGATAAAATAGTTCCAATTTCTACCAGAGTTTAAAAAGAAGTAAGTTTAAAATGCAAGGAGAGGATTGAGGTTAGAAATTTTGAAGATGGACTAGACAGGGAAGACTATACTGAAATTTATAACTAGAGAAAGAATGATTTTCCCTGGAGATCTTTGAAAATAGAAATAGAAAATAGAATGATATATTTTGGTACAGAATGTTTTTTAATGCCATCCTGTCTAGTCAAAGCAAAGAGGTAACTAAAAATGTCCTATCCTGGCTCTGAAAACAAAATTATTATGAAATCAGACTACATTCTTCCTGTAAAAGGATATCAACAGGGAAAGCTAATTCAATTTTTGTTGATAGAATAGTGGAACTATTAGAACTAACTTTAACATGGTAAATTTTCCTCAAAGACACCCCCTCCCAAATTAAAATAGTTAACCTATTCATGACAGCCATATACAGACCTGTAAGTACTTCTTGATCTGTGACTAGGGACCATTAGGTAGCTATTTATCTTTACAGGGTTCTCTGAGGTTTAAAGTTTGGAAGGAAACTTGGGTCTTCTAAGACATTAAAGTAATGCAATTATTCTATTTTAGTATTAAGGAACTTTGTAGACATTATAAATTTCTTTTTCTTGCATTTATTCTCTTTTTGTGACAGAAAGGAGAGAAATGATGATGATCTAAAATCATAGTTCATATCGTATGCAGTTAGAGGCTGCAAATCCTTAAGTAAAAAATTAACAAAGTTATACATACCATTCATAACTGCAGTCCTGTTTCCTTGCCTGCTTGCGAAATAGAGGGGGTAATATATGATTGCACGTGTACAGTTTCCTGTATTTACACGCACATGGAAAACAGGTGCTCGTCTTCACTCCGTAGACAATGCTTGGCACTCCTAGGCTGACCACAATTCCTTAAGGTCCTTCAGGGACCCCTTGCCCTTGAGTTAAGAACCTCTGCTGTAAAGAACATGACCCTTGTTCTTTTGGCATCTTCTCTAGAATGCAACATCATTATTAATAGAGAAGGAAATCTAATTTTAGGGTGAACTCAAATTTGAAGGAAATGACTTTCTTTCAAAGTGATTAGAGATGACTTGAAGCATATAAGAAAGTAATATGCTGTTTACAGTGACAGATTTCATAATAGTTTAACTCCACACATTTTAACCATTTGGGGAAAATGTTTTTATCTAGCCACTAAAATTAGAGATTAAGGAAATCACACTCTGGAATCACCTAAGGTATATTTTCTTCCAGGTCCCTTTGAGAAACAGCACCTTCTGTATTGTCCACATTCTCGACGAACACTTAGGAGCTCTTCTTACAGCCCCTGTCAAGCAGGCCTATTAGGAAATGAGTCAATTTAATCAACATGAAAGTGCACTACCTATGTATCACCTAATTTGCATGTCTGTGTGGGCCTAGGGCAGTCAGTGCCAGCAAACAACTGTCTGCTCTTCATTTGTGTGGGTATGAAAACCTAGGGCTGAAAGGGAGTTTCAGAACTCATCCCGGACATTTCCAGGCACACTGCATTTAAATTGTCCCAGAAAGAGGCCTTGTTCTGCTTGTTAAGGTCATTAGACAAGGGCATGCCTCTAAAGAGAGTTAGAAAACACACATAGAAGAAAAACGCGCGTGTGCGCGCACGGACACACACGCAATATATGGTGGTTTTGTTTTTATTTTTTCAGTCTGATAACAAGTATAGCAGAATTATTTCATTCTAGGATAGTCATTCTTTTTAAAACTAAGTTCAAACTCAATTCAGTTAACCGACATATCTAAATCAATTAGTTGTGCCTTTGCTTTCAATGGCAGTAAATATTTGCACCATATGTGATGTGGAGTAGGACCTGAAGAGTAGGACCTGAAGAGTAGGCAGGATGAGGTTCATAAGGGAGGTGGTCCTCTATCTAATTCTATGAGGTCCACGCTGCTTATAACCAGCTTTCAAAATCAGTACAATCTTGTAAAATTTAAAACTGTAATTGAGGCCTATGAACTTTAGCTATTGCCATAGCTTGTAATATAGTGAAGTTTACCCAACAAATTTTTTGCAAGTAAATAAAGAACAGCTTGCAGATTTTTGTTTTGTTTTTGTTTTTACTCTAATTTTATAAAAGCCACCTAGGTTTTTATATAAGTTTCTCATCTGTTGCAATAACAGATCAGAATTTGTGGGTAATGGGAGAAGACATCTTCAATTTTATGAGCAGTCTCATAAGATAACTCTAAGACATAAACATTTCTAATGTGAACCAGTTTCATAAACCATACATATATAATGATTGCAAATTAATGGAAATGTTTGCAGTCCTGAGGATTGATTGGAAATGCTTTCTTGGTGACTACCCCATCAAATAGAGTCTCAATAGAGTCTTGTTCTGAAAGATTTCTTGCTCTGCTCAGAGGAGGACCCTTCTGTGGTGCCTCTGATGCGGATGCACAGTAGCTGAATGTGGTGTATGTTGCCAAATTCCTATTTGTCCTTCACGTGAAGTCCATATTGACTGCTTCAAAAACTCTTTGTATGAGCTATTATTTTCAAATTGTTTCCCAACTTATACTGCAATTGAAAATTGGACAGCTTTTCAATTGCTCTCGTATTCCAATTGATTACCAATACAGTTTTTCAGAATTAAGAATATCAGTCTATTCTCTCCCCTGGCATCGAGTTGACTCTGTGTGGCTTTCATTTAAATATTGCAGCACAGTTTGCGCCTGACTCTATGTTAAGATAACGTACAAGGCAATCAATTAGATTTATTATCTCTCCTCTTGACTCTATGATATGTATCACTGTGGAAAAAAACAGCAAGCCCCAGATGTAGAGCTGCCTTCACTTCAAGGTCTCCTAGGATTAGTAACTGAACTTAGTTTCTGCTGCGTCAGACAAGTCTCAAGGTTTGTGATGTACACTTTAGGTCAAGGCAACTGTAATGATGAAATGACTAATGTTTTCTGAACAAATGCATTCTAATGTTGTTATCAGATCAAATCAATAAATATTTATTGGGGGGTTACAGTGTATAAGGCACTATGCTAGGCACTGGAGGATGGAACAAGAGTGCATCTTGAACTACATCTTAAATCCTAAGAAATATCTCAGAAATACTCAACAGTGGAAACTGAAAGAGGGAAAGAATCATTTAATTTGTATGGAGCATTTCTGAGTGCTTAAAAATCATTCTGCAACATCTTAGTAGTCCTGTGATCATCAATAGTAGTCACCATTTTCCAATGGGACAGTTGAAGAAGGAAGAGGTTAAATGCTTTTCTCAAGGTCACACAGAGATACAGATGCAGAGCTGAATCTGCCTCTGTAAGTGGCTGTCTCCAACAACTGCCAGGGAACAGTTGTTGTTGGGGGCCTGGGAGGAGCTCCTTTCTTTGGCTTGGCTGTGCTTTGTTAGCTGCTGTTTATGACACAATTAATTGACATAAAACTACTGGAATTTAAATTAGCAAAATGCAGCTGGTCTTTCTCTGTCAATGCAAGGCTCTTCCTGTGCATGCAAGTCTAAGCCTTCTGCTCTTATATGACTAAAGAGACACACAGTCTTGTCCTCTTTCCGATGAGTGCTTGCCCAATAATTTCCTGGTGAACTTAAAAACATACAGAAAAGTGAATTTTATAGCGAATACTTTCAGTATTGTCATTTATATTTATTATATTTGCTTGTCACATAGCCATTCATTATTTACACATCAATCCATTCTAATTTTTTGTGGAAAATTTTATTTACGTATGTGTTTTGTTTATTTGTTTGCCTTTTTGACATAAGATCTCTATGTCCAGATAGATAGTCCAGGTTGGCCTTGAACTCAAGATCTTCCTGTCTCAGCCTCCTGAGTGCTGGTATTACAGTTGTGTACCATTAAATCTGGCTCACCCTAATTTTTGAAGCATTTTAAAGTAAATTGCAAGTATAATCCTTTGAAAATTATTTGCACTTTAGGGCAAGGAAGCTTATCACAGTGGTATAATAGTTCAAGAGGAAATAATTACAATTGATGTTCAAACAAATTTCTTCAAGATTCTCCTAAGGACTGACTAGCCTTGTATATGTGTTGGGTTGTATTCATTAGTTTATTTGATCCTGAAAATATCCTACAGTGTGGAAAGGCAGATAGTGATAACTCTACTTTACAAATCAGAAATCTGAGGCTTACAGGAAAGGGAGGTAAAGGATAATGATGGAGAGGGTGAATTTAACTAAGATATATTGTAAACACTTTGGTAAATGTCACAATATACCCCCAGTACAATAATAATATGATAGTAAAAATAAAAATCAATAAAATATCACTCATAAAAAAAATAATAAATCTGAGGCTGGGAGATTAAATGTCAAGTCCAAGGTCACCCAGGAGGTGGCATATCCAAGAGCAAACTACTTCTCCAGCTCCTGCCTACTGGTCTTTTCACTGGACCTGCTATTCACCTTTTTTTGTCAAGACCCCAAGATAAGTTTAGTACCTAGTTCTTCAAACTTAAGTACACACTGAGCACCCTTTATCTAAAATGCTTGGCTCACAAGTATTTTGGATTTCAGATTTTGGAAAATTTGTATATACATAATGTATATGCAAAAATACATTGTATCTTGGAGCTACAAGCCAAGTCTAAACATGAAATTCAGTTATGCTTCTTATACGCATGGCCTGAAGGAAATTTTATACAGTATTTTTAGTACCTTGACTACATATATTTTTAGTGCAGAGTTAGTGTATCTCATAGTCACAAGAGGTCAGATATAGAATGTTCCCTTAGAAGTGTCATGCGATCGTTCGATTTTTCTGATTCTGTTTGTGATTAAGGATGGTCAGTTCCCATTTAAATGGCAGGATGTACGCCATAGCCACTGCATCAGTGCTCCTGTGGTCTTGTTTTATTTGGTCTTTTGGAAAGTTTTGGTGGTACTGGAATGGAATCCAGGGCCATTTGCATGCTAAGCAAACACTATCACTGAACTACATCCCCAACCCTTGGTCTTTTTGTTAAACACACCTCCAAACCTTTTATTTAAGGAAAACCTTTAGGGCTGAGAAGGTGCTAAACTGACTTCTCTGATACTACACTGATTGAGCAATTTGTGACCATAAGCTTCTAGGTACCCTATGACATTTCTTCCACCAGCCCTAATAATGGTTTTCTTATGAAAATGTAAACAAGAAAACCTCTTATGATCCTGTATACTAATCGTCCCTTACCTTTACTTTGCTAGTCCTATTTTTTAAAGTTTTGATTTTATAATGATAAAAACGATGGTGCTTTTCATTAGAAACAAACAAAACGGAAACATTCAATGCACTGTTTGGAAGCCAGTTCTCAGAAGAAAACTTCCCATTTTTGCATTTCAATTTGTATTTGCTCAATCTGATTTTATATTGCTTTGTAGCTTGCTCTATTCAGTTAATAGTAAATCTGTTTCATGGTTTGTAAAGGCTGCGTAGTCTTCCATTCAATGACTGCATCATGATTACTTAGTCTCTATGATGTATATTTAATTTGTTTCTCTTTTGCTACTATCACAATACTGAGTAGGCATTCTTGCCTTTTTATTTTGGCTCTTATTTACAATATTTGCAGAGGACAGTGTCTTAAAACTATAGAGTAGGAGAGAGAAGTGGGTGAACAGAGTGACTGAGGGAATGAAGACTCATCTGCTGACATGGGGAGCACCAGGCAGTAACAACCTCAAAGATAGATATATTTCAGGCAGGTTACATTTGATTTGAGATGCTTGCTAGATGTTAGACAAATACTTAAACACCAGGTACTAGAGAGAAGGTAGGAGCATTGATATTGATTTGGTATAAAAGCTTTGAATTAGGATGAGATGAGGTTATCCAGGAGAGAATATGAGTATAAAATAGGGTAAAATTCCTCAGGATTTCAGGGATCCTTGGGCGTACTCCAACATTCAGAACTTTGGTCAAAGAAGCCTGCTAATCACAATGTTATGATCTGGATTTTAAATAACCTCTAAAGGCCCATGTGTTAAGGCATGGTCAACAGCCTGTGGCAATATGGGGAGGTGATTAGAGCCTTCAAGAAGTGAAGCTTAGTGGAAGGACTTTAGGTCATTGGGGTGTGCCCTTGAAGAAGATATTGGGATTCCTTAGCAACTATAGGCCCCAGAAAGTGTGGGAACCAAGTCTTGGAGGGCAGCCAGAATTTTATTTGGTTCCATACCTGTGTAGAAAACTGAGTTTCAAGAGATTGCTCCTGGAGCCACTTAGCCTGTTGGAGAATGTAGTCTGCACATTCCTCTACAATGCCTGAAGTGTTTATATATGTGCAACAGGAAGTATTGGCACATACTCCTCCTTGTTTAGCCAAAAGAAAATCTAGGGCCAGGCAGTGGTCCATGACCACACAGGCAAGGGATGACAAAGACCTTTACATGTCCTTAAAGGGAAGGCCTACCTGGTCTGAGGTGTCCTCTACTACTTTGGTTAGTTTTTTTGCAGGTACACGATTGGCAATCAGCCCATAGCTGATTCCAGTTAGGGCTGTAACTAACGCTGTTAGCCCTAAAACTATTAGAGTAATCTCCCTTTTATCCCTATGGGAAGTTGTTCCTGTTGTAGTTAGCATTCCCCTTTCCTTCCAGATGGTTGCATAAGCATGCAGGATCAGAATGGCTCTATCTTGGGTACTGGTGTCAGGATCAGCTAGAGTTCACCCAGCATATGATGTCGAAAAGTCTGGTGCAAGCCATTTGCTGGGACAATGCGTTCAGGAGGCAGACTTGTGCCGTGGTAGCATGCGGTAGTTGTCATACAGCTTCTTCAAAGTGTCCATGGAATAGTCAAAGCAGTCAGTGCTGGCATGAGGACAGTCTGGCTGCCTAGCTAGCTGTCCCTTACTCAAGGAAGACAGAACTGGGAAACGGTCTTACAATGTCAGTTAGGGAGTCTAATCAGCCGAACTCCCCAATATCTCAACACATTTAAGGGAAAAAAGTAAACATCAAAAGAAGTGTTTATCATTAACATTAATAGTTCTTTAACAGTATTTAACAGTGCTCTATTTTTTTGTTTTTGGCCATGCTGTGGCTTGGCCATACTGGGGTCAGAGGCCTTGAGCTAGCTAGGAAGATGGTCTACCACTTGAGCTGTGTCCCCACTCCTTTTTTGCTTTAGTTCTTTCTCAGATAGAGTCCCTTCTTTCTTGTTCAGGGTTGGCTTCAGACTATGATCCTCCTACCTATGCTTCCCTCATAGGTGGAATTGCAGGCAACCCCCTACCCCCCATAGCTTTTGGTTGAATAGGGTCACACTAACTTTTTACCTGGGCTGGCCTTGAACTGTGAACCTTCTAATCTTTGCCTCTCAAGTAGCTGGGATTACAGACATATACCACCATGCCTGGTACTCAAACAATGTTTAACTCCTACCTCAGTGCCCCAGGAAGAGGTGGATCCCTGTCATTTATTTCATAAAAAAATAAATTACTGTGATCTTGGGAGCATAGAAATTAATGCCTTGTTTCCACCCAAGAAGTACAGTCCTGTAAATGACCAGGTATCCATAGAAAGAATATGCTGATTAAGATTGTGGGGGTTCCTTATGGGAGCAAGATAAGTCTGAGAGGATAGATTTACACTACCTATAACATAGGCAGTCCCCCCACCTGGAAGAAAGTTATAAAAAACAAGAGAGTTTTTAAAGTGACTTCCTCATATTCAGCCTCAAACCCCTGCACCTTAAATCCCTCACTAATTCCCCATTTACAGGCAATAGAGACACATTTGTTTCCCAGTTGACCACACAATTGGTCAACACCTTCACTACTAGTTCCCATGGCTTTCCCATGCATTCTGCTCGTTGGTTGACAAAGCGCTCCTCTTTCCTTTTCCAGATAGCCATGCCTCTGTCAGTATCCTGTCTTAAAACCCAAAACTACTAAAAATTGTGAAGGAGCTGAGACTTTCCTCTATTTGCAAGCCAGCAAGTTAACCTACCACAGTTTCATCATGCAAGTATTCAACGCAAGATTCTTGTGTTCAACACAAAGGCTAATCCATTATTCATGGCAACAACAGTGACCAGAGTATTATTTTTTTGTGCTACTGCCCTGAACTCTTTAATTCCCACAGGCCAACATAGTTCAAAAGCTAGTCTATGTTGATTTTCTTAAGGTTTTTTTGAGGGGGAGGGAAAATGGGGTTTTAACTTAGGGCTTTGTGCTTGCAAAGCAGGTGCTCTACCCCTTGAGCCACACTTTCAATCCATTTTGCCCTGGTTATTTTGGAGATGGGGTCTTGAGAACCATTTGTCCCAGCTGGTCTCAAACTGCAATCTTCCCAATTTCAGTCTCTCAAGTAGCTGGGATTACAGGCATGAGCCTGATTTTCTTAATGTGCTTCTCCATATTCATATGAGGAATTGATTTGTAAGTAATACTACCCATTTTACAGATAAGGCAATTTAGAATGACAACAAAAGTTTATTTAAGTGATTTGCTAAGACAGACTTGTTTCCTCTTCTTATGAAACTCTTTCTTAGGGGGCATTCACACAAGTTGTGAGTCACTGTAACAAGGTTAAATGTTGTTCTATAGGGGCACAAAATATTACTGCCGTGTGAAGGACACAGAAAATAGAGTTTGGAGTTCGGGGGTGGGGGAATGAAGGAAGTCTTCCTGAAGGAAATGTTTCATGTTAAGGGGAAAACATTAGAGGGGGTACATTTAAAACATATTGTAAGTACTTATAAAAATATCACAATGTATCCCCCCAAAAATAATAAATAAATAAATAAAAATTCAAAAAAAAAAAAAAAACCAGCATGCAGGATCAGGAAGGCGTTCTTAGAATCTGTATGGATGTTGACTTTGTTCTTTTGACAGTCTTAGGGCTTCTGTTAGGGCCACTAATTCTGCCAACTGAGCACTTGTATTAGGAGGAAGAGGACCTGACTTGAGGATGCCAAATTCTGTCACAACTGCAAACCCTGCATGTCTGACACCACTTTTGACAAAGGAACTGCCATCAGTATATAGTTCTAGATCTGCGTGTTTTAAGGGCCGATCAGTTAAGTCAGGTCGGGCAGCATAATTTTCCATAGTACCTCCTCACATGAGTGCTCAGGATTTCCCTCTGCCTCTGGTAGAAGGGATGCAGGATTTAGGCTTTGACAAGTCCTTAAATTTATTTCTGTCCCTCCAAGAAGCTGTGCCTGGTATTTAAGTAGACAACTGTTAGATAGCCAAAGTTCTCTTTTTGAGATTAAAATTCCCCCTAGATCACATGGGGTATAAACTGTTAGGGGGCGGTTTAGGATAGGTTTTTGAGCTTGAGGCACTAGAAGGCTTACTGCAGTGACTGCTTGAAGACATCCTTGCCATCCCTTGGCTCCTGATCTAACTCTTTGCTTAAGTAGCCTACTGGCTGGGCAGTGATGCCCCAAAGCTGAGTCACTACTCCCAAGGCCAGTCCTCCCTTTTCATAGACATGTAATTTATAGTTGTCTTGTATTGGGAGACCCAGGACTGGAGCTATCATAAGGGCCTTTTTTAACTGGTGGGATGCATTTTCTGACTTGTCATCCCATTTAAGAAAGGGCTGGGGATTCTTCTGTGCTTCCTAAGGATTTGATATAAGGGTGTGGCTAGGTCTGCATATTCCAGTATTTAAATTCTACAGTATCCTATCACCCCCCAAAAGACCCTCAATTGCTTTAGAGTTTTAGGTAGAGGAAACATCAGGATTGGATGGATTTTGTCTTCTCCTAGAGACCTCATTTCTTTCTCCAGGGCAAGACCTAAATATGTAACCCTAGACTGACATAATTGGGCTTTTTCTTAAGAGATTTTATTTCCTCTATCTGCTAAGAAGTTTAGTAAGGACTCAGTGGCTCGTGAAATGACAGGCTCAGTTGGTCCACAGAGCAGGACGTCATCTACATATTGTAGCAGAGTAGCTTGTGGATATTGCCACTCTGCCAAGTCTTGGGTTAGAGCCAACTCAAAGACATGGGGGCTGTCTCTGAATCCCTGAGGGAGGACAGTCCAGGTGACCTGTCCAGATTTTCATGTGGGGTCCTCAAAGGCAAAGATAGGCTGACTTTTAGGCTGTAAGGGAATGCAAAAGAAGGCATCTTTTAAGTCCAGGACAGAGAAGTAACCAGTACCTGGAGGTATTTGGGCTAAAAGCGTATAGGGATTTGGAACTGCAGGGTGGAGAGGCACTGCTGCTTCATTGATCAGGCGGAGATCCTGGACTAGCCTCCATTTGTTAGGTCCCTTCCTAACACTGAGAATAGGAGTATTATATGGGCTGGAGCATCTATTAGCAGTCCTTGTCTCTTTAAGTCTTTGATTATGGGAATTAGCCCCTCCTTAACTTCTGGCTTTAAAGGATATTGTTTTTGATGGGGAAACAGGAGGGGTCCTTGAGATGAATTAGGACTGGGATAGCTGTTCATGCCCATACTAAGGTATGTCCATCTGTCCACACCATGGGGTCACTTGTTCCTCTATTAAGGGCAAGCAAAAGTACGCTCCTGGGGGTAAAAGGAGCTGTACCTCCAATTTAGATAGAAGGTCTCGCCCTAGCAGAGGAGTAGGGGTTTCTGGAACAATTAAGAAGGAGTGACAGAAATGGAAATCTCCCCAGGAGCAGGCTAAAGGCTGAGTGAAATAACGCTCTAGAGGCTGGGCTGGTATGCCCCAAACAGTAATTTTCTTTTAGGTCCTGGGTCCAGAAGAGAAAGGAATAGCTGAGATGCTGGCTCCAGTATTGACAAGGAGGCTGACCTTGTGCTTTTCGATAGTAAGTATAACCCCAGGCTGTTCTGCCTTTACAGTGGTTACAGGAGCCTTGATGGGAGGCCCGGGAATCGAGGACAGTGTACCTTCCAATGTTTTCCCCTACAAATGGGGCAGGGTCCCGGAGGTAGCTTTCTCCGGGGGCACTCCCTCCTAAAATGGCCGGCCTGTCCACATTGAAAGCATGTCCTCGGGTTTGGACTTTGCCCTGGGGGAGCCTCTCTGAGCTCTGCAATCAGAGCTTCCTGCCGCTCATCCTTTCTCTTTTCCTTTTCCAGGTCCTTCCTTTCTTTTTCTAAGTCCCTATTATAGTATATGGATGTGGCTACTGGACCAATCGGTCCAGATCTCTGCTCCCTTCAGCCACCTGATTTTGAAGCTTTTTACGGATATCTGGTGCTGACTGTGTTAGAAATTGATCTTTTAGGATGGTTTCCTCTTCCTGTGACTCTGGTATAATGTTGGTATGCTTTTGTGAAGCATCCTTTAGTCTCTATAGGAAAGCTACTGGAGCTTCTAAGGGTCCTTGCTGTACAGCCATGACTTGGGAGTAATTAAGAGGTTTTACCTTGGCTCTCCTTAGTCCTTCAAGAATGCAGTGGATGATGTGGTTACAGGTCCATTCATCCTTGTCATTTTCAGGGTCCCACTTAGGGTCATACCTAGGCACTGCCTGATCTCCTGTTGGAATTGGGAATTGAGGTTCCCTTCTAGGTATCCGGTGTCTTTGTCTTTCTTCTCCCTCCCCCTCCTCCTCCTCCTGTGAGAGCCCAGTCTGAGACAGGCCTGTAGGGCCGCTTTTATCTAAGTGGTAATTGTCTCCAGCTGTGACCTCCTGATCTAGAACCTGCTGTTTCCCTAGAGAAGTGAGGGTCTGAGACAGCAATAGCATTACATCTTTGCAGCTCAGTTCAAAGTTTTGGCTTTTCTAAATGCCTGGATGTACTGATCTGGGTTTTCTGTGTAATTTCCTAAATCCTTTTTTATTTCTTTAAGTTCACTCACTCTAAAAAGAAGATGAGCTCTGTCCCCTCCGGGAATTAACTGAAGGGGTAGAGTCCTGTGGGGCGATGTCTGGTGTGTGAGGTGGCTGGGTAACGGGGGAAGAGGGGGAGCTAATGGAGTATCAGATGGGTTCTTTGGTTCCTCAAGAGAGTTTGGGGGCTTTTTGTAAAGGGTCACCATGGTCTGGGTATCTAGCCTGCATTTGCTCACCATTCTGGGTGGTCTCTTAGGGAAAAGAACAGTTGAACATATGGAACTTCAGTCCACTTTCCCTCCTTTTTACAGAACATATCTAATTGAAGAATGGTATTATAATTAATGCTCCCTCCTGGCCATCTTTCCTCATCTCCCAGAGGATACTGTGGCCAAGCCTGGGTGCAGTAAAACTTGAGTCACTTTGGCTGAAGACTTTCTGGATCAAGGTCTTTCCAATGTTTTAATAAGCAGCAAGGGGGGATCCTTCCTGGATCTTTGAGGCTTGATTCCCCATCTAAAAAGGGAAATGGGAAAATTGGTCACCTTAACAGAGGTTTCCTCCTCTTACCTAGGCATCCCCAGGTGAGGAGAAACTCTACATGGGAGAGGGTGTCCCTCTTGCCCTTGCTGTCCCACCGCTGCCACCTGTGGCTAAGGTCACGGAAGACATTTAGGTTTTCCGGTTGCAGCCAACCCCCCCCACCCCGCTCCCAGAATGCCCCTGACCAATTTTTTATCTATTTATTTTGACCTGCCTGTTTGCCCTGCAACCCAGGTATCCAGTTCTCCTCTACCAGCTGAAGGGTTGTAATTCAAAAATAACTATCAAAGTAACCAAGAGGGCATACACTGCCAGAGGTTACCCCTGCAGAGGCATGGACGGGGACTCCTGATGAATAGACTTCTGTCCCCTTATATATCCTGTGAGGCATATTTTTTTTTATGAAAAGGAGAGGGAGCATCTGAAAGCATTTGATGTGGTAAGGGAGCAACCTTGAGGTCTCTGCGTTTTAACTGGTTTTTTTTGTTTTTGTTTTTCTTTCCCTGAGGGCAGGCTACAGAACCTGTTTAACCAGTTGACCTGATGGTTGACAAAGATAGTAAAGCCTAAGTTAGAGTGTAGCACTTTCTGATGTCTGTCATGGGGGAGGGGGATGTAGGGATCTCTCCTAGACTCTCTAAATAAGGAAGTCCACTGCTGTTTAGACCAAAGGAGGGAGGAGGACCCTCATCCTGAACTGCTTGGGAAAGGAGAAGGAGAGGCTGAGGGTTGGGGGGAAAAGAGAATTTCCAGGCTCAACGCATGAGGGATTATTGATCATCCCTGCTGTCCAGGTGGATCCTGCCCAAGGCAGTACTGGAGCACTGGAAGCGAGGGGTGACCTCCGCTCTCAGGCCTACAGAAACCATGAAGAAAGCATAAGAGATCTGATTGTCTATTTGCCTTGGACATGGCTGGAGGGGTCTGAGACTTAGTGGCCTTTGGAGCCTCAGGGAGGCTCAGGAAGTTCTACCTCCAGCCTTCGGTGACACCAGGGAGTGCCCCGGCCAGAGCACCCTTCTAGCTTGAAGAGAAACTTTCCTTTCCACAGGCTGTTTTCGGACCTCCTCCTAAGCAGGTCTTGAAAGAGAGAGAGAGTTTAAGGAGAGAAAAAAAAAAAGCCTCGGTGCGCTGAAGTCTGGCTCCACCCATGTAGCATTGGCAGTCTGGTATAAGCCCCTGGCCAGCCCCTGTGTTCTCTCAAATTGCCTGCCTTACAGCTGTAATGGGCTCGGAGCTCTTCCTCAAGTTCCCAAGGGAGAAACCCTCCTTATCAAGACAGAGCAGGAGAGAGAGAAGGTCAGCTGTAGCTAAGCCGTGGTGGGGGGTCGCTCCCAGAAAATAGACTCCATCAGAGTGCCGGATGGTCATGGTCACATTCCTAGGCAGCCTTTTCCAGTTTGGCACAACCTAAACCAACCTCAGGTGAAAACTGGTCCCTTCGTGTGTCACCAAATATGATGCACAGATGACATGCACAGGAATTTTCAGGTGCTCAGGGTTCTTGAGCCTGCTCTGAGAATTAAAGCACAGGTGAACTCTAGCAGCAGAGATTGGAAAGATTTTATTAGTAGAGAAGAGAAGAGAAAGACTGCATGGTGGGGCATGCAGGGGGACCCAGAAACCAGTGGTCCCATGGGTCAGGGTGAGGATTGGGTTTTATAGCCTTTTTTGTGTATTGCCTGAGGGCAGAGATGTCTTTCAGATGAAGATGGGCATTTCCTGGGAAGGAGAAGTATCTCCTTGACCTCCTGCAGTCCATCCTTCACTACCCTCTCCTTTTTCATACTGGCCTTACTCCTCTACCTTGAAAACTTCAAAATCCTTCAACCCTTGGAGTGTTATACTTCTGCTCATCTCTTCCCAGAATTTTCTTTGAGTTTTTCAAGGGTCAGCACCTTGTTATTGAGTTGTGGACTGTGATTTCCTCCCCTTAAATGTTAAGTCTCAGACTGGACAAAGTGGCTCACGTGGTAGAGTGCCTGCCTAGCAAGCGGGAGACCCTGAATTCAAACCCCAGTACCACAAAAAAAAAAAGAAAAAAAGTTAAGTCTCTTCTTCAGCGTATGAAGGAGCCATTTGCTTAGCAAATGTTCATTAATTGAAAGAATAAGTGCTTGTTTTTTTGCTCTGTGGACTAGTTTCTTTTTCTTGTTGATTTATGTAAATTCACTACACCATCAGCAAAAAATGGAACCTTTTGCCACATGTTGAAGATAGTTTTTACATTTGTGATCTTGTTTTTTAACTTTACTTACAGTATTCTTTTTCCATACTAAAGTTTAAATTTCTACATGGTCAATTTCTCAGGTATTTGTTTTAGGTTCTTTCATTGGTATCAAGAAAAGTTTTCCTTAAATATTATAAATTAGGGGAAATCTTATATTTTCTTTTTGTATTCCTATTATTTAACTGCTTAAATTCCTTTGAAAAATATATTTTGTATTGCATAAACAGGAAATTAAGTTTATTTTTTGTTTATGTTTAACTAATTTACCAAATATTGTCTTCTGAATAATCCATCCTCTACTTACAGATTTGTAAAATAGGAAATTCCTATAATTTCATATACTCTGAAGCTCTATCTGGTTTAGTTAATCTATTATATAATATCAGATGCTTTTATTTTATTTATTACAGTCTAAAATATTTTTGGATATCTGGTTGATTGAGTCCTTCTGTAACAGGTATTTAAACTGCTTTTGTTGAAAAGTACTGACTCCTTACTTGAGCCAATGAATTAACTAAAAGCAGGAGATAAGCTATCTCTGCCTTCATTTTGTGTCTATGTCCTTTGCTCTGGAGTCACATTGAAATCCAGGAAGGACAGCATTTATCCATAATATGTTACAAGAAAGAATAGAAAAAACCTCTCTCAAGTAAAGAAATAGCAGACACCAATAGGACAGACCACCCACCATGCAACCATGACTTTTTTTTTTTTTTTTTTTTTTGGTGATGGTATTGGGGTTTGAACTCAGGCCTTTTGCTTGCTAAAAAAGCACTCTACCACTTGAGCAAGTCCACCAGCCCAACCTTGGCTTCTTTATCCTAACTAGTGATGACAGCAACAACAGCTTCTCTGGAGTCCCTCCCAAAACAAGGACTGAGATAATGATCCATTGGAACATCCTGTGACTGTTTAATAATTGATGCATACTTTGCTCCCCCTGCCCCAGTTCTTTGTCTATTTAGTCCTAAAGCTCACATCTGTTCCCAGAAGATGGCTGAAGATGGGCTAATGTGCTTAATCTGCCTCTTCCCACAGTGTTTTCTGGGCTACATATGAAATCTCCTTTCTCTGTCTTCACTCTGTCTCTTATTTGGCATAAGGATAGGGGCGAGTGGCCAAATCTGACAAGTGGAACCACTGGAGTTTGGACTTGGGGTCTAAAACTGGTTTCACTTCCTCATTATTTTTAATATACAAAACTTTCTAAGATATTCCCTATGCATATTTTTCTGATAAACTTTTTAAAAAGTCAACATGTAAGATTGTAAAAACAATTTATTGAGATGTTTGGAGAACTATACTAACTTATTATGTCACTGTGAAATGAAATGGCATCTTTTGCATCCTGAACTTTTCAATCCTGGAACACATTCTGTCTCTGCATTTATTGCTTTCTGCTTTAACGTGCTTCCGTAAAACTTTGTGGTTTCCATCTCATTCACATTAGAGCTTGCAAACCCTTAGTAGGCATGTTCCAACACTCCCCCTTCACCCCATTCCCCGTGATCTTTGGGACCCCATCTCCCTTTACCTTTCCCTACACCACCCTACTTCAGCCATCTTGACAGTACAGGAAACTACCACACAAGAATCCTTGTGTTTGTGTTCCCTCTGCCTTTCCAAGTAAGCCTCATTGCTTATCAG